>NC_059336.1:60236665-60912498 GCF_018350155.1 Leopardus geoffroyi | reverse complement strand
AACAGAAATGAATGAAATAGAAACTAAAAAACAATAAAAAGATCAATAAAACTAAAAGCTGGTATTTTGAAATGCGTTTAGTCTGACTCTTCAAGAAAAAAAGGAGACCCAAGTAAATAACAAGACATGAAAGAGAGAAGTAACAACTGACACCACAGAAATACAAGGGATAATAAGTCTGTTATAAAATACTACATGTCAACAAATTGCACAAATTAGAAGAAATGTATAAATTCTTAGAAATATACAATTTCCAAAACTGAATCAGAAAGAAGTAGAAATTCTGAACAGAACTACTATTAATAAAACTGAATTGGTAATCAGAACACTCCAACAAAAAAGTCCATGACCAATGGCTTCACAGGTGAATTCTACTGAACAATTAAAGAACAGTTAATACCTACTGTCATCAAACTATTTCAAAAAGTAGAAGAGGAAGGTAAGCTTCCAAATACATTTTACAAAGCCAGCATTACTCTCATATGAAACCCAAAGACACTACAAAAGTAAATAAATAAGTAAAACTAAGGGCCAATATCCTGATAAATACAGATACAAAAATCTTCAACAAAATATTACCAAAACACATTCAACAATACGTTAAAGGCTCCTTCACAACAATCAATTATGACGTACTCTAGGGACACCAGGATGGTTCAATATTCATAAATCAATCAATGTGACACACCACGTTAAAAAAATGAAAGAGAAAAACCATGTGATCATCTCAATAGATGTAGAAAAAGCATTTGACAAAATTCAACATCCATTCATGATAAAACTCCCAATAAAGTGGGTCTACAGGTAACAAACCTCAACATAATAAACCATATATGACAAACCCATAGCTAATATCATACTCAATGGTGAATAATTGAGAGCTTTTCCTCTAAGATAGGAAATAAGAAAAGATGTCCACTCTCACCACTTTTATTCAATACAGTATTGGAAATCCTAGCTATTGCAATCAGATAAGGAAAAGAAATAAAAGGCTACCAAGTTGGTAAGGAAGAAGTAAAACTTTCACTATTTACAGAAGACATGATACTATACATACTGAAAACCCCCGGACTTCAAACTGTATTGCAAAGCTATAATCATAAAGACAGTATGGTACTGTCACAAAAACAGACACTCAGATCAATGGAACATAATAGAGAACCCAGAAATAGACCCACAGACATATGGCCAACTAATTTTTGACAAAGCAGGAAAGAACATCTAATGGAATAAAGACAGTCTCTTCAGCAAGTGATGCTGGGAAAACTGGACAGCGACATGCAGAACAATGAACCTAGACCACCTTCTTACACCATACACAAAAATAAACTTAAAATGGATGAAAGACCTAAATGTAAGACAGGAAGCCATCAAAATCCTCGAGGAGAAAGCAGGCAAAACCTCTTTGACCTTAGCCACAGCAACTTCTTACCCAACATGTCTCTGGAGGCAAAGGAAACAAAAGCAAAAATGAACTACTGGGACCTCTGCACAGCGAAGGAAACATTCAGCAAAACTAAAAGGCCACTGATGGAATGGGAGAAGATATTTGCAAACGACATATCAGATAAAGGGTTAGTATCCAAAATCTATAAAGAACTTATGAAACGCAATGCCCCAAAAACAAATAATCCAGTGAAGAAATGGGCAAAAGACATGAACAAACACTTCTCCAAAGAAGACATCCAGATGGCCAACAAACACATGAAAAAATGCTCAATATCACTCATTACCAGGGAAACACAAATCAAAACCACAATGAGATACCACCTCACACCAGTCAGAATGGCTAACATTAACAACTCAGGCAACAACAGATGTTGGGAGGATGTGGAGAAAGAGAATCTCTTTTGCACTGCTAGTGGTAATGCAAGCTGGTGCAGCCACTCTGGAAAACAGTATGGAGGTTCCTCAAAAAATTAAAAATAGAACTATCCTACGACCCAGCAATTGCACTACTAGGTATTTATCCAAGGGATACAGGTGTACTGTTTCGAAGGGACACGTGTACCCCAATGTTTATAGCAGCACCATCAACAATAGCCAAAGTATGGAAAGAGCCCAAATGTCCATCAATGGATGAATGGATAAAGAAGATGTGGTATATATATACAACAGAGCATTACTCGGTAATCAAAAAGGAAGAAATCTTGCCATTTGCAACTACGTGGATGGAATTGGAGGGTATTATGCTAAGTGAAATTAGCCAGTCAGAGAAAGACAAATATCATATGACTTCACTCATATGAGGACTTTAAGAGACAAAACAGATGAACATAAGGGAAGGGAAACAAAAATAATATAAAAACAAGGAGAGGGACAAAACATTAGAGACCCATAAATATGGAGAACAAACTGAGGGTTATTGGCGGGGTTGTGGGAGGGGGGATGGGCTAAATGGGTAAGGGGGCACTAAGGAATCTGCTCCTGAAATCATTGCTGTACTATATATATATACTATACACACACACACACACACACACACACAATATATATATATATATATATATATATATATATATATATATATCTGATAAGGGGTTAATATCCCAAATATATAAAGAACTTATACAACTCAACAACAACAATAATAACAAAACCCACAAATAAACCAATTAAAAAATGGGCAGAATCTCAACAGAACTTTTTCCAAAAAAGACATATTGATGGCCAACAGACATGAAAATATGCATGTCACTAAGCATCAGGGAAATACAAATCAAAACCATAAAGATATCACCTCACACCTGTCAGAATGACTAAAATTAAAAAAAAACATAAAACAATAAAACAACAGGGGCGCCTGGGTGGCTCAGTCGGTAAGCGTCTGACTTCAGCCTAGGTCATGATCTCACCATTCCGAGTTCAAGCCCCGCAGCAGGCTCTGTTCTGACAGCTCAGAGCCTAGAGCCTGTTTCAGATTCTGTGTCTCCCTCTCTCTCTCTGCCCCTTCCCCACTCACACTCTGTCTCTCTCAAAAATAAACATTAAAAAAATAAAAAATAAAAAAACAATAAAACAACAAATGTTACTGAGGATGTGACGAAAAAGGAACCTTCATGCACTGTTGGTAGGAATTTAAATTGGTACAGCCACTGCGGGAAACAGTATGAAGTTTCTTCAAAAAAATTAAAAATAGAAATGCCAAATGATCCAGTATTTCAACTATTTGGTATTTACCCAAAGAAAAGAAAAACACTAATTTGGAAATACATATGCACCCTTACGTTTAGTACAGCATTATTCACAATAGACAAGATATGGAAGCAATCCACAAATTCATCAATAGATGAATGGATAAAGATGATATGGTAGATAAATACAGTGGAATATTACCCAGCCATAAGAAGGAATACAATCTTGACATTTGCAACATGGATGGACCTAAAGGGTATTATGCTAAGTGGAATAAGTCAGACAGAAAAAGACAAATACCATATGATGTCACTTACATGTAGAACCTATAAAACATAGCAAATGAACAAACAAGACTTAAACAGCCCCATAAATACCAAAAACAAACTGGCGGTTGTCATGGCAGAGGAGGAGATGGAGGGCTAGGCAAAATGGGATCTGGGAGGCATAAGTTTCTAGTTATGGAATGAACAAGTCATGGGTTTAAAAGTTATAGCACAAGGAATATAGTCAATGGTATTGTAGTAGCATTGGATGGTGACAGATAGTAGCTACACTTGGGGTAAGCATAGCATAACATACAGGTTGTCAAAACACTATGTTGTACACTCGAAACTAATGTAGCATTGTGTGTCAACCATAGTTCAACTTTTTTTAATGGAGGAAAAAATTAAAAATAGAACTACCATATAATCCAGAAATACCACTTCTGAATATATATCCAAAGGAAATGAAAACACTAACTCAAAAAGATATCTGTACCCCCATGTTTATTGCAATATTATTTACAATAGCTAAGACATAGTCTTATCACAACAAGTTGTGATATACATATAGGGAACCCTCATGCACTGTTGGTAGGAATGTAAATTGGTACAGCCACTATGGAAAACAGTTGGAGGTTCCTCAAAAAATTAGAACTACCATACAATCCAGCAATCCCACTTCTGGGTATATATCTGAAGGAAATAAAATCACTATCTTGAAGAGATATCTGTACTTTCATGTTCACTGCAGCATTACTCACAATAGTTCAGATATAGAAATGCCTTAAGTGTCTGTGGGAAGATAAAGAAAGAAGGAAAATGTGGTACACATACATACATATACACACACGCACACCCACACACAGAAATATTATTCAACCACTTAAAAAATGAGAAAATGGGGCACCTGGGTGGCTCGGTTTGTTTAGTAGCCAACTCTTGATTTCGGCTCAGGTCGTGATCTCATGGTTTGTGGGTTCAAGCCCTGTGTCAGGCTTTGCACTCATCGGATGGAGCCTGCTTGCGATCTTCTGTCTCCCTCTTTCTGGCCCTCCCCGACTCACACACACATTCTCTCTCTCATAAATAAATAAATGTTTAAAAAAATGAGAAAATCCTATCATTTGCAACAACATGGATATACCTTGAAAGAATTATGCTAAGTGAACTAAGTCAGACATATAACGACAAATACTGTGTGATCTCACTTATGTATGGAACTTAAAAACAAACAAACTCACAAAAAAATTAGACTTACAGTTACCAGAAACAGAGGTTAGGGGGAAGGGAAATAGAAGGAAGGTGGTCAAAAGGTATAAACTTCTAGTTATAAGATAAATAAGTACAAGGGATATAATGTACAACATGATGACTATAGGTAATTCTGATACGTAGAAAAGCTGTTAAGAGAGTAAATCCTATGAGTTCTGATCACAAAGAGATTTTTTTCTTTTTTCTTTTTATTGTATCTATATGAGAAGATGGATGTTAGCTAAACCTATTGTGGTAATCATTTCACATGTATATCAAACCACCATGCCTTAAACTTATACAGCAATGTATGTCAATTTTTTTTCTCAAAATGTGGGGGAAAAAAGAAGGCAGAAAAATAATAAAAAAGAAACAAAAAATGGGACAAATAGAAAATAACAACATGGTAAACTTACACACAACTATGTTAATGATTACATTAATGTAAATGGTCTAAACACTACAACTAAAAGTTAGCTATTGTAAGATTGGCTACAAAAAGCAAGATTCAACCATATGCTGTTTAAAGAAATATGTTTTAAACATAAAAACCTAGAAAAATTAGAAACAAAAGCATGGAAAGAGATATGCCATTCAAAAAATAATCTTAAGAAGGCTGAAGTGGTTATATTAATATTTCATAAACTATACTACAGGATAGGAAACATTATAATGGGTAAAGGGATGAATTCATTAAGAAGTAATAATAACCCTGGGGCACCTGAGTCGCTCAGTCAGTTAAGCATCCAACTTCAGCTCAGGTCATGATCTCATGGTTCACGAGTTTGAGTCCCGCATCAGGCTCTCTGCTGACAGCTCAGAGTCTAGAGCCTGCTTTGGATTCTGTGTCTCCTTCTCTCTCTCCGCCCCTCCCTGCTCATACTCTGTGTCTTTCTCTCTCTCTCAAAAATTAAAAAAAAAAAAAAATATATATATATATATATATATATAGATATAGATATATAGATATATATATATATATATATACACATATATGAAGTAATAATAACCCTAAATCTATATATATCAAAAACATACCTTCAAATACATGAACTAACATGATATAAATAAAAGAAGAAATACAAATGCACAAATACAGTTGGAGATGTCAATACTCTTCTCTAAATAAGTGGTAGAACAAGTAAATAGAGATTCAGTAGGACAAGAATTGAAAAACTTGACCCAATTGACAATTATAGAACATTTCATCCTAAAGAAAAGAATGCACTTTCCTTTTAATTGTACATGGAACATCCAGTAAGATGATTACATTGTACATAACAAAGCCTCAATTAATACAAAAGACTGAAAAATCAATAACTGGAAAGATATTTATTTAATCTCCAAATATTGAAAATTAAATGGTACAAAATAACATAAGAGTAATTAGAAAATTATATTCACATAAAATAAAATTAAAACATATCAACTGTATAAGGTAAAGATTCCACTTCTGGCATGGCAGTGTGGCAGAATCACTCCCTAGAGAAATTAGTGAAAATTATAAAAAACCAACTTTATCTTGTCTTTAAATAGGTTCCGGAAAGGGTCCTAAGGACATATAGTAGATGAAGTAACATTTTCAAGAAAACTAACTAAAACTAGGAACAGTGAAAGTCTGTGGCATCTGAACTATGACCTATTCCCTCCTTACTCCCAGCTAAGCATAAAGGAAAATCCACTACAGATGGGATGCATCCAAGAACAGTGCTTCCTCTCCCCTCAGTACCTGGTCAGGAACTAAACTATCTTTCCAGGAGAGACAGGATATCAGCTTTTTTCATCCCATCTCAAGCTATTTGTTTAAAAGGCTAAGTTCCTGGAAAGTATTTCTAGGAAATGGGGGCTCCCTTCTTATGCCCATTCTTTACACACAGGCTCGCAGTTCTATCTTATTTGTGGCTTAGTAAGAATACTATGCCTCTGATTCTCCTTGACACAGGTTTTTCGTAAATAGGGGGTTCCATACTTGCAGATGCATGACAATAAGACCAGGGGCTACAGCCACACTTTCCACCATCCCTACCAAGTGCCTAGATCCTAAAGTAGGCATGCCACTCAAAGAGAAGTGCACCACTGTCTTCATACAAGCTTGAGAGCCATGGCTCAGAGATTGTGCCCGTGAAGAGAGGGAGGCCATAAAACAGGAAGTTCCTAAGTTCTTCCAAAGGGACTTCCTTCATTTGTTTTTAAAACTTTTTTTAAGTTTATTTATTCATTTTGAGAGGAGAGAGTGAGCAGAGGAGGGGCAGAGAGAGAGGGAGTCAGAGAGAACCCCAAGATGCAGGGCCTAAACTCACGAACCCTAAAGTCATGACCTGAGCTGAAATCAAGAGTTGGACGCTTAACTGACTGAGCCACCCACGTGCCCTGGGATTTCCTTCATTTTTAATAGACTGTGGGGAAGTTCAAGCCCAGGACAGTCTCAAGAATGAAGGGTCTGGTGAAAAGATTTGGAGGGTATGGCAACAAGAAATTCAGAACAGTGGTAAACTCTTTATAGATATAAAATAAACCATAGGTCAGCTACTTTACCAGAGAGAATCAAGGAACGAGGCTGCTAAGAAGAGCATTCTCAGGTCAGAAAAACTCAAATACTGAACTAAAAACCTATCTCTATAATGGAACCCAAATTTACTTGAATCAGTATGTGAATCAATTTATGCTTGAGGGCGCTGTTGAAAACAATAAAACAAACAGCCAAGAATTTATGGAGCTTAACAGCTGAATGTAGTCTGGAAGCAAGATAATCAAAAAGGACTCACCAAAACCATAGTCATTCCAGGGTAACTGTGAACATACCCAAGGCTACCCCTTTTGAGAAACATCAGAGGCTTCATATTGCAAGGAGAAGGGTAGGAACAGACTTCACTAAAATAATCTAACAAGTCACTAAAGATATAAACAAATAGCATTTTGGTTTCTGTTCCCAGCATGCAAAGAGCTTGGAAATCATGACTCCCAACCTCACAAGATGAAACAAAGCTGAAAATCTGACAATAAAAACTCTTCTTTGATCAAAGAATTAAGAACATAGAACAAACCACTACTCCCCCAAATGCAGATAAAGGTAAGTACAGAGAATCACAGCTTACCAGGAACAGAAAGTGACACTGAAGCTAGCCACATGCAGTAACTGACTATTTATTGGGAGAGTGAGCATAGACTAGCTTGAGAGATAAAACCTCCTGGGGTCCCAGCTTTAGGGAAGCCCCCACATTTTCATTATTTTCATCTCTAAGAACCCAACAAATTTTCAGAGAAAAACCCTCACATGCTTTTGGCGAAGTGAGGAGAAAAGTAGCCATTTTGAAATAATCCTAGAGCATCCTGTTCTCCTTGACAAAGGTCTGCCCTCAAGGGAGATGATTTCTTCAGAGCATAACCATGATTTGAACAGAGCCTAATCAATGTGGAGGAATGGAATACCTAACTCAGATACTCTTCAGCTTTCCCATATCACCTAAGAAAAATAAAAAGGATGGGGCACCTGGGTGGCTCAGTTAAGTGTCTGACTTTAGCTCAAGTCATGATCTCATAGTTTGTGAGTTCAAGCCCCACATAAGGTTCTATGCTGACAGCTCAGAGCCTGGAGCCTGCTTCGGATTCTGTGTCTCCCTCTCTCTCTGCTCTTCCCCAGCTCGTACTCTGATTCTCTCTCAAAAATAAATAAACATTAAAAAAAAGAAGAAAAGAAAAAAGGCTGAGAAATACTTGTGAAGGTCACATCCCAGAGACACAAGCCCACTGAAAGACTATGACCTAATCATAGGATTATAGAATGCTTCTCCTCCACCCACAACTTACTACCACATCGACAAGCCTCCTGTGTAATAACAAGGGATTACAGTTGAAAGAACTACAAGGTTCAGACTCTATTTAAGAAGTCTCTAAGTGAACCCGAAGACAATAGAGAAAACAAAAAGAACAAGAGAAAAATTTAGCTTTGACATGTACAGTTACAGCAAATGGTAATCACAACGTAACTCACAGATAAACATAAAACTTCACTCTTAAAGACCTATTTACCTCAGTAACTTTTACCCAATACAACATATTTGGTTTCAAAAAAAAATTACAGGACATACTCAAAGGCAAAAAACATAGTCTGAGAAGACAAAGAAAGTAACAGAATAAGACTTGTATATGCAGAGATTTGGAAATTATTAGACAAGGAATATAAAATAACTACAATCAGTATTCTGTGGGCTCTAACGGAAAAACTGGACAACATACAAGAACAGATGGGTAATGTAAACAGAGAGGTGGAAACTCTTAAGAGCTTAAAAGGAAATGCTAGTAATCAAAAGCACTGTAACAGAAATGAAGAAGGCCTTTGATGGGGTCACCATCAGACCGGAACCAGCTTATGAACAAACTGGTGAGCTTGAAAATCCAATACAAATTCCCAAACTGAAATTCAAAGAGAAAATATAAAGGAAAAAGAGGAAGAAAATCTTCAAAAATTGTAAGACAATTTGTTTTTAATTTTTTTTTGACATTTTGTTTGTTTTTTTTTGAGAGACAGAGAGAGACAGAGTGTGAGTGGGGGCAGGGTAGAGAGAGAGGGAGGCAGACACATAATCTGAAGCAGGCTCCAGGCTCTCAGCTGTCAGCGCAGAGCCTGATGCAGGGCTTGAACTCATGAATTGCAAGATCATGACCTGAGCCAAAGTCAGATAGATGCCCAACTGACTGAACCACCCAGGGGGCCCCCAAAAATTTTAAGGCAATTTAAAAAGGTATAATACACACATAATGAAACTATCAGAAATATAAGAGAGAAAAGAACAAAAGAAATATTTAAAGTAATAATAACAGGGGCGCCTGGGTGGCTCAGTTGGTTGGGCGACCGACTTCAGCTCAGGTCGTGATCTCACAGTTCATGAGTTCGAGCCCCGCATCTGGCTCTGTGCTGACAGCTCAGAGCCTGGAGCCTACTTCAGATTCTGTGTCTCCCCATCTCTCTACCCCTCCCCTGCTCACACTCTGTGTCTGTCTCTCAATAATAAATAAATGTTAAAACAAATAACAAATTGCAAAAATTAATGACACCAAACCAACAATCCAGAAAACACAGAGAACACCAAGTGGCAAAAAGTCTACATGTAAGCATATAGTATTCACATTGCAGAAAATAAAATGCAAAGATAAAATCCTGAAGAAGCCAAAGGGAAAAACTCACATTACCTATAGATGAACATGGATAAGAATTACAGGACTTCTCTTCAGAAACCATGCACACAAGCAGAGAATGGAGTAAAATATTTAAAGTATTGAAGGTCCTTTCTGCCTGTGGACGCCACTGAGTAAGCATCGTGAAAGTCTCCCCTCCCACCGTCGTCATGTTTAAGTCAGAGTCTCCCAAAGAGCCTGAACAGCTGTGGAAGCTTTTCATTGGAGGTTTGAGCTTTGAAACAACCAATGAGAGTCTGAGGAGCCATTTTGAGCAATGGGGAACGATTACAGACTGTGTGGTAATGAGAGATCCAAACACCAAGCGCTCCAGAGGCTTTGGGTTTGTCACCTATGCTACTGTGGAAGAGGTGGATGCAGCCATGAATGCAAGGGCACACAAGGTGGATGGAAGAGTTGTGGAACCAAAGAGGGCTGTCTTGAGAGAAGATTCTCAAAGACCTGGTGCCCGCTTAACTGTGAAAAAGATTTTTGTCGGTGGCATTAAAGAAGACACTGAGGAACATCATCTAAGAGATTATTTTGAACAGTATGGGAAAATTGAAGCGATTGAAATCATGACTGACCAAGGCAGTGGCAAAAAGAGAGGCTTTCCTTTTGTGACCTTTGACGACCATGACTCTGTAGACAAGATTGTCATTCAAAAATATCATACTGTGAATGGCCACAACTGTGAAGTAAAGGAAAGCTTTATCTAAGCAAGAGATGGCTAGTGCTTCTTCCAGCCAAAGAGGTCGAAGTGTTTCTGGGAACTTCGGTGGTGGTCGTGGAGGTGGTTTTGGTGGGAATGACAACTTTGGCCGTGGAGGAAACTTCAGTGGGCGAGGTGGCTTTGGTGGCAGTGGAGGTGGTGGTGGATATGGTGGCAGTGGGGATGGCTATAACGGATTTGGTAACGATGGAAGCAACTTTGGAGGTGGTGGAAGCTATAATGATTTTGGCAATTACAACAATCAATCTTCAAATTTTGGACCCATGAAAGGAGGAAATTTTGGAGGCAGAAGCTCTGGCCCCTATGGTGGTGGAGGCCAATACTTTGCCAAACCACAAAACCAAGGTGGCTATGGGGGTTCCAGCAGCAGCAGTAGCTATGGCAGTGGCAGAAGGTTTTAATTACTGCCAGGAAACAAAGCTTCACAGGAGAGGAGAGCCAGAGAAGTGACAGGGAAGCTACAGGTTACAACAGATTTGTGAACTCAGCCAAGCACAGTGGTGGCAGGGCCTACCCGCTACACAGAAGACATGTTTTAGACAATACTCATGTGTATGGGCAAAAAAACTCGAGGACTGTATTTGTGACTAATTGTATAACAGGTTAGTTTCTGTTCTGTGGAAAGTGTAAAGCATTCCAACAAAGGGTTTTAATGTAGATTTTTTTTTTTTTGCACCCATGCTGTTGATTGCTAAATGTAATAGTCTGATCATGATGCTGAATAAATGTGTCTTTTTAAAAAAAATAATAAAATAAATAAATAAATAAATAAATAAATAAATAAATAAATAAAGTATTGAAGGAAAAATCCCACCAACCTAGAATTCTATATCTGGAAAAGCTATTCTTCCAAAGTGAAGAAAAAATAGACCTTCTAAGGCAAACAAAACCAAAATGAATTTGTTGCTAGTAGATGTACCTTAGAAGAAATGTCAAAAGAAAATTTTCACAGAGAAGGAAAAGGATATATGTTAGGAACTGAGATCTATGTCAATTAAGGAAGAGAAAACAGAAAAAGAATAAGCAAAAGTGAAATAAAATCATTTACTTTTCTTATTCTTAACTGACCTAGCAGATAACAGTTTGCTCAACATAATAGCAACAATATATTGGAAAATTATACCTTATGAATAAATAAAATGATTGACAGCAATGTTATGAAGAATAAGAGAAAAGATTTTCAAACACTCTATTTCAAGATACCTGCATTATCCCTACACTTGTAAAGTGTTGTTTAAAAGTGGACTTAGTTCTAAGTGTATATTAAAAATCTATGGTCACCACTTAAAAAAGTTTTTTAAAAAGAACTATATTGGAGTGCCTGGGTGACTCAGTTGGTTAAACAGCCAACTCTTGATCTCAGTTCAGGTCTTGGTGTCAGAGTCAAAATTTCAAGCCCTGCACTGGGCTCAGTGCTGGGTGTGAAGCCTACTTAAAAAAAAAGAAAAGAAAAGAAAAGAAAAAGAACTATATTGATATGCTAACAAGAGATAAAACAGAATCATATAAAATGCTCCATTAAAAAAAATGCTCTATTAAAACCATAAAGGCTAACAAAAGAGTGGAATACAAAAAAGAAACAAAGAATAGAACAATGAATAGAAAATAGTTACAAATATGGTAAATATTAATCCAACCATATCAATAATCACTTTAAATGCAAATGGACATATACACAATTAAAACACAGAATGTCAGAGGCACCTGGTTCACTCAGTCAGTAAAGTGTCCAACTCTTGATTTCAGCTCAGGTCATGATCTCATGATCATGAGATTGAGCCTACATTAGGCTCCACTGCACTGGGCATGGAACCTGCCTAAGATTCTCTCTCTCCCTCTTCCTCTGCCCCTCCCCAACTTACGCTCTCACTCTCTCAAAAAAAAAAAAATTTTTTTTAATGCAGAACATCAGAGTGAGGGGGGAAAAGCCAACTATATATATATTTATTTACAAGAAACTCACTTTAATATAAAGATGCAAAAAAAGATAACACTAATCAAAGGAAGGCTGGAAGAACTATATTAATTTCAGACAAAGCTGATTTCAGAGAAAGGAAACTTATCAGAGATAAAAAGGAGGCATTACAGAACTATAAAAATCTAATTTATCAAGGCCTAACAATCTGTGACTTCTGGGGAAAATAAAGGAGTAAGAAGCCCCTAAGCACACCTTGTTCCATAGATACAACTAGGTAACACACACATCAGTGTAAATAACCCAGAAAATGACCCAAAGATTGGCATAATGGACTCTCCACAGCTAAATGTAGAGAAGAGGCCACAAGGAAGAGTGTAGGAAGGGCAGAGACATGATCGGAAGCTAAACGACCTGTGGGGCTCTCTGTTAGAGGGAGGAATGCCGTGAGTGCAGAGAGGAGAGAGGAATAGACTCTCACACTGGGGAGCCCATGCAGGAAAGACGAAGCCCATAACATTTGGCTCTGAAAACCAGAAGGGCCAAATTTTTCAAGTTCTTACAATCAGCAGGACTTAACCCTTGGAACTTTAAAAATCAGCAGGCTTGGAACTGGGAGGGCTTGAAGGGCAAAAAGAAACTGAGTCCCTGCCCTCAAAGACACAGCGCAACAAATGGCCCAGCAGAAATACAGCACTGAAGCAGCAGTTTGAAAAACACCTGGGGTATACGGGAGATTGTTTACTAATCTAAGGACATGTGATGGAGATCTTTGGGAGACTTCTCCAGGAACAAAGGAGCTGGTGGGCACCATTTCCCTCTCCTGCCCCCAGCCTAGGCACACAGACATCTGTAGAAACCAGTGCTGCTAACATCATACCATACTTCTGACTTGAGCAGTTCTGAAAATCCACCCCCTCCAATGCAAACCTTGCTACCACCACCCGCCCTGACCCGTTTCTCTGTGGTCCTGCCAACTTTGATATACTCTTGGCCAGAGCCGATCCAAAGCAGTGCCACAAGCCTGATAGTGGGCAAGCATCCCTGACAGGGGCCACCACTACTCCCAAGTGACTCCTGCCTGGGAAAGAGGGAAAGATAACCAAACACACAAGTCCAGCTGGGGCCCCAGCAACAGGCTGGGGACAGATATCTAGTTTGAGGACAGGCCTTACCCACTAACAAAAGCTTCTCAGGGGACAAAATAGGGAAAGCACCCTGCAGTTTGGTGCTACTGCATCTCTATCAAACACCTAGTCTGACTCAACGTAAGTCCAAGATGGCCCCAATTGGCCCACTAACAACATACAGGGACTAACCCCTGTCCACAGTAAAGTGAGCAGTTGCAGACAATAGGACTGAAGGTAAAAGTGGTTCAGTCACAACAGCAGAGTACATGCAACACACATAAGAGACACCCCTGAAGCACCAGGTTCTAGTGAACAGTGGACACTGCACTGTAGGGCACTACAGGACCTCTTCAAGAGCAGGAGACAAAACTGACTTTACTAACACACGGAAACATACACAATAAGGAGACAAGAAAATGTTCCAAATGGAAGAATAGGACAAAAATCACAGTAAAACACCTACACAAAACAGAGATAAGCAATATGCCTGATCAAGAATTTAAAATAATGGTCATAAAGATACTTGCTGGACTTGAGAAAAAAGTGGAGGACCTCAGTAAGACCCTCAATAAAGAAACAGAAAACTTAAAAAAGAACCAATCAGAGATGAAGAACTCAATAAATAAAACTTAAAATGTACTAGATTAAATAAATAGTAGACTAGAGAAAACAGAAGAACAGATCAGTGACCTGGAGGACAGAGAAATGGAAAGCAATTAAGCTGAACAAGAAAGAGAAAAATAATAATAAAAAATGAAAATAGACTTAGGGAACTCAGTGACACCATCAAGAATAATAACATTCACATCGTAGGAATCCCAGAAGAGAAGAGAGAGAGAAGAGAGGGCAAAAATTTTATTTGAAGAAATAATAGTTAAAAAGTTCCCAAATCTGGGGAAGGAAACAGAAATCCAGATCCAGGAGCCACAGAGAGCCTGCAACAAAATCAACCTAAGGAGTTCCACACCAAGACACATAATCATTAAAATGGCAGGAAGTAGTGATAAACAGAGAATTTTTAAAGCAACAAGAGAAAAGAAAATAGTTACATACAAGGAAGACTCCATAAAGCTATCTGATTCTTCAGCAGAAACTGCAGGCAGTGGCATGATATAATTGCTGAAAGGAAAAAATCTTCAGCCAATAATACTCTATCCAGGAAGGAGAATAGAAGGATAAATAAAGAGTTTCCCAGAATAAGTTAAAGGAATTCATGACCAGTAAACCAGCTTTACAAAAAAATGTTAAAGAGGACTCTTTAGGGTAAAGGAAAGACCATAAGCAGGAGTAAGAAAAGTAGGAAGCACAAAAGGAGTGAAAATAAGTATACCTATACAAATCAGTCAGGGATTCACAAAATAAAAGGATTTTGAAGTATGACACCAAATATCTAAAACATTGCAGGGCAGAGGAGAAAAGAGTGGGTTCAAACATAAGTGACCATCAACTTAATGTAGACTTCTATAAACAGAAGATGGTATATACAAACCTATTGGTAACCATGAAACAAAAATGAGTAACAGATATGCAAAAAATAAAGACAAAGGAATCCAAGTATATCACTGAAGAAACTGAACAAACTGTGAGAAAAGAGGGCAAGAGAAGAAAGGAACAGAGAAGAATGGCATAAACAACCGTAAAACAAGTAATAAAATGGCAATAAGTACATACCTATCAATAATTACTCTGAATATGAATGAGCTAAACATTCCAATCAAGGGCAAAGGGTGACAGAATGGATAAAAAAAGTAAGACTCATCTATATGCTGCCTACAAGAGACTCATTTCAAATCCAAAGACACCTGCAAATTGAAAGGGAGGGGATGGAGAAACATTTATTATGCAAATGGAAGTGAAAAGAAAGCTAGGGTAGCAATATTTACATCAGAGAAAATAGATGTTAAAACAGACTATAACAAGAGGCAAAGAAGGACACTACATAATCAAAGGGAACAATCCAACAAAAAGATATAACAATTGTAAATATTATTGCACCCAATATGGAGCACTCAAACATATAAGGCAGCACATAAAAAAACACAAAGGAAGTAATTGATAGTAAAACAGTAATAGTAGGGGACTTTAACACCCCACTTAAACCAATGGATAGGTCATCCAAACAGAAAATCAAAAAGGAAACAGTGACTTTGAATGACACACCGGCCCAGATAGACCTCACAGATATCTTCAGATTAATCCATACTAAAACAGTAGAATACACATTCCTTCAAATGCACATGGAACATTCTCCAGAATAGATGACATATGAGACCATGAAAGAAGTCTCAACAAATTCAAAAAGATTGAAGTCATACCATGCATGTTTTCTGACCACAATACTATGAAATTAAATATCAACCATAAGAAAAAAATCCGGAAAAAACACAAATACATGGAGTTTAAATAACATGCTACCAAACAATGAATGGGTCAACCAAGGAATTAAAGAGGAAATAAAAAAATACATAGAGAAAAAGGAAAATGAAAAAAAAAATGGTCCAAAATCTTTGGGATGTAGAAAGGTTGTTTTAAAAGGGAAGTTTACAGCAATACAGGCCTACCTGAAGAAGCAAGAAAAATCTCAAATAAAGAAACTAACCTTAGGGGCGCCTGGGTGGCGCAGTCGGTTAAGCGTCCGACTTCAGCCAGGTCACGATCTCGCGGTCCATGAGTTCGAGCCCCGCGTCAGGCTCTGGGCTGATGGCTCAGAGTCTGGAGCCTGTTTCCAATTCTGTGTCTCCCTCTCTCTCTCTGCCCCTCCCCCGTTCATGCTCTGTCTCTCTCTGTCCCAAAAATAAATAAACGTTGGAAAAAAAAATTAAAAAAAAAAAAAAAAAAAAGAAACTAACCTTACACATAAAAGAGCTAGAAAAAGAAGAAAAAACAAAATTCCCTAAACCAGAAGGAAGGAAATAAATATTAGTCAAGAAATACATGAAATAGAAACTAAAAAAACAATAGAGCAATGAAACCTGGAACTGGTTCTTTGAAAGATCACCAAAACCAACTAACTGAAAGTCAAACTCACCAAGAAAAAGAGGACTAAATAAAATCAGAAATGAAAGAGAAATAACAACTGACACCACAGAAATACAAAGCATTATGACATAATATTATGAAAAATTATAAGCCAACAAATTCAACAAACTAGAAGAAATGGATCATTCCCAGAAACATAAAAACTACCAAACTGAATCAGGAAGAAATAGAAAATTTGAAGAGTCCAATTACCAGCAATGAAATTGATTCAGTAATCAAAAAACTCCCAAGTAACAAAAGTCTAGGACCAGATGGCTTCCCAGGTGAATTCTACCAAACATTTAAGGAAGAGTTAATACCTATTCTTCTCAAACTATTTTAAAAAATAGAAAAACGAAAGCATCCAAATTCATTCTATGAGGCTAGCATGAACCTGATACCAAAACCAGATAAAGACACTACAAAAAGAATACTCCAGGCCAATGTATCTGATAACCATGGATTCAAAAATCTGCAACAAGGTGTTAGCAAACTGAATCCAACAATACAATAGAAAAATATCATTCACCATGATCAAGTGGTATTTATTCCTGGGATGCAAGGGTAGTTCAATATTTGCAAATCAATCAATGTGATATATCACTTCTACAAGAGAAAGAAAAAAAAAACATATGGATCACCTTTATAGATGCAGAAAAAGCAAATGGCAAAATACAACATTTAATCATGATAAAAACCCTCAACAAAGTAGGTTCAGAAGGAACATATAACATAATAAAGGCCATATGTGAAAAACCCACAGCTAACATCATACACAATGGTGAAAACTGAGAGCTTTTCACCTAAGATCAGGAACAAGGATGTTCACTCTTACCACTTTTACTCAACATAATACTAGATGACCTAGCCACAGCAATGAGACAAGAAAAAGGAATAAAAGGCATTCAAATTGGTAAGGAAGTAAAACTTTCACTATTTTCAGGTGACATGACACTATATATATATACTTTCTATACAGTAATAATCAAGTAGCAGAAAGAGAAATTAAGAAAATAATTCTACAGGTGCTTGGGTGACTCAGTTGTTAAGCATCCGACTCTTCATTTCAGTTCAGGTCATGATCTTGTGGTTTATGAGTTCAAGCCCCATGTCAGGCTCTGTGCTGACAGTGTGGAGCCTGCTTGGGATTCTATCTCTCTCCCTCTCTCTCTGTCCCTCCTCCATTCATGCTCTCTTTCTCCAAATAAATAAACTTTAAAAAAAGAAAAGAAAAGAATGCCATTTACAACTACACCAAAAATGATAAAATGCCTAGGAATAAAATTAACCCCGAAGGTGAAATACTTGTACTCTGAAAACTATAAAACACTGATGAGAGAAATTTAAGAGGACATAAGCCAATAGAAACATATTCCATTATCCCGGATTGGAAGAACCAATATATATATTTAATGTTTATTTAATTTTGTGAGAGAGAGAGGGAGAGGGGGAGGGGCAGAGAGAAAAAGACACACACACATACACACACATACACACACACACACACACACACACACACACACACACACACACACAGAATCCAAAGCAGGCTCCAGGCTCTGAGCTGTCTGCACAGAGCCTGATGTGGGACTTGAACTCACAGACCACGAGATCTTGACCTGAGCCAAAGTCAGATGCCTAACTGACTGAGCCACTCAGGTTCTCCTGGAAGAACCAATATTTTAAAATATCCATACTACCCAAAGCAATCCTACCAAAATATCAACATAATTTTCCACAGAACTAGAACAAACAATCGTAAAATGTTATGGGAACCATAAAAGAATAGCCAAAGCAATTATGAAAAGAACAAAATTGGAAGTATCACAACCCCATATTTCAAGATATACTATAAAGCTATAGTAAGCAAAACAGTATGGTACCAGTACCAAAATAGACACATACATCATTGGAACAGAATAGAGAACCCAGAAATAAACCAATAATTATATAGTTAATCTTTGACAAATGAGGCAAGAATATACAATGGGAAAAAGACAATCTCTTCAACAAATGGTTTTGGGAAAACTAAACAAAAAGCAAAATTAAGCTACTGGGACTACATAAAAATAAAAAGCTTCTGCAAAGCAAACAAAATAATCAACAAAACTAAATGACTACCTACTGAATGTGAAAAGGTATTTGGAAATGACATATCCCATAAAGGGTTAGTATCCAAAATATATAAAGAACTTATACAACTCAACAACAAAAAACAAATAATCCAATTAAAATAGGCAGAGGACCTGAATAGAAATTTCTCCAAAGAAGACATACAGATGACCAACAGACGCATGAAAAGATGCTCAACATCAGTAATCATCAGGCAAATGCAAATCAAAATCACCATGAACTATCACCTCACACCTGTTGGAATAGCTGAAATCAAAAACACAAGAAACAATAAATACTAGTGAGGATTTGGAGGAAGAACCCTTGTGTATTGTTGGTGAGAATGCAAACTGGTGCAGCCACTATGGAAAATAGTATGGAGTTTCTTCAAAATTAAAATTAAAATTAAAATTAAAATTAAAATAGAACTACTATATGATCAGTAACTCCACCACTGGGTATTTACCCAAAGAATACAAAACCACCAATTCAAAGAGATACATGCACCCCTATGTTTATTGAACTATTATTGACAATAGCCAAATTATGGAAGCAACCCAAGTGTTTATTAAAGGATAAATGGATAAAGAAGATGATTTCTTTCTTTCTTTTTTCTTTCTTTCTTTCCTTTCTTTCTTTCTTTCTCTGTCTCCTTTCTTTTCTTTCTGCTTCTATTTCTAGTTCTCTCCATATATAATGGAATCTTACTCAGCCATAAAAAAGAATGAAATCTTGTCATTTGCAACAACATGATGGAGATAGAAAGTATAATGCTAAGTAAAATAAGTCAGAGAAAGACAAATACCATATGATTTCACTCATAAGTGGACTTTATGAAACAAAACAAATGAACAACAACAAAAGAGACAAACCAAAAAACAGACTCTTAAGTATAGAGAACAAACCGAGGGTTACCAGAGGGGAGATAGGAGGGAGGATAGGTAAAACAGTTGAAGGGACTAAAAGTACATTTATCATGATGAGCACTGAGTAATGTATACAATTGTTGAATCACTATATTGTACATCTGAAACTAACATAACACTGTATGTTAACTGTACTGAAATTAAATTTTTTAAAAAGTTAATAAAAAATAAAGTTGGCAATGAAGAAAAAAAAGACATAACCATTTGTAATGTATATGCACCTAACAAGAGAATATGTCAACATATGTAAGGCAAGAAATAATAGAATGACAAGGAGAGACACACAAATCCACCCCTATAGTTGGAGACTGCAATACCCTTCTATATGGAACTGACATATCTAGTAGGCAGAAACTCATTAAATATATAGTTGAACCAAACACCACCAATCACCTAGATTTAACTGACATTTCTAGAGTACTTAATTCAGTAACTGCATAATACACATTCTTAATCTCAAACATTCACTAAGGCAAACCACATATAGGCTATAAAACACACTTTAACAAACTTTTAAAAATAAAAATCATACCAAATATGTTCTTTGCTTACAACAAAATTGAATCAGGAATTATTAACAGAAGGATAGCTGGAAAATCCCAAAATATGTGGAAATTAAATAACACACTTCTAAATAACACATGAGTCAAAGAAGAATCTTAAGAGAAATTTTTAAATATTTTAATAAAATAAAATAAAAATATAACTTGTCAAAATTTGTGGCATGCTGTGAAAACAGTGCTTACATGAAATTTATAGCACTGAATGCATATGTTAGAAGAGAAAAAAGATCTAAAATTAGGAATATAAGCTTCTACCTCAAGTAAACTAGCAAAAGAGTAAATTAAATGCAAAGTAAGCAGAAGAAAAAATTAATAAAAACCAGAGCAGAAGTCTATGAAATTTAAAACAAGAAATTAAACAGAACATATCAAAGAAACCCAAAGCTCGTTCCTTGAAAAGATCAATAAAATTGATTAACTTTTAGGCAGGCTAACCAACGAAAAAAGAGAAGACACAGATAACTAACATCAAAATGAAAGAGAGACTACAACTACTGATCATATAAACATAAAAAGATAATAACAATATTATTGTTAATGTTTATATCCTCTAAAACTTTGAATGTTGCAACCTAATCCCCAGTCCATATTTGGATGTGGTTCCTTTGGAAGGTGGTTACAACTGAGGGTGGAGCCCTCTAGAATCGGACTAGTGCCATTATTTAAAGAAAAAAAAAAGACATCAAGGAACTCCCTCCCCTCTTCCAGCATATAAGGCCACAGTGAGAAGAACTAGAAGTAGGTCCTTACCAGACACTGAAACTGCAAGAGTGCTGATCTTGGACTTTCCCATCTTCAAAATTGTGAAATGAATTGTTTAAGCCATCCACCAGGTCTGTGCTATTTTTGTTATAGCAGTCCAAATGGACAAAGAAAATTATGAACAATTCTTAGCATACAAAATTGATAACTTAGCTGAAACAGAACAATTCCTTGAAATATAAAATCTGCCAAAATTCATACAAGGAGATATAATCTCAAAGGTCTATAACTTATAAGAAATTGAATCAACAATTTATAAACTTCCAAAACAGAAATCACCAAACCTACATGGTTTTGCTAATTAATTCTACCAAATACTTAAGGAAGAAATTACTCCAATTCTATACAATCATTTCCAGAAGATCAAAGGAGATGGAAAAGTTCCCAACTCATTCTACAAGGCCAGCATCTGGTACCAAAATCAGAAGGAGATTTTTCAAGAAAGGAAAATTACACACTAATATCTCTCATAAACATATATGCAAAAATATTCCACACAACATTACCACATTGAATCCAGTAAGGTGTAAAAAGAATTGCACACCACAACCAAGTGAAATTTATTCCAAATATGAAAGGCTGTTTCAACATACAAAAATGAATTGATGCAGAAGTGATGTAGCAAGATGGCTAAACAAGATATTCCTCACATGTTTCCCCAACTCAATCACAACAACTTCATATCTGTTCACAGTCACAAGTGCCTATGTGGGACTTTGCAACCCAGGTAGGAGACTGTGAAACCCCAGTGGTCTACAAACAACGAGAGTCATTTTGAGAAGACAAGCCCATACCTAGGTAGCTGACTCGATAGCTGTGGCCTTAACTACAGACCCAGAAATAATTCCATACCTCTGAATACTCGGCTACAGCTATCACCAGCACCATACTCCAAGGGATGCAGGAGTTGCCTCACTCGATCAAGGGCTGGGTAATAGGCTTACAGAAATTTGACCCACCTGTGGATAATGAAGTGCCCGAGAATGGCTCCAGCCTCTTGGCCAAGGTCTGGGAGCCCTGGGAGAACAATGAATCAGACAATTATCCATAGAAAAAAGAATCTTTGAGGGAGTCCAGAAGTCCAGGAGAGAAGTTCTAGCAACTCATTGGAGGGAGAAAATAAAAAGTAAGACTAAAGATGGTGGGGTAGTAGGATCCTAAGCTCACTCATCCCACAGACACACCTAGATAATAGCTAATCCAGGAATAGCAGCTAACCCAGGAAACGATGTGAAGACAAGCAGAACAGACTTTACACAGTTAATCATAGAGAGGAGGCTCCTTAAAAAAGGGTAGGAGGGATGGAGAGTCAGGAACTAGACTCCCTGCAAGACTAACCACAAACAGGAGGGCACCACAAGCACAGAGAAAGAAGAGAAGCACCACAGGCATGGAAGACTTGCACTGGGAAGACAAATCCCCATAATATTTGGCTTTGAAAACCAGTGGGACTTAACTTTGCAAGTTTTCACAATCAGTTGGGCTTAACTGTGGGTATTTAAAAATCAGTGAGCTAAGTTCTAGAAAAGCCAGAGGGCAATAGGAGACAGAGTCCCTGCCTTTAAAAAGAGCATAACAAAAAATCCTGCAGAGATACAACATAGAAGGAATAGTTTGAAAAGCAGCTAGGGTGTACATGAAGGTGGTTTATATTATGCACTGGAGGGGAAGGGATCTTTAGACTTCTCCAAGAACCTGGTGGATACCATTTCTCCCCCCAACCCCACCCCAGAGTTCTCTTATGGATCCCCCCATCCAATCACCTTGATCAGCAGGAGTCCTTTCCAAAATGGCTCCTGCCGTATATCATACAATCAGCCCATGCAGGGATTGGTACCACACCAAAGGGACTCCTGCCTTGAGATGAAGGGAAAATAACCACACATACCATTTCCACTGCAGCCCCTGCAGATAGACCTGGGGGCAGACATACAGTTTAACTGTAGGCTGCGCCCACCAACAAAAGGCTCTTAAGGAGACAACACAGGGAGAACACTCTGCAGGTTGGTGTGACCAAAGCCTCAATAAATGTGCTGAGGACAGGTATCTGGCTTAACTGATAAAGGTGACACTGCCCAACTACTAGCCCAAAGAGGCCCCAGATTGGCTCCTTATCAGCACAGAGACCAAACCCTGCCCACAAGAGGCAAAATGGGCTATTGCAGTTAAATATACCGAAGGCAAATGTAGTTCAGCCACAACAGTAGAGCACATGCAACCCATAAAGGAGATACCCCTGAAACACCTGGTTCTACTGAACAGGGAACACTGTGTTACAGGGCACCACAGGACCTCTTCTTCATAAGGCCACTACTTTCAAGAGCAGAAGATGTAACTGACTTTCCTAATACAAAGAAGAAAACAGAGGGGCAAAATGAAGAGACAGAGGAATATGTTGCAAATGAAAGAACAGGACACAATCACAGCAAAATAACTCAATGAAACAGAGATAAGCAATATGCATCGTAAAAAATTCAAAGTAATGTTCATAAAGTTAGTAACTGGACTTGAGAAAAGAGTGAAGGTCTTAGTGAGATTTTCAAATTAAAGATATAAAATATAATAAAGAACCAATCAGAGATGAAGAACTCAATAACTGAAATTAAAAAAAACAATAGAAGTGAATCAATAGAAGATTAGAGGAGGCAGAAGAATAGATCAGTGACCTTGAAGGCAAAACAATGGAAAGCAACCAAGCTGAACAGCAAAAAATAAAAAAGAATAATAAAAAATGAGAATAAGTCAAGCAAAGTTAGCAACATCATCAAGCATAATAACATTATATTACAGTAAAACCTTGGTTTGTGAGCATAATTTTTTCTGGAAACATGCTTGTAATCCAAAGCATTATGCATAAGCTATTATATAGGAACCTAACAGTAATGACAAATCAAAAACCTATAATAGATACATAAAAAATAAAGAGAAAGGAATCCAAGCATATCAATAAAGAAAGCCATCAAACCACAAGGGAAGAGAGCAAAAGAAGAAAGAACCAGGAGGAGGAAGAGGAAAGAACAGAGAAAAACTGCAAAAACAAAAACAAAGCAAACCTCTGTATAACAAGTAACAATATGGCAATAAGTACATACTTATCAATAATTACTTTGATTATAAATGAACTAAATGCTTCTCTCAAAGACACAAGGTAGGGGCACCTGGGTGGCTCAGTTGGTTAAGTGTCCAACTTCAGCTCAGGTCATGATCTCGCAGTTCACAAGTTTAAGCCCCATGTCAGGCTCTGTGCTGACAGCTCAGAGCCTGCTTCAGATTCTGTCTCTTTCTCTCTCCCTCTCTCTTTCTGCCCCTGCCCTGCTCATGCTGTCTCTCTCTCTCTCTCTCTCTCTCTCTCTCTCTCTCAAAAAAAAAAAAAAAAGACATAAGGTAATTGAATGGATTAAAAAAGCAAGATCCACCTATATGCTGCCAAAAAGAGACCTACTTCAGATGTAAAGGCACATGCAGACTGAAAGCAAGGTGTGGGAAAACATTTACCATGCAAATGGAAGTGAAAAGAAAGTTGGCATAGCAATACTTATAACAAACAAAATAAACTTTTTCAAAGACCATAAAAGGAGACAAGGAAAGATACACCATATTCATAAAGAGATTAATCCAACAAGAAGATAGAACAATTGTAAATATTTATGCATCCAATATGAGAGTTCAGTCCATACACAAGGCGACTATTAACAGACACAAAAGGAAGAAATTGAGAGTATTACAACAACAGGAGGAGACTTTAATATCCCACTTACATTAACGGATAGATCGGACAGAAAATCATCAAGAAAACAGTAACTTTGAATGATATATTGGACCAGATGGACTTAACAGATATATTCAGAACATTCTATTCAAAACCAGAAGAACATACATTCTTTTCAAGTGTACATGGAATATTCTCCAGAGGAGATCACCTAAAGCCTAAAACAAATCTCAATAAATTGAAAATATTGAAATCATATCTCATCTTTTCCAACCACAATGGTAGGGGTGTCTGGGTGGCTCAGTCAGTTAAGCATCTGACTCTTGGTTTTAGCTCAGGTCATGATCTCATGGTTTGTAAGTGTGAGCCCCACAATGGGCTCTGTGCTGACAGCGTGGAGCTTGCTTGGGATTCTCTCTCTCCCTTTCTCTCTGCCCCTCCCCTGCTCTCTCCCTCTCTCTTCCAAAATAAATAAATAAATGAACTTTAAAAATTTTATAAAACAATCACAAGAAAAAAATCAGGAAAGAACACAAATACATGGAAACTAAATATCATGCTACTAAATAATGAACAAGTCAACCAAGAAATCAAAGAGGAAATCAAAAAATGCATGCAGACACATGAAAATGAAAATATAACAGCTCCCAATCTTTGAGATGCAGCAAATGATGTTCTAAGAGGAAAGATTACAGCAATATAGGTCTACCTCAAGAAGCAAAAAAAAATCTCAAATATACTATTGAACCTTACACATAAAGGAGCTAGAAATAGAAGAACAAGGCCCAACACCAGTAGAAGGAAGAAACAATAAAGATTCAAGCAAAAATAAATAACATAGAGACTAAAACAGATACAATATATCAATGAAATCATGAGCTGGTTCTTTGAAAAGATCAACAAAACTGCTATACCTTTAGCCACACCCATTAGAGAGACAGAGATAGAGACAGAGAGAGAAAACCCAAGTAAATAAAATCAGAAATGAAGGAAGAGAAATAACAACCAATATCATAGGATTATGAGAAAATATTATGAAATATTATATGCCAACAAATTGGACAACCTAGAAGAAATGAATGCATTCCTAGAACCATATAATCACCCAAAATTGCATCAAGAAGAAATAGAAAATTTGAACAGACTAGCAATGATATTGAATTGGTAATCAAAAAACTCCCATCATACAAAATCCAGGACCAGATAGCTTCACAGGTGAATTCTACCAAACATTTAAAGAAGAGTTAATACCAAAGGAGAAGAGGCCAAGATGGCAGAAGAGCAGAGAAGATTTTTTTGTGTCTCTCATTCCTGAAATACAGCCAGATAAACACTAAACCATCCTGCACACATAGAAAACTGATTTGAGGATTAACACAACAATCTGCACAACCTGAACCAGAGAACTCAGCATGTATGCAGGGTGGAGAGATGAACTGGGGGAGAAAACTGTGGAGGGCAGAGAGCTGTTTCTGCTTGCAGAGAGAAGACAGAGATGGGGCGGGGGGAGAGTACAGAAAGAATCCCCCCACCTGAAAGCAGCTGGAGAGAAAAGAAAGAGTACACAAGGGACTGAACAAAAAAGGGAGAAAGGAGAAAGGAGAGGGTTTAAATTCCATTAAGACTCTATAAACAGAGGAAGCGCATAGTCTGAAACTCCTCAGCTCAATACCTGGTGGTGCTCTGGTGGGAAGGGTGAATCCCCAGGAGCAGAGACCGAGGTCCTCGGGGTCCTCAGGCCAGACAGGGAGAGGTGGTCCCCTGCTGGGAGGACATTTGGTAGAGGCTGTACGGCCTCCCCACAGGCAAAGGTCCCAGTGGAAGCCAGAGAACAACCACATTTTCTGGTGCTGGAACAAGGACATTCAAGCAGAGGCCTAGCACCAGATGTGTGTTGTGATTTTCCATAATCCCTGAAACGCTGCTGCTACACAATTGCATGACCTTTTCCTGGCTGGCACTGAGCCACAGTCTCTGGGCACTGGCAGCAGCGTGGTCTTCCAAACATTCCTGGGGACAGGCTGGCACCCGGCCATTGCTCAATGAGATCCTCCCTCAGAAGGTCTGAGCAGGTCAAAGCTGGAGACCCTCAGAAGTGAGGGGTTGGGAAACACAGCCGCATCTGAGATAAAACTCAGGAGGGAGGTGCTGCCTGGCAACCTGATGACTTGGTCAGGGACAGTGTAAAAGCAGGGAGTGGATGGAAGCTGGAGACAAAGAAGGGGTGTGCAACTGCTGGTGGGGAGAGCAAAGACTTCTGATACTAGAGACTGGGTACCAGAGTGACACCATTTTCACCCCTCTCACGCATGCACATACACACCTACAGGCTCCACAACAATCCACCCCAGTAAGCTAAGCAGCACCATCTAGTAGAGAACAGAGCCATTACACTAAGCCCCGCCCAACTGGGCCAACCTCACTCTTCAGGAACAACACAAGTCTCTGTGCCTGTTTAGTTTACAGACTATAAAGTACTTCATAGTTCGACTTCTAGGGGAAACCGATTTAATTTCAATCATACCACAGTTTGTTTGCTGGTCCATCTATTCAATTTTTTTTTCTTTTCTTATTCTTCAATACAGAAAGAGAAAAAATTTATTTTTATTTTCCATTTCTATTAAAAATATTTTCTTTAGTTTTCTATTTTTTTACATTTTTGTAAATTTTTTAAACTCTATTTTTTACTTCCATTATTTCACTTTATTCTATCTCACTGTATTCATTTTTTCAAAATTTTAAACATTTTCCTTTTTCTTTTCTTATCTTTCCCCCTTTCCTCTAATCTATCAAGCTCCTTTCAACAACCAGATAGACCAGAACACACCTAGGATCTAGCATCCTTTACTTGATTTTTTTGTGGTTTTTAAATTTTTTATTACATTATTTGCTTTTCTTCCTTCAAAATGACAAAACAAAGGAAATCACCCCAAAAGAAAGAACAGGAAGAGATGACAGCCAGGAACTTAATAAACAGATATAAGCAAGATGTCTGAATCAGAATTTAGAATCACGATAATAAGAATATTATAGCTGGGGTTGAAAACATTAGAATCCTTTTCTGCGGAGATAAAAGCTAGTCAGGATGAAATTAAAAAATACTATAACTGAGCAGGAATCTCGAGGAGTGGCCACGGTGGCAAGGATGGATGAGGCACAGCAGTGAATCAGCGATACAGAGGACAACTTATGGAGAATAATGAAGCAAACAAAACAGTGAGACTAAGGCAAAAGAGCATGGTTTAAGAATTAGAGAAATCAGTGACTCATTAAAAAGGAACAACATCAGAATCATAGGGGTCCCAGAAGATGAAGAGAGAGAAAAAGGGGTAGAAGGGTTATGTAAGCAAATCACTGCAGAAAACTTTCCTAACCTGGGGAAAGTCACAGACATCAAAATCCAGGAGGCACAGAGGACTCCCATTAGATTCAACCAAAAAACAACCATCAACAAGGCATATCATATTCAAATTCACAAAATACTCAGGCAAGGAAAGAATCATGAAAGCAGCAAGGGAAAAAAGTCCTTAACCTACAAGGGAAGACAGATCAGGTTTGCAGCAGACCTATCCACACAAATCTGGCAGCCGAGAAAGGAGTGGCAGGATATATTCAATGTGCTGAATCAGAAAAATATGCAGCCAAGAATTCTTTATCCAGCAAGACTGTCATTCAAAATAGGAGAGATAAAAAATTTCCCAAACAAAAATTAAAGGAATTCATGGCCACTAAATCAGCCCTGCAAGAAAATTTAAGGAGAACTCTCTCAGGGGAGAAAAGACGGGGAAAAAAAAGAGAAACAGAAAGAGAGAGAGAGAGAGAGAGAGAGACCAAAAGCAACAAAGACTAAAAAGTACCAGAGAACACCACCAGAAACCCCAACTCTATAAGAAACATAATGGAGGGGCGCCTGGGTGGCGCAGTCGGTTGAGCGTCTGACTTCAGCCAGGTCACGATCTCGCGGTCCGTGAGTTCGAGCCCCGCGTCGGGCTCTGGGCTGATGGCTCAGAGCCTGGAGCCTGTTTCCGATTCTGTGTCTCCCTCTCTCTCTGCCCCTCCCCCATTCATGCTCTGTCTCTCTCTGTCCCAAAAATAAATAAAACGTTAAAAAAAAAAAAAAAAAAAAAGAAACATAATGGCAATAAACTCGTATCTTTCTTTTTTTTTTTTAATATATGAAATTTATTGTCAAATTGGTTTCCATACAACACCCAGTGCTCATCCCAAAAGGTGTCCTCCTCAATACCCATCACCCACCCTCCCCTCCCTCCCACCCCCCATCAACCCTCAGTTTGTTCTCAGTTTTTAACAGTCTCTTGTGCTTTGGCTCTCTCCCACTCTAACCTCTTTTTTTTTTTTTTTCCTTCCCCTCCCCCATGGGTTTCTGTTAAGTTTCTCAGGATCCACATAAGAGTGAAACCATATGGTATCTATCTTTCTCTGTATGGCTTATTAGCATCACATTCTCCATATCCATCCACGTTGCTACAAAAGGCCATATTTCATTTTTTCTCATTGCCACGTAGTATTCCATTGCATATATAAACCACAATTTCTTTATCCATTCATCAGTTGATGGACATTTAGGCTCTTTCCATAATTTGGCTATTGTTGAGAGTGCTGCTATAAACACTAGGGTACAAGTGCCCCTATGCATCAGTACTCCTGTATCCCTTGGATAAATTCCTAGCAGTGCTATTGCTGGGTCATAGGGTAGGTCTATTTATAATTTTCTGAGGAACCTCCACACTGCTCTCCAGAGTGGCTGCACCAATTTGCATTCCCACCAACAGTGCAAGAGGTTTCCCGTTTCTCCACATCCTCTCCAACGTCTATAGTCTCCTGATTTGTTCATTTTGGCCACTCTGACTGGCGTGAGGTGATATCTGAGTGTGGTTTTGATTTGTATTTCCCTGATAAGGAGCAACGTTGAACATCTTTTCATGTGCCTGTTGGCCGTCCGGATGTCTTCTTCAGAGAAGTGTCTATTCATGTTTTCTGCCCATTTCTTCACTGGGTTGTTTGTTTTTCGGGTGTGGAGTTTGGTGAGCTCTTTATAGATTTTGGATACTAGCCCTTTGTCCGATATGTCATTTGCAAATATCTTTTCCCATTCCATTGGTTGCCTTTTAGTTTTGTTGGTTGTTTCCTTTGCTGTGCAGAAGCTTTTTATCTTCATGAGGTCCCAGTAATTCACTTTTGCTTTTAATTCCCTTGCCTTTGGGGATGTGTCGAGTAAGAGATTGCTACGGCTGAGGTCAGAGAGGTCTTTTCCTGCTTTCTCCTCTAAGGTTTTGATGGTTTCCTGTCTCACACTCAGGTCCTTTATCCATTTTGAGTTTATTTTTGTGAATGGTGTGAGAAAGTGGTCTAGTTTCAGCCTTCTGCATGTTGCTGTCCAGTTCTCCCAGCACCATTTGTTAAAGAGACTGTCTTTTTTCCATTGGATGTTCTTTCCTGCTTTGTCAAAGATGAGTTGGCCATACGTTTGTGGGTCTAGTTCTGGGGTTTCTATTCTATTCCATTAGTCTATGTGTCTGTTTTTGTGCCAATACCATGCTGTCTTGATGATGACAGCTTTGTAGTAGAGGCTAAAGTCTGGGATTGTGATGCCTCCCGCTTTGGTCTTCTTCAAAATTACTTTGGCTATTCGGGGCCTTTTGTGGTTCCATATGAAATTTAGGATTGCTTGTTCTAGTTTCGAGAAGAATGCTGGTGCAATTTTGATTGGGATTGCATTGAATGTGTAGATAGCTTTGGGTAGTATTGACATTTTGACAATATTTATTCTTCCAATCCATGAGCACGGAATGTCTTTCCATTTCTTTATATCTTCTTCAATTTCCTTCATAAGCTTTCTATAGTTTTCAGCATACAGATCCTTTACATCTTTGGTTAGATTTATTCCTAGGTATTTTATGCTTCTTGGTGCAATTGTGAATGGGATCAGTTTCTTTATTTGTCTTTCTGTTGCTTCATTGTTAGTGTATAAGAATGCAACTGATTTCTGTACATTGATTTTGTATCCTGCGACTTTGCTGAATTCATGTATCACTTCTAGCAGACTTTTGGTGGAGTCTATCGGGTTTTCCATGTATAATATCATGTCATCTGCAAAAAGCGAAAGCTTGACTTCATCTTTGCCAATTTTGATGCCTTTGATTTCCTTTTGTTGTCTGATTGCTGATGCTAGAACTTCCAGCACTATGTTAAACAACAGCGGTGAGAGTGGGCATCCCTGTCGTGTTCCTGATCTCAGGGAAAAAGCTCTCAGTTTTTCCCCGTTGAGGATGATGTTAGCTGTGGGCTTTTCATAAATGGCTTTTATGATCTTTAAGTATGTTCCTTCTATCCCGACTTTCTCAAGGGTTTTTATTAAGAAAGGGTGCTGGATTTTGTCAAAGGCCTTTTCTGCATCGATTGACAGGATCATATGGTTCTTCTCTTTTTTTTTGTTAATGTGATGTATCACGTTGATTGATTTGCGAATGTTGAACCAGCCCTGCATCCCAGGAATGAATCCCACTTGATCATGGTGAATAATTCTTTTTATATGCTGTAGAATCGATTTGCTAGTATCTTATTGAGAATTTTTGCATCCATATTCATCAGGGATATTGGCCTGTAGTTCTCTTTTTTTTACTGGGTCTCTGTCTGCTTTAGGAATCAAAGTAATACTGGCTTCATAGCATGAGTCTGGAAATTTTCCTTCCCTTTCTATTTCTTGGAATAGCTTGAGAAGGATAGGTATTATCTCTGCTTTAAACGTCTGGTAGAACTCCCCTGGGAAGCCATCTGGTCCTGGACTCTTATTTGTTGGGAGATTTTTGATAACCGATTCAATTTCTTTGCTGGTTATGGGTCTGTTCAAGCTTTCTATTTCCTCCTGATTGAGTTTTGGAGGTGGGTGGGTGTTTAGGAATTTGTCCATTTCTTCCAGGTGGTCCAATTTGTTGGCATATAATTTTTCATAGTATTCCCTGATAATTGTTTGTATCTCTGAGGGACTGGTTGTAATAATTCCATTTTCATTCATGATTTTATCTATTTGGGTCATCTCCCTTTTCTTTTTGAGAAGCCTGGCTAGAGGTTTGTCAATTTTGTTTATTTTTTCAAAAAACCAACTCTTGGTTTCGTTGATCTGCTCTACAGTTTTTTTAGACTCTATATTGTTTATTTCTGCTCTGATCTTTATTATTTCTCTTCTTCTGCTGGGTTTAGGCTGCCTTTGCTGTTCTGCTTCTATTTCCTTTAGGTGTGCTGTTAGATTTTGTATTTGGGATTTGTCTTGTTTCTGGAGATAGGCCTGGATTCCAATGTATTTTCCTCTCAGGACTGCCTTCGTTGCGTCCCAAAGCGTTTGGATTGTTGTATTTTCATTTTCGTTTGTTTCCATATATTTTTTAATTTCTTCTCTAATTGCCCGGTTGACCCACTCATTCGTTAGTAGGGTGTTCTTTAACCTCCATGCTTTTGGAGGTTTTCCAGACTTTTTTCTGTGGTTGATTTCAAGCTTCATAGCATTGTGGTCTGAAAGTATGCATGGTATAATTTCAATTCTTGTAAACTTATGAAGGGCTGTTTTGTGACCCAGTTTGTGATCTATCTTGGAGAATGTTCCATGTGCACTCGAGAAGAAAGTATATTCTGTTGCTTTGGGATGCAGAGTTCTAAATGTATCTGTCAAGTCCATCTGGTCCAATGTATCATTCAGGGCCCTTGTTTCTTTATTGACCGTGTGTCTAGATGATCTATCCATTTCTGTAAGTGGGGTGTTAAAGTCCCCTGCAATTACCACATTCTTATTAATAAGGTTGCTTATGTTTATGAGTAATTGTTTTATATATTTGGGGGCTCCGGTATTCGGCGCATAGACATTTATAATTGTTAGCTCTTCCTGATGGATAGACCCTGTAATTATTATATAATGTCCTTCTTCATCTCTTGTTACAGCCTTTAATTTAAAGTCTAGTTTGTCTGATATAAGTATGGCTACTCCAGCTTTCTTTTGACTTCCAGTAGCATGATAAATAGTTCTCCATCCCCTCACTCTCAATCTAAAGGTGTCCTCAGGTCTAAAATGAGTCTCTTGTAGACAGCAAATAGATGGGTCTTGTTTTTTTATCCATTCTGATACCCTATGTCTTCTGGTTGGCGCATTTAATCCATTTACATTCAGTGTTATTATAGAAAGATACGGGTTTAGAGTCATTGTGATGTCTGTATGTTTTATGCTTGTAGTGATGTTTCTGGTACTTTGTCTCACAGGGTCCCCCTTAGGATCTCTTGTAGGGCTGGTTTAGTGGTGATAAATTCCTTCAGTTTTTGTTTGTTTGGGAAGACCTTTATCTCTCCTTCTATTCTAAATGACAGACTTGCTGGATAAAGGATTCTCGGCTGCATATTTTTTCTGTTTAGCACACTGAAGATATCGTGCCAATTCTTTCTGGCCTGCCAAGTTTCAAAAGAGAGATCAGTCACGAATCTTATAGGTCTCCCTTTATATGTGAGGGCACGTTTATCCCTTGCTGCTTTCAGAATTTTCTCTTTATCCTTGTATTTTGCCAGTTTCACTATGATATGTCGTGCAGAAGATCGATTCAAGTTACGTCTGAAGGGAGTTCTCTGTGCCTCTTGGATTTCAATGCCTTTTTCCTTCCCCAGTTCAGGGAAGTTCTCAGCTATAATTTCTTCAAGTACCCCTTCAGCACCTTTCCTTCTCTCTTCCTCCTCTGGGATACCAATTATGCGTATATTATTTCTTTTTAGTGTATCACTTAGTTCTCTAATTATCCCCTCATACTCCTGGATTTTTTTATCTCTCTTTTTCTCAGCTTCCTCTTTTTCCATAACTTTATCTTCTAGTTCACCTATTCTCTCCTCTGCCTCTTCAATCCGAGCCGTCATCGTTTCTATTTTGTTTTGCATTTTGTTTAAAGCGCTTTTCAGCTAAACTCGTATCTTTCAATAAACTAGTATCTCACTGTAAACATCAATGGACTAAATGCTCCAATCAAAAGACATAGAGTAACAGAATGGATAAGAAAACAAGATCCATCTATATGGTGTTAACAAGAGACCCACTTTAGACCTAAAGACATCTTCAGATTGAAAGTAAGGGGATAGAGAACCATCTATCATGCTAATGGTCAACAAAAGAAAGCCGGAGTAGCCATACTTATATCAGACCATCTAAACTTCAAAATAAAGATTGTAATAAGAGATGAAGAAGGTCATTATATAATAATTAAGGGATCTATCCACCAAGAAGACCTAACAGTTGTGAACATTTATGCTCCAAATATGAAAGCACCCACGTATATAAACCAATCAATCACAAACATAAAGAAACTCATTGGCTATAATAGCATAATAGTAGGGGAGTTCAACACCCCACTTAGAGCAACGGACAGACCATCTAAACAGAAAATCAACAAGGAAACAATGGCTTTGAATGACACACTGGACCGGATGGACTTAAAAGATATATTCAGAACATTTCATCCTAAAACAGTGGAATACAAATTCTTCTCCAGTGCACATGGAATATTCCTCAGAATAGATCACATTCTCGGACACAAATCAGTCCTCAACAAGTACAAAAAGATCGAGATCATACTGTACATATTTTCAGTCCACAATGCTATGAAACTTGAAATCAACCACAAGAAAAAATGTGGAAGATAGCAAATAGTTGGAGACTAAAAAACATCCAACTAAACAATGAATGGGTTAAATAAGAAGTTAAGGAGGAAATTAAAAAGTACATTTTGTTCTTTCTTAAAGATAATTTCTAGGGGCGCCTGGGTGGCGCAGTCGGTTAAGCGTCCGACTTCAGCCAGGTCACGATCTCGCGGTCCGTGAGTTCGAGCCCCACGTCAGGCTCTGGGCTGATGGCTCAGAGCCTGGAGCCTGTTTCCGATTCTGTGTCTCCCTCTCTCTCTGCCCCTCCCCCGTTCATGCTCTGTCTCTCTCTGTCCCAAAAATAAATAAAAGTTGAAAAAAAAAAAAAAAAAAGATAATTTCTATAAGTTTATTGATATTCTTTGTTTAATGAGACATTATCATCATATCCTCCTTCACTTACTTAAACATTTTTCATTTAATTCTTTAAACATATTTATAGTGGATATTTTGAAATTTTGCCTGTCAAATTTGACATCTGATTTTTCTCATGGCAATTTTTGTTGTCTGCTACCTCCATCTGCTATTCCATTGATCTATTTGTCTCTATTCCATTGATTGATTTGTCTATTCTTTTACCAATCCTGTGCCATCTTAAACACTGCAGCACTATAGCAAATCTTTAAGTCAGGTTGTGTTCTCCTTTAGTATTGAATTTGCTATCTTGTATCTTTTGCCTTTCCATATAAACTTTATAATCAGTTTGTTAACATCCACAAAACTACATGCTGGAATTCTGGCTGAGATGGAATGAATCTATACATCAATTTGGGAAAACTAACATCTTAACAATAACAAGCCTTTCTACCCATGAACATGGACTCTTTCTCCATTTATTTGGATCTTTGATTTCTTTCATCAAGATTTATAACTTTTCCTTATATATAACTTGCACACATTTTGTTAGATTTGCATTTAAGTGTAAACACTTCCCAACTCATTTTATCAGGCCAGTATTATTCTGTTACCCCCCAAAAAAAGATAAGACATTAATCACAAGGAAAGAAAATTATAGACCATTATCTCTTAGGAATATAGACACAAAATCCTCAACAAAATACTAGAAAACAAAATCCAGCAACATAAAAGTTAATTATACACCATGACTAAGGTGGGATTTACTCAGGAATACAAAGTTGGTTTAACATCTGAAAGCCAATTAATGTAATATACTGTATTTATAAAATAAAAAACAGACACCACATGACCAAAGACACAGAAAAGGCATTTGAGGAAAAATCCCTCAACTAGCATAATAATGGTGAAACACTAAATGTTTTCCCCCTAAGATCAGGAAAAAGACAAGGATGTCCCTCTCCTCTTACCACTTCTATTCTCATTGCTCCAGAAGTTCTAGGTAGGGCAACTGACCAAAAAGAAATAAAAACATTCAGATTGGAAACAAAGTAAAAACTATCTGTTTGCAAATTACACAGTCTTGAATATAGAAAATTGCAAAGAATCCACTAAAAATGATGAGAATGAATAAGTTCAGCTAGGTTGTAGGATACAAGATGAATGTATAAAAATCAATTGTGTTTTTATGCATTCACATTGAATAATACCAAAATGAAAATAACAACCCTGTTACAATAGCATCCAAAAAAATAAAATACTTAGGAATAAATTTCACAAAAGAAGGCATAACTTATGCTCTGAAAACAAAATATCATTGAAAGAAATTAAAGATTTAATAAATGAAACTAGAGCCAGTGTTCACTGATCAGAAGACTTAATAATGTTAGGATGGCTATAGTTCCCAAATTATCTACAGATTCAAAATAATTCCTATCAGAACCTCAGGTGGCTTCTTTATAGAAATTGCAAAGTTGATCCTAAAATTCATATGGAACCTCAAACCTAAAATAGCCAAAACAATCTTGAAAAAACAACAACAACAACAACAACAACAACAACAACAACAACCAAGGATGACTCACACTTTCCCATTTCAAAACTTAATACAAGGCAATGGTAATTAAGACTGGGGTACTGCCATAAGGATAGACATATACATCAATGGAATAGAATTAAGAACACAGAAATAAAATCATGTGCCTAAAATCTACTGATTTTCAATAAGGGTACCAAGAGCAAATGTTGATTAGACAACTAGATAGCCAGATGCAAAAGAATGAAGTTGGACCCTCACTTCACACTATGTACAAAAAATTAACTCAAAATGAAGCAAGGACCTAAATGGGGGCTCAGAGCCTAATTTTTGAGGTGATAAAAATTTTCTAAAACTGTGGTAAAGGCTGCATAACTCTGAATATACTAAACTCATCTGAATTGTACACTTCCAATGGATGAACTGTATGGCATGTGAATCATAACTCGAAAAAGCTGTTACCAAATCCCACAAAGATGTGTAGTATGATACAGCTAAAGCAGTGTGTAGAGAAAAATGTAAAACTCTAAACAACTATATTAAAGAAAAATGGCCTAAAACTAACCATCTAAGTGCTCACCTTAAAATTTTTTAATTTTTATTTGTTTACATTTTTTAAATAAGAGTAAATTAAACTTAAATGATGTAGAAGGAAAGAAATAATATTGAGAAGAAATCAATGAAATGTAAAACCAAGAATAAGTAAAAATCAATGAAATTAATACTGATACTTTGAAAAGATTAACATAATGATAAATTCCCAAGTAAACTGATGAAGAAAATTGAGAAAAGTCATGAATTATCAATACCAAGAATGCAAAAGGGATGCCATTAAAAATTACAAATAACTTTTTGACAACAAATTTGGCAACTTTGATGAAATGGACATATCTTAGAAAAACACAAATTGCCAAAAGTGATTTAAGAAGAAATAGAAAATCTGAATAGCTCCAAATCAATTTAAAACTTCAAGTAATTGAAAATCTACTCCTGCCCACATTTTCTGGCCCATATGGTTTCATTTGTGAATTCTACCAACAGTTAAAGAAAAAATAATAACAATATACTAACTAGAATAGAGAAAGGAACACATCCATTTATTCTATGAGGCAGCATTAACCTGGCTAACATACCTCAGTAATTTATAAAGCAGATTAACAATATCTGACAATGACATTACAAGACAATCATAGATCAATATCCTCATGAAGATGCAAAAATATACAACAAAATAATTTAACAACTTATTTAAAATATTAGCAATCTAATAATTTATTTTAAAGGGTAATATATCATGACCAACTGGATTTATTACAGGAATATATTTTTAAAATTTTTAAATTTTTATTGAGTAAATTCTACCCTCAACACAGAGCTTGAACTCACAACCCCGAGGTTAAGAGTCATATGCTCCACTGACTGAGCCAGCCAGGCATCCCTCCATGATTGATTTTTAAAAATCAATCAATAAGGAGAAGATGGCAGCATAGGAGGATGCTGGGCTCACCGTGTGCTGCTGATCACTTAGATTCCACCCATATCTGCCTAAATAACCCAGAAAACCGCCAGAAGACTAACAGAATGGACTCCCTGGAGCCCAGTGTACACAAGAGGCCCACAGAAGAAGTTAGGAAGGGCGGAGAAGCAGTGCGCACTACACAGATTGGCAGGAGGGAGCCGGGGCAGTGGAGGGGCAGCCCGCCAGGAAAGGCAGAACCCCTGAAGTCTGGCTTGCAATAGCGGAGGGGCCGGACTCCGTGAGTTCTGACAACCAGCAGGACGTAACATCTGGAATGTTAAAAGTCAACAGCTCTGCTCTCGGAGAATGGGGAGGGCGAGAGGACACAGGGAGGGAGAGATGTTGAGCCCCAGAAGACAGAGCTCAGCTTGGCGGAGGAACACAGGTGGGGGCCAGCGCCATCTCCCTCTCCCATCCCCCAGCCAAAATTCAAAAGAGAACCAGTTCCTGTCACCAAATTTAGAATAATTTCTAAATTATTCTAATAGTCACAAAATTAATTGCTGGACTTGAAAAAAGTATAGAGGACAGCAGAGAATCTATTACTACAGAGATCAAGGGACTAAGAAACAGTCATGAGGAGCTAAAAAATGCTCTAAATGAGTTGCCAAATACAATGGAGGCAACCGCAGCTTGGATTGAAGAGGCAGAGGAGAGAATTGGTGAATTAGAAGATAAAATTATGGAAAAAGAGGAAGCTGAGAAAAAGAGAGATAAAAAAAATCCAGGAGTATGAGGGGAGAATTTGAGAACTAAGTGATGCAATCAAGCATAACAATATCCATATAATAGGGATTGGAGAAGAGGAAGAGAGAGAGAAAGGGGCTGAAGGTGTACTTGAACAAATCATAGTTGAGAACTTCCCTGATCTGGGGAAGGAAACAGGCATTGAAATCGAAGAGGCACAGAGAACTCCCTTCAGAAGTAACTTGAATAGATCTTCTGTGTGATATATCATAGTGAAACTGGTAAAATACAAGGATAAAGAGAAAATTCTGAAAGCAGCTAGGGATAAACACACTCTAACATACAAAGGGAGACCGATAAGACTCGTGATGGATCTATCTACTGAAACTTGGCAGGCCAGAAAGGAATGGCAGGAAATCTTCAACATGATGAATAGAAAAAATATGCAGCCAAGAATCCTTTATCCAGCAAGTCTGTCATTCAGACTAGACGGAGAGATAAAGGTCTTCCCAAACAAACAAAAACTGAAGGAATTCATCACCACTAAACCAGACCTACAAGAGATCCTAAGGGGGGATTCTGTGACTGAAATGTTCCAAGGACCACAAAGTACCAGAGACATCACTATAAGCATGAAACCTACAGACATCACAATGACTCTAAACCCATATCTTTCTATGATAATGCTGAATGTAAATGGACTAAATGTTCCAACCAAAAGACATAGGGTATCAGAATGGATAAAAAAAAAAACAAGACCCATCTATTTGCTGTCTACAAGAGACTCAATTTAGACCTGAGGACACCTTCAGATTGAAACTGAGGGGATGGAGAACTATTTATCATGCTACTGGAAGTCAAAAGAAAGCTGGAGTAGCCATACTTATATCAGACAAACTAGACTTTAAAGGCTGTAACAAGAGATGAAGAAGGGCATTATATAATAATTACAGCGTCTATCCATCAGGAAGAGCTAACAATTATAAATGTCTATGCACCGAATACGGGAGCCCCCAAATATATAAAACCATTAATCACAAACATAAGCAACCTTATTGATAAGAATGTGGTAATTGCAGGGGACTTTAATACTCCAATTACAACAATGGATTGATCATCTAGACACAGGATCAATAAACAAACAAGGGCCCTGAATGATACATTGGACCAGATGGACTTGACAGATACATTTAGAACTCTGCATCCCAAAGCAACAGAATATACTTTCTTCTCAAGTGCACATGGAACATTCTCCAAGAGAGATCACATACTGAGTCACAAAACAGCCCTTCATAAGTATACAAGAACTGAGATCATACCATGCATACTTTCAGACCACAGTGCTATGAAACTTGAAATCAACCACAGGAAAAAGTCTGGAAAACCAAAGAGCATGGAGGTTAAAGAACATCCTACTAAAGAATGAATGGGTCAACCAAGCAATTAGAGAAGAAATTAAAGAATATATGGAAACATGGGGCGCCTGGGTGACGCAGTTGGTTAAGCGTCCGACTTCAGCCAGGTCATGATCTCGCGGTCCGTGAGTTCGAGCCCCGCGTCGGGCTCTGGGCTGATGGCTCAGAGCCTGGAGCCTGTTTCCGATTCTGTGTCTCCCTCTCTCTCTGCCCCTCCCCCGTTCATGCTCTGTCTCTCTCTGTCCCAAAAATAAATAAACGTTGAAAAAAAAAAAAAGAATATATGGAAACAAATGAAAATGAAAATACAACAATCCAAATGCTTTGGATGCAGCGAAGGCAGTCCTGAGAGGAAAATACATTGCAATCCAGGCCTATCTCCAGAAACAAGAAAAATCCCAAATACAAAATCTAACAGCATACCTAAAGGAAATAGAAGCAGAACAGTAAAGACACCCCAAACCCAGCAGAAGAAAAGAAATAATAAAGATCAGAGCAGAAATAAACAATATAGAATCTAAAAACACTGTAGAGCAGATCAATGAAACCAAGAATTGGTTTTTTGAAAAAATAAACAAAATTGATAAACCTCTAGCCAGGCTTCTCAAAAAGAAAAGAGAGATGACCCAAATAGATAAAATCATGAATGAAGATGGAATTATTACAACCAATCCCTCAGAAATACAAGCAATTATCAGGGAATACTATAAAAAATTATATGCCAACAAACTGGACAACCTGGAAGAAATGGACAAATTCCTAAGCACCCACCCACCTCCAAAACTCAAACAGGAAGAAACAGAAAACCTGAACAGATCCATAACCAGCGAAGAAATTGAATCAGTTAACAAAAATCTCCCAACAAATAAGAGTCCAGGACCAGATGGCTTCCCAGGGGAGTTCTACCAGACATTTAAAGCAGAGATAATACCTATCCTTCTCAAGCTGTTCCAAAAAATAGAAAGGGAAGGAAAATTTCCAGACTCATTCTATGAAGTCAGCATCACTTAGATTCCTAAACCAGAGACCCAGCAAAAAAAGAGAACTACAAGCCAATATCCCTGATGAATACGGATGCAAAAATTCTCAATAAGATACTAGCAAATCGAATTCAACAGCATATAAAAATTATACACCATGATCAAGTGGGATTCATTCCTGGGCTGCAGGGCCGTTTCAACATTCGCAAATCAATCAGTGTGATACATCACCTTAATAAAAGAAAAGATAAGAACCTTAGGATCCTGTCAATCGATGCAGAAAAGGCCTTTGACAAAATTCACCATCCTTTCTTAATAAAAACCCTTGAGAAAGTCGGGATAGAAGGAACATACTTAAACATCATAAAAGCCATTTATGAAAACCCCACAGCTAACATCATCCTCAATGGGGAAAAACTGAGAGCTTTCCCCCTGAGATCAGGAACACGGCAGGGATGTCCACTCTCACCGCTGTTGTTTAACATAGTGTTGGAAGTGCTAGCATCAGCAATCAGACAACAAAAGGAAATCAAAGGCATCAAAACTGGCAAAGATGAAGTCAAGCTTTCACTTTTTGCAGATGACATGATATTATACATGTAAAACCCAACAGACTCCACCAAAAGTCTGTTAGAACTGATACATGAATTCAGCAAAGTTGCAGGATACAAAATCAATGTACAGAAATCAGTTGCATTCTTATACACTAATAATGAAGCAACAGAAAGACAAATAAAGATCCCATTCACACAAATTGTGATCCCATTCACAATTGCACCAAGAAGCATAGAATACCTAGGAATAAACCTAACCAAAGATGTAAAATATCTATATGCTGAAAACTCTAGAAAGCTTATGAAGGAAATTGAAGAAGACATAAAGAAATGGAAAAACATTCCATGCTCATGGATTGGAAGAATAAATATTATTAAAATGTCAACACTACCCAAAGCAATCTACACATTCAATGCAATCCCAATCAAAATTGCACGAGCATTCTTCTCAAAGATAGAACAAGCAATTCTAAAATTTGTATGGAACCACAGAAGACCCTGAATAGCCAAAGTAATTTTGAAGAAGACCAAAGCAGGAGGCATCACAATCCCAGACTTTAGCCTCTACTACAAAGCTGTAATCATCAAGACAGCATGGTATTGGCACAAAAACAGACACATAGACCAATGGAATAGAATAGAAACCCCAGAACTAGACCCACAAACGTATGGCTAACTAATCTTTGACAAAGCAGGAAAGAACATCCAATGGAAAAAAGACAGTCTCTTTAACAAATGGTGCTGGGAGAACTGGACAGCAACATGCAGAAGGATGAAACTAGACCACTTTCTTACATCATTCACAAAAATAAACTCAAAATGGATAAAGGACCTGAATGTGAGACAGGAAACCATCAAAATGCTAGAGGAGAAAGCAGGAAAAAAAACCTCTCTGACCTCAGCTGCAGCAATTTCTTAGCAATTTCTTACTTGACACATTTCCAAAAGCAAGGGAATTAAAAGCAAAAATGAACTATTGGGACCTCATGAAGATAAAAAGCTTCTGCACTGCAAAAAAACAATCAACAAAACTAAAAGGCAACCAATGGAATGGGAAAAGATATTTGCAAATGACATATCGGACAAAGGGCTAGTATCCAAAATCTATAAAGAGCTCACCAAACTCCACACCCGAAAAACAAACAACCCAGTGAAGAAATGGCAGAAAACATGAATAGACACTTGTCGAAAGAAGACATCCAGATGGCCAACAGACACATGAAAAGATGCTCAACGTCACTCCTCATCAGGGAAATACAAATCAAAACCACACTCAGATACCACCTCACACCAGTCAGAGTGGCTAATATGAACAAATCAGGAGACTATAGATGCTGGAGAGGATGTGGAGAAACGGAAACCCTCTTGCACTGTTGGTGGGAATGCATACTGGTCCAGCCACTCTGGAAAACAGTGTGGAGGTTCCTCAAAAAATTAAAAATAGATCTACCCTATGACCCAGCAATAGCACTGCCAGGAATTTACCCAAGGGATACAGGAGTGCTGATACATAGGGGCACTTGTACCCCAATGTTTATAGCAGCACTTTCAACAATAGCCAAATTATGGAAAGATCCTCAATGTCCATCAACTGATGAATGGATAAAGAAATTGTGGTTCATATACAGAATGGAATACTACGTGGCAATCAGAAAGAATGAAATACGGCCTTTTGTAGCAATGTGGATGGAACTGGAGAGTGTTATGCTAAGTGAAATAAGTCATAGAGAGGAAGACAGATACCATATGTTTTCACTCTTATGTGGATCCTGAGAAACTTAACAGAAGACCATGGGGGAGGGGAAGGAAAAAAAAAAAAAGGTTAGGGAGGGAGGGAACCAAAACATAAGAGACTCTTAAAAACTGAGAACTGAGGGTTGATGGGAGGTGGGAGGGAGGGGAAAGTGGGTGATGGGCATTGAGGAGGGCACCTGTTGGAATGATCACTGGGTGTTGTATGGAAACCAATTTGACAATAAATTTCATATTTTAAAAAATAAATAAATAAATAAATAAGGTAAGAAAAAATTAAAATTAAAATTAAAAAAATCAATGTATTAACCATTTTAACAAGCCAAAAATATAAAAATAAAAATGATATGACCATCTCAATATTTGCAGAAAAGGCATTTGATGAAATTCTATACCCATTCATGATAAAAATTCTAAGTAAACTTAGAAGAGAAGGTCTTCAACCTGATAAAATGTTTCTACAAAAACATGCAGCTAATATCATAGTCAAAAAAGAAATACTGAATCCTTTTTCCTTAAGATGACAAATGAGGCAAAGATGTCCACTCTCATCACTTTGTTCAATACCAGACAGAAAAGAAAGGCATTCAGATTGGAAAAAAAGAAGTAAAACTATCTTTATATGCAAAGGACATGACTGTGTTATGTAGAAAATCCTTTAATATCTACCAAAAAAAAAAAAAAAAACCCCTACAAGAACTAAAAAAATTGAATTTAAGCAATATTACAGAATAAAAGATAACAAAATTCAACCTTATTTCTGTGTATAGACTATCAAAAACTGCAATACAAAATTTAGGAATGAAATATCATTTTCAATGGCATTTTAAAAACCCATGAGATAAGGATAATAACAATATATGTATATAATATCTATACACTAAAAAGTATAAAACATGTGGATAGACTATATTTATGTCCCCAAAGATTCATTATTGTTAAGATCTTCAACTTGCTCCATATTGATCTGTACATTCAATACCATGCTATCAAACTCCATATAAGTGTTTTTCCGTAGAAAATAACTCATTCTAAAATTTATAGGAAATGAAGAGGCCCCATAACAGCAGACCTTCTCAGAAAGAACACATTTGGAGGATTCACACTAATTCATTTGAAGACTTTCTGTAAGGCTATATTAATTAATGAAGCTTTATACGATACTGGCTTACTATGACACTGGCTAAGAATAGACATATATATCCATGGACAGAAGAGTTCAGAAATAGATCCATACCAAAAAAAGAAAAAAAAAGAAATAGATCCATACACACAGGATTATTTTATTTTTGCTAAAAGTTCTTAGATAACTCAGTGGTGAAATACCATCTTTTCAACAAATAGCACTGGACAACTTCAAATCATGTGGGGAAAAAAATAAACCTCGATCATTATCTTACATCATACATAACTATTAATTCAAAATGTATCATAGACTACAATACAAAAATGTAAGATTTCTGGAAGAAGAAAAGAAGATAGCCGATGCATCTTGTTGTATGCAAAGATTTATGAGATAGGACACAGAAATACCAAGTAGGAAAAAAAAAACTGATAAACTGGACTTGACCAAAAATTTAAAACCTCTGCTCTTCAAAAGACTTAAAAAGGCAAGCCAATGACTAGGAGAAAATATTTAAAAGTATACATATCTGACAAAGAAACATCTAGAGTGTTCCAAAAAATTCTTACAACTTAGTAACAGGAATCATAATAAAAAGATGGGCAACAGATTTGAACAGACACTTCGCAAAAGATATTTTCATGATCATTAAGAATGTGGAAAGCTGCACTACATTATTAGTTAAAAACGAAATGCAAACTAAAACTACAATGTGACAATACATGTGTCAGGAAAAATGGAGAACCACTGGAACTCTCATTCAATGCAAATGGGAGAGTAAAGTGATACAACCAGTTTGCAAAATAGTTTGTCAGTTTCTTACAAAGTTAAGCCTACTTATATGATCCAGCAATTCTGCTGCTAGTTTTTTACCCTAGAAAAAGTGAAAATTTATGCACAAAGACTTGTGCATGATGTTCATAGCTGTTTATTCATAATTGCCAAAAACTAGAAACAATCTGTTATAAACTAAACTGTGTCCCCTTAAAATGCATATGTTGAAGCTCTAACACCCCAGGATGACTGTACTTGGAGACAGGGCCTTTATGAAGGTGATTAAGGCTAAACGAGACCATAAGAATGAGGATTTAATCAAATATGACTGTGCCCCTACAAGAAGAATCACCAGGGATGCACATGCACAAAAGAAAGGCCTTGTGAGGACATAGTAATAAGGTGGCCAATCTGCAGACCAAGTTAAGAGGCCTCAGAAGAAACTTAAAATTGCCATTACCTTGATCTTGGACTGCCAAACTCCAGAACTGAGAGAACATAAATTTATACTGTTTAAGCCACCCAATCTGCAGTATTTTATTTCACCAGAGTTAGCAGACTAATACACACATTAAATGTCCATTAATAGGTGAATAAACAGATTGTGATATGGCTATGCAATGGAATACTATTCAACAATATGAACTAATGAACGAACTAACATGCAACAACAAGTATGAACTTCAACATCATTACGGTGAGTGAGACAAGTTAAGACACAAATGAATACTTACTGTCTGATTCCATTTGTATAAAATTTTAGAGAAAGCAAATCTTATCTATAGTGACAGAAAGAAAACCAGTAATTGCTTAGGGATTGGGATGGATTGACTGCAAAAGGACTTGAAGGAATGTTAGGAAGGTGACGGAATGTTCTATACTATAACATGATTATACAGATGACTGTGAAAACGTATTCATTTGTCAAAACTCATCTGATCATAATGAGAATTTTTTATTGTATGTAAGTTACATTTCAGTATAGATGGTTAAAAATTAGTTTAAGTAGAGAGTTATTCAGGTGACTCATTACACATTTATATTTTCATCATAAATATATAAAATGCTGAACTAATAGCAGCCTTAAAAATATGGTAAAAACTGAGAAAATCATTCACAGAAAAATAGACAAATCCACAATTATAGAGGAGGATCTTAAGACATTTCTTTCAGTAACTAAAAATCAAAAATACAAATTTGGTAAGGGTTTTTAAGAACTGAATGACACTGTTAACAAGCCTAATCACATGTATATATAAATATGCTATATATAAATACATATAACATACATATGCCCCCGAAATAAGTGAATACACCTGCTTTTCAAGCTCATTTAGAGTATTATCAAATATTGTGTACCCTGCCACTAAGCAAGCCTTAACAGATATCAATAAGTTAATATCATATAAGCCATATTATTTCATCATAATATACAACAAAACTAGATATAAAAAATAGAATAATAATATCAAGTCCCCTGTGCATTGGAAATTTTAAAAATAGCTTCAGTGATCATAATTACTTTGGATATAAACAGACCAAACACTCCAATCAAAAGGCACAGAGTATCAGAATGAATAAAAAATCAAGATCCATCTATATACTGCTTATAAAAGACTCATTTTAGACCTAAAGACACTTGCAGATTGAAAGTGAGGGGATGGAGAAACATTTATCATGCAAACCAATGTCAAAGGAAAGCCAGAGTGTAATGCATATATCAGACAACTACACTTTAAAACAAAGACTATAACAGAGACAAAGAAGGGCATTATATAATCATAAAGGGGACAATCCAAGAAGAAGATATAACAATTGTAAAAATTTTTACACTCAACATGAGAGCACCCAATATATAAAACAATTAATAACAAACATAAAAGAACTCATTGATAATAACATAATAATAGTAAGGGACTTTAACACCCCACCTGTATCAATGGACAGATCATCTAAACAGAAAATAAACAAGAAAACAATGACTTTGAATGACACACTGGACCAGATGGACTTAACATATATTCAGAATATTCCATCCTAAAACAGCAGAATATTCATTCGTTTCAAGTGCACATGGAACATTCTCCAGAATAGATCACATTTTAGGTCACAAAACAGGCCCCAACAAGTACAAAAACATTGAAATCATATCATGCACCTTTTCTGACCATAATGCTATGAATCTAGAAGTCAACCACAAGAAAAAGTTCAAAAGACCACAAATACATGGAGGTTAGATAACATGCTACTAAACAATGAATGGGTCAACCACGAAATCAAAGAAGAAATTTAAAAATACCTGGAAACAAATGAAAATGAAAACACAATGGTCAAAAACCTTGGGGAAGCAGCAAAAGTGGTCCTAAGAGTGAAGTATATAGAAATACGGCCTACCTCACGAAGCAAGAAAAATCTCAAATATACAATTCTAACCTTACACCTAAAGGAGCTAGAAAAAGAACAAATGAAGCCTATCCCAGCAGAATGAAGGAAATAATAAAGATTAGAGCAGAGATAAATGATATAGAAACTAAAAAAACAATAGACCAGATCAATGAAACTAGGAGCTGGTTCTTTAAAAAAATTTCATAAAATTGATAAACCTCTAGCCAGACTTATCAAAAACAAAAGAGAAAGGATCCAAATAAATAAAATCATGAATGAGAAAGGAGAAATAACAACCAAAAAAAAAAAAAGAAATGCAAACAATTACAAGAGAATACTATGAAACAATGCAACAATGCAAACAAAGGACAACCTGGATGAAATAGATAAATTCCTAGAAACATATAAACCACCAAAACTGAAATAGGAAGGAAAAAAAAAAAAAACTTGAACAGACTGATAAACAGCAAAGAAATTGAATCAGTGATACAAAAAAAAAAAAACAACAAAAAACAAAAAACAAAAAAACACACTCCCAACAAACAAAAGTCCAGAGCCAGATGGCTTCACAGGCAAATTCTACCAAACATTTAAAGAGTTAATACCGGGGCGCCTGGGTGGCGCAGTCGGTTAAGCGTACGACTTCAGCCAGGTCACGATCTCATGGTCCGTGAGTTCGAGCCCCGCGTCAGGCTCTGGGCTGATGGCTCAGAGCCTGGAGCCTGTTTCCGATTCTGTGTCTCCCTCTCTCTCTGCCCCTCCCCCGTTCATACTCTGTCTCTCTCTGTCCCAAAAATAAATAAACGTTGAAAAAATAAATAAATAAATAAATAAATAAATAAATAAATAAATAGTTAATACCTATTCTTCTCAAACAATTCCAAAAAATAGAAAAGAAAGGAAAACTTCCAAATTCATTCTATGAGGCCAGCATTACCCTGATACCAAAAGTAGATAAAGACTTCACTAAAAAGAAAACTACAGGCTAATACCCCTGATGAACATGGATGCAAAAATGTAAAAATTCTCAATAAAAACTAGCAAAACTGAATCCAATAACACATTAAAAAAATCATTCACCACAATCAAGTGGGATTTATTCCTGGGTTGCAAGGGTAGTTCAATATTCATAAATCAAACAATGTGATACACCACATTGATAAAAGAAAGCATAAGAACCATACAATCATTTCAACAGAAAACACATTTGACAAAGTACATCTATTCATGATAAAAACCCTCAACAAAATAGGTTTAGGGAGAACATACCTCAACATAATAAAGGCCATATATGAAAAACCCACAGATAATATCATCATCATCAGTGGGGAAAAGCTGAGAGCTTTTCCTCTAGAGTCAGGAACAAGACAAGGATGTCCACCCTCACCACTGTACCACTAGTACCACTAGTACTGGAAGTCCTAGACACAGCAATCAGACAACGAAAAGAAATAAAAGGCATCCAAATTGGCAAGGAGAATGTAAAAGTTTCACTATTTTCAGATGAGATGATACTCTATATAGAACATCCAAAAGCCTCCGCCAAAACCTGCTAGAAATGATACACAAATTCAGTAAAGTTGCAAAATTCAGTAAAGGATACAAAATTAACATACAGAAATCTGTTGCCTTTCTATACACCAATAATGAAGCAGCAGAAAAAGAAATTAAGGAATCAATCCCATTGGCAATTGCACCAAAAACCATAAGGAACCTAGGAATAAACCTAATCAAAGAGGTGAAAGACCTGTACTCTGAAAACTATAAAACACTGATGAAAAAAACTGAAGAACAAAGAAATGGAAAGACATTCCATGTTCATGGATTGAAAGAACAAATATTGTTAAAATGTCTCTACTACCCGAAGTAAGCTACAAATTAAAGGCAATTCCTATCAATATACCAATCACATTTTTCACAGACCGAGAACAAACATTCCTAAAATTTGTATGGAACCACAAAAGACCTTGAATAGCCAAAGCAACCTTGAAAAAGAAAAGCAAAGCTGGAGGTATCACAATTCCAAATTTTAAATTATACTACAAAGCTGTAGTGATCAAAACAGTATGGTACTGGCCCAAAAATAGACACATAGATCAATGGAACAGAATAGAAAACCCAGAAATAAACCCACAGCTATATGGTCAATTAATCTTCAACAAAGCAGGAAAGAATGTCCAATGGGAAAAAGCCAGTCTCTTCAAATGGTGCTGGGAAAACTGGAGAGCAACATGCAAAAGAATGAAACTGGGCCAATCTCTTACACCAAACACAAAACTAAATTCAAAGTGGATTAAAGACCTAATTTTGAGACCCCAAAACATCAAAATCCTAGAGGAGTACACAGACAGTAACCTCTTTGACAACAGCTGTAGCAACTTCTTTCTAGATATGTCTCCTGACATAAGGGAAACAAAAGCAAAAATAAATTATTGGGATTTCATCAAAATAAAAAGCTTCTGCACAGCAAAGGAAACAATCAACAAAACTAAAAGGTAATCTACAGGATGGGAGAAGATATTTGCAAATGAGAAATGAGGAATGATAAAGGGTTAGTATCCAAAATCTATAAAGAACTTATCAAACTCAACACCCAAAATATGAATAATCCAATTAAAAATGGACAGAAGACACGAATAGATACTTTTCCAAAGAAGACATCCAGATGGGCAGCAGACATGTGAAACAATGCTCAACATCACTCATCATCAGAGAATAAAAATCAAGATTACAATGAAATATTACCTCATTCCTGTCAGAAGGGCTAAAATCAAAAACACAAGAAACAGTAGATGTTGGCGAGGATGTGGAGAAAGGGGAACCCCTCCTGCACTGTTGGTGGGAATGCAAACTGGTGTAGCTACTCTGAAAAACAGATGGATGTTCCTCAAAAAGTTAAAAAAAGAACTACCCTATGATCCAGCAATTGCATTACTAGGTATTTACCCAAAGAATACAAAATACTAATTCAAAGGGATACATGTACCCCAGTGTTTATAGCAGCATTAACTACAATAGCCAAATTATGGAAACAGCTCATGTGTCCATCAGCTGATGAATGGATAAAAGAAGATGTGGTATACTTATACAATGAAATATTACTCAGCCATCAAAAAGAATGACATCTTGCCATTTGCAACAACATGGAAGGAGCTAGAGAGTATTACGCTAAGTGAAGTAAGTCAGTCAGAGAGACAAATACCATATGATTTCACTCATGTGGAATTTAAGAAACAAAATAAATAAGCAAGAGGGAAAAAAAGAGAGAGGGAGGCAAACCAAGAAACAGATTCTTGACTATAGAGAACAAACTGATGGTTACCAGAGGGGAGGTTGGTGGGGGACTTGGGGAAATAGAGGATGGGGATTAAGGAGGGCATTTGTGATAAGCACTAAGTGTTGTATGAAAGTTTTGAATCACTATATTGTACACCTGAAACTAATATTACACTATATGTTAACCAGCTGGAATTTAAATAAAAACTTAAAAAAAGAAAATAAAGTAGTTAAAATTTTTGAAAAAAATAAATAACTTCAGTGATCAAAAATAAATTGTTATTAAAATAAATCATTATTGAACTAGGTGATACTTTTAAATGAATGGCAATAAAAGCATTACCTCAAAACTTGTAGGATGCAGCCAAAGAAATATTTAGAAAGAAATTCATACAAAAGAAGAAAGATGTTAAATTATGGAATTTGATATATTTATTTTATAATGTATTTGAAAGAGTTTAATAAGGACAAAGGATAGCCAAAACAATTTGGGGGAACATTAATCCCAGATATCAAGACTTAACATAAAACTATAGAAGTTTCAAGAGTTTATTGTTGGCAAACAGATAAAGTTATGAATGGACCAGAACAAATGGAAATTTATTTTTATGACAAAGTAGACTTATAATTCAGTGAATAAAGAATGGGGATATCCATCTACAAAAATAAAAAATTACATCTCTATGTCAAACCACACACAATTCAACCTCAAGTGGATTAAATATCTAAATGTAAAGGGCAAAATTCCACATACTTTTAGAATTTTAGAAGAACCTTTAAAAGAAAATATAAGAAAATATCTTTCTATTCTTGGAATAGCAAAGGATTTCTTAAAGAAGACATATAAACATAAACCATATTTGGGAGAGATTGACAATAATTCTGACAGCATCAGAATTTAAAACTTCTGTTTATATCCAAGCACAATGAAAAGACAAGTAACAGCAAAAGAGGATAACTATAATACCTTTAAATTTTTTTAAGTTTATTTATTTATTTTTGAGAGTGAGAAAGAGAGAGTATGTGTGTGTGTGCACAAGCAGGGGAGGGGCAGAGAGAGAGAGAGAGAGAGAGAGAGAGAGAGAGAGAGAATCCCAAGCAGGCTCCACAATGTCAGCACAGAACCCTATTTGGGGCTTGAACTCAAACCATGAGATCATGACCTGAGCCGAAATCAAGAGTCAGACACTTAACTGAGCCACCCAGGCATCCCAGCTATAATATCTTTCAAAGGATTATTACCAAGAGTATATAGATAATCCTGATAAGTCAATATGAAAAAGATAAATAACCCAATAGAAAAATGAGCAAAGTTTACAAAAATTCATTCAAGAGAAAATTTATAGAGGAGGAATTCTGAATGGCCAAGAAATAAGAAAAAATTCTCAATTTTACTTGTAATCAAGGAAACAGAAAACAAAAAGTATAGAAAACATTTTAAAGTTTGATAATATCAAGTATTGCTTAGTACTTGAGAAAATACCAACTCCATGATTTCTGATGAAATGGTAAAATTTTAGAGAGCAATACAATACTTCGAAGAGTTAAACCTGCCCTGTTATTCCACTTCTAGTCATAAACCCAGAGAAATATATACTCGAGGAGAAACATAAAAGAATGTTTGTTGCAGCATTTTATTAAAGAAAAAGTGAAGACAATTAAATTTCCTTTAATATGGGAATGAATTTTAATGTTTACACAATGACTATAAGATGCAACTGTTTAGATCTATACTTTGTGTATCACATAGATAAATTTCAAAATTATAATATTGAGCAAAAAAGGCAAATTACAAATGGATATCTAGAGTATCACTTAAAAACCTAAAGCACACAAAACAACGTTATGTATCATTTGTGGGTGATAGATATGTAGAAGAAGCATAAACATAAGCAAAAGAGTTATACAACTGACATGAAAGTTATTCACACCAGTCATTAGGGAGGCAAGAGGGAAAAGGATGAGTTCTATCTGTAATATTTTGTTTCTTTACATAAAGAGAAACTTGAAGCAACAGTGGAAAATATTAGCATCCTTCAACCAGTGAGATGTGTGTATGTGTTTTGTTTACTTTTTTTTGCACTTTTTTGGTATGTTTGAAATAGTTCCTAACTTTTAAAAATGCTAAAGATTATTCTAGTTGTAGGGTAGATAATAGATTAGAGCAAAACCAGAGTGGGTATTGGAGAACAATTAGGCTACAATTCATAGTATATTTAAATAATTTAAGTGTTTGTTTATATATTTAATTTATGGAATGCCAAACAAAACTCTTTCAAAATGATGTAGAATGTCCCACAAATACATTTTCCCAAACTTACCTGCTCGACCTCTCTGTTGAGAGAATCTACTTTTTCTTTTAATCTGTTACCTTCTGCCTCAGCAGTAATAAGTTCTAATTTGAGGGTATTGTTATCTGCCTCTGCTTGACGGGCCTTATTTTCCCAGTTTTCAGCATCTTCATTGGCTTTTCGGAGTTGGTCCATAATTTGCCGGTTCTCAGATTCCTAAAAAGCAATTTTAGGACTTACTTTAAAAGATGTAAAATGGTCAACATACAATATAAAGTAAACATTATTTGCCAGGTCACGGGAAATTTATTTGCTACAGAACCATTTGTAACATAATCTCAAGAAATCGTATCTATATTCTCCATTTAGAAAATTGGTCATCCTGTAATCAACAAAAGTGAGTGGGACCAGGATCTGCCCTGCCTCCTGAGTCACACTCACCCATCTAGTACAGTCAAGTTGGTTCCTATATTTGCTTTTGTTCAAACAAAATCCTTCATTGCCTCCTCTCCCTATATATCCGTTTAGTGACTATTTGCTACTCTGGTTTTTGAGTCTCTGCCTTGGCCAACCTTCTATACCTGTGCATTCCTTTGTTCCTGACTGCTTTTCTAGATTGTACTGGCTACAGAACTTCTGACTAATTACAAATTTCAAGCATAAATCTCTGATAATTCTGTTGATTTGGCACATCACCTGTCTAGTTCCTGCCTTTCATTCATAACCTCAGTCTTAATTTTCTCTATCATGGACTGTTCTATGATTTATGATTTACTTTTGCTTACTGTTCTAGTAACTTACCTAAAATTTCTAAGAAATAAAACAACAAACCTATGCCAACAAACACTCATAATACTCATAACTATACAGTCATATTGGGCATACAATATAGAACCACATTTTAAAAACTTTTAAATTTTTGTAGGTTTATTTATTTTGAGAGAGACAGAGAGTACATGCGCACACAAGCGAGAGGCAAAAAGAGAGGGAGAGATAGAGAATCCCAAGCAGGCTCTGCATTGTAAGTGCGGAGTCCAATGCAGGGCCTGAACCCATAAACTGCTGTATCACAACCCCAGCTGATATCAAGAGTTGGACGCTCAATTGACTGAGCCATCCAGGTGCCCCAAACCATATGTTTAAAACCTTAAAAGTTCTATCATGAGAGACTGACTAAAAAGTGGGATCTTATTTCTAAAGGAATATAATAACTCCACAAATACACAAATAGTATACTATATTGAGTAATCATTATGAGGCTATTTTTAAAAACATGTTTTAGTAATATGGTTTGGCTAACTCATTCTTACAAAGTCATTTATAATTTTGGTTATTATTAAAAAGGTACCAGACCTCTCTCTCATTAATACCTGTTAATAACCAGTGAATTTCTATCAGAACCATAAAATGATCACATTGCAATAAATGATATCTCACCCTAAGAAAGCTTTCAAATCAGATTTAAGTTTTCACAAATATGATTAACCATGAGACTGGTTAAAATTCAGTTAATATCGCCACCTTGTGGTTTGGTTACCTATGACTAATACAGAATCTTGTCAAGTTTGTTAACATGCTCAACTACTGCACTGACTTTCAAGCTTTGGATATTCTCAATGTGCCTGTAGGATGTGTTTTTCCATTATTGTACTAAAAACAACAGCTGTGCACTTAGTATGTACCTGGGAAACACACGGTACAGTATGTATAAACTGAATTCTACCCCCATCACTCTTCACCCTCTTTAACTTTCTGTGGCACTCACTGTCTATGCCATTCTCTTAACACTGCCTGAGAGTTTTATGTTGTTAGGTGTGGATGTCCAGTCTCCCCAGTAACACTCTGAGTTCCTCGAAGATAGAAACCATTTTTTATACTATATTAAGTTTTCTAAAATTCAAACCATTTCTTATATTAAATGTAGTTTTGTGACTCCCAGGTAACACATGGTTCAAGGTTCAAGCAGTAAAAAGGGACTGGCATGAATGTGTCACTCCTGGTCACCAAATACCTGGTGCACCTCCCTCTGGTCAACCAGAAACCATATTTTCCCTTTTTTTTTTTGTATCTACTCAAAGCAACCAGAGCAGTGTGGAGCCCAAGATAGGCAACAGAAATCAAAACCACAATGAGATACCACCTCACACCTTTCAGAATGGCTAAAATTAACAACTTAGGAAACAACAGATGCTGATGAGGATGCAGAGAAAGAGGATCTCTTTTGCACTGCTGGTGGGAATGCAAACTGGTATAGCCACAGTGGAAAAGAGTATGGAGGTTCCTCAAAAAATTAAAAATAGTACAACCCAGCAATTGCACTATTAGGTATTTATCCAGAGGATATAAAAATGCTGAATTCGAAGGGGCACATGCACCCCAAAGTTTATAGCAGCACTATCAACAACAGCCAAATTATGGAACGAGCCCAAATGTCCATCAACTGATGAATGGATAAAGAAGATGTGACACACACACACACACACACACACACACACACACACACACACACACAATGGAATACTACTCAGCGATGAAAAAGAATGAAATCTTGGGACACTTGGGTGGCTCAGTTGGTTAAGCATCAGACTTTGGCTCAGGTCATGATCTCATGGTTTGTGGGTTCGAGACCCATATTGGGGTCTGTGCTGACAGCTCAGAGGCTGGAGCCTGCTTCGGATTCTGTATCTCCCTCTCTCTCTCCCCCTCCCCTGTTCATGCTCTGTCTCTCAAAAATAAATGTCAAAAACTTTTTAAAAAGGAATGAAATCTTGCTTGCCATTTGCAACAATGCGGATGGAACTAGAGTCTATTATGCTAAGCAAAATAAGAGAAAGGCAGATATATGACTTCACTTATATGTGGAATCTGAGAAAAACAACAGATGAGCATAGGGGAAGGGAAGGAACAATAAGGTAAAAACAGAGGGAGGCAAACCATAAGAGACTCTTAAAGACAAAGAACAAGCTGAGGGTTGCTGGAGGGGAGATTGGTGGGGGGATGGGTTAAATGAGTGATGGGCTTTAAGGAGGGCATTTTTGGGGATGAGCACTGGGTGTCATATATAAAAGAGCAATCACTGGGTTCTACACCTGAAGCCAAGACTACACTGTATGTTAACTAACTAGAATTTGAATTTTTTAAAAAAGTGAAACTATTCTTTGGTATTTTCCAATTCCCTTTCAGCATCTGTTTACCTCTTTCTGGTGCTGTCCCCACCTCAGTACCCTCCACCTCTGGTCCATTATTGGGCTCAATACTATACTTCCCCACAGCAAAACTGGCTGCCTCAGCTGTAATCCTTTGTGCTACTTGACTGAATTAAGGATACAGCCTCCCCTAATTGATCTCCCTCTTTCTGATTTTGTTACCCTTCTGATTTATTCCTCCCCAAATCACCAGAATGATCTTTCTAAAAGCCAATTCTTCAAATAACTTCTGGGCTCATGTTGTAACAAAAGCTTCCTGAAAACAGAGTACAAACAAGTCCTTCTACCTCTGTATTATCACTACCTATACCCTCCCCTCTAGCTACAGAACCTACTTTTTTCCCCTTACACCTTTGTTCAGATTGTCCTCACTGCCCGGGGTGCCATTCTGTTTCCTACTTTTCATCTCTGGCACCTCAGCACCTACCATACTACATGCTGAATGAGTGAATGAATCAAGTGGCAATGAGGAAAAATGAAATATGGCCTTTTGTAGCAAAGTGCTCAACAATTCTTAATGGACCTGTGGTTTATTCTCTCAGGGGACTGCCAGGATCCATCCAGTTTTGTTGTGAAACAAAATAAAAGAACACACAGAAGGACACCAACAGCTGAGAGAAGCCTGATGTGTGATGTCTGAAAATACCATTCCACACTCTAAAAGCCCCGATCCCTAATGGTGGAATTTCAGATAATGTGACAAGCTAGGGAGAAAAAGGGAAGTGTCTAACACTGACTGAAATCTTACTACATTAAATGCTTAGATATTCATTTATTATTATTCTGTTCTGTTCCAGAATATACTTAAATGGTTCAGTGTGCTAGGTCTATCTTACTTACTTGGGCTTTCTTTCCAATTACAGATGGGATGCTGAGACTAAGATTGAGTAGCCTACATAAGTTCATGTTATGAGTGAGAAGGGGGGTCAGACCTATCTGACTTTGAAGCTTCCATTCAATTATAGTATTACATTGCTGGCACCTTAAAATCAAGACATGTAAGAAACGACCTGCTTTTCCAATGTAAGGCTGCCGACTTACTGCCTTACCTGCAATTTAGAAATCCTCAGAATCTCTTCTCTCTCAAAGTCTTAAACAGTCTTATGCACACTAAAAATAAATGCTCAAGAAACGTTTACAGACTGATTTTAAATGAGATGTTAAATAAAACAAGGAAAACAGTTTGGGGGTGGAAAGTTCCTATTAATGGTTTGAGTGGTAGGTAGGAAACACTATACCTATTATATTAATTAAGGCAACTATATTATTTTAGATAATATTTTACCAATGGGCATACCTAACATCCTTGGTCAAGCTGTCTGTTTATTCCAGGGGGACCACACATACTCTAGATTTATTTGGTCACTGACACAGAAGTACAGAGCAGAGCCATCTACTCTGGTCCTAAGAAATAGATGATCCCTATAAACATTGGGGTACAAGTGCCCCTATGCATCAGCACCCCTGTATCCCTTGGGTAAATTCTTTCAACAATAGCCAAATTATGGAAAGAGCCTAAATGTCCATTAACTGATGAATGGATAAAGAAGATGTGGTTTATATATATAATGGAATACTACTTGGCAATGAAAAAGAATGAAATCTGGCCTTTTGTAGCAACATGGATGGAACTGGAGAGTGTTATGCTAAGTGAAATAAGTCATACAGAGAAAGACAGGTACCATATGTTTTCACTCACATGTGGATCCTGAGAAACTTAACAGAAGACTATGGGGGAGGGGAAGGGAAAAAAATTTTAGAGAGGGAGAGAGCCAAAACATAAAAGACTCTTAAAAACTGAGAACAAACTGAGGGTTGATGGGGGGGTGGGAGGGAGGGGAAAGTGGGTGATGGGCATTGAGGAGGGCACCTGTTGGGATGAGCACTGGGTGTTGTATGGAAACCAATTTGACAGTAAATTTCATATTAAAATATATATATGTGTGTGTGTGTGTGTGTGTGTGTGTGTGTGTGTGTGTGTGTATATATATATATATATATATATATATATATATATATATACATATACATATATATATAAAAGGAAAGAAAGAAAGAAAGGCCCCACAACAGGGTGATCAATTCTGATCTTCTACACAATCAGGCAGAGCCTCTTTTGTCAAAGGTTTACAACTGAAAATTACCATTTTCAAATATAAGTGAGCTGAAATTGATTCTGATCTCTTGTCCTTCAGCCAATTAGGAGGATTCTACTTATCTAGGATGGCTGAATATACAATTAATCCATCATTGTCAACACTAAAATATGCTATGTATTTTAAAAAGCCTTGATTCAGCTGTCCCTATGAGAAATAACTAGCAAAATTTCATCAGTATCATGAGCAAACAGAAAAAAAATGTATACATACTTCAGACTTTAATATACTCTTCAGCTTGTTAACCTCCAAATTAGTATCTTGGACCTTCTGTTTTATGTCGTTAAGTTCATTATGTGTATCATTCAATTTTTTAGACAGGGCCTATAAAGAAAAATATAGCTAGATTTGACAACAAAAAATAAAAATAGAAACGTTCTCTATGTCAAAACCACTATTAATTTTAAATATTTATAGTAAATGTGATAAATAAAATTTAGTATACCTAATATATAAAGCTCATAAAAACCAAAAACACCTCAGCTCTTCATGCTTTCTAATATCACATTCTTTGCCATAACTCCTTCCAGTGAGTTGAAGTCTATTTAACCACATTTCTATCTAATCTTGCCTTCACAATTTTTTTTTTTTTTTTTTTTTTTTTTTTTGGCTATTTGGACAATAAACAACAGGACACAAATTGAAAATCTGTGCTTGAAAATTGTTTATTTATTGGGACTTCCTGCTTGTTGCTCTTGGAAATACTGCAACAATCACCATGTGAATAAGTCTGGGCAAGGCTGTGAGATAATGGGAGACATGTGGCCAGTCACCCCACTAGCAAAAAAATAAAACAAAACAGAAAACACATGAATCCAAATAGTAAATGAGCAAAGAACCCAACAGACAATTCACAAAAAGGAAGCCCAAGGGCATAGTACTTGAAAAAAGTTAAAATTTATAAGTAATAAAAAAAGATTTTAATTTTCTAAACTTTTAAAATTTTACTAATTTTAAATAATTTTTTAAAATGAAATACTATTTTGTCTATCGAATTAGCAAAGAATTAAAGTTATTCTGTTAAACCCAGGAATGAGCATTTCCATGTATCTTGAAATAAACAAAATTTGCAAAAGCAAATCTGTTATCTGCTATCTACAATCTACATCAGGAGACATTTTTAAATGCTCATAAGAGCAGGAATGACAAGTATGTTGCTTTTTGTTGAAGGTGGGAGATAGATTCATGAAATTTGAATCTGTCCACTTTTGACATTTGAAAATGTCCACTTAGAAAGGCTTTTTTTTTAATTAAAAAAAGAAACCTCATAAGCTTTGATTTAATTTAAAACTAAATCTAGTGAATGAAATTAATGAAAAGAATGTTCACTAAGGCATTATTTGTCATGATGACAATATCTATGTACGTTAAGTAAATGAAGGCAGTAAATAACAGTATCTACACAGTGGCATAACCATATACATTATGTATCTGCCTATGAGAAATTGTTTAGAATAATTTTTAATAACAGAGGAAAATATCCATCTATATTTAGTGAAAAAGTCAGGATAAAACACTAAAAATACTTCATACCAATTTGTTAGAAATTGTGGTATTGAGGATGAGATTTTTTTTTAAAGGTTTCTGTTTTCCAAATTTGCTGTGATCTGGGTTTTAACTTGTGGTCCACAAAGGGATCCAACTTCTACCCGTGGGCCTATAACCCAAACAAAGGAAAAAACTACTCTTGAACAAATGTAAATTGTTATAACACCAATTTATTCTGATTATAAAAAATGTTTATGAAGTTTTAACAAAGCAAGGGAGTTCTTATGATGTCACAGTAAGCAAGTAACAGCAACAAGATATTTGTCCAGTGATTGTGCTAGACACTCCAATGAGTACTTTCTAGGCATGTTCTCATTTCCTCTCCATTTTTACATATATAAACTGAGACTCAGGAAAGTTTAATGGTATGATCACACAGCCAAGCAGGGTATTCAAACTTATGAGTCTTAAATACTCCAGGCCTTATCATGTAGGAAAAACCATGATATAAAGTGGTGTGTGGTTTTATCCCACTTACATTAAAAAGTTCATTATGTAAATTAAAAATATTTAACAATTAAAAATACAGACTTCTATGATGCAGACTAAACACACTGAGAGTGACAGCAAGTGGGGGAGTCATTTAGACTGAATCATTTTAAGAGGGGAAAAAAGCTTCCAAATAGAGTTTTTTAACGTTCAAATTAAAATACTGATATTAGAAATGAAAAGAGTGGATAAACTGAAATATATTGTCTTAGAAAGAGAATAATTATAAAAGAAAATTTCCCAAGTAGAATCACAGTGCTAAGGAGGACCAAAATATGTGGCATAGTCCATACATATATTCGTCCTTAAAGAGAATAATAGTCCACCAAATAAATCTACCCCTTTCTTAAAAGTTTCTGAAGGTTTTTCTCTTCCTTTGTAGATTTGTTCAAATATTTATCCTTCAGTAAGGAAGTACTTCCTAAGATTTAATACAAAGCTATTATATCACCACTCTCTCCTTTAATACTTCATGTTTGAGAATTTCATTTATAAAATATGAGGCATAATCTGCAGAGTAAAGGCAAAAAAAAATGGCTGATTCCAAAGCCTGAGGTCTTCTACAAAATAAAATGAGGACTGAGAATCAGAATAAAACAAAAATTTTTCTTGGAGAAGAAAGATTCTAGGAACAAGTATACCTGGTTTTCTTGTTTGGCTTTAGAAAATTGTTCTTGGACAGTATCATTCTCATGAGCCAAGATATCTCTTTCCCTGGCAATCTGAGCCAGCTCATCATTTGTTTCATCCAATTGCCGACGCATTCTGGAAATGTCTTGTTCACACATAATTAGGGCTTCAGTAGACTGTCTATTTCACAAATCAGATAGTACATAAAAAGAGACATTTTATCAAAAACAGAATAACAAATTCTCATAAGACAGAAGTTGGACAGTTAGATGAAAACGTTTGATGTTTTAAATACATTTAAATTTTAAATACAGTCCATTGGAGTTTCTCAATGTTTCCCATATTTCACTCTAAAAAAGGATGCTAAATATACATAATAGTCAATGATTTGCTAAGTATTTCAAAACTTCTAATACTCCAGTATAAGAAAGTCTTCATTCTACCTCTGGCTGCTATAGCTTTGTCTCCTTTGCAGGTTCCCAGTCCTCTGCCATCCTAAAAATTAATGGTTCTCAGGGATGAACCCTTAGCCTCCTGATTCTTCTCACCCTTATCTCAGAAAATCCTATTCAGGGGCACCTGGGTGGTTCGATCGGTTGAGTGTCCAACTTGACTCAGGTTGTGATCTCACGGTTCATGAGTTCACACCCTGCAATGGGTTCTCTGCTGTCAGCACAGAGCCTTCTTTGGATCCTCTGTCTTCCTCTCTCCCTGCCCCTCTTCTGCTTGCACTCTAGCTCTCCCTCTCTCAAAAAGAAGTAAACATTAAAAAATACATATTAAAAAAAAAAGAAAATCCTGTTCATAGCCATGGCTCCTAGCCCCATCTTCAGATGATTCTGAAATCTTATTTCCAGCCTCTTCCTCTTCCTTAACACTCCAAACTCATATTTAACTGCTTACTAGACACATCTATAAGAAAGCCTCAAAGGCTCTTCAAATCCAGAGGAAATCGTGTGTTTCCACATACTTTCATAATGTTGAATATTCATCCCCAGCCAGAAACCTGGCATTCTCCTAGATTCTCCTCCTCACAAGAAGCCCATCACTCCTGTCTCCCAATCCCTCCATCCTATCTATCATCATCTCTTTGGCTCAGTAATCTAGCACAAAAATCTCCTTAATTTCCTTTAATGATTTCTTATTGTCCAAAAGATAACATTAAGACTCATTTGTCTATACCACAAGCCTCTGCCTATTTAGCCTTTCCCTCCATCACTTCTCTTACCCTTTGGGTTCCAGCACACTCAACTACTTGTCATTCAAGAGGCTCTTGAACATGATCTGGGGTTCTTTGCTATTCTCTTTACCTTGAATGCCCTTCCCATTCCTTTACTTGGCTAACACCATATTTTCTTTTACTTCCATACACAGACTTGTGCCTCCTTTCAAACATTAGAAAGTTATCACCTGAGGTGCCTGGGTGGCTCAGTCGGTTAAGCATCTGCCTCTTAATCTTGGCTCAGGTTATATGACCTCACGGTTCATGAGTTCGAGCCCTGCATCAGGTTACGCATTGTCTATGCAGAGCCTGCTTGGGATTTTCTCTCTGTCCCTCCCTTGCTTGCATGCTCTCTCTCTCTCTCAAAATAAATAAATAAACTTTAAAAAAAAAGTTATCACCTTATACATAACACTAACCCCCTTGTCTCCTACTGTCTTTGTACCTAACATAGTATTTTGTCCCCAATAAATCTCAAATTCTTGTTGAATGATTTACCTTGATGCCTGTTCCATCTCAGCAATGATATTCTTCATGCCTGAAATGGTCTTTTCCTTGAAAAGTAATATAAGTATTAAATAAATAATATTGTAATCTATTTCTCTTAAAACTGAGTGAACAAAAAAAAATTTCTCCTCCCTTTTTGATTTCCATTTGGTTTTAAACATTTATGTTCTATTCTTCTTTTCTATACTTTAAAACTAAAGCCTAATATATCGGTCTGAGTATTTGTACTGGATAAAAACAAGATTATGTTGACTAAAGACTACACTTACGTGCACTAATATGGGATCAGTATATCAAATATTTTGTTAAAATGTTTTGTGTTGTCATGCAACTACACAAGGATCCCATAAGCACCCTGTTTTTGTTGGCAAACTAGTAGTTTGGCATTGGAGTGTTGTATACTGGGAATATAAAACCCAGGAATGTGGATCACATAAAACTAATTTTAGTTCTTAGGAATAATAACTTTGATCAAGTAAATTATTTATATTAGTCATTGACGATATCTTCAAAAAGCTGTTCCAATTGAATTACTTATAAAAGGGTACTATTAATTTTAGATGTGAGCTAATAAAGAGATAAACGTTAAGCCTAGAGAAAAGGTATAAAAAAATAAACTACTGACATTCTCCTTTTTCAAGGATGTGTGAGAGTAGAATTAATGGAGTCAGTTAAGGCTGAAATGATCTTAATGTCATTAATACCACTCCTACACCTCCTCCTTTTAAAACTCTCATTGATCCTGAACTAGTTATAGGTAACTATACACAGATACTTAGGGCTAACGTTAGATCTAAAAAAAGTATGAAGTTATTCTTTCACTAAATAACTATATTTCATTTTGCCCTTTGAATTTTCAAATCCTTAGTAACCAAGTAGCAAGATAAACTAAACCTAGATTTCCCAACAAGTCTTGTTTCTGTTCTTTAGAGACAGTTAGTCGTGTGTGTGTGTGTGTGTGTGTGTGTGTGTGTGTGTGTGTGTTATCTTCCTTTATTCATGTGCTCCTCTCCAGGTTATTTTTAGCTCCATTTTCCCATTCTGCTTTCTGGTAGAATGGTGCAGAGTCCACAATGGGCAGTAATGGATATCAGGGTATGGTTAAAATGGCTATTAGTAAAGCAGTTAAACTGCTTTAAAAAGCACAGGCCAAAAAAAGAGAAATTCTGCTTAAAATGGAATATTTACACAAGGTTTAAAATACAACAATACATTTCTAAATAAACTCTGAAAAACTAATTGAACGTCTAGTGTTTCTAAAAGCAATTACTTGGTTAAGCTTTAAATATGGTTTATAAGTCTATATAGGACTTCTCTTTATCAGTAGAAATTCATATTGAAAGTAAGATGCTCTGAGAACATTGTCAAGCATCCAGGACAACAAAATTACTGGGTAGAATCTAGTAATATATCCTATTAGCCTATTTTTCTCTTACTATGACCCTAATACCATCATTTCTCAAATTGCTGAAATCTAACCCATCATTATCAATTTAATATTCCTCGTACAACCTCAATATGCTTATCCAGAGATAAAGACTCAAGTTAATTATTAAAAATTCAATCTGAACAGGATGGTAAAAGAAACAAACTAAAATGTTACACAAGTAGTTCTATCTTTTATTATTCAAAAATATGTGAACTTGCTGTTGAGTTTTCTAACTTTAATTGGTAGCAAGTAGTAGAACATCTTTTAAAACTATGATTACCAGAAAAAAATTTCCCCTTATTCATTATAATGTAGACTTTCTCCGCATCAATTTATTTCTGTCATCTCCAGATTAGACTGTAACATTACTGCTTTTCACTTAAGGGTATTTGTAAATTCAGCTCTGAGATATCACTGTAGAGAACATTTCCTCTTTTGAATGTCTAACACTGTTTTAAAAGTTATTTTTCCTTCAGAGGATGGATGTGTTTATATTCATGATCTTATATGAAGTTCTTGATATTGAAAATAGACTTGCAACTCAATATTCTTTGTGAAGAAAAAATTAATGTCAGTACATGTTAGCAAAATTGAAGAAATATGAAATATTAGATATAACAGAGGTAAATGATTCAAAAATTTCTAAATAATTTGTTTCTAATTGTTTTTAAAGAAAATCATGTTGACTATTAAAAAACTGGTCTGAATACAATAAGAAACTCCACCCACCCAAAACCCCATAAAATTAAAATAAAAAAATTATTAAGGGGCGCCTAGGTGGCTCAGTCAGTTAAGCATCCGACTTCAGCTCAGGTCATGATCTCACAGTTGTGGGTTTGAGCCCCATGTCAGGCTCTGTGCTTACAGCCCAGAGCCTGGAGCCTACTTCAGATTCTGTGTCTCCCTCTCTTTCTGCCCCTCCCCTGCTCACACTCTGTCTCTCTCTCAAAAATAAATAAACATTTAAAAAATTTTTAAATTATTAAGGCATAACTATAAAATAATAAGTCAGTGTTTTCAACAAATTTAATTTACTATCCCATGGATAGCAAGATTTCAGTTGTGCTCATGATTCCCAAATCTATTAACTTCACTTCAACTTACTCTCCAAACTTAAAAATCCAAAAGCCTATGAATATTTCAACTACATCCCAAAGACATGTCAATAATCTTCCTCTGTAAGCCTGTTATATTTCTGTTTCCTGCTTCATGCACAGGAACTATCCATGTGGTCCCTAAGTCAGAAAGCACATCTCATCAATCTTCCTTAAAACTCTATTTCTCTCATGGATACTACCACTATCCTAATACAATTCTTATTTTACTTGTAGCTACTGTCCTTGTCATTATTCTCATTTCCCTATAAATCCATCCTTTACATGGACTAACAAGTAACAGAATATTTGTTTCAAAATAAGGATCTAATTGTGACATTTCATTTACATTATTTCAATAATCCTCTACATCCATGATGATAGAGTCTAAACTCAGTATTATACATATTTCTATGATTTGTTGCTTATCTGTCCCATCTCAACTTTTACCCCCCAGCCCTGCTCCCATACTGACCTTTCCTAAATTCTCTTATGAAAGCCACTGGGCTTTCATTGAAGCTGCTTTGTCTGTCTGAATCATCCTTTTTCTCATTGTTCCCTTTCTCTAAGTCTTGTCCTGGCTATTCCTAGTCATCACAGGGCAGTCCAGGTCCCATCACTTCCTGGAAGGCTCTCTAGAGATCTTCCTTCTCCCCAATCCAATCCCCAGGGTGAATTAGGTGTGTTTATGCCTAACTCTAATGGCACATTGTACACACATCACTATGGCACTTAGCGCACTCCATCATGATAACATCTTAATTTATCTTTCTCCCAATCATATTATAGGCTTTTGGAAGTCATGACCACTCACCCTCAGTTTCTTTCTTTTTTTTTTTTTTTTCAACGTTTATTTAATTTTGGGACAGAGAGAGACAGAGCATGAATGGGGGAGGGGCAGAGAGAGAGGGAGACACAGAATCGGAAACAGGCTCCAGGCTCTGAGCCATCAGCCCAGAGCCCAACGCGGGGCTCGAACTCACAGACCGCGAGATCGTGACCTGGCTGAAGTCGGACGCTTAACCGACTGCGCCACCCAGGCGCCCCTCACCCTCAGTTTCTAACATTATACCTGGAACATGTCAATAAGTGTTTGTTGGATGGATGGATGGATGGATGGATGGATGGATGGATGGATAAATGAATGAATTCGATCCCTTAGAGAGGGAAAAGACCTTATTCCAATCATGCTGCCTTTGCTTAAACCATCTGTAGAAAACAGTTTAGGAATTACCTTCAGAACTGGTTTATGAAATAGAAAAGGGTATTAATATTTCCCTGCCTTTTTGGCAACACTTTTGCTATTATTGTTTAAACAACAAAAAATGTGGGATGGAGATTATCATCCAGTGTTATTCACCAGCTACATATAATCTATTCTCAAAGGCTGAGGATGATGTAAAAAAGGGCTCCTAGTTTTGAGCACAATTACAAAGGCGGTTTTAATGTTCTTAATGTTTACTGCTTCCTAAGATGGCTACCTGAAAATATAAGTTCTGGTGTTCTTTTACAAAGAAATCAGTTTTACTGCTTTATTACCATGCTTCACATTTTGATACTTGAAATAGTTGTTGTAATGAGTGTTAATCACAAATAATGAGAGAAAATCAATTTAAAAATATTAGTGGATTTGAACACAAAGTTCCTAAGAGTATCTGGAAAAATTTCAAAATCAGATTTTACAGTTTCAGCTCTCTAGGAAAAAATTTGAGAAAATCCTATTATTTTATTCAGACTCAAGTCCAAACATTTCTTTTAAACCACAGTTCTCAGAACATACTTTCATTGCCAAACTCTCTCCAAGGGATGCAATGTTCTCAGATTTTTTATCCAAACATGCTTGTAGGCATTCCTTTTCTTTAGCCAGATCATTGAGGGTTGCACCAAGAATGCTGATTTCTTCTCTCTGGGCAATACTTTGCCTGGTAAAATTATCTAAATATGTAATCATAAAGGCATTGTTTTAATCAAGATAATTTTTTTCCAACTCAAGCAAATTGAAATACTTTTCAAAGTAAGTTCTCCTGTATTATGTTCAATGACTGCAAATAAGTACTGTATCCCAAATAAAAAATGGCTTTTGTTGTTAGTGATTAAAAACTAAGATGAATCATGAAATTCCAAACGACACATAAATGTAAAAGCACAATTAACACATTTAAATTAGAACAGCAAAGGAAAGCTCTATATCACAAGTTCTCAAAGTAGATTTACACGTGTGGTAGGGGAGGAGAGGGTGAATGGACAAAATGAGTGGAATATTAAAACAAACTGTGACTTTTCTCCCTCTAATTTCCCCTCCCTCTAGCCTAGAATCACTGTTGCATGTAAGTTGGTAACTACAAGATCTTAATAAATAATTAATTAGGTCATTTTCAGAATCAAATGTCTCCTGATATTCTGACTTTTCTAAAGCAGGGTTATAAAAATTCCTAGGGAAAAAAACATCACAGGAAGTCTGATTCAATTTGTGATAACACCAGCAAACCAATGTCAATGTTGAAGACCTGACTGAATGGTATAAAATAATGGTTTTCAAGTTGTGGGTTCTCATCCAGCACCATTGGCATCATCTGGGAACTTGTCAGAAATATAAATTCTTGGGTCCCACACCAGACCCACTGAATCAGAAATTCTGAGTGGGCAGAGCAATTTATGTTTTAACAAGTACCCCTCCCAAATGACTTTAATGCCTAACAAAGTTTGAGAAGCACTTGAGGAAATTAGTTAAGATACAAAAGCCTTGGCCATATCTTGCTTCAAAGAGCCTAGCTCCAGTGATGTTTATTAGCACTCCAGGTGATTCTAACACACACCAAGTTTGAAAACCACTGTCGAGAGCTCTACAAGGGAAGTTCTGCTAGACCTCTATGTAAATCCTTCCAACAGACGTCCAGTGCAGTGCTAGGAGAGGCAGCACCATATACTAAGAGGATGATCTATATAGTACTTGAGAATACATCATGTCCCTTTTCCAGAGAGCACTGTCATTAAGGCAAAACGCACATTTTGGGTGTTCAGATATTTGAGTCCATTCCCACTGGCATTAAATAAATAAATTTAAAAACTCTAAAATAGCTCTAGTATCTCCTAGCTTTAAAAAAAAAAAAATCTCAGTTTCACATCCTGCTCAAGCTACCACGCCATTTTTCTGCTTCTGTTAATAGGTAAGCTTTAAAAGACTTCTATTCTCTCCTGTCCCTACTTCTTCATTTCCCAATTATTCCTCAACCTACTCCATCTTCCCCATCCAATAGTCCATTCACACTTTTTTGTCAATGTGACAAAACCCTGCAATGTGCCAAATCCAATCAATAATTTTTCATCTTCATCTTATTTTGCTTCTCAAACATATCTGACAATTGATCTTACTCTCCTTGTAAAAATATTTTGCTCTCTTGCCTCCCAAAATAACACTCACTTCCGGGTTTTCTTCCTACTTCTTTGGCTTCTTCTTACTCAGTCCTGGATCCTCTTCTCCTCATTCTCTATATCTTCCCTAGGCAATTTCATGGTTTTAAAATATCATTTATATACTGATGTGCCCCAAATGTATATCTTTAATTTAGATTTATCTTCTGAGATAAAAACTTATCTATTTAACTGCTTACCTTACATTCTTACCTAGACTTAAAATATCCAAAAATGAGTTCTTTAGTATTTCTTTTTTATAGTTCTGTTGTAATATTTCCTATCTCAATAAAAAGAACCTCCACTAATCTAATGGTTTATGCCAGGCATTTTTGAACTACAAAATAGGAACTTAAAAATATTGCCCATTTACGGGGCACCTGGGCACCTGGGCGGCTCAATCGGTTAAGCATCCAACTTTGGCTCAGTTCATGATCTCACAGTCTGTGAGTTCGAATCCCATGTTGGACTCTGTGCTGATAGCTCAGAGCCTAGTGCCTGCTTCGGATCCTGTGTCTCCCTCTCTCTCTGCCCCTCCCCTGCTTGCACTCTGTCTCTCAAAAATAAATAATAAACGTTAAAAAAAAATTTAAATAAATTGCCCATTTTGGGGTGCCTGGGTGGCTAAGTTGATTAAGCATCTGACTCTTGATTTTGGCTCAGGTCATGGGATCAAGCCCCACATAGGGGCTCCATGCTGGGTGTGGAGCCTGCTTAAGATTCTCTCTCCCTCTCCCCCTCTTCTCCACTGGTGTGCTCTCTCTTCTATCTCTCTCTCTCTCAAAAAACAATATATTCCCTGTTTTTAAATGGGCTTTTTTATAGTCTTAACAAAAATTTTACTTTACAGTTATAAGTAGATTAAGTTATGACCATAGAGATCCTGGTAAGAAACATAAATAGGTCACTTTATAAAAACAATTTTCTCTGAACCCAAGTGATAAAACAGATATAGCCAAATAAACATATGTATGCTTTCCACCAAAAGTAATACACAGATAGGTACCATGTTTCATTATAATAGCTATGGACAAGCCACAATGGTACGAGTTGTAAATTTATAAGCATTCATCATAAATTTACAAAGTGTCACTGCTTTGTTTAGCTATTCCTTCATTCAAAAATATGATGCCCTGTCTAAGTATTTGTGGTCCTAAATATAAGGAAAAATTTTTACTATCAAAAAAACCCCCACATTTTTCACTATTTTTGATTCATAAACTTTTAATTTATGGGCCTATTTCCAAGTTTCTCTATGTTATAACTGAAAAGAACAAAACATATTTTCTATCAGACTTTAAAAAAAAATAATAATATATATATGTATATATATATATTAGGAAAAAAACTCACCAATTTTTTCATCCAAGCACATAATTTTCTCCTGAGTAAGCTGTAGTTCATATTTTTTCTTAGCAAGATGTCGCTGAGTATCAGAAAGATCTTTTTCTGTGTTTTCATATAAAAGTCTGTAAACGTTTTAATAATAAAACTAATTCTGAAATTTTTATGCTTTATCAACTTTTTAGTGTATTTAAATCTAAAAACTGGTAAGCACAATAATACACATTTTTTTCTTTTTAGCATTTTCTTTATAATACTACATTGTAGGAAGTTTGGAGAAAAAGAGACCCTCAAATCCACCACTCCATAGAAAGCTACTATTAGCATTTTGGTGTTCACTTTTCAGTATTTTTTACAGTGTATATTTAAAGTTACCATACTATAAATTCAAAATTAAATCCTGAGTTTTTTCACTTACACTTAGTCTTTAATATTTTTCAGTCCTATAACACAGCCTTCCAAATCACCTTTTTCTTTTATTTTTTATATTAAATATAATTTATTCTCAAATTGGTTTCCATACAACACCCAGTGCTCATCCCAACAGGTGCCCTCCTCAATGCCCATCACCCACTTTCCCCTTTCTCCCACACCTCCATAAACCCTCAGTTTATTCTCAGTTTTTAAGTCCCTTATGGTTTGCCTCCCTCCCTCTCTGTAACTTTTTTTTTCTCCCCCCTTCTACTCCCCCTTTGTCTTCTGTTAAGTGTCTCAGGATCCACATGAGTGAAAATATATGGTATCTGTCTTTCTCTGCCTGACTTATTTCACTTAGCATAATATCTTCCAGTTCCATCCATGTTGTTGCAAATGGCATGATTTCATTCTTTCTCATTGCCAAGTAATACTCCGTTGTATATATAAACCACATCTTCTTTATCCATTCATCAGTTGATGGACATTCAGGATCTTTCCATAATTTGGCTATTGTTGAAAGTGCTGCTATAAACATTGGGGTACAAGTGCCCCTATGCATCAGCACTCCTGTATCCCTTGGGTAAATTCCTAGCAGTGCTATTGCTGAGTCATAGGGTAGATCTATTTTTAATTTTTTGAGGAACCTCCACACTGTTTTCTAGAGCGGCTACACCAGTTTGCATTCCCACCAAGAGTGCAAGAGGGTTCCTGTTTCTCCACGTCCTCGCCAGCATCTGCAGTCTCCTGATTTGTTCATTTTAGCCACTCTGACTGGCGTGAGGTGATATCTCAGTGTGGTTTTGATTTGTATTTCCCTGATGAGGAGTGACGTTGAGCATCTTTTCATGTGTCTGTTGGCCATCTGGATGTCTTCTTTAGAAAAATGTCTATTCATGTCTTCTGCCCATTTCTTCACTGGATTATTTGTTTTTTGGGCATGGAGTTTGGTGAGTTCTTTATAGATTTTGGATACTAGCCCTTTATCCGATATGTCATTTGCAAATATCTTTTCCCATTCCATTGGTTGCCTTTGTACAGAAATCGGTTACATTTTTATACACAAATAATGAAGCAACAGAAAGAGAAATAAAGAAACTGATCCCATTCACAATTGCACCAAGAAGCATAAAATACTTAGGAATAAACCTAATCAAAGATGTAAAAGATCTGTATGCTGAAAACTATAGAAAGTTTATATGAAGGAAATTGAAGAAGATACAAAGAAATGGAAAAACATTCCATGCTCATGGATTGAAAGAATAAATATTGTTAAAATGTCAATACTACCCAAAGCGATCTACACATTCAATGCAATCCCAATCAAAATTGCACCAGCATTCTTCTCCAAGCTAGAACAAGCAATCCTAAAATTTGCATGGAACCACAAAAGATCTGGAATAGCCAATGTAATATTGAAGAAGAAAACCAAAGAGGGAGGCATCACAGTTCCAGACTTTAGCCTCTACAAAGCTCTACAAGAGCTTTAGCTCTTACAAAGCTGTAATCATCAAGACAGTGTGGTATTGGCACAAAAACAGACACAAAGACCAATGAATAGAATACAGACTCCAGAATTGGACCCACAAATGTATGGCCAACTAATCTTTGACAAAGCAGGAAAGAGTATCCAATGGAAAAAGACAGTCTTTAAAAAATGGTGCTGGGAGAACTGGACAGTAACATGCAGAAGAATGAAACTAGACCACTTTTTTACACCATTCACAAAAACAAACTCAAAATGGATAAAGGACCTGAATGTGAGACAGGAAACCATTAAAACCCTAGAGGAGAAAGCAGGAAAAAACCTCTTTGACCTCAGACGCAGCAATTTCTTACTTGACACATCTCCAAAGGCAAGGGAATTAAAAGCAAAAATGAACTATTGGGACCTCATCAAGATATAAAACTTCTGCACTGCAAAGGAAACCAAATCACCCTTTTAAGGATGAAAAGTATTATATGAGCAATAGCCATTTCCTTCTAAGTAAATACAATCATTTATTTAAGTACTCCTCTATTATTAGACATTTAGGTTCATTTTGGTTTTTAACTATTACTAATAAATTTTTAATGAAAAGAATTTCATTCCACAAACATTTAGGAAGCTAGGGTGAAGTAGGTGGGCACTGGCTTTATCCTCAAGAAGTACATAGTCAATAAACAAACAAACAGACTATAATTTCTGGCAATACGGAAACTAGATAATCTGAAAGTTCCCTCAACACAAAACACTTAGACATACTGAATAAAATGAGCATCTCTTTAAATGTATAGAAAAATTTATTTTGTAAGAGAAATCAGAGCAGTAGGACTATGAACTAATGTTATATTATATGTGGTTGGGATTTCCCTGTCTCACTAGCCTAAGGTCTTATGTTTTAAATCAGAAACAGAAGATCAGGACAGAAATGTCCGCAACACAAGTATGAGAACTAAGATCCTCCACGTAAAGCTAATGAGAGCTACACTATTAGTGGAAAGGTCAAACTAGACAAAATCAGCTTGTCAACCATTACTAGGCACAGGATAACAGTAACAATTAAAAGTCTTTCTTTGGAATTCTTAACATCAAAACAAGAAATCTAAATAAAATCTGGTTCTAGGATGGTCTAGATCACTTAGTAGAATCTAGAACACTTAGTAGAAATAAACACATAACTTCTCTGACAAGATATACTCTCAACCCAGACACAGAACTAAACCTTAGATAAAGGCCTGTTGAAAACAAGCTCCCAATCCAAATTTCAAAATCATATTAAGGAATAACCCAAACTTAGTGTGAGTCAAGAAACCCAAAATTAGAGCCCTATAACTTCATATTATAACATTATCAAATAGAAACTTAAAAACAGATGTGCTTAAATACAAAGACATAGAATAATATATAATAAGAAAAAAGTCTAGATTTTTAAAAGAACCTAAAAGAACTTCAGGAAATTAAACTAAAATCATTGAAATTTTTAAAAAGAAACAATATCAACAGATAAGTTTAAGAACAAAATAAACACAGCTGAAGAGACAATTAGTAAGCTGGAAAAAAACAGATCAGAGGAAATTACCTATAATAGAGTACAGATAAAAAGAGAGAAAAATACAGAAGAGGTTAAGCAATATAAAGAAAAGAACAAGAAGGTCCAATATTCATCTAATTCCAGGATAGAATACACACAATATTCAAAGAAATAATGGCTAATAAAATATATAAAATCTTAGAATAAAGAATGACCAGTGAAAAATACAAACACCAATATTAAAGGAACATAAGTCCTGGGAAGAACAAAATAAATCTGTATCCATTAAGACAATTACAAATGGGGGAGGTGAAAAGATTTAATGGGAGTGAAGATTTCTACACTTAAACTGATAAATGTGGCACCAATAGACTGTGATGAGTTACATATGTAAAATGAAATACCTACACCAACAGAGAAAATATCTATACAGAGATACTAGAAAGTATTACAGATACATTAAAATGGAGTTCTAAAAATGTTCAAGTAACCCACAGAAAGGCAGGAAAAAAAAAGAAAAGAGGTAAGAAAAACAAATGGAGGGGTGCCTAGGTGGTTCAGTTGGGTGAGTGTCCAACTTCGGCTCAGGTCATGATCTAGTGGTTGATGAATTCTAGCCCAGCATCAGGCTCTGTGCTGACAGCTCAGAGCCTGGAGCCTGCTTCGGAATCTGTTTCTCCCTCTCTCTCTGCCCCTCCCCCACTCGTGCTCTGTCTCTGTCTCAAAAATAAACATTTAAAACAAAATTTAAGATTATTAAAAATAGAAAATTTCTGCTTCACTTAGTAACAATTTCAACTGTTCAGATCAATGCTTTCAGTGAGAACAAACTAGGAAAGCTGGGAAGCAGGTGGCAGCAGAGAGCTGGGGGTGAAGAATTACTTGAGCAAGATTTGAGAAGAGAAGACAAGAGAAGAGAAAAAGAAATAGGTAAGTCTGGAATATGATAATTGTTTTCCCCTAAAGAAATCTCTGACTCAGGGAAAGGTAGATAAGAGGCTGAAAAGCTGAGTAGCAACTGTGACAATTTCAAGAAGTTAGGGTACAAAAACAGGAGTCAAGTCCCACCAAGAAAGGGTAAAATACTGAGTAAACCACTGTCTCCTACACATACACATTTGTTTGGGACCCTGAATAGTTAAAACAAAAGATTTAAGCCCAGATTCAAATTATCTCAGTTCTGACAAAGCAAATTATATACATACATACCCCTCAAATTATCTCAGTTCTGACAAAAGCAAATACATATATCCTCTCTAGAGGAAAACAATATTCTGGTCTCAAATGATTTCTATACATTTTCATATTCAGTATTATATACTCAGTCAAAAATAACCAGACACACAGAAGACAACATCACATAACTGGAAAAAATAAGAGAAACAAAAGATAACAAGAATAGACTCAATAAAAATAGAACCATGCAGAATCAAGATAACGGAGTTATCAGAAACAGAACTTTAAAAAAAACAACTATGCTTAATATATCAAAGGAGAAAAAAAAGCCAAGATTGAAGATTTCTCAAGAGACTTGAAAATATATATTTTAAAAGTGTCAAATACAAATTCCAGAAATGAAAAATGCAAAAACCAAAATTAATTCAACTGATAAGGTTTAACAGCAAGTTCAACCACAGTCAAAGAGGAAATGAGTGAACTAGAAGAAAGGTCAGAAAAAAATTCAGAATACAGTATGAATGGGCAAAAGTAACATCTGAAATGAAAACAGTGGAGAGTTCTCTAAAACTGCTGAAAGATATCAAGCAACGAAGTAAAAAAATCCTCCAAACCCAAGGATAAGTTAAACACACACACACACACACACACACACACACACAGGAATAAAAAAATCCTCCAAACCCAAGGATAAGTTACACACACACACACACACACACACACACACCTAGGAACATATAGTGGATTAAAAGGAGCCATATAGAGAATACCTTATAAGTAGAAAGGAAAAAGACAAACTATATTCAACAGTTTGAATCAGATAAAAAATAGACTGATATGGGTATAATTACTATGAGTGCTGACCATGGGCACTCTGGCTGCCTGGGAAAACATTAGGAAAGCTATCACTGTGTCCCTTGGCTCATGGAAGGCAGCAAGGGGTTTCAGTGGTGCTATTACAAAAACTTACCTAGCTTTTGGCAGAGAAGTACAATGGACAATTAAGACAAAACATTCTCTGTACAATATCTGACTATTACAAAATCCTACCTAATTCCTACTTTTATTTGGCATGCATTTGGGGGAAAACAAAACAAACAAAACATTGTCTGCAGAATGGTACAATAAATCAACAATAAGAAAATATTTGAAAATATAGTGAAGTTCTACTTTAGTCCAACTGAAATCTTTTCAAATGCCTTGACAGATTATTTTCTTAGCTTTTTTTCTTGTAAAACAGTATTTAAAAATTCATGCTGGGGGGGTACCTGGGTGGCTCAGTTGGTTAAGTGTCCAACTTTGGTTCAGGTCATGATCTCCCAGTTCATAGGTTCAAGCCCCACCTCAGGCTGTGCTGACAGCTTGGAGCCTGCTTCAAATTCTGTGTCTCCCTCTCTCTCTGTTCCTCCCCCATTAGCACTCTCTTTCTCTCTCTTTCAAAAATAAAGATCACACACACACTCTCTCTCTAAAATAAATAAAAGATTTAAAAAACTTTTTTTGAACACATGCTGGGGCGCCTGGATGGCTCAATTGGTTAAGCACCCAATTCTTGATCTCAGCTCAGGTCTTGATCTTAGGGTCCTGAGCTCAATCCCTGTGTTGGGCTCCATGCTGAGTACGAATCCTACTTAAAGAGAAAAATCATTAAAAAATGCATGCTAAGTGGTGCCTGGCTGGCTCAGTTGGTAGAGTGCGCAACTCTTGATCTCAGGGTTGTGGATTTGAGCCCCACGCTGGATATAGAGATTCTTTTTAAATCTTAAATAAAATGCATACTAAAGTCAGAAGTATAAATGTAATGAGCCTATCAATTCATATGATAATGATGAATCCTGAAAGACACACGGGAGGATCGGCAAAACCTTCCAGTGTACACTGTGGCTATTTCTATGCTGTTAAATTGCATTACTGCCATCTATTTTCCAAAATAGCCATATGCCCCTGTACAACAGAGATCCATCTAATACAAAAAACAAAATGGAAAACTACACACATAATCAGAAGTTATCAAATCAGATCTTTAAATCACTGATCAATAAACCCACACCTAAAACACATTTAAGCAATAGAAACTTTAGATATAAAGCCAGTAGCTTCTTTTGCAGACTTTTGTAACTCTAATGTCAGAAAAGACTCTTACAACTCCTCCAAGAAACATTTAGAACTTCATAATTTTGCTAATGTTTATTTATTTTTGAAAGGGAGAGAGACTAAGAGACAAAGCACAAGCGAGGGAGGGGCAGATAGAGAGGGAGACACAGAATTGAAGTAGGCTCCAGGCTCTGAGATGTCAGCACAGAGCCGGATGCAGGGTTCGAACCCACAAACCACGAGATCATGACCTGAGCCAAAGTCAGACACTTAACCAAAGGAGCACCCAGGTACCCCAGAACTTTAAACATCTATCTATATATAGTTTTTTCAAATGCCCAGAGTCCTAGACTAGATTTTGGTTGCTTCCAAGTTTGGGCAATTATGATTAGAGCTGCTATAAACATCATGTCCACATTTCTGTGTGCACATAAGACTCAATTACTTTGAGTAAATCCATGGAGTGCTGTATGTTAAGACTGTGTTTAGCTTTGTAGAAACTGACTGTCAAATAAAGTGGCTGTACCATTCTGAATTCCCACCAGCAATGAATAGGAGCTCCTATTGATTCACGTCCTCGCCAGCATTTTTGTCAGTGATCCAGATTTTGTCTATTCTAATAAGTATATAATGGAATCTCATTGTTGTTTTAATTTGAATTTCGCTGATGACCTATGATGTGGAACATCTTTTCATACACTTATGTGCCATCTGTATATCTTCTTTGGTGAGGTCTGCTGAGGTCTTTGGCCCATTTTTTTAATTGGGTTGTTTTCTTACTGTTGAATTTTTAAACAGTTCTTTGTAGGTTTTGGTTAATAGCTCTTTATCAGATGTGCCTTTGGCAAACATTTTTTCCCAGCCTGTGGCTTGGCTTCTCATTTTCTTGACATTGTCTTTTGCAGAGCAGAAGTATTTAATTTTAATGAAGTCCAAATAATAATTTCTTGCATGGATTGTGCCTTCCATGTTGTATCTAAAAAGTCATCAACATACTCAAGAAAAACTAGATTTTCTCCTGTTGTCTTCTAGAGGTTTTGAAGTTTTGCATTTTACATTTAGGTATACGATCCATTTTGAGTTAATTTGAAGGGTGTGATATCTGTGTTGCTTTTTTTTTTTTTTTTTTTGGCATGTGGATATTAGTTGTTCCAGCACCATTTGTGGAGAAGACTATCTCTGCCCTGTTATATTGCCTTTGCTCCTTTGTCAAAGATCAGTTGCCTATGTTTACATGGCCTATTTCTGGACTGTCTATTCTGTTCCATTGATCTATTTGTCTATTCTTTTACCAATACCACACTGTCTTGATTACTGTAGCTTTTTAGTAAGTCTTGAAGTCAAGTAGCGTCAGTGTTCCAACTTAGTTTTTCTTCAATTTCTGTTGCCCATTCTTTTGCCTCTCCATATAACCTTTAGAATCTGTTCATTGGGGTGCCTGGGTGGCTCAGCCAGTTGAGTGTCCAACTTCAGCTCAGTCATGAACTCACAGCTTTTGAGTTCGGGCCCTGTGTCAGGCTCTGTGCTAACAGCTCAGAGCCTGGAGCCTGCTTTGGATTCTGTGTCTCCCTCTCTCTCTGCCCCTCCCCTGCTCATGCTCTGCTTCTCTCTCTCTCTCTCGAAAATAAATAAACATTAAAAAAAAATTTAATAAAAAATAAAAATAAATAAAAAAAGAAGCTGTTCATTGATATCCACAAATAACTTGCAGCAATTTTGATTTGAACTTATTCAATCTATAGAACAAGTTGGGAAGAATGGACATCTTGAAAATATTAAGTTTTCCTATCCATGAACATTGAATATTTTTCAATGTATTTAGTTCCTCTTTGATTTCTTTCACTAGTTTTGTAGTTTTCCTCATATAGATTTTACACATAATTTGTTAGATTTATATTTAAGTACCCTGGAATCATGACCTGAGCCAAAATCAAGAGTCAGACGCTTAACCAACTCAGCCACCCAGGAGCCCCTAGAATAGATTTTAATACTGAAATCTTTTTAGTTGCAAATAACCAAACTCAAACTAAACCAGTCTTTGGAATCACTGAACATAAAGGCCCAAACTAACTTTTTGTTAACAGATAGCTCTATCAATCATTCAACTATATGAGAAATTCTTCCTAGAAATGTTTGATACTCTGATGCAGACACACAGATCTTTTTCTTTTTTTTAATCTCCTTTGAGGAAATACTCTGAAAACAATCCAACTTTTTACTGTTGTTGATTTATCTGACATAGAAACCCAAATAGAAGAACTGCTGCTACTAAAACATACCTATTTAGAAAGAAAAGTTCATTTAAGCCGTATAGAAACACAGATAATGAGTACTTGTTTTGAAACACTGGAGATTTTCTTCTTCATCAGCAGGTAAACCCAAACAGAAATGCATCCATTTCTTTGTGGCTGATTTGACTTAAAACACTATGGAACCTGTTTAGACATATAGATATCCAGACATATGCTAACCTGTGCTTAGGACTCAACTTCTAGTCAGTGGAGTTCACACATGGGACAAAACTTATAATTTTCCCATCAACTGACAAAAGAGAGAACAGGAACAATATTTTAACTATACTTGAATGTAGTTGGATTACATAACTCCTAGGTAGATTCTCTGTAATTCTTTGCCTTTTGTACATACAAATACGAAACTATGATATGAATATATTACAAAATACAAAATATTGATCTATAAAAAATAAGATGACACTTGACTACCCTGCAGAAATAATGCAAGTCATAAGATACTGGAAAGAAAGTATCAAAGTGTTAAAAATAATTCCCAACCTTTAGAATTCTCTACCTTGCAAAAATATCCTTCAATACCAGCATGGTTGCAACAAAAGTTATGAGAAATGCTCTGCTTTTGAGTATATTTTGAAGACAGAACAAACTGGATTGGATATGGACACATGAAAGGAGAAACCATAGATTGCTTCAAGGTTTCAGGCCAAGATTTGCATGAACAGACTTTCCATTTGCTGAGATGGGAAGACTGAAAGAATAAATTTGTGGGTGTTGGAGGGTGAAGGATAGTGGATAGCAGAACTCAGGTTTGGAAATGTTAAGTTTTGAGATGTCAATGAGACATCCTAGTGAAGATGAAAAGGAGGTGGTTGTACATTCAAGTCCGGAGTTCAAGACAGAAATCCATGCTACAGATACACATTTGAGAGTCAAGAGTAAATACACAAGACTAGATTAATTCACTGATGGATGAGTACATATACAAGAAGAGAAGCAGTCTAAGACTGAGCTTGAGGATAATCAAACATTTGGGGGTCATGGAGGATGAACTAGAAGAGCCTGAAACAGGACAGCCAAAGAGATGAAAAGAAAATCAAATGAGCATGGTACCTCAGAAGCCAAAGCAGTAGCTAAAAACACAACTGATTATATTTGTCAAATGTTGCTGATAGGTGAAACAAAATGAAGACTGAGGATCAACCACTGAATTGAGCAACATGAAAGTAAATATTGCCTTGTAAAAAGTTTTCATAGAATGGTGGGAGAAAAGACAGATTACAGTAGGTTTAAAAGAGAATAAAATGTAAGATTCTGGAGCCAGAAGTTTAGACAACTCTCTCAGTAAAATTCCTGTAAATGAGACACAAAATTTAGTCCAAATTTGTAATATCTGAATAACATGATTACAAATCTGAACTAAGGGACAAATACAAAAGTATTGCAGAATTTATAGACTATTTCAGATTTTACAAATTTCTTAAGTATACACAGATAATTACCAAAAACTGATCATAAAAGTAGAGGGCAACAAATTTCAGAAATTTGAAATCTAACAGTATGTTCTGCGAAGCAATGTAATTAGCAAGAAGTCAATCAAAGATAAGTGAAAATTCATTATGTTTTTGGATACTTAAAATCACACTTTTAAACAACCAATAGATCAAGAAGTCATGATGGAAAACTGGAAAACATTTCAAAAGTACATAACAAAACTTACAGGATACATTCAAATAAGTATTTTGAGGAAAACTTATGGCTTTAAATGTTTATATCAGAAATAAAGCTGAAAAGTAATAATATAAGCATTTGTCTGAAAAACTTAAAAATAAATCTAAAGAAAATAGAGACAATAAAGAACAAAACTTAATGAGGATCACCAAAGCAAATGTCAGTCCTTTGAAAAGACTAATGACAACAGACTAAAAAAGAGGAAATCACTACAGATTCTGTAGACATTAAAATGTTCATAGGATATTGTAAACAAAATTATTCAAAAAATGTTTTAAAATTTAGAGAAAGTGAACTAATGCCTCAAAAGTATCTATTGGATGGCATAAGAAGAAACTTCTAATTGTTTCTTTATCCATTAAACAAATAAAATAAATCCTTCCCTCAAAAAAAAAAAAAGTTGGGCCCAAAAGGCTTCATTGGTTAAGTACTAAAACTCTAATATTATTCAAATTCTTCAAGGTAATAAAAGAAGACAAAATGAATTGAGAAGATTATTATAAGGTTTACATGACATTGATAACAAATTCTGATTTTAAGTAGTCCTAAGAAAGGCAAGTTATTGGCCAAAATCAATTATAAAAATAAATGTAAATATCTCAAACAAAACATTAGTTAATGTACAACAGTAATCTATAAAAAGTATAATATATCCTGACCGATTTGACAAAGCACATCTATTCCTGAAAAAAAAGTTCTCAGTAATCTGAGAATAAAAGGAAACTTCTTCAACCTGATAGAAGACATCTATGAAAAACATACAGCTAACATCATACTAACTGTTGAGAGTCTAAATGCTTCCCCCTACGATGTGGAACAAGACAAGGATGTCTACTTCAACTGAACAATGTTAGTAGATATTCTAGCCAATGCAATAAGAAACAGAAAACAAAAACAAACAAACAAAAAAAAAGCATGCAGACTAAGCATGTAAAACTGTCTTTATTTGCAGATGCTCTAAGTGTCTATGTAGAAAATTAACCAGATTCTACAAAAAGGCCACTAGAACCAAAATGTAAATTTAGCAAAGTTGTAAAATACCAGATAAATATACAAAAATCAATTGTAGGACTTCTGATTTCAACTCTGACAAATAAGGAGCTTAGAAACTGTCATTTCCATTGTTGTAAGAACAAAAAGATGAACAAAATGAAAATCAAAGACTTGCTGTGACACATTAGAAGAGTGAATTACAGAGCAAACTGCCAATTCAAAATCTGAAAAGAATAATCAAGATCTGCTCACCTGGAGCAAAAGCCAGCTGAATCACAAATGGTTAAGAAATTTAAATGATAAATTTGATGCATTGCTGGAAGCTGAGTTTGTACTAACATGAGAGTGAGAAGCTCCTAGGGGCCACAATCTTAGAAGGGTCCCTATACTTCAGTGTGTTTACCTCCAGGAACTCCAGTAGGTTCTCACAGTAAAGATCTGAGAAAGATCCCCTTATGACTCTGACAGGGGAAAAGTAATTATTATGAAATATGCGCAGAGCATTCTCCATAATAGGCTTAATCTTGAAGTAAAAAGACTTTACCAGAGCCTTATCCCAGCTAGAGAAGGGCATTTCTCCCACTTTACCCTCTCTAGCCTTCCTGTTTCACATAAGTGGATAAAAAAATAAAAGTTATACCACTAGAAAACATGTTCCCTCCTCTCACCTAACCAACACATTAATAGTGCTCCATGATAATCACAGTGAATTACAAGCAAAAGAGCTGCAAGATGCAAGCTCTCACTTAGGAGGGATACTTAAGGAAGCTTAAAGTCAAAAAGAGAAACAATCAGAACATAGGAATTTGAAGTCTCTGGCATCTGCATCTACAACACACACTGAACTTAGATCAACTTCCAGTCAAATTAACATAAACATTTACACTAAAGGCTTATTTACTTCAGTTAACACCCAATACGTGTGGCTTCAACAAAAAAAAATTACAAGGCATGCCAAAAGTCAAGCAAAAACACAACCTGAAGAATGAAACCAGACTCAGATATAGCACAGACATGGGAATTATCAGAAAATTTAAAATAACTATGATTAACTGGTTAAGGAGATTAATGGAAAAAGTAGACAATATGCAGTAATAGGTGGGTAACATAAACAGATGAAAACCTGAGAGAAACAAAATGAAATGCTAGAAAGTAAATTATTGTGACAAAAATGAAGAATATCTTTGATGGTCTCATCAGCAGATTAGACACAGTCAAGCATAAATCATTGAGCTCGAAAACAGGTCAATAAAACTTCCCAAACTAAAATGCGAAATGAAAAAGAAAAAAAAAACAAAACAACAGAACATCCAAGAACTGTGGGTATAATTGAAATACCAAAAGGAGAAAAAACAAGAGAATATGAGCATAAGAAATATTTGAAATAATTATAAAATAAGTCATGGGGATGAAAAGTACAGCATAGGGAATATAGTCAATAATACTGTAATAACTGTACAGTGATCCATGGAAACTACACTTGTTGTGGTGAACATTTCATAATGTATATAAATTGTCAAATCACTGTTACACACCTAAAACTAATACATATCAACTACACTTCAATTTTAAAAATGTTTTAAGTAGGGGCGCCTGGGTGGCTCAGTCAATTAAGCGTCCAACTTCGGCTCAGGTCATGATCTCGTGGTCTGTGGGTTTGAGCCCCGCATCGGGCTCTGTGCTGACAGCTCAGAGCCTGGAGCCTGTTTCAGATTCTGTGTCTCCCTCTTTCTCTGACCCTCCCCTGTTCATGCTCTCTCTCTCTCTGTCTCAAAAATAAATAAATGTTAAAAAAATTTTTTAAATAAAAAATGTTTTCAGTAATAACAGCCTAGAACTTTCCAAAATTAATGTACAGTATCTATAGGCAGAGAACTGTAAAACAATGATGAAAGAAATCAAAGATCTAAATACATGGATAAATATTCCATGTTCATGGATTGAAACATCCCATATTAAGATGTCAGTTGTGAGCACCTGGGTGGCTCAGTGGGTTGAGTGTTCAACTTGTGATTTCAGCTCAGGTCATGATCTCACAGTCATGAGATCAAGCCCTGTGCTGGGCTCCATGGTGGGCATGGAGCCTGCTTAAGATTCTTTTTCTCCCTGACTCTCTCTGCCCCTCCCTCACTCCCCTCTCTCAAAAAAATTAAAAAATAAAAATAAAATAAAATAAAGATGTCAGTTTTCCCCAACTTGATCTACAGATTCAATGCAAACCCAATTAAAATCTCAGAAAGCTATTTTATAAATATTTATTGTAGAATCAGAGAAACTGATTCTAAATTTTACATGGAAAGGCAAAAGACCAAGAATAGTCAATACACTATTGGCGACAAGAAAGTTGGAGGATTCACAATACCTAGTTTCAAGACTTACAATAAAGCAATAATAATCAAAACAGCATGGTTTGGCAAAAGAATAAACAAAATAGATCAATGGAACACAATGGAGATCCCAGAAATAGGTCCACACAAATATAAGCAACTGATCTTTGACAAAGGATCAAAGACAACACAGAAAGGGCAGTCTTTCAACAAATGGTGCTGGAACAATTTTAAGACATCCATATGCAATTTAAGTGAACTGAGATACAAACTTTATATCTTTCACAAAAATTAACTCAACATAGATCACTGACTTTAAGCATGAAATGCAAAACTATACAACTTCTAGAAGAAAACACAAAAGAAAAATATGTGCACTTGGGTTTGGTTATGTGTTTTTAAACACATTAAACACCAAAAATACTATCCATGAAATAAAAAAGTAAGTTGAACTTTATCAAAATTTAAAATTTCTGCTTTACAAAAGACACTTTTAAAAGAATGAAAAGACAAGGCACAGATAGGGAGAAGATATTTGCAAACCACATATCTGATAACAACATGTATTCAAAGGATTCTTAAAATTCAATAGTAAGCAAACAAACAAAACAATTGAAAAATTGGCAAAATAAGTAAACAGATACCTTATCAAAGAAAAGATACAGATGGCAAGTAACAATATGAAAAGATGCTCCACATCATTTGTCATTAGTGAATTGCAAATTAAAACAATGAGATATTGCTACATAGTTATTATACCTATTAAAATGGCTAAAATACAAAAATCTGACAATATCAAATGCTGATAAGGATATGGAGCAACAGAAACTCTCACTCATTGCTGGTGAGAATACAAAATAGTACAGTCACTTTGAAAGAGTTGGGCAGTTTCTTATAAAGCTAAATACAGATTTACTCAACAATTCAGCAATTATTCCCCTAGGTATTTACTGATTTGAAAACCTATGTCCACACAAAAACCTACACATGAAAGTTTACAGAAGCTTTGTTCATAATTGCCAAAAACTGAAAGCAACCAAGACATCCTTCAATAGGTGCATGAATAAACACACTGTGGTACCTACATCAATGATAAGAAGAAATGAGCTATCCAGTTATGAAAAAACACAAACGAACCTAAAATGCACATTGCTAAGTGAAAGAAGCTGATCTGAAAAGGTTGCATACTGTATGATTTCAATTATATGACATTCTTGAAAAGGCACACAATTCCTCAGCGAGGTGATAAAGATCTAAATCAACAGTAATAAATCATACTGATAATATGTACCCATGATACCCTGGATATATATGTACCCTAAAACGGCATTTTACTTTTGTGACCTTTCTCTCAAAAACATATTACCCAGTCTAATCATGAGAAAAACAGAAGACAAATCCCAATTGAGAGACATTCCACAAAATACCTGATCAGTACTCTTCAAAACTGTCAAGGTCATCAAAAACAAGGAAAGTCTGAGACTGTCATAGCCAAGAGAAGCCTAAGGAGACATGACAACTAAATGTAATGTAGTGTCCTGGATGAGATCCTGGAACAGAAAAAGGACATTAGGGGAAAACTAAGGAAATCTGAATAAAAGTATGGACTTCAGTTAATAATAATGCATCAAGTAATATATTCTTTAATCGTAATAAATGTAATGTACTAATGTAAGATATTAATAACAGAGGAAATTGGGTGTGAGGTAAGTAGGAATTCTACCATCTTCACAATTGCTCTGTAAATCTAAAACTGCTCTAAAATACAAAGTTTATCTTTAAAAACAACTGTATTTTCATATACAAGCAATAAAAATCAGAAAGTAAAATTTTAAATTTCCATTTATAACAGCATCAAAAAATAGGAAATACTCAGAGATAAATCTGACAAAAAAAGAAGTACGAGAACACTCTAAAAACTATAAAACATTGCTGAGGGAAATTAAAGATGTAAAGAATGGAAAGACACACTGTATTTATGAGTGGGAACACCTGATACTCTAGATGTCAGTGTCCCCCAGTTCCAATCAAATTCCCAAGCAGGCTTTTTTTGTATACACTGTGAAGCTGATTCTAAAATTAAAATAAAATACAAAGGAACTAGAATAGCCAAAACTACTTTGAGAAAGAACAAAGTTAAAGACTAGCATTACCTAATGTGAAGACTTTAAAAATAAAACCAAAGTAATCAGGCAGGTAGTATTGGAATCAAGATATACAAACAGATCCATCAAGCAAAACAGATCTTCAAGAAACAGACCTACACATATATGGACAACTGACTTTCTACAAAGGCACAAAAACAATTCACTATGGAAAGGATAGTTTTATAATAAGTGGTATTGGAACATTTGGTTATCATTATGCAAAAAAAAAAAAAAGTGAACTTTGATTTATATCCTGTGTACTAAACACAAAAACTTTGAAATGGATCACAGATTTAAATGTTAAATTTTAATGTTAAACTGCTAGAATAAAACACGGAAGAAAAATATTACCTTAGCCCTGATAACAATTTCTTTAAAAGAATACAAAAAGCTGGATAAAATTTTTAAAAAATCAATAAACTTCACTTAATCAAAATGAAAAACATTTGCTCATTAAAAGACACTTAATAAAAAGGCAAGCCACAGGCTGGGAGAAAATATTTGCAAAATACATGTGACGCAGGACTTACAATATAGAAAGGACTTTTACAGCTTGATAGTAATTTAAACAATTCAATAAAAGTGTGCAAAAGATTGAACAGACACTAAAGAAGACAAATGTATGGCATGTAAGCACATGTACAGATGCTCAAAATCATTGGTTATTACGGAAGGCAAATTAAAACCATAAAACCTACCTAATAGAATGTTAAAGATTAAAAAGATAATGCACACCAAGTGTTGGTGAGGCTATGTAACACCTGGAACACTTATACACTACTGGTACAAATGTAAAATAAAATAATACAACCACTTTGGAAAGCAATTTAATGGTTTCTTTAAAAGTTAAACATATAAACATCACAAGACTCAGTCACTATACTCTTAGGTATTTATCCAAGAAAAATAAAAGCTTATGTCCATACAAAGACTCGTATAAGAATGTACATGAAAGTTTTATTTTTTATAGTCCAAAACTGGAAACAACCAAAATGTCCATGAGGTTTATTCATACAATGGAATAAACTATTGATTATATAACATAGATAAATTTCAAAATAATTATGCTGAGGGAAGGCAGCCCAATAAAAGAATATATACTACATGATTTTATTTATATAACATTTTAGGAAATCCAAACAAATCTCTATAACAGAAAACAAATCAGTGGTCGTCCAGAGATTGGCAGAATAAGTTAGAAGTTACAGAGGGGCAGGAGGAAACTTTTGGGAATGATGGATAAGGCCACTATCTTGACTGTGCTACAGGTATATACATATGTCAAAACAAGCTAAACACTTTTAAAAATATGTGCAGTTTACTGTATGTATGTCAATTAGACTCTAATAACACTGTTAAAAGAAAACAAGTGTATGCAAAAACCCTCAAGTATTATACTTCTATCTGTTAGAATATTTTAATAAACTACTTTCAAGGAACTTTTAATGACACAGGAAAATGCTTATGATATACAATTAAATGAAACTGGCCAACATCAATTGCACAGAAAGTTTATATAATATGGATGGAAATATTTCTGATTAGAAAGAGACCTATATTAATGATAGTTTTCAATGAGTTACAGAATCATGGATGATTTAAATTTTCTTTACCCTTTTCTCTATTTTCCAAGGTTTTCTTTGTTGTTGTCATCTTATTATTTTTATTTTACCCAAGGCTGCAGTATCCTTTTAAACAGGAAATTAAAAAATAAATGAAGCGAGGGGCACCTGGGTGGCTTAGTTGGTTAAGTGTCTGACTTCGGCTCAGGTCATAATCTCGTGGTTTGTGAGTTCAAGCCCCACATTGGTCTCCCTACTATCTCAGCACAGACCCTGCCTTGGATCCTCTATCCCCCTTTCTCTGCCCCTCCTCCGCTTGCTCTCTGTCTCTCTCAAAATAAATAAATAAACTTTAAAGTAAATGAATGAATGAGTGAATGAATGAATGAAAAAAATTTGAGTGATTATCTATCCTGACAAGTGATTTCAACATATGTACTACAGACCCATGAATGAATGATTGAATGAATGAATGAATGAATGAATGAAGGGAAAAAATTTGAGTGATTATCTATCCTGACAAGTGGTGTAAAAATATGTACCACAGACTCTTGAAAGATCAAACAGGAGACTCTTGGAACTCTTATGTGAACCAAGAATTATCTGTAGACTTAAAAATATATTTCACACTCCTATGAACAACTATTTTTCAAATATTCACAGACGCACTGCAATTCAACATTACTGAATCTGTAAAACTCTATTTTTCACAGCAGCAGATACTAAAAGTAAAATTCCTAACATGGAGGTCCTCAAAAACTTATTCCCCTTTTTTATTTTCAATATGAAATTATTGTCAAATTGGTTTCCATACAACACCCAGTGCTCATCCCAACAGGTGCCCTCCTCGATGCCCATCACCAACTTTGGCATATCTTTTGCTACCATACCAGTCAGTATATAGGAAGGGCTAAGTACCCACGTGGCCTTCAATTAACAGAAGTTCCAATACATGTTCTTACACATTCAAACACCAAAGTCAAATATGCTCTATACCCAGAAGGACTTTGTAAAAGCTATGTCAGTTAAATATTAAGGCTTTATGCAAATGTAAGATGAAGATTACTGGAAGTTTGATTCCTAGTTAAATATGGCATTACTAGTCTGTAAGTGATCTTGGGAAAAATCATTTAATGTGTGCTGAGGTTTCTACAATTGCTTCATAATAATCCTCTCAGAAATTAAAGTCAACAAATAACTTAATTATCATTATAAAATACACTATAAAAACAGATCTAGTAGTTAAACTACTTGTTTAAAGGTAATTTAGTTTACCTCAAAGAATTATTCTCTGCCTTTTGTCTTCCAAGTTCACTTTCTGTATCCATTGCCTTCCTTGCCAGTGATTTCATTTCTTTTTCCACAGTGGTTATGGTTTCCTTCATCAAAGTCATGTTTGACATTTGCTCCATACGTTCATCATCAAGCTATACAAGTAGAATGACAAGGTTACTGCCATCACTAACAAAATCTTCCTAAAGAGACATCCTCTCTTTGTACAAACTGTGGCATATGACAAGATTTACACTAGGAGATGATCAGATGAGACCTGAATATTGTGGGAGGCTGTATGGACAAGGTATTGTGGAGCAGGAACAAGAATAAGCCACTGCACGGCCTGTGCATAATGCCTATCACAGTATATGTATCTATATGTTCAATCTGGTTCATTTTGAATGTAGCATATGTATCTTGTTTGCAAAAAGATTTATTTGTTGTTCAACATTAATAAGATACACATATAAAGTGGAATTATGAAAAAAAATGTTTTCCTCTCCTGAGTAATGCTTTTTCTTTCTCTTTATAACAACATTGACAAATTTATAAATATATTCAATTAAACCTGGTAACAGAAAAGCAACTTCCCCTAATTGTTTATATAGTCATAATATATCAAATATATATTCATAGCATCTCAAATCCTTGACTAGTAAAAAAGTGATGCTTCACATTTAAATTGTTTAAATATATTATTCTCATTAATTTTCATTCCATAATAATTTTCTCTACCTTAGCTACTCTTTAGGTAGAATAAGCCAGTTTCTCTGTATCTGGCAATGTTATCTTTAATGAAATAGGGAGATGAGAAAGTTGCTAACATCCCTGAGAATGCATCCCTAATGGGTTGTTTTTTTTTTTTTTAAAGAACATACTTTGCAACCTAACACAAAAAACTTACATATTTTTTTGGAAGAAAATAAACAATGAGAAGGTGATAATTTATACCATACATACCACCTTAAATATTTTAGGACTACAAACACTGTCTTAGAAAAATGAAAGAACCTCTCTGAACATAGAAAAAAAGAGAAAGGGGGAAGCCACTGACAGTTTATAGCCAAAAGCACAACAGTGATGTTTCTTTACGTTATGAACTGTACACTCCAGCTCCTCTATCCTTTGTTCCAAGTGAGCCTTCTCATTAAATGCTGTCTCTTGGGCAATCTGTTAAAAAAAAAAAAAAAAATGTTTTCAATGTTGCTGCACTATGTTTCACAAATGGTCACACAGATAAAATTCGTCCAAACCTTTAGCCTTTCCCTCAGGCTATCTCGTTCTGTGGTCATTCTTCGTAAATCAGTGAAGGCCACATCTCTTTCAGTCTCCACCCTTCGGAGGATGGCATGTGCTGTTGTTGATTTAGGAGACTTACAGTTTTTCATCATTTCTCGTCGAAGTCGGGCAATTTCTTCCTGTGCCTATTATTTAAATGCAAGACTTCTATTTAACAAAGCTTTGGAATAGACATAAATATAGCTATCTTATATCCAGCCAGTTAAAATACAAACCATATATAAAAATGCATACAACAGGATAATGTTTTTTAATGAGTTTATACAAATAAACTCAAATGATGTCCAAAAATGCAAGTGAATGTATAATTAGAAGTTTGGTTTATAATATTTTTGCCAAAAATTTTTTAAAATTAATTTAGAGGCAGTCAATGCAAGACAGAATGTTTTACTAAGAAATAGATATGTATTACTACATCCATACTACATCCATTTTGTGATATAAATTTGAATTCAGCAAATTCAAGTAGAATACAGTTGTTTTTGTTTTTGTTTTTGTTTTGAGGGGAAGGGGCAGAGAGAGAGGGAGCCTGTCAAGAAGACTCTACACCCAGAGAAGAGCCTGACTCTGGACTTGATCTCATGACTGTGAGATCATGACCTAAGCCAAAATCAAGAGTCAGATGCTTAACCGAGTGAGCCACCCAGGCACTCCCAGGTAGAATACAATTTTAATAAATATTAGTGTTCCTGTCTTTCTCTACAAAAATATATAAGCCATTTCCATGTTCTGGCTACTTTTACCCTGAAAGAAAGGCCCATCAATCCTTACCAACAACCCGACATACTCTCACACACTTGTTCAACCATCCTCAGGTCCCAAACCTATTCCACACCTAAAGATAATTTCATCTCCTACTTTGCTGCTCAAATCCCTAATCTTCCTTCCTCTTGATTTTGATTGCTACCTATTCAGCTGGTCTCCAAGTCTCAGAGGAAGATGTATTACCTCCCAATTTCCACAGCTAAGACTTCACCAGAATCCTGGACCTCATCTCCTGAAATGTCTTCTAAGATACTCCTGACTCAATTACAGTTAACCCATGAACAACATGGGTTTGAATTGATACAAAGGTCCACTTATACACAGATTTTTTTCAATAAATACAGTAGAATACTATAAATGTATTTTCTCCTCCTTATGATTTTCTTAATAACATTGTGTGTATATATATACACAATATATGTACATAAATGTATGTGTATATATATGTACACACAATATGTACATACATATATATATATATATATATATATATGTACATATATAAGAGATGTGTTAGTTGATTTTGTGTTATTGGTAAAGCTTCTGGTCAACAGTAGATTATTAGTAATTAAGTTTTGGGGAAGTCAAAACTTAGATCTCCAACTGTGCAGGAGGGTTGACATCCCTAGCCCTGCCTTGTTCAAGACACAACTATATAATTATTTCCTCTCACTTTGAATAGCACCCTCTCCACTAGCTCTTTCTCCCCTGCCTTCAGCCATGGCACAAGGCTCCCATATCACGAAAAACTGTCACTAAATCTTGCTGCCCACTTACCATCCTGTTATCTCTTTTGCATTGGCATATAATTTTTTTTTAAGCACCATGGTCTGTACCCATTGCCTGTTCTTCAGCACCTACTCTCCCATTCCAGTGTAACCTGGCTCCTATACCTACCATTTTGCAGAATTTCATCTAATGACCTCACCAAATGGCCTTTCCTCAGCTCCTGTTTTTGATATTTGGCAACATTTGACATTGTCTTTAACACACTCTTTGAGATTCTTTCCTCTCTTGGGCTTAATATTGTTCTACCTTAGTTTTCTGTCTTTATCTCTTTCAAAGCTCCTCTACCAATTAAATAAAATGTCCCAACATAACATCTTGACTTCTTTTTTCCTCTATAGCTTTCTCATTCAGAAACCTCATCCACTCTGAAGGCCCAAAACTTACCTCTAAGCAGATGAATTACCCATCTACATACTCAGCTCTTACCTCTCTCCCCACTCCAGTCCCACGTTTCTGCCTGAATGCAATTACTTTCTGAATGTACAACCATTATCTTACTCCATCTGTCTGAAACCAACACATTTTTTCCCTCAAGTCACCAATGGCTTTACTATTTCTTTTTCTACTACCACAGTTCTTCAGTCATTCAAAAAAGAATTTCAGTCTTGGGGCGCCTGGGTGGCTCAGTCAGTTAAGTGTCCAACCTTGGCTCAGGTCATGATCTCAGAGTTTGTGAGTTTGAGCTCCGCATCAGGCTCTGTGCTGATAGCTCAGGGGCTAGAGCCTGCTTCAGATTCTGTGTGTGTGTGTCTCTCTCTACCCCTTTCCTGCTTGTGCTCTGTCTCTCTCTCTCAAAAGTAAAAATAATACATGTTAAAAAAAAATTTTAGAAAACAAAAAAGAATTTCAGTCAGTTCCATTCATCCCCTCTTTTTGCTAAAACCAAATCTTCTCAAGGTTTCCTTTATAGCGTCTTTTACACCTGTCTCTATCCTTATTTCAACAGATAGCACCCTAACTTACTTTGTGTTTCTTTGTTTAGGTTTATTTATTTTGAGAGAGACAGAGAGCATGAGCGGGGAGGGGCAGAGAGAGAGGGAGACAGAGAATCCCAAGCAGGCTCCGCACTATCAGCACAGAGCCCAACACAGGGCTTGAACTCATGAACTGTGAGATCATAACCTGAGCTGAAACCAAGAGATGGCCGCTCAACCAACTAAGCTACCCAGGCACCTCCCACCCCCGCCACCACCACTGGCCAGTTTAGTTCTTAATGCCTCATGAACAGACTGCTCTCACAGCCTTCTAAAAAGTCCACAGTTTCTCCTTCCTCCAATTCTCTTGAAAGAAAAATTGTTATATAAAAAGATAACAGGTTATGAAAAAAAATAATATAAAATTTTTAACAGGTTAAAATTGTAAAAATGTGGCTTTGGTCATTTCTTCTCTAAAAATAACCAGATTGCCAGTGCTTATAAAGCAAAGTATAAACCCCGTGTAAGACCCATTGAAGAGCTTCTACCATGTACTCAAGAAGTTGGCAAACTACATAAAGCTCACAGGCCAAACCTAACCCGCCTCCTGTTTTTGTAGGTCTGTGGGCTGAGAATGTTTTTTATGTTCTTTAATGATTAAAAAAAAAGCAAAAGAAGATATGTATAATAAGTGAAAATAATGATATTCAAATTTCTGCGTCCAAAAGTAAAAGTTATACTGTATATAGTTATATGCAAAAGTTATATTGTAACACAGCCAAAAATTTGTAGATTGTCCAAAGCTACTTTCATACTACAACACAGTTCAATAGCGGTGATAAATTGCATGGCCTGCAGAGCCCAAGATATTTATTTTCTGGGCCTTTACAGAAAAGGTTTGCAGACCCCTGCTCTAGTCCAATTTACCTCTCAAGCCTTAGCTCCCTCTTACTCCAATGGCACAAATTAGTCTTAAATTGATCCATTTATCTACTCATTTTTCTGCCTTTGTTCTTTGCCTCACACAATTCCTTTAGTCTGGAATATTCCTTCTTACCCCTTTAAAGATAACAGGAACTCCATTCTTCCTTCAGGACTCAAATTCCACATCATCTAGCAAAGATTTCCTTGATCACAACAACTAAGAAATACCCACTTCTTTTATTTCTTACAATATCTTCTGGACTACTTATGCTAAAGTAACAAAAAGTAAATATAAGACAATATACTTTATCTCCCCCAATAAATTGCAAACATAGAAAACAGTGTTCGTATTTTATCATTTTTTTCTCTCTTAGAGTGGCAAGCAGTAATTCTTACTAAAATGTATTTTTATTTAAAATTTATTTACTTAAATTTAAATTTAAAATTTGTTTTATTAAAATAAAATTTTATTTATTTATTTTAATATTTTATTTATTTTATTCTTAAAATTATGTTGGTGATTTATGGGGTTTAATATTTGTTGAGTAAATAAGCTATATGATTAATAAGGACTATATGTATATAACTTTAAGCTACAAATAGAGATAAACTACAAACTGATCTTACTCTCCTAAATTAAGCAAATTATATGTCAGCTCCTAAAGTGACTGACAGTACATCTAGTGATGTTAGCGTTTTCTAACCCTAAAATCAAAATCTTTTTACCTTGAACTCACCATCCCCTGTCATTTAACACATTTCTCATACCCCATGCCCAAAATCAGACTATTTCTATGCATATATATGATCTTTTTTGGATATGGGGATAATGTGTGTGCGTGTGTGTGTATGTACACATACACTTATTGTATTGGAAATATATTACGTTTCATTAAGAATATCTTAAGAATGAAGGTAATTCCCAAATGTTAGTTGATCAATTTGGCAGATTTAAGCATTCTTATAGAACTTAAAGAATTACATATATTTAGAACTGAATATTTTTACTTAGGTATTTTCTTTATAAATAAGTTTACCTGTTCATAAAGAAGAAAGGTCTTGTCTCTCTCAGATGTAAGAACCTTGACATTACCCTGAATTTCTGCCAAATGGCGCTCATATTTTTCCAGCATGCATTTAAGTTCTTCACGGTCTCTTGTTGTCTTCAAAAGCTCTACATCACAGTTTGTACCCTGCAATTATTATACAAGAAATTTGAAATTCTTCTTGACATGTGCTTTTAAGGAAATGGTGCCACTAATAGCAGTACATGATCTCTACTCAAGCAAAAATGACTATATAATGAAAGGAAATGATGAAAAAAAAAAGTTTAAAAAAATCACTTCTCTTTTAAACAGCTTCATCCCAAATTGGTCCATATTTATCTGATTACTTCCCAACCCCTACTAACACTGGGGATAAAGACCAATTTCACTGGTCCACTGTGCTATCAAAGAGACTGCTGTCTCTCCCAACTTTTTGATACACCAATTCATACCAAATCAAAATAAATTATTTCCATATTAGGTAAATCAAAGAATAAAAATCAGTGTTCAAACAATGAACTCCAAAATACTTACAAATTACCAAAACCTACCCGAGAAGATGGAGACGGGCGTCTTGGACTTTTAGATCTACTTCTGATCATCTTTCTCAAATTTTGAGCTTCACTCTTGTAATAATCTCTGTCTGCTTCTAAAGTCTTGACAAAGGAATCAAGTCTAGAAGGAGATTTATTTTGTGCTTTTTCAGTCTCTAAAATTATCTTGCAAAGAAGGAAAAAATTAGGTCATTATTTCAAGCAAAACTATAGCATTATTTTCTAAATGCAAGTTGAATAAACAGGATCCTTAAAAATAATAAAGTTGGTATTTTAAAGATAATTCATCAATATTCTTTAAAAAGCAGTTAGATACCTTCTTTTTCCAGCATTTCTGAATTTACTATATTTTTGTCTAACCGAAAGTACCCCTAAATTTAGTCAATAATTTTAAGAAAAATGGTAAAGAAATTTTGGAAAAGCCAGAAATATCCACAGATCTAATTACAAGTCCTAGAAATTGAATTAATTTGCTGAGAAAACTTGTATGCTAACATTAAAGCATCTGTTCACACCATCTATGTTCAATAATTTTTCAATAAATGAATAAATTAAATGAATGCTATATATGGTATACTTGTAGGCACTTTCAAGTACATTCCCATTCACTTTAATGTGTTTAGAAGCTTTTGTTTGTTTTTCATAATCTTTATTGTACTAATACTTTATTGGGAGAAAATTACAGATATACTTTCAGAGAGAGTGTTTTAAATATTTCAAATGATGACAAACTATCTAAACAGAACAGTTTCACTTTGCATTGTTAGGTAAAGAAAACATATTACTCAGAATTAAATTTTAATATTTGACTTAATATTTATTACTAACGGGAATAAGCTAATGTGTAAACAAATGCACCTTATATTTTGAGAATCAAATTACTCACAGTCATCATTTTAAATCATGTAAAGCTAAGGACACTAATAGAACCAACCAAAAGTTCTCTCCACCTCTAGGAAAGAAAGGTGCAATGATGAAATGGAGCGAGAACACTGATACTTTCACAGATGGGAAATGCCCCTGTGCATCAAGCAGAGTACTAATTTTAGAAAACAGCTATTTTTTATTGTTCACAAAATACATGAGAGCTAAAACACATGTACCATTTGTTTGTAGTCTTACTAATAGAATACAAATGATTCCTCAACACACATTTATGAAAAATGCACTTACAGATCTAAGCCTTTTTATTGTATCTTCCAATACTATTATATTATTTTGCTGGCAGATGAGTTCAATCTGAAAAGACAGAAAAAATTGTTATTTAAATTTAAAATATTTGAACAGATTTAGCTAAAAAGAGAACATCAAAAAGGGAAGCCACTTGTAATAACAGGCGTTGTAAGAATGTGGAGCAAAAGAAACCCTCTTGCACTGTTGCTGGGAATGCAAACTGGTGTAGCCACTGTGGCAAACAGATGGAAGTTCCCCAAAAAATTAAAAACAGAACTACCTTACAATCCAATAATCGCACTACTGGGTATTTACCCAAAAAATACAAAAACACTAATTTGAAGGGATACATGTACCCATTTCTTGCAGCATTACCTGCAATAGCCAAGTGATGAAAGCAACCAAATTGTCCATCAATAGATGAATGGATAAAGAAGATGTAGTGTACACACACACACACACACACACACACACACACACTAGAATATTATTCAGCCATAAAAAATGAAGTCTTCCCATTTGCAACCACATGGATGGAGCTAGAGAGTATAATGCTAAGTGAAGTAAGTCAGAGAAAGATAAATACCACATGATCTCGCTCGTATGTGGAATTTAAGATACAAAACAAATGAACAAAGGGAAAAAAAAGAAAGGGAGACAAACCAAGAAACAGACTCTTAACCACAGAAAACAAACTGATGGTTAGCAGAGGGGAAGTGAGTGGGGATGGGTGAAAAAGAGGATGGGGATTAAAGAGTACACTTACCATGACCAAAAAAAATTTTCTTTAATTTTTTAAAAAGGAAGCCACTTAAAAATAAAAACATGTAATGAATATTTTACAAAATAAAAGATAATCTACCCCTTTCTGTTCACCTACCTTTAGATGGTAAAAGAACATAGCATGAAATATAGCAGTTCTTTTATATTACCAGTTTGGTATGAAATATTAATTGGTTATATTTTACCAAATATATACCAAACTCTCTATAAACCAAATATATACCAAACTCTCTATAAACCACAACAAAATATTAATACTACTTATAATTCTGAAGATGAAAATAGGGAAGAGATAAAAGAATTAGTAGGATAAAAGTTTTCTGATATCACTAAAGTCATAAGTGATTGCTTTCTCTTCTGAACTCTTCTAATAGGTTAGTTCAATCAAACCTATAAAACACTTTTGGTATCAGTTTTAGGACATTGAACATACCCAGTCTTACAGTATAGTCATCTATAGTCATATATTGAGTATATGACTAGATTGTAGGTTTCTGGAGGACAGTGACTATGTTTTTATTCAAAGATCCATTTGCTATAATCTATATGCTATAAATTAGCTTATTAGTTTAACAAATTTATTTCTCAATTCATAAACCTCCCCCTCATTATTCTAAACTGTTTCCTGTTTTATTTTAAATTTGACTTTTCTGTAATTATTGCTCCTCATTTGTTCTTTAGGCCCAAGTTCTTTTCTAAGATTTCTCTGGCAATCATATTTTTGTAATTTATGAAATATTAAGGGTTGTTATGGTATGAAACAAAATTCATGTACAGTTTGGATAAGTTTATATAGTTTTGGATAGACAATTTTCAATGCTTTAATTTATACTATTATGTAGACACCAAAAAGAAATGGATCTATATTACATATAAAGGTGTCCATATTAAATTAACTATAAAAACTCATAGAGCAAAAATTTTGTTTGCTGTAAAAAGAAAATTTATATACACATAACCTAGATACAGATGGAGCAAACCAGTAATATTTAAACTGAAGATTATGTCTAATCATAGCAAGGTGTGATTCCGATAAATGTTATTTTCTTCATTATACTCTTCTATATGGACTGAAATTTCTATAAGCAGCATATATTACTTTTATAGACATAAAAAACATAATGCTGATTCCACTCTGAAAAATTAATTTAGGGGTACCCAGCTGACTCAGTCGATAGAACATGTGACTCTTGATCTTGGGGTTTTAAGTTCGAGCCCACATTGGGTGTAGACATTACTTAAAAATAAAAACAAAATTATAACTGGCCCAAGAGAAAAGATGCTGACCCAGTGTTTTCATTTATTTGACAATTGATTAATGAGGACCTACTATGTGCCTGACAATGTGTTATATGCTGGGGACAGTAAGGAATAAAATAGACAAAAACCTCTGCCCTCATGGAACTTACATTCTAGTTGAAAAGAGAAAAACAAAATATGTAAAAATAAATATGTAAATAGATAGTTACTGTGTTATTCAAACAATACATGAGCATTCACATCTGTTCCAGGCACTTCAGACAAAAACGTTAAAAAAAATAGACAAAGATCCCTGTCTTTGGGCCAACCTTACATTCTAGCTGAGTAGACAATAAAACATAAACCTAACAAATAAATTATGTAGTAATGTAGGGGGAAAAAAGAGCAGAGTTAAGGATACTGGGAGTTTTATGAAGGAATAGTTTGGAATTTTAATAGGGTTAGCAAATAAGTCCTCATTGAAAAGTGACCTGTGAGCAAAGAGAAAGGGGGTCAACCATATAAAAATCTAGAAGAACATTTCAGGCAGAAGATACAACTATAGCAAATGTCCTAAAGCAAAAGAATGTCTGCCAAATTCCAAGGAATAGTAAGGAGGCTAGTGTGGCTGGAGTAGAGTGTAGATAGGGGAAAGTAGCTGGACAATGCTGTGGAGAAAAATAAAGCATGGGAGGAAGAGGAGAACTAAGCATGCAGGGAAGGGACAAAGAACTTAATAGCCTTTACACTTCATCTTCCACATGGTCAATCGTGAAATATTTTTGATTGATTGAATCAAACATAAATGTAACAATAATGACAAGAGCTACCAAAGTTCCAGTCCAATAATAACCCTTAGGTTAATTAAAATATAAATTGTGTGAAGGAACTAGTAGTGGTAAAATTGCAATTCTGCTTATTTCAAAAAATTATGTTCAATTAGCTAGGAAACACTGTATTATTAAGATATAAATGATTAAAAAAAACCTCAAGATGAGAAGATAAAAGGAGACATGTAATTGGGGTGGTTTTAAAATATGTCTACAAATTTTGATATTCTGTCCTTCAAAACATGGAGCTTAATTTCTTCCCCCCCCTAATTATACTTAGTAACTCATTTCTAATGAACAGGATGTGATGGTATGTAACCTTTGAGATTAGTTCATAATAGGCATTGCAGATTCCTCCTTTCTGTCTCTCTTGGATGACTGGCTCAGAGAGAAGTCAGCTGACATAAATACATCACACAACCTTAGGGAGAGGTGCACCTGTCAAGGAAGTGAGGTTCCCCCCAAAAGCCAACAGTCATCTGAGTAAGTTTTCTTAAAAACAAATCCTCTGAGGTGCCTGGGTGGCTCAGTCAGTGAAGCGTCCAACTCTTGATTACAGGTCAAGTCATGCATCTCATAGAGCCTGGAGTCAGGCTCTGCACTGACAGCACAGAGCCTGCTTGGGATTCTCTCTCTCCTCTCTTTCTCTGCTCCTCCCCCCACACATGCTCTCTCTCAAAAAATAAACATTTAAAAAAAAAAAAAGCAAATCCTCCACTACCAGTCAAGTCATGATTACAGCCTGGCCATCATCTGGATTACAATTTTCTGAGAAACCATGAAATAGAACTACCCACCTATGCTATAATTGGATCTATGATATACACATGTTTCTCATCTGAGGACATTAAGGTTGAAGGGTAATTTTTTACATGATAAATAATAAAAGAGTAAATACTCAAAACATTTTAATGTAATAAATGATGGAAGAAGTTATTCTGTTGACCTTTAAAAATATGACTAAAAGTAAACTCTTCCAAGTAAATAAATTTAATACTATATATCTCCATTCTAGATAAACAGATTTAACCTGACTCTACCTCACTAGAGCATAACTGCAAATAGTGCAGGAACATAAACATTCTTTCTCAGCTCAAATTAGAAATTCTCTTGCTTCAATCCTCATCCCATAAATCAGACAAGGATTCTCTCCCCAGTAACTGAATACTGAGACTGCACACCCCTGATTTAAGGATGATGGCAACATGCATTGGTGTTCACATCCCCAACACTGGTTGTGCATCTTTCTTATCCGCATTCTACCTGTAACATTCACTTATTCAGGTTGATGATTTCATTTCAACACATTTAAACAACCCAAAGGACCTATTTCTACTTTTCTCTCTCTGTATTTACTATCCAACGTCTTTCCTGCACCAGCAATGCTATCTCTACTCTAGCTTTCCAATTCTTAGATATACCAAATGTTCCACATCAATATGTGAATATCTATTTCCTAGAAACACTCTTTTCTGAACCAGGCAGAATTTCCATCTGTAGGTTTAATATTTTCAGTTTTAGGTAAATCCTAGCTCTTATTTTAGATGTTTCCCACTCATTAAAATTTCCGTTTTGATAGCAGAGGATCACCCTGACAGAGTACTCACTCTCTAACACAGACACTAACAATCCTTTAAAATTGATGACTTCTGGCACAAAAACAGACACACAGACCAATGGAATAGAATAGAAACCCCAGAACTAGACCCACAAACGTATGGCCAACTCATCTTTGACAAAGCAGGAAAGAACATTCAATGGAAAAAAGACAGCCTCTTTAACAAATGGTGCTGGGAGAACTGGACAGCAACATGCAGAAGGTTGAAACTAGACCACTTTCTCACACCATTCACAAAAATAAACTCAAAATGGATAAAGGACCTGAATGTGAGACAGGAAACCATCAAAACCTTAGAGGAGAAAACAGGAAAAGACCTCTCTGACCTCAGCCGTAGCAATCTCTTACTCGACACATCCCCAAAGGCAAGGGAATTAAAAGCAAAAGTGAATTACTGGGACCTTATGAAGATAAAAAGCTTCTGCACAGCAAAGGAAACAACCAACAAAACTAAAAGGCAACCAACGGAATGGGAAAAGATATTTGCAAATGACATATCGGACAAAGGGCTAGTATCCAAAATCTATAAAGAGCTCACCAAACTCCACACCCGAAAAACAAATAACCCAGTGAAGAAATGGGCAGAAAACATGAATAGACACTTCTCTAAAGAAGACATCCGGATGGCCAACAGGCACATGAAAAGATGTTCAGCATCGCTCCTTATCAGGGAAATACAAATCAAAACCACACTCAGGTATCACCTCACGCCAGTCAGAGTGGCCAAAATGAACAAATCAGGAGACTCTAGATGCTGGAGAGGATGTGGAGAAACGGGAACCCTCTTGCACTGTTGGTGGGAATGCAAATTGGTGCAGCCGCTCTGGAAAGCAGTGTGGAGTTTCCTCAGAAAATTAAAAATAGACCTACCCTATGACCCAGCAATAGCACTGCTAGGAATTTATCCAAGGGATACAGGAGTACTGATGCATAGGGGCACTTGTACCCCAATGTTCATAGCAGCACTCTCAACAATAGCCAAATTATGGAAAGAGCCTAAATGTCCATCAACTGATGAATGGATAAAGAAATTGTGGTTTATATACACAATGGAATACTACGTGGCAATGAGAAAAAATGAAATATGGCCTTTGGTAGCAACGCGGATGGAACTGGAGAGTGTGATGCTAAGTGAAATAAGCCATACAGAGAAAGACAGATACCATATGGTTTCACTCTTATGTGGATCCTGAGAAACTTAACAGGAACCCATGGGGGAGGGGGAGGAAAAAAGAAAAAAAAAAAAAAAAAGAAAGAGGTTAGAGTGGGAGAGAGCCAAAGCATAAGAGACTGTTAAAAACTGAGAACAAACTGAGGGTTGATGGGGGGTGGGAGGGAAGGGAGGGTGGGTGATGGGTATTGAGGAGGGCACCTTTTGGGATGAGCACTGGGTGTTGTATGGAAACCAATTTGACAATAAATTTCATATAATAAAAAAATAAAAAAAATTTAAAAAAATAAAGAATATTATAGAAATATTAAAAAAAATAAAATAAAATAAATAAAATAAAATTGATGACTTCTAAACCAGGCACTCTCTTAAAGGGAATGTGGCCAACTAGGCCTCCCAGAATGGGAAGCGATGCAGTTAATTTTTAATTTGAAGAAGAAAACAAGGAAGAAAATAAAACATTAATCTAGTGTTCTTTAATTTGGTAATTTTTATTATTAAGACTGAACTTAACTTATCATAAACTGTGATTGAAGGATAACTGTTCTTTTTTTTTTTTTTTTTAATTTTTTTTTTTTCAACATTTATTTATTTTTGGGACAGAGAGAGACAGAGCATGAACGGGGGAGGGGCAGAGAGAGAGGGAGACACAGAATCGGAAACAGGCTCCAGGCTCTGAGCCATGAGCCCAGAGCCCGATGCGGGGCTCAAACTCACAGACTGCGAGATCGTGACCTAGCTGAAGTCGGATGCTTAACCGACTGCGCCACCCAGGCTCCCCAGAAGGATAACTGTTCTTAAAGAAACAATACAAACAAGAGTTTATTGAGAAATGTTTAAAATATTCAAGCTATTTTTAAATGTCCCTCAAATACTTTAGTAGCAACCATTACAAGATTAATTCATAAGTTAAAACATCATTCTTATCTACTCTCTCAAGTAGTTCTACTAAGGACCTCTTCCAGGTAACTGTTAAAGAAGACTGTCCTTACGTTAAAGTAAGAAACTTCATATGTTTCAATATTCAATTACTCAGATTTTTCATTAATTCAAGCTTACTTATCCTTTACACCATTTTAATAAGCAAAATTACTGCATAAAAAAACAAATACTACCTTAGAGTTTATTCACTGGGCTCTTATATTTCAAATTACTATAATAAATAATACCTATAATAACACTTATGTTCTCAGCCTGATCATTTAAGTGCTTTATCATATGCTACCAAGAGTAACATATAATGCTTTATTATGTGCTACCAAGAGTACATTAAAAGGATGCTTAAGAAATAACACGGAACAGGGGCACCTGGGTGGCTCAGTCAGTTAAGCATCCAACTCTTGATTTAGGCTCAGGTCATGATCTCCCAGTTCGTAAGATCAAGCCCCAAGTTGGGCTCCATGCTAGGAGTGGAGTCTGCTTAATAATCCCTCCCCCCGCCTCAGGGCACCTGGGTGGCTCAGTCAGTTAAGTGTCCAACTTTGGCTCAGGTCATGTTCTCACAGTTTGTAGTTCGAGCCCCGCGTCGGGCTCTGTGCTGACAGCTCAGAGCCTGGAGCCTGCTTCTGATTCTGTGTCTCCCTCTCTCTCTGACCTCCCCTGCTTAAGCTCTGTCTCTCTCCCTCTCTCTCTCTCTCTCTCTCAAAAGTAAATACACATTAAGAAAAAAATTTTTAATTAAAAAAAAAAAAAAGAACATGGAACGACAATGAACTTTAGGAAACTACCTTGTTACAAACAATTAGTAATGTGGTGATTAATAAAAGCAAGACAATGGAGCACATTCACACCTTTAAAAACTCAATAGGTTGCTTTTGGCTTTCAAATACACTATATCACGCTTATAAGCCATTAGGCAGCAATGAGAAATGAAACTGTCTTCATTTTTAGAATTCTGTTTACATTCCTAGTTTCTAAATTTCATTGCAGGGTACTAAACTCAGTCAAGAAATAAAATGTTTGGGAACCCTCTTGCACTGTTGGTGGGAATGCAAACTGGTGCAGCCGCTCTGGAAAACAGTGTAGAGGTTCCTCAAAAAATTAAAAATAGACCTACCCTATGACCCAGCAATAGCACTGCTAGGAATTTACCCAAGGGATACAGGAGTGCTGATGCACAGGGGCACTTGTACCCCAATGTTTATAGCAGCATTTTCAACAATAGCCAAATTATGGAAAGAGCCTAAATGTCCATCAACTGATGAATGGATAAAGAAATCGTGGTTTATATACACAATGGAATACTACGTGGCAATAAGAATGAAATATGGCCTTTTGTAGCAACGCGGATGGAACTGGAGAGTGTTATGCTAAGTGAAATAAGTCAGGCAGAGAAAGACAGATACCATATGTTTTCACTCTTATGTGGATCCTGAGAAACTTAACAGAAGTCCATGGGGGAGGGGAAGAAAAAAAAAAAGAGTTTAGAGAGGGAGGGAGGGAGCCAAAGCATAAGAGACTCTTAAAAACTGAGAACAAACTGAGGGTTGATGGTGGGTGGGAGGGAGGGGAGAGTGGGTGATGGGTATTGAGGGCACCTTTTGGGATGAGCACTGGGTATTGTATGGAAACCAATTTGACAACAAATTTCATATTTAAAAAAAAAAGAAAGAAAATGTTTATCAAAATATTATAAAGCTACACTAATTAAAATAATACAGTAGTGGCACAGAAAATAGCAAATGAATCCATGAAATAAAAGAGTCCAGAAACATATCCATGCACATGAAAATTTAATAGCTATTAAAATGCCATTTCAAATCAGTGACTAAAGAAAGGACTATCCAACCCTACCTCATGCCAGAATAAAAATTCCAGAAGGATTAAAACTTTATTTATTTGTTTATTAAAGTTTATTTATTTAGAGAAAGACAGAGAAAGTGGGATGGGTAGAAAGTGGGTGAGAAGGGAGAATCCCAAGCAGGCTCCACACTGTCAGCCCAGAGCCCAATATGGGACTTGAACTCACTAACTATGAGATCATGACCTGAGCAGAGACCAAGAGTTGGATGCTTAATAGACTGTGCCATTCAGGCACCCCAAAAAACTTTATTTTTTTAATATTTATTTATTTTTGAGAATGTGAGAGAGAGAGAGAGAGTGCGCACGAGCGAGCATGCATGAGTAGGTGAGAGGCAGAGAGAGATGGAGACAGAGGATCTGAAGCAGGGTCTACACTGACAGCAGAGAGCGTCATGTGGGGCTCAAACTCACACAATGTGAGAGCTAAAGTCAGACGCTTAACTGAATGAGCCACCCAGGCGCCCTTGGGAGGATTAAAAGTTTAAAAAATTATTTAAGAAGTATTAAAAGTTGGGGCGCCTGGGTGGCTCAGTCAGTTGAGCGTCCGACTTCAGCCCGGGTCACGATCTTGCGGTCTGTGAGTTCGAGCCCCACGTCAGGCTCTGGGCTGATGGCTCAGAGCCTGGAGCCTGCTTCCGATTCTGTGTCTCCCTCTCTCTCTGCCCCTCCCCCGTTCATGCTCTGTCTCTCTCTGTCTCAAGAATAAACGTTAAAAAAAAAAATTTTTAAAAAGAAACCGTAGAAAACATTCTTGTAGTTCTTGAGGTAAGATCTTCCTAAACAGGGATCAAAACTAGGTGGAGAAGAGAGGATTTTTAGGCTAGACATTACTCTGCATGATACTATAATGGTAGATACATGTCATCCTACATTTGTCCAAACTCTTAGAATGTACAACACCAAGTGTAAACCCGAATGTAAACTATGGACTCTAGGTGATAATGATGAGTCAATGTATGTTCATAAATTTTAACCAGTGTACCACTTTGATTGGTAGTATTGATAATAGGGAAGGTGTTCATACATAGGGATAGGAGGTATACGGGAAATCTCTGCACCTTCTGCTTAATTATGTTATAAACCCAAATCGCTCTAAAATAAAGTCTATTCAAATTTTTTAAAAGGGGGAGAACTTCCAAAAAATAAAAGAATCAAAACTCAGAAGTCAGTAAAAATTGATGAATTTTATCACACAGACATTTAAAACTTTGACTTAAAAAATGCTTCAAAATGTGAAATAAATCATGTGTGTGAAAACAGACAGGAAAAAAAAGGATGGAAATATATGCATCATCTATTTGCTGGGAGATCTCTCTACAGAAGAGAGAAGGATTAGGAAGGGAGAGCACTGTCCTATATACAGAACATTCCTGGGGCACCTGGGTGGCTAAATCAGTTGAGCATCTGACTCGATTTCAGCTCAGATCATGATCTCAGGGTTCATGAGATTAAGCCCTGCATAGGGCTCTGTGCTGACAGTGCAGAGCCTGCTTGGGATTCTCTCTCTCCCTCTCTCTCTGCTCCTCCCCCACTTGTTCTGTCTCTTTCAAAATAAAAATAAACACTAAAAAAAAAAAAAGGAACATTTCTATTGTCTGAACTTTTTACCATGACTACAATTACTTAGGAAATTTTTTGAGCAAGAATTTTTAAAAGAGATAAAGTGGGCAATACAATTTAATCCTTAGAATAGACATTTAAATGTAATGTCAAATCGAAAAAACTTTCAAATGATATAAATGAGAATGTCACTTTTTCCACACTGCATCTAATAATTATATGATGTTTAAAGAGGAATTAAAATCCTGATCAGTAGTTAGATGCTAACTAAAATTATTGCAGTGATTATTGCACAATATGTGCAAATAGTGAATCATTTTGTCATATACCTAGAATATAATGCTATACATGTCAATTGTAACTCAATAAAAAATCCTATCAATGGTAAATGTAATACCTTTGCTTCTTCAAGTTCTTTGTCAGCGGTATCCACCACAAAATTTTTTTCTTTTTCTAGTTGCTCTGCTAGTTGGTCAATTTTAATCAATTCTTTACAAAGATGCTCATTGTGGCTGGTTAAATCGTCTATTTGACTGCTTACCACCTCCTTACTATCCAAGAGTTTCCTAACATATTCTTCCAAGCCATGATTTGTCTGTTTGAGATCTTCAACCTGTTGTAATGAGAAAGAAAATAATTGTATTAAAATATTTCCTTTGCTTCTAAGGAGAACAACTAGGTGAATGGAATCAGGAAGGGAGGTTTGCTTCCCTGGAAAGAGACTTAGCTATATATTTTTTTTTCATTTTCTGAATTTTGTAGCATGTAAATATAATACCTATCTGAAAAAATATATTAAATGAAAATTTAAAGGTTTATAGCTACATCTTACAAGATAATTTATAGTTAATAAAAAACTTAATTACTATTGATTTCTTAACCAAACTATTAGAAGACTGGCCAAATATTTATATCTGTATAAAAGAAACCACACTCTTGAAATTATTTAATTTTAATAACTCATATCATCAATTATATTTCTAATTACTGTTACCAAAATACGTTAACTCTTCAAAAGAGGTTCTTTTGAACATATTAATAACTTACTTGACTAAGCTAAATACCAAATCAGTCAAGTATTTGCTAACTAATGTGGAGGACCACAGCTTTCCTTCCCAGCCCACTATTAAACCAACGGATGAAGAAAATGGCCTTTTCTATCACGAAGGTATCCAAATGCCTTTAAAGGAAGAAATATATATTAGACCCACTGAACATGATTATATGTCAGGAACTATGTTAAATCCCATAGATACAAAAATAGGTTAGGTACCTGCCCTCACGGAATTTGTTTACTTGAAAAAACACAAAAAGAATATGTTAAGTGCTATAACAGAAATTATCTATTAAGGATGGCACAAAGGTCCCTTTCCATTTCTCTCACTGTGTACTTAAACATTTACTGAGCACCTATTATATTCATGGCACCATGTTGGTACCTATAAAAAATGTAAAAAGACAGAAGGAAAAACAGACTCAGTCTTTGAGGAGCATCAAAAATTGCTAAATCCCTCATCCAATGGTATCCTTAGTTCTAACTTCCAACCTTGCCCATTTCAAATAACTATAGATATCACTCTTTTCAAACCATCAGAAGCAACAAAGTTTTCTTTAAAAATACAAACTTGGGGCGCCTGGGTGGCTCAGTCAGTTAAGTGTCTGACTTCAGCTCAGGTCATGATCTCACAGTCTGTGAGTTCGAGCATCGTGTCAGGCTCTGTGCTGACAGCTCAGAGCCTGGAGCCTGCTTCAGATTCTGTGTTTCCCTCTCTCTCTGCCCCTCCCTTGCTCATGCTCTGTCTCTCTCTGTCTCAAAAATAAATAAAAACATTAAAAAATTTTTAAAAAAATAAAAATAAAACTACAAACTTTATCTATAATTTGTCACTATATAAATACCCTAAAGGTCATGAATTATATTTAGCTAAATATATCACCAAGACATTTATTATACTCAATAAATACATACCAAGAAGCACAATAAATTCAACTCTTCCTTTGGCATTTTGTAAGCCACGCTAACTTGAGAGATTTAGAGGTAAAGAATTTATATACTCCTGAAATCATTGTTGCACTATATGCTAACTTGGATGTAAATTTAAAAATAAATAATTTTAAAAAATAGAAGTAAAGAATTTAAATTATCAAATCCAGGAAACAAGAAAAATTTTGAAAAATTAAAAAAAAAGAAAAACCAAAAACAGAAACTGTATATGCACTTATTTCCTTAGTTGAGTCTTTTATCACAACTGGCCTGAATTTCAGCAATACCTCCTACTTTCTTCTCTTTTGGCGTTTTACCATATACAGCTACAAATTCCTTGAAAGTGCAAATTGGAGTTAACTCCTGTAACCTTATGGTGCTTTATCACACTGAGGGTAAGATTTAAAAAATGTTGTGATGCCAACCCTACTGACCTCTCCAGTTTAACTTTCCACCATCCCCTATGTATCTAAGTTCCAGGATGCTAGACTCATTTTAAAAACTTTACTAAGTTATAGAAGATGTTATATATTATGTCCTACAACCCTCTTTATAAGAATTCTCAAAGAAAACTTGGCTCATGTCTCAATTTCAGGAAAACATGCTTCTCTTGGATACCTGGTTTGTTCTTATCCTCGGGACAGTGAATTATTTAACTAAAATTTCCTTTTTGCCCTTGTCTCAAGGAATTTTTTAAACAATCTGCAACCCATCTCTAGTAACTAGCACAGAACCTGTGTACAATGATCTCCTGTTTGCTATTCCTGTCCCATGCTTTCACTAAGTTTATTTTCCCGTTCTTATTACCTAAGCTATTTTCATTACTTGTATCATTTTTTAAACTATAGGATGTGGGGGGTGCCTGGGTGGCTCAGTTGGTTAAGCATCTGACTCTTGATTTCAGCTTAGGTCATTATCACACAGTTTGTGGGTTCAGGCCCCTAGTCAGGCTTTGCACTATCAGTGAGGAGCCTGCTTGGGATTCTCTGTCTGCCCCTCCCCTCCCCTCTCTCTCTTAAAATAAAAAAAAATTAAAAAAATAAAAAAAAACCATAGGATGTGGGATAAACAAACAGATAAACTTCAATTTATCTATTTATATATATTTTTGTCTTTGTTCATGGCTTCTACAGTGTCATATTTCTGAGCAATAAGAGCACACTAAAAATGTTTGCTCAGCTTCCACTATACCAGGTTAAATGCCTCTCCTGTGATCCATAAAGCCTCTTACACAGTTTAATCTTAGTATTTTATAATGTATATTATGTGTTTACCTCCCTGTCCCACTAAATTCTAAGCAACTTTAAAGTGATAGTCTCTATTCTAGGGAAGCCTGGGTGGCTCAGTTGGTTAAAGTGTCTGATTTTGGCTCAAGTCACGATCTCGTGGTTTGCGGTTCGAGCCTTGAGTCAGGCTCTGTGCTGACAGCTCAGAGCCTGGAGCTTGCCTCAGCTTCTGTGTCTCCCTCTTTGCTCCTTCCCCCCTCCTTAAATAAACATTAAAAAACAATTTTAAGTGATTGTCTCCAACTTCTGTATCAACACACCTCTCATTTATCATTTATTATATATCTAGCATATAATGCTCAAGTTATTTTTAAATAAAAACAAATACATTATAAATAAACACTCATTCCTCTCACCTTTAACATCAAGCCCTACTTTCACTCAATTCTAAGACACAAGTACTTTAGAAGAGATAGTTTCAAGTAGGAGAAAGGATGTAGGCTTTGCAATTAGGCAGACAGGTTCAAATCCTGTTGTAGTTCTTTACCAGTTACTTAACCCTGGGCAATTTACCATATTTTCTTGATCCTAAGAAATACATCTGACTTCAGAAAAAATAAATGGAAGCCTCTTAACTTTCATCTGCTAAACGGAGAGAATACCTACAATTTGTAGGGTGTAGTCAGGTACAAAAGTTCAAGTAAAATTTCTGGCTGATAACAGGTAATCAAAAAGTAACTTAAAAAAAAACTTTTGGGGGGCACCTGGGTGGCTCAGTCAGTTAAGTGTCCGACTTTAGCTCAGGTCATGGTCTCACAGCTCATGGGCTTGAGCCCTGCATCTGGCTCTGGGCTAATAGCTCAGAGCCTGGAGCCTGCTTCAGATTGTCTGTCTGTCTGTCTGTCTGTCTGTCTGTCTCTCTCTCTCTCTCTCTCTCTCTCTCTCTCTGCGACTCCCCCACTCACGCTGTCTCTCTCTCAAAAGTAAATAAACATTAAAAAAATTTTTTAACTATTTATTTTGAAATAAGTGAAGATTCACAGGAAGTTGTAAAGAGTACAGAGAGGTCTCCTATACCCTTGACCCAATTTCCCCAATAGTTACATCTTAAACAATTATAGCACAATATCACAGAGATTTGACATTGATATGATATGTGCATATTGTTTTCTATTCCATTTTATCCCATGTATAGACTGCTGTAGTCAGCATCTCAATAAGATACAGAATTATTCCATCACCACAAAGATTGCCCTACTGACACCCCTTTACAGTCATATCCACTACCCTGCCCATCCTTAACTCTTAGCAACCACTAATCTCTATAATTCTCTTTTCAGGAATGTTATATAAATAAAATCATGTGATGAAGATCATAGTATGTGATCTCTCGTCATTGGCTTTTTCACACAACAATGTCGTTGAGCTCTATCCAAGTTCTATGGACCAATAGTTCAATCTTTTTTGTTGCTGAGTAATATTTCATGGTATAGATTACCACAGTTTGCTTAGTCATTTACCTATTAAAGGAAATTGTAATTGTTTCCAGTCTTTGACAAACAATGCTGCTATGAACCATCATATACAAGTTTTTGAGTGGACATAAGTTTTCATGTCTGTGGAATACCCAGAACTATCTGGTTTCTCCTCATCCTTGCCAGCATTGGGTATTGTCACTATTTTTAACTGTTCTTATAGGTGTGCATTGTTATTTTATCTTGGACTTAATTTGCATTTCCCTGATGTTTGGAAAGGTTGAACATTTTCATGTGCTCAACATATATCCTTCTGTGAAATACCTCTTCATGTCTTTTGCTCATTTTCTAATTGAATTGTTGCTTTTTACTGCTGAGTTTTAAGAATTCTTCATATACCCTACATATGATTCTTCTGGCAGAAATATGGTTTGTAGGGGCACCTGGGTGGCTCAGTTGGTTAAGCGTCCGACTTCGGCTCAGGTCATGATCTCGCAGTTTGTGGGTTTGAGCCCTGCACCGGGCTCTGTGCTGACAGCTCAGAGCCTGAAGCCTGCTTCAGATTCTGCGTCTCTCTCTCTCTGCCCCTCCCCTACTTGTGCTCTGTCTCTCGCTCTCTCAAAAATAAACATTAAAAAAAATTTTTTTAAAAAGAAGTATGGGTTATCGTTTTTTTTCATCCTGTTAACAGGGTCTTTCACAAAGTAAAGTATTTAAATTTTGGTGAAGTCTGAGTATCAATTTTTCTTTTATGAATCATGCTTTTGGTGTCACACTAAGAACTCTTCACCAAGCCCAAAGCCCTGAAGGTTTTCTGTTACCCTATAAAAGTTTCATAGTTTTGTGTTTTATATTTAAATCTATGATCCATTTTGAATTAATTTTTATGTAAGGTGTGAAGTTTAGGCTTAGGTTCATTTTCTTCCCTAAAAGATATCCAATTGTTCCAGCATCTTTTATTGAAAAGATTATCTTTCTTCCACCAAACTGCACTTGCACTTCTGTCAAAAACCTTTTGGCTGTACTTGCATAAGGCTATTTCTGGATTCACTATTCTGTATCATTGATCTGTGTCTATCCCCCCCACCATACAGTCTTAATTACTGTAGATATACACAAAGTTTTGAAACCAAAAGAGAATGACTCTTTCCACTTTCTTTTTCAAAGCTGTTTTTGCTGGGGTTTTGATGGGAATTGCATTAAACCCGTATATCAATTTGGAGAAAACTGACATTTTTATTATGTTTAGGCTTCCAATCCATTAACATGATCAGTCTCTGGATCCAAAGCAGGCTCTGTGGTGTCAGCAGCAAGCCCGATGCGGGGCTTGAACTCACGAACCGTGAGATCATGACCTAAGCCAAAGTCAGACGTTCAACCAACAGAGTCACCCAGGTGCCCCTCATGTGCTTTCTTGCCATTTGTAGGTCTTTGGAAAAATGTCTATTCAAAAATGACTATTCAGGTCCTTTGCTCACTTTTGAATTGTTTTTTTTTTATTGTTGTAGAGTTCTTTGTATATTCTCAATTATTAACCCGTATCAAATGCATGATTTAGATATAACTTCTCCTATGCATTTTTTAATAGACTTTATTTTTTTCTTTAGAGCAGTTTTAGGTTTACAGAAAAATTGATCAGGAAGTACAGAGAGTTCCCATATACCCCTTCTCCCCACTCCACACACAGTTTCCCATCTTATTTAAATCTTGTATTTGTACAGTACATTTGTTACAATTAATGACACATTTAATTAAAGTCAGAGTTTATATTAGGATTTACCGTTTGGGTTGTAGATTCTATGGGTTTTGACAAATGCATAATAACATGTACCTACCATTACTATATCATATAGAATAGTTTCACTACTTGAAAAATACATGTCCTCCATTTACCCCTCCGACTCTCCTTTCCACCAAATCCCCGGCAACCAGTGATCTTTCTAATGTCTCTATGTTTTATCTTTTTCAGGTCATATAGTTGGAATCATAAAAGTATGTAACCTTTTCAGTTGGCTTTCTTCACCTAGCAATTTGCTTTCAAGGTTCCTTCATGGCTTTTTGTGGCTTGATAGCTCATTTCTTTTTATCAACGACTAATATTCCATTGTACAGATATACCACAATTTGCTTATCTATTCACCTTTTGAAGAATATCTTGGTTGATTCCAAAATTTCCACTTGGTTCTTCTTTATGTCCTTTATTTCTTAGATGAGATTTTCTATTTTTTACTTATTTCAAACATGCTCAGAATTCCTGTTGGAGCATTTATATGACAACTGACTTAATATCTGTGTGAGATAACTGTAGTACCTAATTCATCTTTGTGTTGGCATCTCTTGGTTGTCTTTTCTCACTGAGGTTGAGATATTCCTGATTCTTGAGATAAAAGTTAATTTTTTAAAATATTTTTAAAATTTATTTATTTATTTTGAGAGAGAGAGAGCACAAGTGAGGTAGGGGCAAAGACAGAGCGGGGGAGAGAGAGAGAATTCCAAGCAGTTTCTGCACTGTCATCAAAGAGCCCCATGCGAGGCTTGAACTCACAAACTGAGGTCATGATGTGAACCGAAATCAAGAGTCAGATGCTTACCCGACTGAGCCACCCAGGCACTCCAAGAAGTGATTTTTTTCATTGAGATCTGCTCTTGTGTTATGGTAGGCTTCCTGTCACACTTCCTGGTATTTTAGTTCTAGCTAAAAAGGTGGGACACTACCTTCTTACTGCTAGGTGTAGGTGAAGTCCAATTTCTCTACTAGGCCTCTCTTGACACCTGGAGAGGGCGCTCTCCTTGTTACTCTAGGCAGGGATGGGAGTTCAAGATCCCCACCAGGCAGGCCCCTGCTGATACCACCACAGTGAGGAAGAACAGAGGCAACTTGTTACTGTTCCCATGTGTCCTCCACCACCACTACGGGTGAGTGAACTGGTTAATGCTAAGAGGTGGCAAAAATCCGGACTCTGCATTACGTCTCCTCTGACACCACCTTAGCAAAAAGGGGACACTTCTTACTCTGAGTGAGGGTGGATATCTAGGTGCCCCACATGGTCTTTGCTGACTTTATGGGGTTGGAGGATGTACTTACTGCCTGGTGGGCACTAAAGTCTTGGCTCCCCAGCCAGCATTCCTCTTTGATAGCATGCTGGTGCAATGGAGGGTTGGGGACTGGGGCATGAGGCATGGCCAGGACTCCTTGTTACAGCATGGCAAAAGTGGAAGTCTAGGCTCTTAACTCAGCCTTTGCTGGCAGGAGTGGGGCTACAGAGTGTTTTTCGCGGTATTTGAGTGGGCAGGTATTGTCTAAGAGTAGTCTGCATTAGAAACAAACCTATAAATACAAAGAACAAAATGGTGGGGGAGGGAATGGAAAAATGAGTGAAGGGGAGTGGGGGATATATAGGTTTCCAGTCATGGGATGAATAAGTCATGGGGATAGTCAATGGTATTGTAACAGCATCGTATGGTAATAGATGGCAACTACTCTTGGGATGAGGATAGCATAATATATAGAGCTGTCAAATCACTACACTGTACACCTGAAACTAATTTAACACTGGATGTCAACTGTACTTCAATACAAAAATTAAAAAATAATTAAAAGAGAGAAAAAAAGCAACTTCACCAGGGAAAAACCCAGAAGATATCGCTTTAATCGAAAGATCCAAATAAAGATCATTAGTAATAGAACAAATTGAAATTGTGTGCTACTTGATGGGATGCAATGAAAAGAACCCACCACCATTTCTGTACTATTCCTGTCTGTATTCACGTTGTACCTTAAACCAACATTTATTATGTCACAGTTTCCGGGGGGTGAGGGATCTGGGAGTGGCTTAATTTGCTAATTCTGGTTTAAGGTCTCTCACAAGGTCAGAAGAGTCAGCCAGGGTGACAGTCACCATGGCAAGGTTTAACTGGGACTGGAGAATCCACTCCCAAGCTCACCCAACACAGTTTGCAGGCCTGTTTCTCACTGGTTACTGGCTAGATGATTCAGTACCTTGCCATGCTGGCCTGTTCACAGGGCTACTCACATCGTGGATGTTTGCTTCCTTCAGAGCAAATGATCCAAGAGATCACTCTATAACTTAATCACTTCTGCTCTATGCTCTTGGTCACAAAGATCAATTATGGTACAATGTGTGAAAAGACCGCATAAGAATGGGAGTAACATGAGGTGGGGCCAATTTGAAGGCTACCACACAGCCAAAGGTTCATTAACATAATCATGACAAACCCAAATCAATGGCCATTCTACAAAATAATTCACGTGTGTTAATTTTTTTTTTTTTTACATATATTTTTGAGAGACAGAGCACAAATAGGGGAAGGGCAGAGAGAGAGACAGACAGACAGACACAGAATCCAAAGCAGGCTCCAGGCTCCAAGCTGTCAGCACAGAGCCTGACACAGGGCTCGAACTCACAAACCGCGAGATCATGACCTGAGCTGAAGTCAGACGCTCAACCGCCTGAGCCACCCAGGCGTTCCTCACCTGTGTTCTTTAAAGTGTCATAGTCATGAACATCAAGGAAGAATGGGGAACTGTTCCAGAATGAAGGAGATAAATGGACATGATAATTAAATGCAATGTGCAATGCTGGACTAGATCTTTTTGTAACTGAGGACATTATGGAAGAATTGGCAAAAACTAAGCCAGAGGCTTAGCTGGCAGCGATGTATTGAAATTCATTTCCTGATTTTACTAGATTGTACTGTGATCTTGTAGGAAAGTGTTCTTATTTATAGGAAATACCCACTCATATTTTAGAAAGATCAGGACAGCAGGTCTGCAACTTACTCTCAAATGGTTTGAGGGACAATAGTCTTTGTTCTGTACTTGTGACTTACATAAGTTTGATATTACTTCCAAATTAAAAAAAATACATAAATTATAAAAACCTAGGACAGAGGGGCACTGGTTGGCTCAGTTGGTCAAGCATCTGACTTCAGCTCAAGTCATGATCTCAAGGTCATGGAATCAAGCCCCACATCAGGCTCTGCAGGACAGTCTGGAGCCTGCTTGGGATATTCTCTCTCGCTCTCTCCCTCTCTCTCTGTCCCTGCCCGGCTCACACTCTCTCTCTCCCTCAAAATAACTAAATAAATTTGGGGAAAAAAAAAAAAATAAAACCTAGGACAAAGGAAAAAAAACCATATTGCGAGGCTGCTGCCTTCCTAGTTCTTTTGTCTGGAAGAATGGCTCTTCTGAGAACTGTTTTTGTCTGCATCCATTGCTATTTCTAGATGCCAGTTTTTCCAGCACTCTGAGATATATGGAGCAAAAGAAAAACCCAGGAATTCACCAATGTGTCACTTAATGTGTGCTGAGGTCCCTAGCCAGTCTTCCTCCTCCTTCCCACCTTTCAGGATGTCCTTATATTTGTTTTATAACAAAACGTTCAGCATTTTTAGCTGTACTTGGTGGGAGAAATAGGGCAAAGTAAGTCTACTCCATTTTCCTAAAAGAGGAAGTTTCTTTTAATAGCCTTCATTAGTAGCCATACGGCACATCACGCACCAGGTGAACAGACAATACAGAGAACTGGGTTCAAATCTTAGCTAACTTGGAAACTCAAACAAATCCTACTTAGCTCTGTCACTCATTACTCAAATATCTTAATTCTCTAATCTCTTGGAACCTCAGCTTCCATGTCTTTAAAATGGAAATAACATCACTATTTCACAAGGTTGGAAATGATTAAGTAACATTATGTACTTAAAAATACTGGATACAACACTTGCCACATAGTTTGCACTCATTATGTGTATCTGAATCTGCATGTATCAAAATGGTTAAGATAGAAATGGAATGATTTTAGACTCATAAGATGTCAATGAGCACTGAATTAGTATTTATTCTCCATCTTCTTGTTTTAAAATAGGCCTCCATCCCAAATTAATTCAGGGAAATACAGAAATTAAATATAACCTGTAATTTCAGTGCAGAGATGAATTTGTCTTGATTTCTCACTTCTTGCTCTAGCTGGAGAGTATTCTGGTATTTTTCAGCTTCAGAAAATGGAGCCCCTAGACCAAAATCATGTTCTTTGGTGGTAACCTAGTGGGAAAAAATGAGAATGATGCAGAGATTTTTTAGTTTAAAACAGTTTTGTGATTCCTTACAACAATTAATGATTTTGGAAATTAACAATATTTTTAGATACATTTTCAATTGTTTTTAACCTTGTCCCACCAGCTAAGAGGATTTTCATCAAGCTTTACTTTCTTAAAATTTCATGTTATAAACTTTTTGTGTTTTCCAAATATAAAACTACAATATTACACATGCTTTTCAAAAAAGACATACCCCATCCTATCCATTTGGTAATCATTGTTCTAAGGAAATACAGGTCAGCAACAAATTATGTAGTCTACCTTTAGGCCTGTGTTGTCCAATATAATAGCTACTAGCTACATAATTGTTGCTGCTTTTGTATATTAACAAAAAGTTTTGCTACACATATCACAAAGGGCTAACTTCCCTAATACAGAAATGATTCTTACAAATAAAAACAGAAAATACTCTAAAAGTTGATGAAGAATATGGATATTTCACAGAAATGGCTCTTAAATAGGTTAAAAGATACTCAATCTCACCATTTAGAAGGATACAAATTAAAACAACACGGAGATACCATTTTTTAATCTCATATTGGCGAAGATCAAAAAGTTGGATATATAATGTAACTTTTTTTTAATGTTTGTTTATGTTTGAGAGAGAGAGACAGAGACAGGGCTGAGCGGGGGAGGGACAGAAAGAGAGGGAGACAGAGAATCTGAAGCAGACTCCAGGCTCTGAGCTGTCAGCTTAGAGCCCAATGCAGGGCTCGAACCCATGAACCATGAGATCATGCCCTGGGCCGAAATCGATGTCCAACTGACTGAGCCACCAGGCGCCCCTATAATTTAACATTCTTATACATCACTGGTGGTGGGTTAAATTGACACAATATTTCTCGAGAACAATTATGTAAAATCTAGCAACACTATAAATGCACGTAGCTTCTGCACAGATAATTCTACTTCTAGGAATTTTTCCTACATATATATTTGCCCAAGTGCAAAATAACGTGTTAAAATATTTTTCACTTTAGTATACTGTACATACTACTCCACACTGTGTTTTTTTGTTTGTTTGTTTGTTTTTAAGAGAGAGATAACACGTATGCGCCAGCAAAGGAGAGGAGCAGGGGGAGAGGGAGGGAAGGAGGGAGGGAGGGAGAAGGAGAGAGAGAATCCCAAGCAGACTCCACACTCAGCTTGGAGCCAGACAAGGGGCTTGATTCCATGAACCTGGGATCATGACCTGACCTAAATCAAGAGTTGGAAGCTCAACCTACTGAGCCACCCATGTACCATCACAATGTGATTTTTTTACATGAGAATGTATCTCAGAAACTGTGTAATTTAGGAAAGTAATTTTTTCTTTCCCTGAACCAAAGCTAACACTATGTTAAGGAAGAAAGAATTTGCCACAAGCATCCTAGATCTCTCCCGGCCACACAGATGCTATTGTCCAAAATCTAGTGTTTGGGAAAATGCAGGATCAGGATCCCCCAGTCCCTGACCTTGTGTTACACCCTCTGCAATCCAGCACTTAGCAGTCTGACAGGCTTATTTTCCTTTTTTCCTTTCCCTAAACTAGACATAAATCTACTTTTCCGTTTTTCATTCCAACAGTTACTGCCTCACCTGGAATTTCAGCATTAGATCTCACAGAGTATTTCTTTTTCTTTCTTTTTTTTTTTTTTTTTTTTTTTTTGGAGGGGAGAGGGGCAGAGGGGGGCAGAGAGAGAGAGAGAGAGAGAGAGAGAGAGAGAGAGAGAGAATCTTAAGCAGGCTCCATGCCCACCATGGAGCCCGATATAGGGCTCAATCTCACAACTCCAAGACCATGACACCGCTGAAATCAAGAGTCGGATGCTTAACCAACTGAGCCACCAAGACATCCCTCACAGACTAATTCTAATTTATAAATCATTTAAGATTTTATAGGTTAAGCCAAAATCCCAAGTACCATTGCTTACATAGTTTCTGTTGAAAAAAATGTATTCCTAGTTATAAACATTTGACTTAGAATAACAGATTCAGACTATTCACTATAATTAACAGTACTTTTCAAATCTTCTGAACATCTAAATCATTTAGGAATTTTCTTATCCATGGTAGGCTTGAAATACTGCATTTCTAAAAATGCTGCTCAGTAATTCCTTATTTGGTTAGTATAGAGACTACACTTTGAATAGCAAGGATCTCTTCAAATGAAGTGGAAACCTGCCATGCGTTCACAGTTCTTCATAATGTGGTTGCCTCCCACTTCTCCAAATTTATCTCCTAATTGATACCTCCAAGAATCCCTTTATGAAAAACAAACTATTCTACATTCTTTACACATAGGTTCATATTATCATTATAGAAACATATTTTTTCTCCATTTAACGAAAGACACCTCTGAGGCACAGCTTGAATTCCATATTTTCTAGTAGGTGTTCTCAGTATTCTCCATCAGATAGTGATTACTTTTTTTTTTTTTTAATGTTTACTTATTTTTAAGAGAGAGACAGAGCGTGAGTTGGGGAGGGGCAGAGAGAGAGAAAGGGAGACACAGAATCTGAAGCAGGCTCCAGGCTCCAAGCTGTCAGCACAGAACCCAAGGCAGGGCTCGAACCCATGAACCATGAGATCATGACCTGAGGCAAAGTCAGACGCTTAACCGACTAGCCACTCAGGCACCACAGTGATTACTTCTTTATTGAGACTTCTGTATGTATTGGTTATACAATAATCTGTGTAGCTATTTATTTTTCTGGATATGTCTTCCTCACACAATTATTAGAATCTTACAAACAAGCAGTGTCCTAGAGTTCTCTGTAGTCCTACCAACCTGCACAGAATTCTTTGCATAATAGGAAAGTGCCAATAAAAATTTGTATAGGTTGATAAGGAAGCAGTGTACAAAAGCAGATAAAATTGAACTTTCTTTATTCTCTTTGGTAAACTGAATAGTCAGGAAGGGATTCTATAAAATTTACCTATCAGGTTAGACTAGAAATTAAAAGTAGCAAGAGGCCAAAAGTCTACCTGACAATTGTGGGCAATCATATTAGAGTTGCTACGTTCTCTGCGCTATCTTTGGAGGCAGTGAAAAGGGAGAGAAATCAGTGTATCTGAAATGCCCATGCCTGGCCTGCCAGTTTCCCCACCTCAGACCACTGAATATCCTCCACACTCCCATAATCTCTATCTAAATGGAACTTGTGTTCCTGTTCAGATCTTAAAGAATACAAGTGAAAGTACTTTGGAAGCAGCAAATTGTTATGATAAACACTCAAGCTAAAATCACAACCATTCTCAATGAGGAAGCATCACAGCATAGTGGTTAAGAGCTTGTTCTTTAGCATCAGACTGCTTATGTTCATTACACTAGTTGTGCTGTTTCTTAGCTGCCTATGAGCAAGTTAGATCTCTGGCCATGGCTTCCCCATCTCTGAAACAGGAATGATAATAATACTTGCGTGATAGAGGTGTGAAGACTAAATGAGTTCGATAAAGCATTTTAGAACACTGCCTGGCAAAAAGAAGTGCTATATATATTATCGGCCATCAAGTCCTACTAGTCTTTTCACTAAAACCTCTCTCAAATACATTTTTTTCTAACCCTACTGTCACCATTTCTATGTTCCCCCAAAACTATGAGCAAAAGTTAGAAGACCACAGTTGTTGAAGGGTTGTTACAAAAGAGAAGAATTTGTTTCTTAATTCTCCTTGTATCAAGGACTCCCTTCAGAATTAAACAAAAGCCTTGAGTCCTCTCCTCAGGAAAATAAAAACGCATACAAAATTTGACAAGCAACTTCAGGGGGTTCAAGAACTCCCTAAAGCTTTTACACTCTAGCTTAAGAAGTCCTAAAGCATAAACACAGTGAAGATACCTAAAACATGGTTAATGTTAACTAATGAAGGAAGACCATTGACCCAATAAAAGTAAACCCAAAGAGGGGCACCTGGGTGGCTCAGTCAGTTGACCATCTGAGTTCAGCTCAGGTCACGATCTCATGGTTTGTGGGTTCAAGCCACGTGTTGGGCTCTGTGCTGACATCTCAGAGCCTGGAGCCTGCTTCAGATTCTGTGTCTCCCTCTCTCTCTGTCTCTCCCCCTCTCAAGCTCTCTCTTTCAAAGAATAAACATTAAAAAAAAAAAAAAAAGTAAACCCAAAGAAATGGTCTGTGCACTGTCATTTGAGACAAGAAAGAGAAAAGCAAGGTCAGGTGAAGATTTAGGTAAGAACGGATAGAAATGTGCAAAAGGTCCTGCCTGGAAGAATTTTCATTTTTCATGAAATAGGAGGTAAGATCATGTGCCAAAAAATATCACCAGTCTTGAGCAAAAGATCATGACAATACTACAAGCTCAACAAATCTATGCAATATTTTGGTAGAAAAATTAAAAATACTGGAGTACTTTATATGGGATTCTGAAATCTGTTTCCACAAAAGTTCAACTTGTTTTGTTTTTATAAAGTTGTCTCCAAAAGTTTACATTAACATTTTGAAGTAGGAAGGAATAGCCTCACTAACAGAAGGATGAAGAAAACCACAGTTTTATGAATAATTTTGAGATAGATTTTGATTATAAAAATGAATGAATAAATGTTTTGGGAATTCACTTCAAACGAAACAGTAAAGCCACAATGTTTAACCTTTCTTAGGAAAAAGAAATAATCTCTCTAGTCATTGCATCCAAACCCAAGCTGACTTTTCTTCTATCCAGACTATACCGTAAAGAAATAACTTGTCTTTTTATTTTTTTTTTTATTTTTTTTTTTAACGTTTATTTATTTTTGAGACAGAGAGAGACACAGCATGAACGGGGGAGGGGCAGAGAGAGAGGGAGACACAGAATCGCAAGCAGGCTCCAGGCTCTGAGCCATCAGCCCAGAGCCCGACGCGGGGCTCAAACTCGCGGACCGCGAGATCGTGACCTGAACAGAAGTCGGACGCTCAACCGACTGAGCCACCCAGGCGCCCCATAACTTGTCTTTTTAAAGGAGCATAAAACAATGGCCTTAGAAGTATCATTTATCAAGACCTCTAAGAAACATAAGAAGTTAAAGAGTTGTTTTTAAGAGGCTTTTCTGAACTAAAAAATATTAATAACAGACTGATGTTAATCACATTCATTAAGACAAAACTACCTTACTAATCAGCTCACTTTAAAAGATTATCATGAGGGACATGTATAGGAAAAGTCCACAGCAGTGTTGATCATAGTTACCAAAAACTATAAAAACCCTAATACTAGAGTAAATAAATTGTGGTATAGTCTTAAAATGGAGCACTGAACAACAAACTATAAGCAATATGGATAAATCTAAAAAACATAACATTGACTAAAGAAGCAAACTACAAAGGAATACTTACTACAATTCCATTTATATAAAATTCAAAAACAAGCCAAACTAGAATGTCTGTTCATACACAAAGATGGAGAAACTATAAAGAAACGCAAGAAAGTCAGGATAGTGGCTACATCTGGGGAGAAAAGGGAACATGTGATGGAAAAGAGAATGGATAATACTTCTCTAATTGCCTCTGTATATGGAATACTCTAAAAGCAAATTACCCTAAAACTGATCTAAGCAACTGAAAAGAATACAGCAAAGGAGCCAACAGAATCTCTACATCTGATTATATGCTGGACAATAAGCAGTGATTTTTTTTTCAGACAGTAAACAAAATAAGATATATTTTGGAAGCTGCCATTAAATAATGCCAAAGTTTATTGTTTATAATAAATATTTCATTAATATATGTTCCTAGTTATTTCTCACTAATTAAAATTGAATGGTTTAAGTTCATTGAGCAATTAAACTACAAACAACCAGTTTTATCCTGGAAGCAGATTTGAATAATGTGACACTTTCCACTTATGTTTATAACTAACCTATTTTCTTCTAGTTATAAACTATTTTTCTACTCATCTCCTTCCATGTTTAAAAAACAAAACAAACAAACAAACAAACATAAAATAGTGTTCTTCAAATGCAGAAAACCAGAAGAGAAATTTTAAAACAACGAATATTTTGGGATATAAGGGTCTGGAGTGGAAGAAGGAAAACACTGGGACTCTGTCACTATGCAAATCTTTCTTAAAGCCATGATGCTTGACTTTATTTAAAGAAAAAAAAAAAAACATATTCCTATACGTATTTAGGTATCAGGTCCACAGATGCCACACTCAGCTTGTCTCAAATATTTTTTCAAACAAAACCCAATTCACTCTGACTTTCCTGCGTATAATTTCCAGCGAAATTATTGGAGATTTCCATGCAAATACCTACGTAATCTCGGCCCTTCACCTCCCAAAATCTATAAGGAGGCTTAAAAATGAGACACCGGGAGTCAGGAAGAGCAGGTTGAACTCCCGAATCTCTGACTTTCAAATTCCTCACCTCCACTCCAAGCGTTTCTAAACAGAACAGTCCCCACAACTACCAAGTGGAGAGCTGTGGCAGGAAGCGAAGCGGTCACCATAGGAACTCGGCTCAACGCTAAGAGCCCAAGAAACTACAACAGGGGAAAGTTTGCTCCTGGAGGACTTCCTTGGACCGCGACTCTGCTCTCCACCGTCCCTCACAGCGGGTCAAGCAGTGAATACCCACCTCGGAGATCACCCATAGCCCCTAATTCCCGTCACATCCGACCTGTTGCAGGGCCTTTCGGCCCAGGAGCTGCTTTATCCCGACCCGGCGCATCCCTGCTGCTCCCACCTGGAGCTCCGAGTCCCTCCCTGGGCTTCTAGGGCCAGCTTCCTCGCTGGAGCTCATGCTGACGACTGGCGGGCCTTTGCCTGCCCCAGAGATCCAGGTCCCTCCCCGTCTCCATCCTCCGCCCCTTTCCCCTCCCCTCCCACACCTAAATCGACGTGGCCCCGCCCCGGTGGGGGGCAGAGGAAGGCGGGACCCTGAGGGAAGGAGGCGGAGGCGGTTAGCGACAGTCTGAGCCGCCGTCGGCCCCGCCCTCAGCCGCCGTCGGCCCCGCCCTCACGCTCTGTACCTGAGGGGGGCTCGTCCTCCACCTCCCCGGCGCCTTCGCTCGGCTTCCTTTCCGCGTGCCCCTAGTTCCCGTGCGCACGCGTACCTGGCTCGACCCTCCCTCTCGAAGGGACTACAAGCCGTGCGTGCGCACCCACGCACGTAGCGACGCGTACGTCCACCTGTCCGCCTTTCAGGCCGCGTAGCAGAGACCTCTTCCTGGTCCATCCGCGCCGCGCAGGCGTACGGCCACGCAGAGCCTAGTCGTACCACCCGAGCGTCCCGTCTCCTAGTAACCAGCCGCAGCCCCCTTTCCACCACTTACTCTCTGCCGGCGGTGTCGTACCTGGATGGAACGCGCATGCGCAGGGCTGTGTATCCTTCAGCCTTCTTCCCTCGGCTCTAGGATACGTGCTCCTTTGCTGCTGCAGCTTTGTGCCATTTTTCTTAGGGATCCTACACCGTTCTGGACACACGTTCAGTGAGTTACTCGGAACGTGTTACTCCCCAGAGCTGCTTTTGAGGGCTGGGAGGTTGGTTAGCTCTCCTGCCGCAGCCAGGGGCCGGTTTTCGGGGAGTCTCCCCGGTGGGGTTCTGCTGCTGCAGCCTCTCGGGAGAGAGCAGTTCTGTTCGGGTGAGCACCGGCAGCCTGCAGCCTGGGGAGCCAGTGGACCCACGACCCGGTCAGCCCTGCACAATTCAGTCATGGTTGAATCGGGAAGTGACAGGCGCTGATTCCTGACCGGTATTCCTTCCCCACATGTCAGTTCTCTAAAACCCCTTTCCAGAAAAACACCAGACCGTTAACCAAAAAAGTAAAGGGTATACTATCTCACTTGATATTTAATGTTGTGTCGATTATTTTCCTGTGTAAAACCATTTAAATTTGTGTTCTCCCAAGTAGGGGCCTTGAGTCTTGGAACACTGTAACTTAACCAGGTGTAATATTTTTGGCCATCCAACTATGTTAAAATTAGCCACGTTACCTAAAAGTGGAAAAAGGGCTTTTTAGTGAAAAAGAATAAGGGTTGCATTACTCTGCCAAAGTTTTGGAGCCCGGCTTGAAAAAAAATACTATCTTTTTAACATTTCTTAATATTAAATAACTTGTCTTAACCCAAAAAACTTCAGAACTCTAATGGCTGTATCTCCCTGCCTTTTCCTACAGATTAAATAGGTAACTAGGTTTTTAGGGCTGTTCTCTGATGATCAAGTTTTCGCCTGTGTATTTCAAAAGTAATTTCACATTTGAAGAGACAATTCTGTTTTTGCCAGGTGAGTACTCATTCCGCCCACCCATATATTATTGGCATCCGTAAACATTTTATGTTAGAACAAATTACTTCGTAGAAGTACGTTTAAATATGTGACATGTTTTCCCCATTTCTGTTCTGATTTCTTCACCTGTTTGTGCCATTACATCTTCTCATATTTTGTAGCATTTATTTTCAGCTAGCATATACTTTGTAAGTATAGCTAGACACTAAAAAATTAAGTTGAGAATCCTTGTTATTTTAGACAAAGTCAGAGGTCCCGAGAGGTATTAAAGTGTAATATTACCTGACAAAAATAATTTACAAAGAAGCATGAACTGGGGCACCTGGCTAGCTCAGTAGGTACAGCATGGGACTCTTCCTTTAGGAGTCATGAGTTCAAGCTCCACATTGGGCATAGAGCTTACTTAAAAAAAATTTTTTTTAATAAAAAAATTTTAAAAAACAAAGCATGAACTCTCAAAGGCCATCCTAAAAAGTTATTTTAGGGAGAACAATGTATAATCTCATTTCCTTTTCAGATACTAAGATTATGGTGAATGAAATGTTCTCATTATCTAGCATTATTGAAAAGAGGGGAAAATGTATGAACCTCGAAAGTCTGAGTTGAAGACTTGGGAGGAATGAGGGGCTTATTAATACGGAAGTTAGGAAAGTACTTCCCTTAGGGAAAAAATAAGAAAACCTTAAGCATTTGTGTACACCACCTAGATGTTTCTGAAGATTCTTTGGGAAGAATGTAAGGAAAAGGACATTTTAAGGCCAAACCAGAGCATGAAGATTTTCCTTTCTTTTCCTATCAAGGACTGTTGACTTCGTCCCCCAATCCAAGAAAGTGAACATTTTCTTTCCTCTATGGAAATCCAAAGAGTGGTAAGTGCTCCATTCTGCCCCAACTAATCCTTTTATATAGTACATATGCTCTCTCACTTGTGACAGGTACTCCTGGGTAATTCTAAGGTCTGGGTTTTCTGTTCCCTTAGCTTCTCCATCATTTCACAGCTTCACTACAAAAAAATCTGTTTTGCCTTTTTTTCTGTACCTCCTTGGTACCCTAAAAAAATGGGGGACTCCAATTAAACATATGTTTGGGTTCTTGATGTTGTCCCACAACTAACTGATGCTGTGTTCATTTCGATACATCTTGTGATATATCTTCAAGGTCACTTTCCTTTGGCAGTGTTAATCCCATCCACCATATTTTTTATGTCAGAATTATATTTTTCATCCCTGGAATTTTAATTCTTTTTTAATATCTTCCATTTCTAACTTCATCGTGCTTATGATTTGCTTTACCTTCTTGAAAATATGGAATATATTTAAAATGGCTTTTAAAGTCCTTGAGAACTAATTCCATCATCTGTGTCATTTCTGGGTTTGTTTTTATTAACTGATTTTTTTTCCTCCTGTTTATGGGTCATATTTTTCTGCTTGTTTTCATGCCTGGTTAATTTTTTTGGCTAACAGACATTGCAGATTTTACATTGTTGGGTGCTGGAGGTTTTTGGTTTTGTTTTTCTTTAAATATATTTAGGCTGCATTCTGAAATGCAGTAATGTTACTTGGAAACAGTTTGACTCTTTAGAGCTGCACTGTTAAAAACAGTAACCATTGGGGCACCTGGGTGCCTCAGTTGGTGGAGCGTCCGACTTCAGCTCAGGTCATGATCTCACGGTCTGTGAGTTCAAGCCCCATGTCGGGCTCTGTGCTGATAGGTCGGAGCCTGGAGCCTATTTCGGTTTCTGTATCTCCCTCTCTCTCTGACCCTCCCCCGTTCATGCTCTGTCTCTCTCTGTCTCAAAAATAAATAAACATTGAAAAAAAATTTAAAAAAAAAAAAAAACAGTAACCATTAGGGGCACCTGGGTGGCTCAGTTCGTTGAGCATCCAACTTCAACTCAGCTCATGACCTCACAGTTCGTGAGTTCAAACCCCATGTCGGGCTCTGTGCTGACAGCTCAGAGCCTGGAGCCTGCTTGAGATTCTGTGTGTGTGTGTGTGTGTGTGTGTGTGTGTGTGTGTCTGCCCCTCCCCAGTCCATGCTCTCTCTCAAAAATAAATAAACATTAAAAAAAAAAAAAAAACAGTAACCATTAGCTAGCTACATGTGGCATTTTGGATTTATATTAATAAAATTAGGTAGACCTTAAAATTCAGTTCCTCATTTGTACTATGTACATTTCAAACTCCAAAAGCCACATGTGGCTAGTGGCTAGTATAATGGACAATAGATATAGAATATTTCAATCATTGAGGAAAGTTCTGTCAGACAGCACTGCTTTAGAAGCTTGCTTTTAAGTTTTGTTAGGTCCAAAATACTCTCAGGGCTAATTTGGCCCCATTGCTAAGCCAATACCTTTCTGAGGACTCTGTATAATGTCCCCTGTGTTAGGAGTTCTTTATACTCAGGCTGGTGGGAACTGCATTTTTGGCCCTGTGTAAGATCTATGGACTTTTTGGCCTTCTACTTTTTGGTGGTTCTTTCCCAGGCTTCAGTAGTTTTCTTGCACATGTGTTTCCTGATCAGTACTCAGCCAAAGAATTGTGGGGAATTCTCTGCAGATCTCTGGAGCTCTTTCTCTCACTGTACCTCTCTCCTCTCTCCACAAATTCTAGTGACCCTGGTCTCTGCAGACTCTGAACTCCTATCTCCTCAACTCACTGAAATAACCGGACACAGTTTGGGTTCCCCCTCTTTGTGCTGAAGCCTGAAATTTCCAGGCAGTGAGCGTTTATTTCCTTTCTCTTAGGGATCTCTTAGGGATGCACTGCCTATTGTCTGTTATTTAAAAACCACTGTTTCATGTGTTGTCTTTTTTTTTTTTAGATGTTGAAGACATGAAGATAAGTCTGGTCCCTGTTAACTCCCTCAGGGCTCAAAGTCAGCTAGCTATTGATAGCCTCAGACCCCATGTTAGTAATCATCCCCAACAGAAGTGCTTTGCACAATAATTGCTTCAGGCTGAGGTAACTGTAAATGCATGAACCTTAAAGCAGAATAGGATTTGGCTTAGCATATTCTTGAGGTATAGCAATAAGATCATGGGGCAGAGTGAGAGAGGAATTTGAGAATGTTAGCTGGTTGTATTAGTCTCCAATTGCTGCTGTAACAATTTACCACAAACTTAGTGGTTATGTAAGCAACACAAATTTATTATCTTACAGCTCTGGAGGTCAGGAGTCCAAAATGGATCTCCCTAGACTAAAATCAAGGTGTCAGCAGAGCTGTATTCCTGTTGGGGGTTCTTGGGGAGAATCTAAGAATCCAGCCTCCACAGGCTGCCCACTTTGTTTGGCTTGTGGTCTCCTTCTGGCTTCAAAGCCAGCAATGGCCAGTCAGGTCCTTCCCACATTGCATCATTCTAATAGTGACATTCCTCCCCTCTTTCACTTGTGAAGACCCTTGTGGTTAGAGTGGTAATGACCAGTGAGTCCAGGATAAACTCCCTACCTCAAGGTCATTTGGCTGGGAACCTTAATTCCATCTGCAACCTTAATTTCCCCTTGCCATGTGACATTCACAGGTTCTGGGAATTAGGATGTGAATATCTTTAAGGGCCATTATTCTCCTTACCACAGCTGAAGACTCAAAATGTAGAGAATTTGGCTTTTACTCTGACATGGAAAGTACCTAGAGCAGAGTGGTGAGCAGAGTATTGATGAGATCTGGCTTATGTTTTAAAAGGCTAATTCCAGGGGCACCTGGGTGGCTCAGTTAGTTGAGTGTCTGACTTTGGCTCAGGCCATGATCTTGTGGTTCATGAGTTCAAGCCCTACGTTAGACCCTATGCTGACAGCTTGGAGCCTGCTTCAGATTCTGTGTCTCCCTCCCTCTCTGCCCCTCCCCCCCACTCATGCATATGCACTCATGCATATGCACTCATGCATATGCACTCATGCATGCTCTCTCTCTCTCTCAAAAATAAATAAACATTAAAAAAAAATTTTTTTTTAAAGGCTCATTCCAGGGGCGTGCTGGGTGGCTCAGTCAGTTAAGTGTCCCGACTTCAGCTCAGGTCATGATCATGGAGCCTGCTTTGGATTCTGTGTCTCCCTCTCTCTCTGCCCCTCCCCCACTCACAATGTCTCTCTAAAATGAATAAACATTAAAAAAAATTTTTTTTAACACTTTATTAAAAAGGCTCATTCCAGGGGATGCCTAGCTGACTCAGTCGGTAGATCATGGGATTTTTGATCCCAAGGTCATGAGTTCAAACTGCACATTGGGCATTGAGCCTACTTAAAAAAAAAAAAAAAAAAAGCTCATTCCAAATACAGTTTGAAGAATACACAATAGGAAGGGTTGGGCAAGGGTAAAAATAGAAACAGGATTCACTGAAGGTTTGGATGTAGAATATGAAATTGGAGCTAAAAATTATTCTACCAGCAATGTACAAGGTTTCCTGTCATCCTATATTCTTTTTTTTTTAATGTTTATTTATTTTTGAGAGAGAGAGAGACAGTGAGCAGGGGAGGGGCAGAGGGAGAGGGAGACACAGAATCCGAAGCAGGCTCCAGGCTCTGAGCTGTCAGCACAGCCTGATGCGGGGCTCAGACTCACAAACTGTGAGATCATGACCTGAGTTGAAGTCAGATGCTCAGCCAACTGAACCAACCAGGCGCCCCTCGTCATCCTGTATTCTTAATACTCCATGTTATCTACCTTCCTAGAGTCTGTCATTCTGATGGTGGTAAACTTGCATTGTTCTGACTCCTAGTAAGTTCAAACATCTCTTTATGTACTTGTTATCTATTTGGGATTCCCCAATCTGTGAATTACATCGTTATATCCTTTGCCTACTTTTCTATTGGGTTTCCCATTTTCTTGTTGATTTGTAGTTATACTCTAGCTGTAAATTCCTTGTCCGCTTTGTACAGCACATCTTCCAATTTTCATCTTTTTAACTGTTTATAGTTTCTTTATTGAAGTTCTTAATTACGAGTATTCAGATCCATCCGTTTTCTTCCTGTTTAAGCTTGTTAGTTTTTATTCAAGAACTCTTTCTCCACCCAAGGTAACAAATATTGTCCTACATTTTAAAAACTGTGTTTATAGTTCTGCAATTCACATTTAGGTCTTTACTGCATTTGGAGTTCACTTTTATATATAAGATAGGGATCCTACTTTATTTGCATCTACATAGTGAGCCAGTATTGACAATACTATACTACTAAACTTAGTCTGTTCTGTCTAAACTTAGTCTGTTGTATGGTGACACCTTTACCATGTATGAAGTTCCTACACACAACTAGGTCCAAATTAGAACTCTGTCATGTTTCATTGGTCCTTTATTTGTTCCTGCGCCTGTACTAGACTATTTTTTTTATTTTGACTTTGTAGCATATCTTAATGTCTGGTAAGGCAAGTCTCTCTGTGGTGTGTATATGTCAAATTTATTTAGTTTCTTACTTGAGTGTCTGACTTAGGCTCAGGTCATGATCTCATGGTTTGCGGGTTTGAGCCCCACATCACGCTTGCTGCTGTCAGCACAGAGCCTGCTTCAGATCCTCTGACCCCCTCTGTCTCTCCCCTGCTCATGCTTGCTCTCTCAAAATAAATAACCATTAAAAAAAATTTTCTTGAATGGCTATCTGAATGCCAGGCCAAAGAGGTCCCAAATATACTTGTTCTTTCTTCATGTCCTCAAGATTCCAGACAAGTGAAGGTGACACTCAGAGGGCCAAATATACCCTATTGCGTTTGGTTCTTCCTCAATTTTGCTATTAAACTGAAATTTAATGTGCTTGTTGAGAATCTATATGTTACCATTATCTTACCATTGTTAATTTTATATGCAGTATAATGTTTCACAGAGTTTTGTTACTATAGTTGACTCTTGAACAATGAAGGATTAAGGGGTGCCAACCTCCCCTGCCCATGTGGTTGAAAATCTACATGTATCTATTGATCCCCCAAAAACTTAACTACTAATGGCCTACTGTTGACTGGAATCCTTACCAATAATATAAATAATTAGCACATATTTTATATATGTATTATATACTGTATTCTTATGAGAAGTAAACTAGAGAAAAGAAAATGTTAAGAAGATCATAAGAGGAAGTACATTTACAGTACCATACTGTATGTATTGAAAAAATATTCACAGGGGTGCCTGGGAGGCTAGTGGGTTAAGTGTTTGACTTCGGCTCAGGTCATGATCTCATGGCTTGTGCAGTTCAAGCTCCGCATTGGGCTCTGTGCTGACAGCTTGGAGCCTGCTTCAGATTCTGTGTCTCCCCCTCCCTCTCTGCCCCTCCCTGCTTGCGCACTCTCTCTCTCTCTCTCAAAAATAAATAAACATTGGGGCGCCTGGGTGGCGCAGTCGGTTAAGCGTCCGACTTCACCCAGGTCACGATCTCGCGGTCCGTGAGTTTGAGCCCCGCGTCAGGCTCTGGGCTGATAGCTCCGAGCCTGGAGCCTGTTTCCGATTCTGTGTCTCCCACTCTCTCTCTGTCCCTCCCCCGTTCATGCTCTGTCTCTCTCTGTCCCAAAAATAAATAAACGTTAAAAAAAAATAAATAAATAAATAAATAAATAAACATTAATTTAAAAAAAAAAAAAAGAAAAGACAAAATATTCACACATAAGTGGACGTATGCAGTTCAAACCTGTGTTGTTCAAGGGTCAACTGTATATTCTTCTTAAGTTTTCTCAACTTTGTAGTTTGAAAAAGTTTTAAACATACAGAAATTTAACAAGAATAATACAGTGAACAATTTTTTTAACCCTTCCCACCTAGATTCAATAGTTGTTAACATTTTTCATATTTTACTTTCTCTTTGTATCTATTGCTGGAATATTTGAAAACAAGTTGTGGAAAGATCCTTTACCCCAATTTCAGCATGTATCTCCTAAGAATAAGGACATTCACTTATATAACCATAGTAGGTACTACATTTGGGGCATTTAACGTTAATACAATATTATTATCTAATAAACCATCAATATTCAAATTTTCCAGTGGTCCAAGAAATGGCCTTTATAGTACATTTCCCTCCCCCACAACTAAAGGATCATTAACTGCATTTGGAAATCATGTTTCTTTAGTCTCTTTTAATCTGGAACAATTCTTCAGTTTCCCTGTGTCTTTCAAACATTGACATTTTTGACTAGAGGCTATTTTTTTTTTTATATAATATCTCTCAGTTTGGGTTTATCTGATTGTGTCCTCAAGATTAGATTCAAGTTAAACATTTTTGACAAGAGTACTTCCTTTTTATTTTTTTATATTAAATATAATTTATTGTCAAATTGGTTTCCATACAACACCCAGTGCTCATCCCAACAGGTGCCCTCCTCAATGCCCATCACCCACTTTCCCCTCTCCCCCACCCCCATCAACCCTCGGTTTGTTCTCAATATTTAAGAGTCTCTTATGGTTTGCCTCCTTCCCTCTCTGTAACTTTTTTTTTCTCCCCCTTCTACTCCCCCCTTGTCTTCTGTTAAGTTTCTCAGGATCCACATATGAGTGAAAACATATGGTTTCTGTCTTTCTCTGCCTGACTTATTTCATTCAGCATAATGCCTTCCAGTTCAATCCATGTTGCTGCAAATGGCCAGATTTCATTCTTTCTCACTGCCAAGTAGTATTCCATTGTATATATAAACCACATCTTCTTTATCCATTCATCAGTTGATGGACATTGAGGCTCTTTCCATAATTTGGCTATTGTTGAAAGTGCTGCTACAAACATTGGGGTAAGTGCCCCTATGCATCAGCACTCCTGTATCCCTTGGGTAAATTCCTAGCAGTGCTTTTGCTGGGTCATAGGGGTAGATCTATTTTTAATTTTTTGAGGAACCTCCACACTGTTTTCCAGAGCAGCTGCACCAGTTTGCATTCCCACCAACAGTGCAAGAGGGTTCCCGTTTCTCCACATCTCTCCAGAGTCTGTAGTCTCCTGATTTGTTCATTTTAGCCACTCTGACTGGCGTGAGGTGGTATCTGAGTGTGGTTTTGATTTGTATTTCCCTGATGAGGAGCGATGTTGAGCATCTTTTCATGTGCCTGTTGGCCATCTGGGTGTCTTCTTTAGAAAAGCATTTATTCGTGTCTTATGCCCAGAGTACTTCCTTTTTAAATAATCAAAGAGAACAGACCAAAGAATAGAATAAATTCAATTTTACTAATTTGAAGATAGTATTATATATGTGTTTGATGAGAAAAAATATTCACTTCAGTTTCCAGATCTAAGAAACAGGGAGACCTAACATTTTAGAATATCATCGGAGAGATCTTTTCAAACTTTAGCTAAATTATCTCTGATTCCTAGAAAGCCCTTTCCTAATTTTCATATTAACAGTATTTGAGTAACTAGTATGTTTAGGATACTGCAACAGGCCCAGGACTTTGTTCTGTTGTAAATACTGATACTCAATCACACATATGGATTAAGGTTTCAAGATGATATCATTAGAGATCTTTTGTCAATAAAATGATTACAGCTTGATAGGGATGGAATTCTAAACTCAGATACCACAGTGCCTAAATATTAAAGAAATAATACATTGTTGGGGTGCCTGGACACATTCCTGGCCCAGTCGGTTAAGCATCCAACTCTTGATTTCGGCTCAGGTCGTGATCTCGTAGTTGGTGAGTTCCAGCCCAGCATTGGGCTCTGCACTGAAAGCACAGAGCCTGCCTGGGATTCTCTATCTCTCTCTCAGAAAGAAAGAAAGAGAGAGAAAAAGAAAGAGGGAGGGGGGGAGGGAAGGAGGGAGGGAGGAAGGAAAAGAAGGACAATATTCCAAAAAGTGGCAAAGTGCTCTCATTCACAACTTGGAGTCTGTTTCAGATCTCACATTGCTGCTTAAGCACTTTGGTCGGTCAATCACTGTTCTCTAACAAGCACTAGACAAAACTTCAGAAGTCCTCACTGTCTTCCTTGTGCCAGGAAGCTGGTCCCTTCTTCCAACCTGGTCAATTCTGCCTTTCAAGTTCCTGCCCATCTTTCAAAGCCCAACTCTGACCCAGGCTCCCCTCCTTTCAGAACCTCTCTGGGCCTTCATGTTGCATGTTCATCTCTCTTGACAGATTGGGCATCTGTACTGAAAAGTACTGTATCTTTATTGGACTCTTTTTTTTTCATTTTTTTATATTGTAAGATATACATATAACTTAACATCTTAACCAATTTAGTGTGTACAGTTCAGTGTATTAAATACATTCATAATGTTGTGCAACCATTACCACCATCCCTCTCCAGAATTATTTTCATCTTGTAAACTGAAATTCTATACCCATTAAACAATAACCCCCTATGGCAACCACCATTCTTTCTCTCTGATTTTGAGTATTCTAAGTACTACACAAGAAGAATCATACAGTGGACGATTGTGACCGATTTGTGACCAATTTATTTCACTGAGCATAATGTCCATCATGTAGCATATTACAGGATTTCTTCCTTTATAATATTAAATAATATTCTATTGTATATATATGCATTACATGTTGCTTATCCATCAATGGACACTTGAACTGTTTCCATGTTTTAGCTGTTGCGAATAAGGCTACTATGAACATGGGTGTACAACTATTGAGACCCTGATTTCAATTCTTTTGGGTCTATACCCAGAAGTTGGTTTGCTGGATCATATGGTAATTTTAGCTTTTGGGGGGAACTGCCAAATTATTTTCCACAGCAGCTGTTCCATTTCCACCAACAGTACATAAGGGTTCCAATTTCTCCATACCTTTGCCAACACTTGTTTTCTTTTTCTTTCTTTTTCTTTTTCTTTCTTTCTTTCTTTCTTTCTTTCTTTCTTTCTTTCTTTCTTTCTTTCTTTCTTTTTCTTTCTTTCTTTCTTTCTTTCTTTCTTCCCTCTCTCTCTCTCTCTCTCTCTCTTTGTAATAGCTGTCGTAATGGGTGCAAAGCAGTGTCTCACTGTTGTGATTTGCATTTCTGTAATTATTAGTGATGCTGAACATCTTTTCATGTGCTTATTAGACATTCATATATCTTCTTTGAGGAAATATCTAATTCAGTCCTCTGTCCATTTTTTAATTGGGTTTTTGTTGTTGAATTTTAGGAGTTCACTGTATATTCTACTGGTCACTTACCAGATATATGATTTACAAATATTTTCTCCCATTTTTTCTGTTGCCTTTTTACTCTGGATAGTGCCTTTTGACACACAATTTTTTTTTAATTTTCATGAAGACCAAGTTGTCTGTTTTCTTTTGTTGCCTATGCCTTTGGCATCATATTCAAGAAATTACTTCCAAATCCATGGCAAAGCTTTTGCCTTATGTTTTCTTCTAGGTGTTTTATAGTTTTAGATCTTATATTTAGGTCTTTGATACATTCTGAGTTAATTTTTGCATATGGTGTTAGGTAAGGGTTCCACTTTTTTTTTTTTTTTTTTTTTTTGCGGGTGGATATCCAGTTTCCCCACCACCTTTTGTTGAAAAAACTGTCCTTTTCTCCATGAAATGATCTAAGCACCCTTATCAAAAATCACTTGAGCTGGGGCGCCTGGGTGGCTCAGTTGGTTAAGAATCCAACTCTTGATCTTGGCTCGGGTCATGATTTCACCCTTCCTGAGATCAAGCCCCAGTGCAGAGCCTGCTTGGGATTCTCTCTGCCCACCCCACCCCTCCCCCATTTGCATGCACATTCTCTTTCAAAATAAATAAATAAACTTAAAAAAAGCATTTGACCATATATGTGAGGGTTTATTTCTGGACCCTGTTACATTGGTCTGTACGTCTGTTTTTAGGCCAGTACCACATTATTTTGATTACTGTAGCCTTCTATTAAGTTTTGAAATCAAGAAATGTAAGCCTTCCAGCTTTATTCTTTTTCAAGATTATTTTAGTTATTCGAGATTCTATATGAATTTTTGGATGGATTTTTCTATTTCTGCAAAATATGTCACTGGGATGTTGATAAGGATTGCTTTGGATGTGTAGATCACTTTGAGTAATATGAACATCTTAATAATATTAGGTCTTCTAATCTGTGAACATGGGATGTGTTTTATTTATGTCTTCTTTAATTTCTTTCAGCAGTGTTTTGTATTTTTCATCATACAAGTCTTTCACCTTGGTGAAGTTAATTCCTAAGTATCTTATTGTTCCCTTATGCTAATGTAAATGGATATTTTCTTAATTTCCTTTTCAGATTATTCATTGTTAGTATATAGAAATGCAGCTGACTTTTGTGTGTTGACTGTATCATGCCACTTGGCTGAATTCATTTGTTCCAACAGTTTTGTGTGTATATGTGTGTGTGTGTGTGTGTGTGTGTGCCATCTTTAGAATTTTCTACATATAAGATCATATTATCTGTGAATAGAGATAATTTTACTTCTTCCTTTCCAATTTGTATGCCTTTTATTTCTTTTTGCTCTGGCTAGAACTTCCAGTACTATGTTGAATAGAAGTGGTGAAAGTGGGCATTCTTGCCTTATTCCTGATCTTAAGGAAAAGCTTTCTCTGATTATGATGTTTGCTGTGGGTTTTCACATATGGCTTTTATTTTGTTGAGGTATTTTCCATCTTTTCCTAGTTTGTCTGTTTCATCATGAAAGTTTGTTGAATTTTGTCAAATGTTTTTCTGCTTCATTGAGTTGATTGTGTGGTTCTTTTCCTTCATTCTGTAATGTGATAGATTACATTGATCAATTTTTATATATTGAACCTTTCTTGCATTCCAGGAATAAACCCACTTGATCAGGATGTGTAATCCTTTTAATATCCTGCTGAATTTGGTTTGCTAGTACTTTGTTGCTAATTTTTGTATAAATGTTCCTTAGGAATATTGGTCTATAGGTTGTTGTGGGGTTTTTGTTTGTTTGCTTGTTTTCTTACAGTGTCTTGGCCTGGCTTTTATATCAGGGTAATGCTGGCCTCATGGTAACATAAGGGGTTCCCTCCTTTTCAATTTTTAGAAAAGTTTGACAAAGATTGGTATTAGTTCTTCTTTATGTGTCTGGTAGGATTCACCAGTGAAGCCATCTGGTCCGGGGCTTTTGTTTGTCAAGAGAATTTTGATGACTATTCAGATGTTGTTTCTTCATGATTTAGTCTTGGTAGGTTTTCTGTTTTTAGGAACTTGTCCATTTCAGCTAGAATATCCAATTTGTTGACATATAAAGTAGAGCACTCTCTTATATTCCTTTTTATTTCAGTAGAATCAGTGGTAATGTCCTGCTGTCATTTCTGATTTTAATAATTTGAGTCATCTTTTCTTCTTAATCCATCTAAGAAATTGTGTCAATCTTGTTTATCTTTTCAAAGAACTACTTTTGGTTTCATTGCTTTATCTGTTGTTTTTCTATTTTCTGTTTTATTATTTATTTTATTATTTTATTTCTATCTTTATTATTTTCTTCTTTTTGCTGTCTGTAAGTTTAGTTTTTCTTCTTTTTCTAGTTCTTTATGTTATAAAATTAGGTTGATGATTTGAGATCTTTCTTGTTTTTTTAATGTGTTAATAGCTATAAATTTCCACTGTAGCACCGATTTAGCTGTATCCAGTAAGTTTTGATATGCTGTAAATTTAAGTTCATCTCTAAGTGTTTTCTAATTTCCGTTGTGATTTCATTGATCCATTGGTTGTTTAAGAGTGTGTTAATTTCAGGATGCCTGGGTGGCTCAATAGGTTAAGCATCCAACTCTTGATTTCGGCTCAGGTCATGATCTCACAGTAGTGAGGTTGAGCTACCGCACTGGGTATGGAGCCTGCTTACTCTCTCTCCCTCTTACTCTGCCCTTTCCCTACTCATGCTCTCAAAAAAAAAAAAAAAAGTGTGTTCATTTCCACAAATTCATGAATTTTCCTGTTTTCTGTTATTGATTTCAACTTCATTCTGTTGTGGTCAGAGAAGATGCCTTATATGATATCGACCTTTTAAAATCGGTTGAGACTCAATTTGTGGTCTAACATGTGGTCTATCCCGGAAAATGTCACAAGTGCACTGGAGAAAAATGTGTATGCTGTTGATGGGTAGAGTGTTCTGTAAATGTTTGTTAAATGTAGTTGGTTTAGGGACACCTGAGTGGCCCAGTTGGTTAAGTGTCTGACTCTTGATCTCAGCTGAGGTCTTGATCTCAGGGTCATGAGTTCAAGTCCCACCGGGCTCCATGCTGGACATGAAGCCTACTTAAATAAAAAATTAATGGGGGGCGCCTGGGTGGCGCAGTCGGTTAAGCGTCCGACTTCAGCCAGGTCACAATCTCGCGGTCCGTGAGTTTGAGCCCCGCGTCAGGCTCTGGGCTGATGGCTCAGAGCCTGGAGCCTGTTTCCGATTCTGTGTCTCCCTCTCTCTCTGCCCCTCCCCCGTTCATGCTCTGTCTCTCTCTGTACCAAAAATAAATAAACGTTGAAAAAAAAAAAATTAATGGGGCGCCTGGGTGGCTCAGTCGGTTGAGCGTCCAACTTTGGCTCAGGTCACGATCTCGCGGTCCACGGGTTCGAGCCCCGTGTCGGGCTCTGGGCTGATGGCTCAGAGCCTGGAGCTTGCTTCTGATTCTGTGTCTCCCTCTCTCTCTGCCCCTCCCCCGTTCATGCTGTGTCTCTCTCTGTCTCAAAAATAAATAAACGTTAAAAAAAAAAAATTAAAATTAGCGGCACTTCGGTGACTCAGTCAGTTGAGTGTCTGACTTCAGCCCAGGTCATGATCTCATAGCTTGTGAATTCTAGCCCTATGTTGGGCTCTGTGCTGACAGCTCAGAGCCTGGAGCCTGCTTCAGATTATGTGTCTCCCTCTCTCTCTCTCTGCCCCTCCCCCACTCATGCTCTATCTCTCTCTCTCTCTCTCAAAAATGATCATTAAAAAAAACTAAAATTAAAAAATCTAGTTGGTTTGTTGTTTAAGTGCTCTATTTCTTTAGTAAGTCCTCTATTTTCTTATTTCTATCTAGTTGTTCTATCCATTATTAAGAGTGGAATATTGAAATCTTCAACTATTATTATAGAACTATTTCTCCCTTCAATTCCTTTTTAAGTTTATTTATTTTGAGAGACAAAGAGACAGTGTGAGCATGAGCAGGGAAGGGGCGGAGAGAGAGAATCCCAATCTCCATGCTGTCAGCTACAGAGCCCGATGTGGGGCTTGATCTCACAAACAGTGAGATCATGACCTAAGAGATCAAGAGCCAGACACTTAATCCACTGGGCCATCCAGGCGTCCCCCATTAATTCTGTTTGCTTCATAGGTAAATGTTTACAGTTGTTTGGGCATCTGTATTTTTGGCAGAATACCTAGCAGAGTGTTTGGCCTTCAGTAATTATTTCTTTAATCCATTAATAATTTATTAACAATTTTTGATAGGAAAAATGACATAAAGGACTAAGTAGAGAAGCTCTCTTATTTCTGAAAGGTGATAAAGCACAAAATTTGATAAATTCCTTTTTAAAAAGACTTTCACAGAACCTGTAGAACTGCAAATCCTCCTACAAAGAAAATGTAAACATTGAGAAGTGGAAGGCAATTTTACTTTAAAATTTTTTTTTAATATTTATTTTGAGAGCGAGAGAGCGCGCGCACGCCACACACACACACACACACACACACACACACACACACGAGCAAGCAGGGGAGGGGCAAAGAGAGAGGGAGACACACAGAATTTGAAGCAGGCTCCAGGCTCTGAGCTGTCAGGATACAGCCTGACTGGGGGGGGGGGGGGGGGGGGGGGGGGGTGGCTTGAGCTCACGAGCCATGATATCATGACCTGAGCTGAAGTTGGACACTCAACCGACTGAGCCACCCAGGCACCCCAAGGCAATTTTACTTTATATTTTTGGAGTCACCACCATGATGTTTCATGAAAACAAGCACTGCCATGAGGTTAGTTGAAATTACCACTGTATTCACCTGTTATCATTTCTTTCCAAGCAATCAAGTTGAAAAAACATTTCCACTGCTCAAAGAGATACGTGCCAACTATATTATTCAGCTCTCCCAATGGGATTTTCCCTTAGATCTGCTACTCGGGTATCTGCTATGCGTGTGGATTCAAAAGTGGACGATTATTTAATGCAAGGGACTGAGAAAAGCAAGTTGGAACCAGTGACTCAGTTATTTCAAAACATCAAGAAAATAAGATTAGAAAACACAAGCCAAGAAAACTTTACAAGAAGTAAAGAGATTGGCACAGGATCTCTTTCAGAGAAAACCTTGGGTTCTGTAGTATATGTTAAAGAAAATGATGGAATAGAAATGACAGATGTGGAATGAAGTTATTTGTACATTCTGCCAAAGAAATTGCTTTTGACTAAGAGAGCATGTTGAATGAGAACTTAACCTTATTAGGAAAACCTAACAAAATGAAGGATGATGATTGCTTATTTTTCACTATTTATGAATCACCTTAGACTGCACTTTTTTGATACATATTCAAAACAGTTGTTTTAGGGGAAAAAAACTTTTCAAAATTCAAAGCAAAATTCTCTGGTATTCTATCCTTGTCAAAAATCAGAATTTTTGATTAACAGTATTTAAATGGTACTAAGACATTTTAATTATAATGTTTCTCTAACAAGTGATCAAAAAACAGTGCCTGAACAATTTGACATCTGTATTTCATACTATTTCTAGTGTACCAATTTTTTAATATTTCAAGTTTGGGATTTTGCTTTAGGGTACTTTATCTTACTGCAGTTTTGCATTTCTGTTCTGTAAAAGATCACTTCACATAAACCCTGCAAAAGACCAGTAAATTACATATCTTGAGAAGCATTTCACATTTTAAATCATCCTTTTAAAACTATTTTTCCCCACATTGAATTCATTTCAGAGTTACAAAATAGTTATTTCCAAGTCTAATGGTTTATCTTATAGATACTACCATTTTATACCACCAATATTTAATGTAAGAAAAATAGTCTTGTGTTAAAAAATTCTTGTTTTTGGATGGAACTGGAGAGTGTGATGCTAAGTGAAATAAGCCATACAGAGAAAGACAGATACCATATGGTTTCACTCTTATGTGGATCCTGAGAAACTTAACAGAAACCCATGGGGGAGGGGAAGAAAAAAAAAAAAAAAGGTTAGAGTGAAAGAGAGCCAAAGCATAAGAGACTCTTAAAAACTGAAAACAAACTGAGGGTTGATGGGGGGTGGGAGGGAGTGGAGGATGGGTGATGGGTATTGAGGAGGGCACCTTTTGGGATGAGCACTGGGTGTTGTATGGAAACCAATTTGACAATAAACTTCATATATTGAAAAAATAAATAAGTAAATAAATAAACCTAATACATTGATAAAAAAAATTCTTGTTTTATATGCATCAGTTTGCCATTCTTATAGAAATGTCTAGTAGTTTGAGACAGCAGTATTGTCCCAAGTATTGTTAGATGAAAGTAAAACCATTTTGTGTTGACATATAGTGACCTTGTAACTATTTATATTACGTATGTATGTATGTTTTGAACATTTTCCTGTACTTTAAAATTTACTGGCTATCTCTAATGGCTAATTGTGAGAAATTTCCTTAATATTCATAAAAACAAAGATGAAAAACCATCTTCTTTCAGGGGAAACTATTTTATAAATCAGAAAAATACAAATATATTGTAGGGAATATTGATCCTAGAGTTAAATAAAATTGTTGAATTGGACATAAGCCAATAAGACACTGCTTTTTATCATTTACAGAACATAATTCTTTGGGAGAGGAAAAAAACATAAGTCATTCATTTGTTCACCTAACTTGGCATTATGTTTCTTGGTGGGGATATAGTAGTGAATAAAATAGCCACCATCTTCATAGTGCTTACTGTCTACCAGGGAAGATAGAGTATCAGACAGTAATTCTATAAGATGCATATTATGATGTACCATGGAGAAAAAGTAAAATGTTCAGAAAGACAGGAGACTTAACACATAAACTTGATTTTTAATTGTTGGAACTAGGAAGTTTTCATAGCTTTTGCAGTGACATGGTTGTCTAAGTAACATGATGGTGATGGTTGAAATCTTGAGAAGGGTTAAAGTCCAAATGAAGTTTAGCAGGAAAGAGTGATGGTTTGAAAGTGGAGGAAAAAGAAACGATTTCTAGCTAAAGAGACTACATGCATGGAGGTTCCTTAGGGAAAAGCTCAGGAGCATGGTTTGGGGACATAACCCAGCTTCCAAGGCAAGTAGTCATTTATATGTATGAAACTAAAAATACAACTTTTGAAGTTGTACACAGAAATGGCATTTAAAGCCTTGGGAATGAATGAAATTGCTTAAGGTGAATGTATAATGTGAGCTAAAGTCCTGAGAACTCCAACATATAGGAGCTAGTCAGCACAAGGGAACTAGCAAAGGAACTGAGGAACTGGCATTGAGGATGGTGGAAAACCAAGACAAGGTAATGTCAAGATTGCCCACAGTAGTCATTAAGGTAGAGGTAGTCAACTGCAAGGTTAGACAAGGATTGGATCTAGCAACGTGAAATGTCACAATGACCTTAGCAAAATCACTTTTTTTTTTTTAACAGGGGTTTGGCTCAGATATTTACAGCCTTGTTTTTCATCTCCATGAATGTCCAACAGGATATTCGATAGTCATGGTGATGCTGAATGTGGGATGATTTTTCATTGTGCATGATGCCTCATGCATTGCATGATGTCAAATATAGTAGCTCACTCAAGTCATTGAGACAATAAAAATGCTAACATTAATCACCCTCATTGAGAACCACTGCTGCTAAGATACCAAAAAACTGGAATCCTCAAATCCAACCTAAGCCATAGTTTTAGCAGCACACTTGACAAGGGAAATCCACAAAGACTTCCTGGAAGAGGTAAAATGGAACAAGCTTAATAAGGATAACAACCTCACTTAGGTGTTTTGGGAGAATTCTACAAGTGGAATCCTAAAGTGAGTACTTTTCAGAGTTCTGCCACTTCTAATAAGATAGTAAACTTCCCATAAAAAAAAAAAAAAAACGTAGTTCAGCAGAAATAAGGATGTTTAGGAGACTTTAAATTCAACATATCCATAAAATAAGGTGTCTAAACCTATTATGTATTGCATCTAATGATGTTGTCATGGATGCTAATAATAAAAGCTTTCACTTATTGAGCTAGTGTGTGATCTCTTAGTTGGGATTCCCTAGAAACTGCCTGAGACAGGAATTCAGATGCATGTGATTTTTGAGAGTATGCTCTTTAGAAAAAGCATATAAGGGAGTGAAGGAAGCAAGACAGGGAAATAGGAGTCAGCTGAGGATGAGGGCTCAGATAAATTCTTGGCCTGATCCACAGGATGCTTTGGGAGGATCTGACTGTACAGCTGTTCCATTACCCATTTTGAGGCAAAGGGTGGCACTATTGTGCCCCATACTAGTCAGACCTTGATTGCTACCACAAAGCCCAAGGGGGAGGCTGGAGGAGCAGGGAGGTAGCATGAATCACTAACGTGTCCCTGGACACAACAGCTCCTACACTCACAGGAGCTGGAGAATGCATGGGGGCACTAACAGTCTTTATTACAGTGTCAGACACCTAACATATATTATTTTCCTTTTATTTTGAAACAATCTCAAATTTACAGAAAAGTTGCTAGTACAAAGGCCTTCGGTCTCCCCACAACCATTTGAAAATAAGTAGCTGACCTCATTCTTCATCAGCCCTGAATACATTTTTAATGATTTAAAGAGATTTATTTATTCTTTATTTCTATTTTTTAATAGAAATATAATTGGCATATGACATTGGGTTAGTTTTAGGTGTACAACATAATGATTTTATATATGTATATACCGCAAAACAACACAATAAGTTAACATCCATCAAATTTTTTTCTTGTGATGAAAAATTTTAAGATCTACTCTCAGCACCTTGTAAACACATTAATACAATATTGTTAACATTGTTGACACCATGTTAACACCATGCTGTACATTAGATCCCCAGGACTTACTTATAACTGGAAGTTTATACCTTTGACCACCCTGACCCATTTCACCACCCCCCACCCCCCACTCAAAAGCACTTTTGACAGAATGGGGACAGAAGAAATATTGGAAGTTGATTATGAATGGGAAGTAAGCAACTGGATATGTAGCAAGTCCTTGAAGCTCTGCTCTTTTAAAGGGAAGTAGACAGGATGAAAGGTGGAAAAAGAAGTGGGGTCACTGGAGAATTGTTATGATGAAGCAGAGTTCACGTTTGGGTGTCAGTGGAAGAAGGTTCCAGTGGAGGTGAAGTAGGAGAAGGGTTAAGAATAACCAAAGGACACAACCACCTCAGTAGGAAATAAAGGGAAAAAAATTATCATCTCAGATTTGAGAGAAATGAAATTTAGGAAGGATGTAATATAAGCAGAGGGAAACAGTATTGTGTGGCTATTTTTAATAAAATTCCTAGAGGGACTAACTGAACAAAATCCATTCCATCTGCGTAATACAAGAAAGAGGAACTTCAACCAAAAGGGCAATGATAAATGAGCCATTTGTCTGTATTGTAGCTTTTTAAAAAAAATTGTAGCTTTTTATGGAGCCCTGTGAAGCATCACCAAATTGTGAACCCTGGATGCTGCTTATTCCAAGATGCAGGCCTAGGCAGTTTCTATTCTAACTGAAAATTTTCATTTCTGTGGAAGATTGAAAAAGACCACAAATTCTTTGGGCTCCTCTTAGGAAGAGGTGAGGTCCATTGCTCCATCCCTTATCTCTGGCCTGGCTTTGTTGTTGCTTTGGCTAACATAAGGTGGCTGAAGTGTCTCTTCCAAGGCTAGGCGTGAATTGAGGTGCCCCAGCAGCCAGTAAACACCAGTTGCCAGGGTGTGAATAACACCATCCTGGACCTCCCAGTTCAGCCAACCCTGGATGAATAAAGCTCTGGTGAAACCGTATAAATGTTAGAAATAAAAAATCGTGTTAAGCCACTGATGTTTGAGTCAGTTATTATGCAGCAATAGTTAAATGAAACTTTGGCTTGCCGGAGGAATGCCCATCTGGCTGAGCCACAAGAATTTTCTTGCCAACTGCACTTAGGGTCACCGCAGATAGGTAACATTCATTAGCCTAAGTGTGTATTTTCTGACCCACTCCTTCCCAGCAGTTTCCATCTCTGTATTGGGAATACCAGCGTTTATTCCTTTAAATGCAATTTGTCTTTTAAAACTGATTTTAGTTTTCTCGCCTTCCAAGTGGAATTATGTGCTCTTTGGACTGTGAGGAGATACGGAAAGACTTGGAGCAATGACTGCACATTCAGTAGGCATCTGCTGGTGCTCTGGCCTGGCCTGGCATGCGACCTGACTGCTCTGGCTTCCTGGCGTCCTCCCTCTGGCCTCGCTCTGCGAATGCCCCCTCCAACCTGACACAGCCGCCCTGTCCTACCTTCGCCCTGGGTGACCATTAGCTCTGCGCTGTCACGTGGGGAACTCCATCTGAACTGCGGGCGCTGTGACTTTCCATTGGAACGTATCCCCATCTCTAATCTGGTTTAGCGCCAGCTGGTCGACTCTGTCAAGAGCCCCTCGGGCACCCACAGCCAGACACCAAAGAATGAGAACGAAGGGCTCCCGGCGTGGCCCCGCCTCCTCTCGGCGCTTCCGCCGCCCAGCCTTCCTCTGGCCCAGTGGGCAGTGGGCGGGGCTGGCCGCGCGCGCAGCCTGACGGGCCGTGGGTCCTCGCACGCGTCCTTCTCCTGTAGGAACCGGCGTGCGCCGTGCGCGCGACTGGAAGAAGCAGGTGAGCTAAGGTATAAGTGCGGTTCGGGGGCGCTGGGGCGGGCGGCCCTTTGGGTGTGAGTGGTGGGTGGACACCTGGGACTCTGAGGCCAGGCCGCCGAGGCCGGTGCTGTACACGCCGTGGTTTTCGCTCACCGCTTGGGACGACCTAACTCTACGGTTAGGAACAGCTTATCCCCAACGCAGGAGGGTAAAAAACTAAAACGCTTGAGTGCCAGGTGTGTGCGTTCCCACAGAGAGCCAAGAAAGCGAAATAAAACATGCGACCGTCGTGAGACTCTGGGTCAGTTATGTACTGTCAAAGATGTGGCAAAATAACAGGTGTTTTGAAGGAGCTGGGCCTACATAGGAGGATAGATGGAATTGTTATCTTTTGCTTTCTGTTCAGTGTTGAAAAGCATGTTTGTAATGCAAAATGGTGGTATCAAAGCGTCCCCCTAGAATATGGAAATAAGGTTGTTGTCTGGGGGAAAACTATAAAACGTAAAGAAACATTTTAGGGAGGCCTGGGTGGCTCAGTCGGCTTCTCCGACTTTGGCTCAGGTCATGATCGCACAGTTGGTGAGTTTGAGCCCAGCCTGGGTCTCTGTACCGACAGCTCAGAGCCTGGAGCCTGCTTTGGAGTCTTGGGTCTCCGTCTCTCTGCCCCTCCCCCACTCGCCCTCTATCTCAAAAATAAGCAAACATTTTTAAAAAAGAAAAGAAACATTTTACCAGACCTTCAAGGCTGATCTGTTACTTAACCATTGAATAAAAAGAGATTCACCGGTCCCAAATGAATCCAAGCCTCCTCTAGGAGAAAGAGGATATCCTGGCTTTAACGGGATCTCTCCAGAGCCCAGAAGTTGGGAAGGTGGTTTCCACAAGGCACATTCCATCAGACATTGAAACTCTTCTTCAGGTTTGTCTTCATTTATTTCCTTTGAGTACTCTGTTGTAGAGTTGTTAAAGACTAACAATAAAGCTAAAAGGCAAGCAAAGCAACTGATACATTAGAAAAATTTTGATTAAATAACCGAGAATCAAGAGCTAGAAAATGCAACTAAATTTTCTTTTTCTCAATTAACTTGTTTCTCTTCCATTTTTAAAAGCATGCTGATCCCATTTTCAATGAAGAATTGCTTCCAGTTACTTTGTAACCTCAAGGTCCCAACAGCTGGCTTTAAAAACACAGTAAAAAGTGGGCTTATTTTACAATCGATTTCTAATGATGTTTATCAAAATCTGGCTGTAGAAGACTGGATCCATGACCATGTGAATCTAGAGGGCAAGCCGGTTCTTTTCCTTTGGAGAAATTCTCCCTCTGTTGTAATAGGTAGACATCAGAATCCTTGGCAGGAATGCAACCTGAATCTGATGAGAGAAGAAGGTATAAAACTGGCTCGGAGAAGAAGTGGAGGAGGAACAGTCTATCATGATATGGGTAATATCAATTTGACTTTTTTTACAACCAAAAAAAAGTACAATAGGATGGAGAATTTAAAATTAGTTGTGAGAGCTCTGAATGCTATCCAACCCCAGCTGGATGTGCAGGCCACCAAAAGATGTGACCTTTTACTTGATGGACAGTTTAAAATCTCAGGAACAGCTTCTAAGATTGGCCGGACTACTGCTTATCACCATTGCACTTTATTATGTAGTACCAATAGGACCTTCTTGTCATCTTTGCTGAAGAGCCCTTACCAAGGGATCAAGAGCAATGCCACTGCTAGCATACCTTCCGTAGTAAAAAATCTTTTGGAAAAAGATCCCACTCTGACCTGTGAAGTACTGATGAATGCTATTGCTGCAGAATATGCTGCTTACCATCAAATTGATAATCATATTAACCTAATAAACCCAACGGATGAGACACTGTTTCCTGGAATAAATAATAAAGCCAAAGAACTACAGACCTGGGAGTGGATATATGGCAAAACTCCAAAGTTTAGTATAAACACTTCCTTTAATGTATTATATGGACAGTCATATTTGGAAATTAAAATAGTCATAGACATAAAGAATGGAAGAATTGAAATCTGTAATATTGAAGCACCTGATCATTGGTTGCCACTGGAAATACGTGACAAATTAAAAGCAGGTTTTATTGGCAGTAAGTTTTGCCCAATTGAAACTACTATGCTAACAAGTATATTACATAAAACATGTCCTAAAGATGATGAACTGCACAGTAAATGGAATATTCTCTGTGAAAAAATTAAGGGAATAATGTGATTCCAAATAAATTTCTTAATGGTTTTAACGATAATAAAATGTTTACTTTGTCTTTTTTTTTTTTTTTTTTTAAGTAATCTCTACACCCAACATGGGGTTTGAATTCACAACCCTGAGATCAAGTCGCACGCTGTATCGACTGAGCCAGCTAGGCACCTTCATTGTATGTCTCTTAAAAAAGACGTAGTCTCTTTCAGTAACTATTCCTCATTAGGAAGTGTCACCTAGTCCATATTTTCTATTTTCTGCCCTATAGATATGTTATCTCTTTCTTCATTGCTTTTTATTTATTTTTTTTAACCTAGCACAGATATGTATTTCTGCTCCTTCCTGTTACCACCATGGAGATGTATACTTTATTTGACAGTGATCTCAGAATTAGTTTTCTCTAGGGAATACAACCCAGACTTCCTGTCACCTCTGAAACCTTAAATTCTAAACTTCTTCCTTTTAATCATACAGTTGACCTTGAACAATGGGTTTGAACTGCATGGGTCCAATTATATGTAGATATTTTTTTTTTACAGTGCTATAAATATTTTCTTTCCCTTATGATTTTTTTAAAAAAAATTTTTTTAGCGTTTATTTTTTTATTTGAGAGAGACAGAGCATGAGCAGGAGAGGGGCAGAGAGAGAGGGAGACAAAATCCAAAGCAGGTCTAGGCTCTGAGCTGTCAGCACAGAGCCTAACAGGGGCTTGAACCCACAAACAATGAGATCATGACCTGAGCTGAAGTCAGATGCTTAGCCAGTTGAGCCACCCAGGCACCTGCCTTATGATTTTTAAATAACATTTTTTCTAGCTTACTTCAAGAATACAGTATATAATACAAAATATGTGTTGATGGTTATTAATAAGGCTTCTGGTCAGCAGGCTACTAGTTAAGTTTTGGGGAAGTCCGAAGTTATATGTGGATTTTCAACTGTGCCATGGTCAGTACCTCTAACCCCCATGTTATTCAAGTGTCTTATCCTCCATCCTCTCCCATTAAAGAGGCGCCCACTGCACTTTTCTAACCCCTTAACTCTCCAAATCTCTTGCTTCCTCTCCCTTCCTACCCAACCCTGAATTCTTTCATGTATACTGTCCTTTCTTATCAGCATTCTCATTTGCTTTTCTCTCTTGACCTATATGGCCATTTTTTAAAATTATTTTTCTTCCAACAACTGATTTTTTACTCCTATGATACCCAGATGGCAGGCAAAGCTGGAGGAAAGTTCATGTAATCATGCAGATTAACCCAATTTAATGTTTGCAGTTTCCAACTTATATTTATTCTCTATTGGCGTCAGGTTCAATTCCTCTCCATTGACTCCCTCATTCTTCAAAGGCCTTAATCACAAATGTTTCCTCTTAAGTTCAGAGCTCCACTGCTCTTGTCACAAACCTTGACTCCTAATTTGACAGTGGAAGCCTTCATAAATGAGTTCCTTCAGTATCCCATGTCTTCTCAACAATTGTCCTTCATTCTCAACTCCTTTTCCTTAAGGCTAACCCCTGTAATTGTACCTGGATCTTTGTCCTTTCCAACCTGTTTGGGCCTTGTACAATCAAAAAATTATCTTCTTTATCTTTCATTTTCTCTCTCCATTTTTACTGGATCCTTACGCAGAGTGAATGAACATGCTCATGTCTCTTCTTTCCCCTAAACCCCTGCTCAAGTTTTGTTCTGTCTCTATCTCTTCAGTGCCAAACTTCTTCAGAGTAAAATCACTGCCAACACTTTGTGTCTCTACAGTTCATTCATATATTTCTCTTATTTCTACAGTATTTACTGTGTGCTTTTTGAGTGCCTACTGTGTGCCAGGTACTTTGTAGTTGCTGGATGTTCATGGTGAGTAAGATACAGATACGACCTCAAGAATTGACAGTTTAGTGTAATGGCTTTTCAAACTTGTTAAAAACTAGAGTAAAAAATATATATTTTATATTGTGTACCAGCACAGATATTACCTATACCTAACAAGTTTTACAATGCAATGTTTATCCTATACTATTTATTTGATATTTTATATTCAATTTTATTTCAGCTTTTAAAAACTGATTTTATGACCCATTAGTAAAGACCTGAGTGTAAAAAACTCAAGCCTAATAGGAAATGTAGACAGACAAATCAGTGTACAATTATAAAACAAACAAACAAAAGCCCAGGTAGCTATAATAGAGACTACCTAGCTAGACCTATCAAGGAGAGGACATTGAAACAGAGACCTGAAGAATGAGAAGAAAGCAGCCATGCACAGGGGAGTGGGGAGGAGAGTATTCCAAGTTTTATCAGTTATCTATTGCTAGCTAACAAACCATTCCAAAACTTAGTGTCTTAAAAAACGTTTATTTTATTCACAAATCTACAATTTGAGCTGAGCTTTGATGGGGATAGCTCATATGATCCAGTGGGATTAGCTAGGACAGCTTAAGGGGCTGGAAATACCTACTTCAAGATGGCTCACATGGCTGGCAAATTGGTGCTGGCAGTTGGCTGGGAGCTCAGCTGGGGCTGTGAGTTGAGGGTTTCAATTTCTTTCCACTTGGGCCTAATCAAGCCTGCCTGGACTTCCTCACAACATGGTAGCTGGATTTCCAGAACAAGTGACTCAAGCCCAACAGAAACTCTTTCCTTTTATGACCTAGTCTTGGAAGTAACACAGTATCACTTCTGTAGTCCCATGTGCATCCAAATTCAAGGGGAGAGAACATCAATAACCACCTCTCCATGGGAGGAATCTCAAAGTCACTCTAAAAATCACTGCTGGCATTAAAAAAGGGGAGGCAGGAAGAAAAAAGGGGGGGGGGGGGAGGCAGGGTAGCCCCTGGGTTGCTTGGTAAGTTAAACATCTGACTTGATTTCAGCTCAGGTTATGATCTCACAGTGCGTGAGTTGGAGCCTTGCATCAGGCTCAGCGCTGGCAGCACAGAGCCTGCTTGGGATTCTATCTCCCTCTCTCTGCCCCTACCCCACTTGTGCATGCATATGCGCTCTTTCTCTCAAACATTTTAAAAAATTACTGCTGGGTCTGGGAGATGTTACTGAAACCATTTTTGTAAAGTATTATCTGCGACACAGAACAATATACAGGAAGGCCCTAAAGCAGGTAAAAGCTAGATTTTTCTTCAGTTTTACTTAAGAGAGAGAGAGCATGAGTAGGGGAAGGGCAGAAAGAGGGAAAAAGAATCCCAAGAAGGCTCTGTGCTGGCAGTGATGCAGGGCTTGAACTCATGAACTGTGAGATCATGACCTGAGCCAAAATCAAGAGTTGGACACTTAACCAACTGAGCCACGCAGGCACCCCACAGCTAGGTTTTTAATGGTGTCAAAGGAAGTATAGAAAAATTGAAGTGTGGGAACATGAGGAGAATGGAGCAAGACAAAGCTGGAGAGAAAAAGAGACCAGATTATGTAGGGACTGATAGCCCGAGGTAGAGAAAGATTTTAAGTGCAATGATACTGCAGTTCTTATAAAGACTATTCTGTCTGCTTTGTGGAGAATGGACTGGAGTGAGGGAAGATAGGAAGCAGAAAGCCATTTGGAAGACTACTGTAGGAATCCCAGCAGAGGTGATGCTGGCAATGGCCATGGAAAGATACTGACACAGTGTTCAACACTTGTCAAAAATTAAGGATGACGTCCATTTTCAGGGCAAGGTTTAATTTGGATTCTTTTTAAAGGGAAACAATAAAGCAGTATATGTTAGTTTGCTAGGGTGGCCACAAAAAATACCACAGATTGGGTGGCTTAAACGATAGAAATATATTTTCTCATAGTTCTGGAGGCTAGCAAGTCCAAGATCAAGGTGTTGATGGGTTTGGTATCTCCTGGAGCCTCTCTCCTTGGCTCACAGATGGCTGCCTTCTTGCTGTGTCCTCACATAGCCTTTCTGTTACCAGAGAGAGGACCAGTTCCAAAGTCACCACTCAAAAGCCAATACTCAAGTGACAGGCATTGGTGGGAAAGGAAAGGCTGCTTTATTCAGGAAGTTGGCAACCTGGGAAAATGGCGGACTAACATCTCAAAGACCCATCTTCCCTGTCCAAGGGAAGCAGGAGAATTTTTAAAAGGGAAGGCACAGGGAATGGTAAGGGGACTATGTTCAAGAGAAGTTGGTGCTCACCAGTTAATCATCTGTCCATGCAAGTTTTCCCGATTCTTCTGCTTTACCAATAATCAAAGCTCCTAGGTGTCTCTCAGTAAAGGATGCCCCTGAAGTCCAACAAGCCACATCCTGGCAAGGCAGTCCCAACTCCTACCCCTGTACCAGGAATCAAGGCTTCCAGATGTCTCTTACTGAGGATACTATGGTCAGTGGCAGCTGTTTTTGAGTATAGTCATGTCTTATCTCCCAGAAAGTCTGTTTCTTTGTTCCTCAAGGTCAGCTGTCTGCAGGATCTCAAGGGAAGTAGGTTAGTACTGCTACTGAGATTTTGGTCAGCAAGCAAGGAGCGAATAAGCTTGAAGCAAGTTAACCCTTAAGACCAATAGGAATGCTGTTACATTTCCTCTGAGTGTGTATATCTGTGCCAAAATTTCCACTTCTTATAAGGACACCAATCTTACTGGAAGAGGGTCCACCCTAAAGACATCATTTTAGCTTTGTAACTCCTTGAAGACCTTACCTCCAAATACAGTTACAATCTGATGTACTAGAAGTTAGGATTTAATGTGAATTTAGTTCTTATGAGTTCTCTTCATGTAACTGAGTGGGTCCAGATCTCATCTTTCCTTCTTTCCTTCTTTCTCTTTCTCTTCTCTCTCTCTCTTTTGAGAAGAGAAGGAGCAGGAGTGGACACAGGGATTTGCCTGCAACTGGTTCTCTCAAAGTGGAAGTGGAGTAAGTGAAGGGGATTTTACTTTTCTTTTTTTTTAATTTTTAATGTTTTATTTTATTTATTTTTAAGAGACAGCACAGAAGCAGGGAAGGGACAAGAGAGAGGGAGACAGAAGATCCAAAGTGGGCTATGCACTGACAGCAGCAAGCCCAATGTAGGGCTCGAACTCCTGAACTGCAAGATCATGACCTGAGCCAAAGTCCAACGCTCAACCGACTGAACCACCCAGGCGTCCTGGATTTTACTTTTCAAGTGGCTCCTGGGACAAACACAATTGGCAGTCTAACTGTTCTTCATTTGAGGCAGGTTTCATAGTCAGGTCCTTCTGTTCTTTTGCAGCAATATTAAATAGCAAGTAAACAATTTTGAAGAGATTTCTCTGGGCATATTTTTTAAGCTGCAACATGTGAAAGTTCTTTTCTTTTAATGTTTATTTATTTTTGAGAGAGAGAGTGAGAGAGAGAGAGAGAGAGAGAGACAGGGTGTGAGTGGGAGAGGGTCAGAGAGAGAGGGAGACACAGAATCCAAAGCAGGCTCCAGGCTCTGAGCTGTCAGCACAGAGCCCGACACGGGGCTTGAACTCATGAACGGTGAGATCATGACCTGAGCTAAAGTCGGACGCTCAACCAACTAAGCTATCCAGGCACCCCGTGAAAGTTATTTTCTAAGAAAGGTATAAAAATCTTGATATGATGTGCTTCGGTGCAATAAAGCACTCATGATTTTCTGATACCATTTGTTTCTCAAGAGCAAGGATATCATCAGGTGAAAGTTTTTAGGGGCTTCAAGTTCCAAAAGGGAAATTTAACAGGTATCACCTGGAATAGAAAAGGTATGTTTTGCAGCTAGAGTCCACAGAACTTTCTGATTGTTTCCACCTGGAGATAAAAGAGAATGAGGAATCAAGAATGACTTCTAGATTTATTTGAGCAATTGGATGGATGGGAGTAAACAAGGAGTAAAGGAGTGTGTATCCAAAGTTCAGTTGCAACATCCTTTACAGTAAAACCTTGTTTTGCGAGCATAATTCGTTCCAGAAACATGCTTGTAATCCAAAGCATTTGTATACCAAATTTCCCCATAAGAAATAATGAAAACTCAGGTAATTCGTTCCACAACCCAAAAATATTCATATAAAAATGATTACAATACTGTAACATAATGTAAAATAATAAAATACAAAATATAAAGAAAAATAAATTAACCTGCACTTACCCCTGAAAACCTTCGTGGCTGCTGTGAGGGAGACAAGAGAGAGTAGGGTTATTGTGTAGGACGACTTTCACTATCACTAACCGAACCTCTGTTATCTATTGGCTCAATGGAATCTTTCTCTTTTCATGCAACTTTAACACAGAACCTATCCAATGACACTTGCTCTTGCCGCCTTTTGAAGATTTTGTAGAAATGTGACATTGCATTGTCGTTAAACAGATTCATTGCTTGTACTGCTACAGCCTTATTCGGGTGGTGATTTTTCTACAAAATTGTGTACGGTCTCCCACATTTTACACATCTCCCTCATCTCTTTTGAAGAATTCCTCTGCCTTTTTCTCCTCTTCCTCTGCAGACAAGATGCAGACATAGACTTCTTATAAAATCTTGCAATTTCGGCCACTCACATACCTTGTCCATACTTCTTGATGATTTCCTTCTTAACCTTTTCCACTGTAATCATCTCCTCCTTACCATCTTTCTTTTCAACTTTTTCTGCCATTGTATACGTTTCACACAGCTGTTGGCTACAGTACAGTATTAATAAACTCTTGTCATACTGTATGTAATGTAACTGGCAATAAGGCAGCAGAGGAAAGGGTCTGTATCTGCAGGCAGCCTGACCTAGAATGAAGCAAAGCATTCCTAAGCTTACTCCTGTATGGAAAAGCAAAGGACTGTCCATGTGCTTTGAGGTGACATAAAATACACTAATGCCAGTTGTGGGCACTTTCCAACATTTTGAAAAATCACTGATTTCTGCCCAACACCGTGGCCTGAGACCGAGTATCCAAGCATAGGAGACAATCACCCACAATCCCACAGCAAGAGTGATCATGTGACATTCGGCATCACGTAGTACTTGTATTGCAAGATATCACATGTTTATTGAGTTAAAACTTATCAGAAATGTTCACTCATCTTGAAGAATGCTCACAGAACAAGTTACTCACAATCCAAGGTTTTACTGTATTTGAAATGCCTGTGCTCCTGAGATGCCAGATGAAATGCCAGCTGAATATATGAGATCACAACTCCAAGGAAAAGTTTTGGTTTAGTTTATAGATTTGAAACTGAATCTGAAAATCAGATACACTTGCTTCAGATTCTGAATGAATCATGATGCAGAGAACCTGGGATGGTGAAAACCCTTCTCTGGCAGTAGTGACAGGAGCCTGAATATCTGGGGGCAGCAAAGGTGCTGAGGCTGACAGTGTATTGCCCTGTACTTTAAATGATATAAGTAATAAGGCTACTCAGGCCAGGCCTTGCATTGGAGTCAGCAGTGGTATCATCTGATTAGTTCTGTGTTGTGATTCTAGATGTGTTTTTTTTTTTTTTTCCACTGCAGAACCTCCAAGGCCAAGTCTGTAGCTCTTGTGTTGATAGACTGAACGACCCACTATTCTTTATAATCTCTTTTTTGCTTACATCAGGTAAGAGCAGTTTCTGTTGCTTTTCACTAAGAAGTTACTGGTATAATCACTTGGGGGAGAGTGTAAATTTAAAAAAAGAGGTTATTACTTAGTATGTAATTTAGGAGAAGGCCAATGGAGGAGGAAAAAAAAATGTGTTTCTTAGAATTTGAGAGTTTCAAGAAGGGAGTGGCCAACTGGGTCAAATACCCCTGAAAGGCCAAGAAACAGGAAGAAAGTAGCCACTGGATATGGTAATATGGAAGTCACTGTTGACCTTGACAAGAGCATTTTCAGTGGAGTGACTGGGTAGCCTGGTTGAAGTGAGTTAAGTATGAATATGTGGGTAGAAAATGGGAAAAAATTGAATAGAGAACTTGAAGAAGTTTGTTCATGAAGAACAAAGAAATAGGTGTCTAGTTGGGGATATATGTACTGGCAGCAACAATAGAGCAGAGAAGGAGATAGCTCAAAGGACAAAGTCTTTGGTGAGGTTAAAGAGGCAAGATTAAGCTTACTTCCTGAAAAGTTGGCTATTTTTCTTTCTTTTTTTTTTTTTTTTTTTTTTTTTTTTTAGTGTTTACTTATTTTTGAGAGATGAAGACAGAATGCAAGTGGGTTAGGGGCAGAGAAAGAGGGAGACACAGAATCCAAAGCAGGCTCTGGGCTCTGAGCTGTCAGCACAGAGCCCGACGTGGGGCTTGAACTCACGAGACATGAGATCATGACCTGAGCTGAAGTCAGACACTCAACCTACTGAGCCACCCAGGCGCCCCTGGTATCTTTCTTATATATTAATACTATTAACCCTTTTCTCTGTATGCTGTAAATTTGATCTCATTTTAACTTTTCATGGTCTCTTTAGTAAAGTTTTAACTATTTACATGATCACATCTTTTGCTTTTTCCTTTCCTTGATAATTCGTGGGTTTTATGTTATACTTAGTACATTTAGTGGAGCTAAAATAATTTTTTTTTAATTAATTGGCTCTTTAACACAATAACCTCTATGTGGGGTAGATATCTAATGTTTTTTCCAAACATTTATTGAATAGTCTACTCTTTCCCCACTAATATGAACAACACCTTTATTGTATGTTGAGGGCTCTTACACACATTCACTTCCTCTCCCAGATGCTTCCAGACTCCTTATTCTTTGCTACTGTTTTGTCCATTCTTATGTCCATACAGTTAAAAATATATATGTTGTAGCTTTATGTCTTTTTGGCTGGTCAAGCAAGTCTCCTAGTGTTAGTGTCTTTGTCATTCAGTTTATAAATTAACTTAGGGAGAAGTGACATCTTATTAAGCCTTCCCATTTTGAGAATATCATTTGTTTTTCCCTAGTTTTCTTTTATATTCTTCCATAAAGTTTATAGTTTTCTCATATAGCTCTTGCACATTTCTTGATGTATTTAATAAGTAACTTGCATCTGGTAGACTTCTGATGTCCTAATTGGACCTGGGGATGGATTTCAAATATCTAGTATTATCGATAGCATGTCTGTTAGGTGCTCTCCCTTAAGTATCAGTATCTCTTAGGCAGGATTCGTATGTAGATTGGATAAAAGTTAATTTCACAGAGTTATAGATTGCTGAGTCTCTATAATGATACGTTCACATGCTCTAGAAGAAATCAGAGTTGTTATTTAACATGAAAATAAGGAGGTCTAATACATGTTCTCACCTGAATGAAAAGCCACTCTATGTCTACAGGATGGCAAGCTAAGCTAGGATACTTTGCAGAAAGTAACTTCTGATTAAGTCCAACACTTGTTCCAAGTGCTGTCCCGAGACCCTGAATTCCAATATAATAAAACTTGGCAAACTGGTTTGAGTCTTTTCAGGTTTAGCATTATCAGCATGTGAACCTGAACACATCAAAGAAAAATATTAGGAACTTCTCTGGAATTCCTTCTTGGTCTTTTGTGCCAAGTCAGTCAGGTGACTGCTGGTTCCCAAAGGTAAAACATAAATCTGGCGTCCAAGCCACCCAGGACCACTCTGCCCAATCATATTTCCGTGGCTTCTACCGGGCTTAGGTCCTCCATGCTACTTAATCTTGAATGTAATCTTGTCTTCTCCGTATGTGATAGTCTGCAATCCCAGCCTGTCTCCATGGAACCTAGTCTTTGTCCCCAACCAGTCATCTGGCATCTGGATGGATGAGCTTACCCAGAATAGTTGATTCTAAGACACAAAGCTTTACAAATGTGCCAGCCAAGGTTGAATGATGCAAAATGCATCTGTATAATTGGGATGATTTGCCTTTATGAAGTTAGGTAATATTGGATAAATCAATGTTAGTGTACTTCTGCCAAAAACACTTAATTGTAATAAAATTAGTATTTTTTTCCTTGGTTATTAGAACCACAAGCCCATCTCTCTCTTTTTTTTAAAAATTTTTTTTTTTTTAATGTTTGAGAGAGACAGAGCGTGAGTTGGGGAGGGGCAGAGAGAAAGGAGGACACAGAATCTGAAACAGGCTCCAGGCCCTGAGCTGTCAGCACAGAGCCTGATGTGGGGTTTGAACTCGGGAAGGGCAAGACCATGACCTGAGCTGAAGTCAGACGCTAACCGACTGAGCCACCCAAGTGCCCCAAGCCCATCTGTCTTTTTTTTTTTTTTTTTTTTTTAATTTTTTTTTTCAACGTTTATTTATTTTTGGGACAGAGAGAGACAGAGCATGAACGGGGGAGGGGCAGAGAGAGAGGGAGACACAGAATCGGAAACAGGCTCCAGGCTCTGAGCCATCAGCCCAGAGCCTGACGCGGGGCTCGAACTCACGGACCGCGAGATCGTGACCTGGTTGAAGTCGGACGCTTAACCGACTGCGCCACCCAGGCGCCCCCCCATCTGTCTTTTAAGAGTACTCTAATCCATGATTTTTTCCTCCTGGACTCTTTATATCTTACCCAGGGGCAAGATTAACATCCAATTTATCTTCCTAATAGGTTCTCATTGTTTATTGATTCATTCCCCAATAGTCAAATTAAGAGAAAAGCTGGTACAATGTTAAAATTAATCATATGACTAGAAACCCTGTAAATCCACTAAATAATGTATTTATAAAAAATATTTAGGATTGGTTACATAACTGAACAATGAATCCATAAATTAGTAGAAATGTAAAAATTTATTATTGAATACATAATTATAGAAATGATCTGTCCAAAGTAAAAAAAAAAAAAAAAAAAAAACCCAAAATCAATATTCACTTAAAATATAAATATATAATGCAAATTAAGTTACTGCCCATCATATTTTTTTTGTGTGCTTGTTATGAAAAATGTCCACCGTTGTTTCATGACATGGTCTTAAATCAAAATCACAATATCCAAGGGAAAAACGACTCTAAGAAGAGAAGAAAAGAGGTGTTTTGTTTTTTTTTTAATAAAAAAGACCAAAGCCATTTGTTAAAATGTTACAAAAAGTACAACATACTTACTCATAAGACTATATCCTACCTGTGGTTTCTTAAAATAATCAAGTCCCCTTCCAATCTTAATCATCCATCCATTGTTAAACCTATTGAAATAGTATACAGTATTATATTCCAGACATTTAAGTCAGACAGTTATCAAAGGTGTAGTGTAGTGTCAGCAAAATTTCCCCCTAACAAAGAAAATCATTTTCTCCAGTGGCATGAGTTGAACCAAACTTGGAGTTATTCATGGGCCGTGTCTACAATGAAATAAAATGTCCAAAGAAACCATTAGTTGGTTTGATTAGATGGTAACAAGTTTGTCAAGTAAATTATATCTTATTCTTGAATTTCAGATCTCTGATAAAACTTTCCTGTTCTGCTAAGTGTATTCAGGTCAGGCTATGGTGCATTGCAGGGGTTTCCCTACCTAGAGATGGAGGACAGACGCAGGATGAGCTCTGGACCCCGACCTCTGCTTCAACCACAGCAGCTGCATTTTCAGCTGTTTTGCATTTAGGTTGTGCTTAAGTTTTCATTAAAACTAAAGGTGCACTCACTATAAACATATGAAAGCTACTGTGCGAAACAGAGGAACATATTACTAAAATACCTGCATATACTGTCTCCTTGTAGACACTGCTGCGTACTGTCATGCCTATGAGATTATTTCATAAAATATAAGTGAATACTAAAATCATCAGAATATTAAATATTACCACCAGAAAATTATCCCAATACCCCAACTCTATATGTATGCTTGAATAGAAAAGTACTTCCTCTTCTCACGTGAAACAGAACATGTAAACTATTCCATTAAGAGATATGAAACTCAGATATAATAAGCCATATTTTTTCCTAAAAAGTGAAAAGATACTAAAATTGTGCTTTATTTAAAATTTTAATAAACTGAATATTTATATGCAATTATATTGCATTAAAATAAGTAAGTATATTCAACTGCATAAAAATTAAAATACTGCTATAACGAACCTAATTTCTCGGTCATGTACTGAAGAAGAATATTCTAATTCCAACAGCACTCCATGATTCTTGAGTGACTCTTTTATTTCTTGCAGGCCACTACTTTGCTGCTCTTTCCCACTACCCTGTTAATAGGAAAAATATGATTTTCTGTTCAGTTATTACTATTTTAAATTATCATTAAGCTACACAATGTGTATCAGATAAAATGGGAAAGATTCTATACTAGTTTCAATGTCTATTATCTCAAAGAAGCAATAAAAGTATGAAGCAGTTTAATGGCAGTTGTTTTTATCAAAATAATTGTTTTTTTTCTAATGTACACATAACACAATTCTATCCTATCTCCTAAAATGTGTTTTAGTAATGCTATTTAGTTATTAAGATGGGGTGCTTTCTTCAAGTTAATCTTAAAATTCTGGTTTATTTAGAAGCATTCCTATTTAAATCAAAATCAAGATAGAGATGCTCACTATCATGCTATGATCCACCAGAAGGCCAATACAGTAAATCAAGAAAAAGATATAATCATTGGTAAAGAGACAAAATTGTCAATAGTGCAGACAGTGTGATCATCTCCTAGAACATCCAAGAAACTAAACTGACAAACTATTTGAATTATAGTTTAGCAAAGTAGCCAAATGCAAGATACAACAAAATCAGAAAAGTCAATAGCATTTTTCTGAAGGTATTTTAGGCCTATTGTTGTACAATTCCCAAAGAAATAGCTCTAGCTGAAGCACTGTGTCCACATTTCCTTGCTCAAACTACATCTCCTAGCTAAACAAAATTCATGAAGAAAGAGTAAATGCTTCCAGATACCTACTTCATCCAGAGAGGTGAGAAGATGAATGGTTTTTACTTTACATGGTCTCTTAATAAGCATCTCACAAAATCGAAGAAAGTTATACAGCTGAAAGACATCATGATGGGTTATTACTAACTCATACATTTTAAGTAACATTTCATCATATTTTTCTGCATTTCACCTACCTGATGAATCTGTCTAATATAAGGATCTTGTATCCAAACTTCTGTAACTGTTTCATTAAGATATTCTTGAAAAAGTGACTCGTAACTGAAACCTGTTGCATTCTCTTCTATTTTAATCTGCCGATGATATTTTCCATCTAAAAAACACAAGTTTCAATAATAAAACCAGTGACAATTTATTTTCTTTTTATACTATTTACATATAGTGATTAATCAGGATCAGATACAAGTTAATTTTTTTTAACTCCTCCACTCAGCAAACATTTCTGAATGCCTCCTACATATATACGAGGCACAATGCAAGATGCTATATGTACAGAAATAAATAAGGCAAAGAATTCCATAAGTGAGTTCTGCCTTCATGGAGGTCAAATGGGAAAGTCCAGAGATTTCTTGGAAGAGGTTCTTGAGCTGAATCCTATAGACCAGGCAGTTTATTCAAGAGAAGTCTATATGTATAATGACAGCTGATAATTCTGTCACCATGAGTAGAACCATAAGCTATATAACTCAGTGGCTATGTGGTCCTTCTCTTCAGATATAAGTCTTTCTGTGTCCTGCAATTTAACGGCTAAAGTATTAAACATATAAATACATGGAATTTAGAAGGCTTTCTTAGAACTTATAAAGTATTTAAATTTTTTTTGATGTTTTTATTTATTTTTGAGACAGAGAGAAACCAGGAGCTGGAGAGGGGAAGACAAGGAGACAGGAACCAAAGCCAGCTCCATGCTGACAGCAGAGAGTTGATGTGGGGCTCGAATTCATGAGCTGCGAGATCATGACCTGACCCGAAGTTGGACACACAGACAACCGAGCCACCCAGGTGCCCCATAGAGTACTTTAAGTAGTAATTTTAGCACTTCTTAACAACCCAAGACTAGGATTGCACAGGGTCAGTAAAACAGTTCCATAGTTTTTGTTCATTCAAAACGAATGATTATTGAGTAAGTTATCAAAGATCTTTAAGATTTTTTTAAAAACATGACCCCTAATGGTAGTTCCTAATTTATGTGATGGTTGCCAATTTAAAGTTTGTTTAAAAAACAGTAGTTTGGGTTTTTTCCTAGTATTTCCACAGATATGATGTTACTAGCAACTATGCATCAGTTTTCAAGCCAAGCTACCCACACAGGTTAACTTAACCCAATGTATTCAAACCACAATGCTGATGGTACTCTATTTCATCAATGTTTTAAAAGGAAATTTCATTGTGAGTTTCAATTTGGGGTGAAGGAAATACAATTTTATTCCCACTCGACAGAGGAGCTCGCTGGGGCGGGGGGTACCCAGGGTAGGGGCTCATATGGAATACTAGGAAGAGGTAGGGGAGGGCCATATAAGGATAGCAAGGAAGAGCAGCTGAGGTCTGGAGGCACTGGTTTTTTGAGGACAGTAGTAACTTTGGCTAAAAAAAAGTAGGGTTATGCCAGGCAAAGGTGGTAATGACCATTTATAGACATATGTTTGTAAACTGGATGCTCATAAGTAGATTAATAGTAAGTAGGGAAGGACAACTAGTGGCATCTCTAGTCATTAGGAATACTTCACTCCTGAAATGTTTTGATTCACAGCAAAATCCTAAAGAAGTCCCAGGAGTTTCCTTAGCTACTTTAACATTTTGGTCATTTTAGAAAGCGAAACAGAAATAAAATACAGTATTTACATTTCCTATTTCTGCGTAGTATTATTTCAACTCCAGTCCACACATAAGCTTCATAAGGATCTGCAGTGAATTCCTTAAAATGGCATGCAAAGTTCTGCAGTATGTATAGCTTTCATCAGATATTCTCAAGAGGGTGTGTGAAAATCACCTCCCCACCTAAAAGGGTTAAGAATATAGGTTATGTATAGGGACATGGAAATGCAGAATAAAACTATAGGCTCCCAGGGATAAATGGTCCAGACCACAAAGAGTTACAAAAGGCAGAAACAGAAACACTGGATGAAATGGGCTTTGTCACACTTACTTATGGACACATTCTATAAAACAGCCTCTTTACCTTCTTTTTCTTGATCCGTGTATTTCTTCACTATTTCTGCTCTATCCATGTAGCTAGAAATTTGTTTTCTGAGATTACATTTCTTTGTAACATCTTTGGTGCCTACAAATTAAAAAAAATACACTCTCAAATTTCCAAAAAGTTTTTCTATTTAAACAGGCATTATTTCCAGTTTCCCAACTCTTCCACAAATTTCCTGTCCTATTTAGCATGGTTTGCCTCAATCCTCAAATACACAAATGGGCTCAAATTTGGTTTGATCACCAAGACCTCCATTTTTGCACTAAGCATCTGAAACAGCTTTATTTAGGAGTGGGAACTCTGACACTGTGTCTCACTGCTGGAGATACCAAATTTGATGAGGTGATGACAAAGGTGGCTTATTTTCAAACCTGAGTCTGAGAACCATTTCGTCCTAATCAACCTTAAGTCTGAAATCTTAACATAATCAAAACACAGGAAACAATACCTATCTTTCACAAAACCAGCTTCTCTTCCAGACTTACCCATTATAGTTCATGCTCAGTCTTTTTCCCAGTCACCCAAAAAATATAAGGTATTTTTTGAATACATATTATCAATAAAACCTTACCCCAAGTCCCTCGCCCCCAAATCACTTCTGGTTCCCTCATTCCTTCTTTTTGATATTACTTATATTTTCCAATAATAATTTCATTTTTAAACTCCCACTTTTTAACAACATTTTACTTTGAATTAATTTTATATTTATGGAAAAGCTGCAATAATGGCACACAGTATCCTTTCACCCAAACTCCCCTAATGTTAACATATCATGTGGATATGCTACAATTATCAGGGTTAGGAAATTAACATTGATACAACATTACTAACTCATCCACAAACCTTATTTGTATTCCACCAATTTTCCCACTAGAGAAAGAGAAATTTCATTTTCTGGTCCACAATCCTGCACAGCATTTAATTGTCATGTTTCCTTAGTCTCCTCCAATCTGAAATTGGTCCTTAGCCTCTCTACCTTTTATGATTTTGACATTTGGGGAAAACAGTGCAGTGGTCAGTTATTTTGTAGGATGTCTCTCATTTGGGGCTGTTGGTGTTTTCTCATGATTAGATTGAGGTTATGCATTTTGGGGAAGAAAATAATGAAAGCATGCCCTTCTCGGTACATGATGTCAATATATGTCATTACTGGTGAGTTCAAAGATCACTCCACTGTAAAATCACTATTTTGTCCTTCATAATTGATAAGTATCTTGTGGGAAGATATCCTGTTTCTCATCACTCTTTCACCTCCTAATTTTAGCATCCATTGATAGTCCTTGCCTGCAACAGTTATCACTGCAACTGTCAGTGTCTGTCAAACAGAGATTTTCTATTTCCATCATTCCTAATTAATTTATAAACTGGAATGCTACTATAAGGAAGAGCTGTCCATTCTCCCCCATCTATTTATTTATTGAGTGATCAATTTGTATCAGTATTGACTCATGCATATTTATTTTATTTTATGGGTTGTAATCCAATACTATTGTTTTTTTAAGTTTTTATTTAAATTCCAGTTAGTTTACAGTATAATATTAGTTTCAAGTGTATGATATAGTAATTCAGCACTTCCATACATCACCCAATGGTCATCACAAGTGCACTCCTTAATCTCTATCCCCTATTGTCCCATCCCCCTACCCATCTCCCCCTGGTAACCATCAGTTTGTTCTCTATAGTTAAGAGTCTGTTTGTTTCTTGGTTTGCCTCTCTCTCTTCTTCCCTTTCCTCATTTGTTTTGTTTCTTAAATTCCACATATAAGTGAAATCATATGGTATTTGGCTTTCTCTGTCTTATTTCACTTAGCATAATACTCTCTAGTTCCATCTATGTTGCTGCAAATGGCAATATTATTATCTTGCCCTAACTTTATCAGCTTTGGCTTTGAGAGCTCCTGCATGTTGGCTGACTCCTGTACTTTCAACATGACCCATTATATTTTGAGCACTTCCTTGCTTTCTCGTGCAAAATGTTCTAAACTCATCTTGTATTTTCCCTGCCCCAGCCCTGGAATCAACCATTTTTCCAAAGCCCTAAGTTCCTTTTATTGGAGAACGGTATGAAGAAATCCAATTCTGGGTGCTGAGTATACTTGCTGCCACTAGGGGAGTCCTGTCACTACTTCCAGATCCTTTCAATTTGTGGCTAGAAAGTAAATATATATAGGGTTACTAACACACACATATATCTGCCTTTATTTCCGTGTCTACACATCTGTATATATATTAAAAACCATAAGTTCATGATGATAACTTGGATCCCACAGGGTTCATACTAGCCGTCCTTATCTCCTTAAGTGTAACTTCTTTTATTATCCACAATATATATACTGGCTTATTCAAGACTCATATAAAGTAGTTTCTACCTCTGGGAGAAAAACATTTACCAAGTAAAACACAATGTTTGTATATAATTCATTTTGTCTTTAACCTTACATAATATGGTCAAAATACTATTTTCCAGAGATAATTGAGTTACCTATTTTCTTGTCCACCTGCTTCTGTATCACAGTTGAATAATTCAGAGCAGCATTATTCCTTCCTCATCTTGCTACCCCATTCCCATTCCTTCCTTCTTTGTACCTCTTTTCCACTACCCCACAAACCTCATTAGTTTCTGTTTTTATCCTTCGTTTCAAACAAATGAGGAGACACATGAATATCTTCCTTTTTACATGAAGGATAGCATACCATAGATCTCTTTGTCCTTTGTAGTTTTCACCTAACAGTGTATCCTGGAAATCACTCCATATCTCTTCCACAGATCCTCCTCATTGTTTTTTACAACAGTATAGCACTCCATTGTGTGGATGTACCACACTTTATTCAACCTCTCTTCTTCCCAGGGTATTCAGGTTGTTTCCAACATTTTACTGATATCAATATGGGGCGCCTGGATGGCTCAGTCGGTTCAGCGTCCGACTTCGGCTCAGGTCATGATCTCGCGGTCCGTGAGTTCAAGCCCCACGTGGGGCTCTGTGCTGACAGCTCAGAGCCTGGAGCCTGTTTCAGATTCTGTGTCTCCTCTTTCTTTCTCCTTCCCCGCTCTTGCTCTGTCTCTCTCTTCTCAAAAATAAATAAACATTAAAAAAAAATATTGATATCAATATAATTACTGAATTCTTTTCTTTTCAAGTCCTTCTACTTGAAAATTAGTATCGAGATCCCTACTTTCTCATGCCTATACTTCAGTATCTTAAGAAAATCCTAATCTATCCATTTATAATCTATAAATCTCTTGTGAGGAATCCTGTTTTTGCTCCTAAGGTGATATGAGAACTCATATTCTTCTACTAGGTTTATATATATTTCTTTAAACTCAAAAACCTTGAACTGGTCTTTTTATCAGGATTAAGCATTTTATGGTCTCTGTTACAAAGAGGCAGTGTGAATAGTGGTTAACAGCAAAGCATCTGGAGTCACATGGTTTTAGTTCAAAACTTGCTTTGCCACTTTTGGCTGTGTGACCATGGCCAGTTATTCAACCTGTCTGTATCCTCAACTGTAACACGGAAAGAGAAATTGTTCCTTAGACAGGGAGATGATTAATGATCAAAGAGACTGGCTTGTAGGAAATAATAAATTTTGTTAATATCATTATCACCTACATAATTTTTTCCATTCGCCATACTCTGGGCTTCCTTTAGAACCAGACTATAATATCTCTTTTCTTAAATTCCACTGTTACTTTGCGACTGCCTATAAATATACTCTATTTTCTCTGTCCTCTGTAAATAAAGTAGTCCTTTCTTAACGATCACCCTCAATCAGCTGGCAGAATTTAACAATGTAGACCCATTCCTCAAACATCACATCTCAGTTTCCTAGGCTTACTTACAGCAGCCATTCCACTGGAACCTCACTCCCACATCTAGTCATGTCCTAATGCCAATTATTCAATATCCAGACTGTCTCCTCCTTTCTTAATATTGGTGTCACCCCTCTGGTTCCTTCAGGCCCTTCTCACCTCTCATCTTGATTCCTGCAGAAGCTCCTCGATTGGTCTGCTTTACTTTAGTCTCTTCAGGTTAGTATCTCCCCCACACTCTTGCCATATTCACTCATTTATTCAAGAATTATTTACTGAGAACTTACCACATGCCAGACATTGTTCTAAGCACTGGGGCTACAGCAGTTAATAAAACAGACATGATGATCCCCTATCATTCAAGTGGGAGGAAAGACAACAATAAAAGGAAGTTGGTAAAATATGTATGTTAGATTGTGATAAGTGCTATTAAATAAAATAAAACAAGGAAGAAAACAAGGGAGTCCTGGGATGGGGTTGTAACTTTACACAGGACGTCAGGAAAGGCCTCACAGTGAAGGTACTATTTGTATAAAAAACTGAAAGAGAAGAGGGAGTATGCTATGCAGATATTTGGGAGGAGAGCATATTCCTAATAGAGACAAGCCCTGACATGCAACTCTAATTACATCACTCCTTTATAAAAACTTTAAATGGTTTCTCCTTGTCTATGGAAGGAGTTAAAATCTCCTGGCAGTGAAGATCATCCACACCACACCTCAATCTACTTTACTTCTCACTCTTCTTCTAGAGACACACAATGAACCAAAGTGAACCACTTATTTGGTAAAAATAGCACAGACAGAATTTAAACACTCTTTGCGGAATTTCATTTCTGAAATTCTACTTATTCCTCAAAAGCCACCTCCACCTTTCCTCCCCCAAATGACCTTTAACTATTTAAATCCTCATTGTCTCTCTCTCTCTCCTGGCACTTATTTCCTGTACTAGAGTTATTTGCATTTGTACCTTAACCTGTAAGATCAGGTCACTGTCTCTATATAACCTCTGTAGAATCAGTAGAGCACACAGGAGCAAAACTATAGTTCTCCTGATTCAGATTCCCAGAATGCCAGAACTTGAGTAGTGCTTGACCTGACAACCCTAGAGCACTGGAACTTAAGCAATGATCCACCTGACCAACACTGTACACCCTCTCTTTTTTTGGCAGTCAGTATACCAGAGTCTTTAAAGCCTTGGGCTCCCAATTTTGACTAACTGTGGTGGAACTGAAAAGCTTAATTTTATGCTGTACAATGAGGATAACATCAGCTCCTACTTCTCAGGGCAATTGTAAAGATGAAACAAGATCATGATGTTCATGTGCTCTGACAGTGCCTAGCACTCAGCACTCATAAATGATAATTACTTTCCTCCATCATCATCATCTCCTTCTTCTCCATCATCATCATCTTCATCTTCATCATCATCTGGGCCTTCCCAAAGTAGTTTTACTACTAAAGCCCCCAACCCTGAAAAGCGCCCTCTGCTGTCCAAAAGCTTCTGTAATACTTCCGCTAAAAGGCACACAGGGGAGATCTTTGGCCAGACTGGGAGCTACAGGGCGTGGGGACCAGGGGCCAGACTTAACTTAAATCAGTTTAATCACTGAGTGTCTACTATGTGCCAGAGATTGTACCGGTTGTTAATGGTTATTTGGGTACTTCTCAACATTGAATAACTATATTAACAGATCAAGTTTCGCTGTGCCCACCCACAATCCTATGTATTTCTCACAACGAATTTCAGTACACCCGTTATTTAAGGTGTACTTAAAGGTACTTAAGGTATTCTACCGCTGTGATTTTATTTTTGTTTACTTCTAACGAAAATATCTAAACATAAAAGCAAAGATAATAGTGTAACGAACACCCTTATTACCGTTCACATAGATTTAAGAATTGCTAGAATTCTGCCACATTTGCTCCGGGTCCCCCCCCCCCCCCCGCCTTAAAATTAAATTCAGACATTATGACAAATTCTTCCCAAGACACTTCGGTCTGCATTTCTAAAAATCAAGGACAGTTTTAGAAAAAAACATGCTACCTAACAAAGTCAATAATTTGTTACCCAATCCATATTCAAACTTTCCAAAAAGGATCCAAAAATGTATTTTTACATTTCTTTGAACCTGAGTCCTATCAAGGCTTATATATTTAGATTTGATTCTGTCTCTTCAAAATCTAGAGTACTGACCCTGTCTTTTTTGATGACATCAATCTAAAAGAAAGCAGTCCACTTGTCCTGTAGAATATCAACCTTCTGTTTGTAACTGCTTCCTGGTGATGTACAAGAAGGGTTTTTAACTTTCACTCTACCCCCAGAAACTGCGGATCCAGTTCCTTTCCTCTGGTATCCTCTCCACGGCTCCCTGCTCACCTCTCAGGACCTGCATGAGCAGGTCAATCCCCTCCTGGTAACACACCAGAGCCTGCTGGTACCGAGACTCCGAGTCCAGTTCCATCGCCCGCTTTAGCACCTTGAATGCAGCTGTGCTTTCGGCTTCCTGCTCCTGTCCGGATCTCGCCATAGTTACGGAAACTCCTCTCTGCTTCAAACACAACCAGAGCCGAGCCAGCCGCTGCCGCGCGGGGGAGGCGAGGAGGGAGGGGGGAAATAACGTGACAGACCTGCGCCTGCGCTCTCTTTTTATGGCCTTGAAGGGGCGGGACGTGGCCGGAACTAAAGTGCCGGGGTTGACTACGAGTACGCTATATGAAGGCCAGGTTTGTGTGTTGCGCTTCGTGGGCGCCCGTCTGCTCTGCTTCCCCTCGGTGAGTAAGGTCAGGCTGAAGAATATTTAGGAATATTGCATTTTTGCCAGGAGTGGGTACCTGGGAACGCCGTGATGTGGATTGATTTTCCTATTGGATTCTGAGTTTGCGGGTCGTAATAACCTAAATGAATTTGCGCCCGTTCACTGTCCCTTGGGATCGCGAAAAGCCAGTGGTCGAGCGGATCCGGTTTCCCAGTTCCGGAGCCGCGCGGCTTGCTAAGCCGGGCTCTGGACCCGCCTAGGCAAGATAGTTTAGTGGGGCAGGGAATTCAGGGTTGTTTTGGCAGTTTTTGTGCTTCTCTTTATAACTAATTTCGGTTTCCCACTGGGGATCCGCGTAACTTGAATTTTTTGTTAATGAGGATAAAAGCTTGCTAATTGCATCTTAGAAGGCAACACCTTCGGGAGTTTGCAGTTAAAATATTTACCATTTTACTGAAAGCTGTAATTTTGCAATCATGTTTTTGATCGCCGCCTACCCATAGCTGCCTGTTTTGCATATTTTCGCCAACAGGAGCTGATGAAGACTGCCTGTTACTTTTTAGGCGTTAGGAATTAAAAGAGACATTTTTTGCGTTCAGAGATATCGGTTAATTGAAAGGAAAATTCTATGTTGTGCGTTTTCAGTGTTTTCCTTCCTTTTGTCAGTAAGTAGGTGTCTAAAACTGTTCGGATATTAACTGGGGGCAAAAAGTAGAAAATCACCTTGGTAGCCTTCCCTCCATGGGTATGTTTATATTTTACTGATAGCTTTCCAGAGTTTTTCTGTGTATACATATACAGTCACAGACATTTTCTTAATGGAAAAGGGATCATACTTCTCATGATGCATGTTTTCCTATTTTTGCAAGAGAAAAGCTACTGTACAGTAGAAGACAGTATAGTTGCTTCAAGGTCCAAGAGTTGTGTGAATAATTATTAACATTAACCTTTATTTTTTATTAAAACTTACAACTTTTCACTGTCACACCTTCTGAAGTCTGTAAATTAAACTTAATTCAGCAGAAATTGATAACGTACCTACTACACAACAGGTGCTGCTCTTGGTAGATGCTTGGGATACATCTGTGAATAGATAGGGCACACCAAGAAAAAAAATTTTTTTTTTAATTTATTGTCCTTGCAGAATTAACATGTTACTGGGTAGAGACAGACAGTAAGCAACAAACCTAACAAACTATGTTAGAAGAGAAGTGCTATGGAAAGAAAATCCAGTGGAGTGAGGAGTGCTGACAGTTGTGGGGGGTCAAAATGTTAAACAATGGAATCAGGATAGACCCCACTAAGAAGAGATTTGAGCCAAAAATTGAAGCAATAAGGGAACTAACTATATGAATATCAGGAGCATTCCAGGAGAAAAAACAGTCAGTCCAGAGGAGCTTGTCTGCCTGGCAACTTCTAGGACCTGTAAGGGTGTCAGTGTGTGTATCCAGTGTATCCAGTGAGCAAGGGAGCAGTTGGAGATGAAGTCCTAGAGGTAGGGGTTAAGGACTGGCTATTGCTCTGAGACATTGGAGGTTTTGGTTTTTTAATAAATAAGCTTTTTATTTCAGGATAACTTTAGGTTTACAGAAAAGTTGTGAAAATAGTAAAGTTCCTATATACCCCACATCCTATTTCCCCTTTTATTAACATCTTACATTAGTATGGTACATTTGTTAGAATTGATGAACCAGCATTATTACACTGTTAACTAAAGTCCATATTTCATTCGAATTTTCTTAGTGTTTACCAGATGTCCTTTTACCCCATTTAGTTAGTAGTCATGTCTCCTTAGGCTCCTCTTGACTATGGCAGTTTCTCACTTTCCTTGTTTTTGGTGATTTTGACAGTTTTAAGGCAGTAAGGTATTTGAAGACATACTCCCATCATTTTGAGTTTTTAAGTAGTTCGTTTCTAGTGCTACAAAGTGCTCCAGGTTCATCTTAATATATTCCCTGCAGTAGCCCTATGATTAGCCATTTCTCAAAGGAGCCCTGGTTTCTTTTATTAGAGAATGCTAAGATCAGGCGCTGAGTGTGTTCATTGCTACTGGGATGCCATTCAGCTAACAGAGCTAACCCATGTATATATACATTCATACCTGTGATTATTTCTGTATCCATCAGTATCTATATTAAGCTAAACATGAGCTCAAACTCTCAACTTGTGTCATTGAATCACATGGATTATTCTAGCTTTCTCCTCTTATATGTTACCTTTCACTTCAACAGTGAGAAACCTGGCTCATTGGAAGGTTTGGGGAAGAGGAGTTGACATGATTTGATTTGGGATTTTAATGAAATGGTTGCTGCTATGGAGAAGAGAGCTTATGGAAGTTGGACTGGAAACTGGAAGGCCCCTTAGGAGGCTTTTGCTGAAATCTAAATGATAAGAGAAAAGTAAAAAAATGTGAAGCCAAATGAATTGGGTTAATATATAATGTTTAACTTAGGAGGAAGAAGTATGGTAAAGAAAATAATTTATCGTTACCTATTTGATTGCAGAGCCAGAGGATTAAATAAGCATCTCTTCTAAGGAAGCGTCGATACAAAATATATATAAACAACCAGCTAAGCAATGGCTGATGATTTGCACTAGATACTGATTTGAACTAGAAATTCTTATGCTGTATAGTAATCTTTGAAGTCTGAATGAGAGTTATGAAATTTTGATATACTTCTGAATTCTGAGTTGAGCAGATCATAGTTCTAACCCATTAATTGATTCAAACATTCATAAACAAACACTGGGTGCCTACTGTTCATCAGATACTGTGCTAGATGCTGAGAGTAGAAAATGAACAAGATAAAATTCTGGCTTTCATGGCATTAAGGATTTAGTAGTTGACTCTTCTAAAACTGATGCATAATTAATTTTGAGAGACTGGTTTAGTTGCTGAGAATTTTTCAAAAGTCTTGGCTCTTTTAATGGGACATCTTGCGTTGATTCCCACAACTTCATTGTTTTGTCCACATCACAGGAAAGACTTGACGAGCTTGAGTGAGCCAGAATCTGGTGGATTCACCAAAGTACAGCATTTACCCAATTTTAGTGTGTTAGGGTATTCTTATTACAACTTTGTAATAATTTCATAATAGTAAAAGCTACCATTTGTTGAGGGCTTCCTATGTAAAAACTGTTTTAGGTGTTTTTAGAATGATTCATTTGGAAAGTAGGTATTATATTCTGTCCTTTTGAAAAAGAATTGAAACACAAATTAAGTAACCAATGAAAAATGTACATGTAGTTCATAAACCTTATCTTTCTGCTTTTGTATACATCAGTATAATTGGTTGTAATTATTGCCTGTCTAAATAAACATGACTTTTTTACATCATAGAAGCAATGCATATTCATTAAGAATAGTTTAAAAATACAAGTATTCAAGAAAGAAAGTTATAGTTTACTTTTTAACAGAAAGGTATTATGATTTCGTGAAAATGCACTGGAGTAGGAATTACGAGAATTGGGTTCCAAACTATATGCTCCTTGGATAAGCTGAATGCCCTTGGATTGGATTGGATTGAAGGTGGATGCCCTTCAAAATGAATGAATTTTCATTTTCCACATACATAGGCTAAGGTGGTCAATTCTAGAGGCACCTGGGTGGCCCAGTTAGTGAAGCATCCACCTCTTGATTGCTCAGGTCATGATCCCAGGGTTTTGGGATCCAGCCACGCACTGGGCTCTGTGTTGAGCTTTTGTGATTCTCTCTCTCTCTCTCTCTCTCCCCAGCTTACTTGCTCACTCTCAAAATACATAAATAAACATTTTTTTCTTTTCTTTTTTTTTTTTTAAAGAAGGTTGTCAATTCTCATTCTAGGAGTCTAGAGTTCTTCAGTCCCTTCTAGTCCTTTCATTTTGTGATTTTATAACAAAGCATTCTTTATCTGTGCTCTTTGGTGAAGAAGTTAAGTAGTAGTGATTTCTTTGCCCATTTTTATTGAATCAACCTAGTTTCTAACTCATCTGGCAAAAATGAAATGTGATTAATGTATAATTGCTACATATGGTTTTGCTGAATTCTGAATAAAACATTTATTATAACTTCTTACTCTTATTGCATTAAAATAACTAGGATTTTACTGTTAAACTTCAGTCAAGTTCATAATTAACTTCTTTAGGTTTTTAATAATATGTAAGTAGGCACCTGTCCATTTCCAATACATATTTGACCCATGGATCTATTTTATGCTTGTCATAGCCTTTGAAGAGAACAGTCACCACACTCATGGCAGGGATTTTGCGCTCAATAGTTCAGAAGCCCCCAGGTGGACTCCAAGTAAGTATTTCTTTTCAAGTATCATCTTTCTCTCTTTTTTTATTCCTTAAGAGTGATTTCTCTCTCTTTTGTAATTAACAAAACAAACAGGCAAGTTAAACTGTACAAGTTCCTTTTTTTATATAGTGTTTTTAATGTTGAAGAGCAGTTTTATTTATGATTTATGATCTGCTGTTTTATCACTAAAAATTTAAAAACACAAAAGATCTTTTCCTGGAGAACATGCTGGTAAAAAATGGCCACTGTTGATTCCCCTTAATCTTTTTTTTTTTTTTTTCAACGTTTATTTATTTTTGGGACAGAGAGAGACAAAGCATGAACGGGGGAGGGGCAGAGAGAGAGGGAGACACAGAATCGGAAACAGGCTCCAGGCTCTGAGCCATCAGCCCATAGCGTGACGCGGGGCTCGAACTCACGGACCGCGAGATCGTGACCTGGCTGAAGTCGGACGCTTAACCGACTGCGCCACCCAGGCGCCCCTCCCCTTAATCTTTTTAAAGTTTTAGGTTTTTCCCTTCAATTATGAAAAGAGTATATTTCCAATCATAGAAAAATATGGAAGAGCAGAAAGAAGAAAAGCCCTCTCCCAGAGATCACTAATGTTTGTATTTTCATGTAATTCCTTCTATTCTTTCTTACAGAAATTGTAGCAGTACAGCCTAACCCATTCATGAGGGCCAGAGTCTAGATACAGACCTGCTGCTGGCCATACATTGGTGCTGGCCAGTACATTGCCTTAACCTTAGATTAATCCTGTGTGGTCACTATTATTTCCTTCTTAAATAGCTGAGGAAATTGACTCTCTGAGAGGATAAGTGTCTCATTTCTCACAAATGGTGAGCACAGAGCCAGGATTAGAAGCCCATGTTTTTCCTTTCTCTCCCTCATTCACTCCTACTTACTGTCTAGTTGTTTGTGGATCTCTGCAGGACAGAGAGGGCATGAAAAGAATGATTATTGCCCATCCAGAGGGGAGTTTCCTGATGGGAAGGATTGGCAGTGAATCCTTTTTCTTTAGCAGACTGAGAGCAACAGGACTGGAAGATTGTAGAAAGGGAATAAGAAATACGAACTAGGAGTGTTGGCATTGTAGGGACTAGAAAGAAAATTGGCAACTCCTTTTCTTTTACATTGTATTGGTGAAAGTAAATTATTGCACATTGTCTAGAGCAGGCGTTGGCAAACTATGGCCTGCAAGTCAAATTCAGTCCACCTATTTTTGTAAATCAAGTTTTATTAGAACATAGCCATGCCTATTTGTTTACATATTGTTTGTGGCTGCTTTTACCTTACAGCGGCAGAGTTGAGACTTGACAATGGAAACCATACAGCCCTAAAGCTGGAAATATTTCCTGTCTTGTCCTTTATAGAAAAATATTGCCCACCCTGGTCAAGAAGTCTATATTTGACTCATATGGAATTTAAGAAACAAAACAGATGAACATAGGAGAAAAAAGAAAAAAAGAGAGGCAAACCAGAAAACAGACTCTTAACTATAGGGAACAAACTGAGGGTTACTGGAAGGGATGGGAGCGGGAGGATGGGCTAGATGGGTGATGGGTACTAAGGAGGGCACCTGTCGTGATGAGCACTGGGTGTTGTGGAAGTGGGAATCACTAAATTCTACACCTGAAACTGATATTACACTGAATGTTAACTAACTGGAATTTAAATAAAAACTTGAAAAAAAAAGAGAAGTCTATATGTGCTTTTTGTTTTATAATGTTAGTGGTAAGGTGAGATGTATTCACTTAGCTAAGGAGCTGAGATAAAGGTTTGATAATTATAGGTTAAATAAAAACAGACTTTTGTCACCTAAAAATTGGTGAGTATAGATTTCTGCACTAGCCAGAGTTTTTTAAAAAATGTTTTCTATCATGTTTAGACTGTAACAAAAGGTGTGGAGTCTCTCATTTGTACAGATTGGATTCGTCACAAATTTACCAAGTCAAGAATTCCAGATAAAGTAAGAACAAGGGTTTGGTGGGGTGGGGGTTAGCGTTACTATTTTTTTAAGCATGTTATGTTTTCAAATGGTACCTATTTGTATAATATTGAAAACTTTTACATTGAATTATTTGTGGATGTCCATGGTAGTATAGAGTTTAAATAACACATGGTAGAATTTATCTAGGTAATGATTCTTTTTTTTTTTTTTTTTTTTAATGTGCCACTGGCCTTTGAAGTAGTGGGGTTTTATCATCTTAGTACCTGTTTATTCCCGCTTATGATTTTTGCCTTAATATTTTGTGTTTTCATATCACCATTATCCTCAGGAAAACAGTGGGTCTTCCTCCGGCTCAGACTCTGTCTCTGTGCTTCTTTGTGTTCACTTTATATATTGAGTATTGCAACTTGGGATCTTTGCGTTTTCTTTGCTATACTTATGTGTACATATCATACTTTTGGAAAACACTGGCTAAGCCCCCTATTAACTTCCATTTTATTTTGTTTAAATGAATAGACTTTATTTCTTACAGCAGTTTTTGGCTTATAGAAAAATTGAACAGAAAGTACAGAGAGTTCCCATATACTCCCTCCCCCAACATATATAGTTACCCTATAATTAACATTTTGTATTGGTATATATTTGTTAGAATTGATGGACCAGAATTGACAGATTATTATTAACTAAAGTCCTTAGATTGCATCGGGGTTTACTATCAGTGTTACACATTCTGTGGCTTTTGACAAATGCACAATGTCCTGGGTCATTAGGGAATCATACAAATAGTTTCATTGCCCTAAAAATCCTCTGTTCTTCGCCTGTTCATCCCTCCCTCTCATCTCCCAACCCCTGGAAACCACTGATATTTTTCCTGTTTTTATAGTTTTGCCTTTTCCAGAATTTCTTATTGTTGGAATCATGCACATGTAGTCTTTCAGACTGGCTTTGTTCACTTAGCAATATGCAGTTAAGGTTTCTTGACGTCTTGCCACCAGGATTGCTAGCTTTTTGTTAACTATACTTAGTCAAAAGAATGATAAATTGTGAGTTAGCTAAAACATATCTGGATAGAATTAAGGAAAAACACGAATTTGAAAGATCAAGTTATTTTCCATTAAAGTGGCTGGGGACTCAGAAATCAAACAAGTTTCTGGAAATAATGAAAGTTGCATTTTTATAACCTGAGTTGTGTGGCTATGCAGTTCATTTCTTTTTATTACAAATAATATTTGGTTTTATGGATGTACTGTAGTTTGTTTAGCCATTCATCTCCTGAAGGACATCTTAATTGTTTCCAGTTCTTGACAGTAGTGAATAAAGCTGCTGTAAACATTTGTGTGCAAGTTCTTGTGGGGACATAAGTTTTCAACTCATTTGAAGTAAGTACCTAAGAATGCAGTTATGCAGTTGATGGAATATATGGAAAAGACTACATTTAGTTTTTAAAGTCTGGGTTTTTTTGTGTTTTTTTCCCCCAGTTTTTTGTATTGCAGCAAAATATATATACAGTGTACTGTCTCAACCATTTTTAAGTGTACATTACAGTGTTATTAAATACATTCATATTGTTGTGCAGTCCTCACACCATCCATCTCCAGAACTCTTCATCTTACAAAACTGGAACTCTGTACCCATTAAATAATAACTCCCCAATCTCTTTTCCCCAGCCCCTGACAACTACCATTCTCCTTTGATTTTTTTTTAAGATAAAATAGTGTTACCATTGACTATTTTGACACCTTTAATATGCTTGATGTTCTTATATCAGAAACCTTTTTATTTTTCAAGTCATGGCTTTGCTGCTGCTATCCTTTCCACAACTGTATTGTCTTGTATCTTTTCATGTTTCTTAGTCTGTAAAGTTCTAGAATAAAAGGATAGATACAGACGTTAGCATTCCTTTAAAATGTGTAAGGCATTGATTTTGATTGTCAGCTGTAGCAAATATGAAAATTCAAACTTCATGGAAATGATTCTGAGATGTGTATCTCCAGCCCATGCCTATCTTCTGAACTTATTCCTATATTCTCACATGTTCCTAGACCCTGCCTTGTGGATAATGCAGAGGTATTTCAGGTTAAACATATTTAGAATCAAACTCGTCTTACTTTCTCTCCAAACAACCAAATGAAATAGGATGCTCGTCCCGTATTAGTTATATCAGTTAATGCTACCATCCTTTACCTGATTTCCCAAATCAGGGTGGAGATGTGTCCATCTCAACCCCTCCATTCCTCCATTCACCACAAATGCATCTATTTTACTGTCCAGAGTCCCCAAATGAGTCCCTTTTCTGTTGCAGCTACTGTAGTTCAGGCTCTTAAACCAGGGCTGCAAGTTTCCTGGTACCAGTCTCCCATTCCCACTTCATTTTGTCCTCTTACAAGTATATTCTTTCTGAGTCCTTTAAAATTGTAGTCCTATTGCTTCAAGTCTTCAAGAGCTCTGTATCCCTTCTGGAAGTTTCTGAAGGCTCAGCACAGTTGAGCAATTTAACTTCATCCTCTACATTGCTTTCATGTTTTTTTCTACTTGAGCCACACATTTACCCTTGGTTTTCCCAGATATTTTGTGCTCTTTACACTGTTTCTTTAAATCTTTGTTTTTCTTCAGCATGCCTGCCCCATCCTCTGTTTACCACCATTCTTCTCACCCTGCATCTCTTCAAAACCCCTAGAAAATACAAATGAGCAAAAAGAGCAAAAAGACACCCTTAATCCCACCACCTGGAGACAGCTTCCATATCCTTTTCTGTTATATGTTTTTAAAGATGTGAATCATCTCATGTAAAATGCTTCTTTAGCTTCTGTCTTCATTTAGCAATATAATGTGAGCCTCTCAGCAGATAAGTTTCTACCATATTATTTTATAATTAAATAATACCCTTTTTGATCAAAGTGCCACCATGTGTGTGTGTCCGTGTGTCCATGTCCTTCCTTGGTCTGATTTCCCAGAGGTGATATGACTCGATCTAATGTCTTTGAGACCTTTATACATATATAAGTGTATGTATATGCACATATGTATATTACATGATTCTTAGAATTAGTCGTTATGGGGGCGCCTGGGTGGCGCAGTCGGTTGAGCGTCCGACTTCAGCCAGGTCACGATCTCGCGGTCCGCGAGTTCGAGCCCCGCGTCGGGCTCTGGGCTGATGGCTCAGAGCCTGGAGCCTGTTTCCGATTCTGTGTCTCCCTCTCTCTCTGCCCCTCCCCCGTTCATGCTCTGTCTCTCTCTGTCCCAAAAATAAATAAACATTGAAAAAAAAAAAAAAATTAAAAAAAGAATTAGTCGTTATGTAGTGTATTCTGTGTACACACTCATGTACTTGGTACAGATGAAACAAATATGAGATCCTACTACACATAGTGGTGTGGAATTATTTTTTTCTCAAGAATGTATTATGGGGGCGCCTGGGTGGCGCAGTCGGTTAAGCATCCGACTCCAGCCAGGTCACGATCTCGCGGTCCGTGAGTTCGAGCCCCGCGTCAGGCTCAGGGCTGATGGCTCCGGAGCCTGGAGCCTGTTTCCGATTCTGTGTCTCCCTCTCTCTCTGCCCCTCCCCCGTTCATGCTCTGTCTCTCTCTGTCCCAAAAATAAATAAACGTTGAAAAAAAAAAAAAAAAAAAAGAATGTATTATGGCCATCCTTCAATGTTAGTAGCTGCTAAGATAGTTAACCTTATTGGTTTTTATGGCAGCATTGTATCCCATGGGATATATCATAATTTATTCAGTTGTATCATATATTACTGGTTTTATTATTTTGTACTAGTTTTAATTCAAATGTATGCCTTGTAATTCCATTTAGTTATTCTACGAGGAACATGGATGTGGCCTTTAAATTTTTCATTATTACAAATAGTATTACCATGTACCTCTTTATTTAGTACATTTTATATACTCAGGGAAGTTTTTTGTGTGATAGCTTACTAGAACCTTTTGATTTTTTAGAGAATCAGTATTAATGTCAGCTCTCTTGAGCTGTTTCTGACCCTTTGTAGGCAGTCATTTGTACTAACACATACTCATGTGTTGTCATTGTAAGCTTATCTTTGATGCCCTGCCTGAATGGGGTGGAGGGATGCTACTGTACCCTGCTTATCTGGTGCTAATACAGTCTCCTGGCATTTGAACTCTTTAATGTCCTTTTGTTACTCCCGCTTTGCTCTTAAACAAAACAAAACAAAACAGTCTTTGCCTGTGTGATTTTTTTTTCAGAGTATGCAATCCTTAGACTTTGTCTGAATAATCAGTTTGAAGATGAGGATTTCAGAAAGATTGGGGATAAGATCATTATGTAGATTTTAGGGGGTGGTTAAGAAAGGAAAAGGAAATACATAGAAACTGTGTAGTTGAAAACTTACCATTTATAATTCTTTCCTAGGTATTTCAGCCTTCACCTGCAGATCATGAAAAATATGGTGGGGATCCACAGCACCCTCATAAACTACATATTGTTACCAGAATAAAGAGTACAAAAAGACGTCCATATTGGGAAAAAGATATAATAAAGATGCTTGGATTAGAAAAAGTAAGCAGCTGTTTAAGTCCTCTTAAGTTAGTTGTTTAAATTTGCTTTAAATTTTATAATTTTTAAACTTTAAGGTACATTTTTATTACTTCACTCATTTAAATGTATTATTTAGTGTAATTTATTTGAAAATTTGATTCAGACAAAATGAGTTTCACCTTAACATTTCACTGTAACATGGGACCATCTGCTTTGAAATGGATCCATAACCCTGTTTCCTTTGTTTATAGGCACATACTCCTCAAGTTCACAAGAATATACCTTCAGTGAATGCAAAACTGAAAGTGGTTAAACATTTGATAAGGTTTGTTGTTTGTTACTTCAGCTATTTATTTTTTAAATTTTTTTTTTTTCAACATTTATTTTTTTTGGGACAGAGAGACAGAGCATGAACGGGGGAGGGGCAGAGAGAGAGGGAGACACAGAATCAGAAACAGGCTCCAGGCTCTGAGCCATCAGCCCAGAGCCTGACGCGGGGCTCGAACTCACGGACCGCGAGATCGTGACCTGGCTGAAGTCGGACGCTTAACCGACTGCGCCACCCAGGCGCCCCGTTACTTCAGCTATTTAAAAAAATGTATTACCTAGTGTAATTCTAAAAGCATTTTCTTATGTCACAGAATCCAGCCCCTGAAGTTGCCACAAGGACTTCCAGCGGAAGAGGACATGTCTAACACGTGCCTCAAGAGCACTGGGGAATTAGTGGTGCGGTGGCATCTAAACCCTGTAGATCAGGAAGCAGTTAAGTCCTAATGCCAGAGCAGTTTCATATTTAAAAATGTAAATCATTTTTATTTAAAGATAGAAAAGGTTCTCATTAAAATATATTTTAAATTCTAGTCATTTTCACTGGCTAAACATGGTGTGATTTCTTCCTTGTATAGGCTTGGAAGTTTCAGTGCTGGTATTTGATTTAACTCTCTTTTCTGTCTGATAGTTTCACTGCAGAATGGGCTGGAGTGGTATTGTTTAAACATTTGAGTTCAGATGTCACCTTAGCAGTCACCATTGACTTGTTTAAAATATTGTTTTCTCTTTTAATTGAACGCAACAAATTCCTCGAGTGTCCCTTTGAGTGAGCAGTGTGTTACGTGTTGGGGAAATGCGCAGCAGACCAGAACATGGTCCCTGCCCATCAGGAGTTTAGTCTCTTGCTAGAGAACAGAGATTCGGCCACAGTCATTAAACATTGGATGTAGCTAGATTGACTGCTTGTGCTTTAGTGTCTATAAGTATATATGTAGAGTTGGCTGCATTTTATTCTTAAATTTAATACCAAAAATAGTGTCTTTTTCTAATTATAAATCTAAATTGGCCCAAATTTTATTGATGTTCTTTGAATTCCTAAGAAACCTCTGCCAACGGTTGAGGTAATATTTAAAAGATGGGAAAGAAGGGAGAAATCTTTTAGGGAGAATTGTTTTATTTCCTTGGTTTTTTTTTTTTTTTTTTTTTTTTTTTTGTCCTATTTCAGATACCTGGAGGGGTTGGGAGAAGTAAGAATTGTAGGACAGGTTCAATAGTGGGAAGTTTTGTGGCAGCTAATCAAAGATGATGGTGAAGAATCTCTGAATTCTAGTTGCCTATTTCCCTTTGTCTTTTGTGAGGTTTAGTTTGGGCAACAATAACATTGGCATACTACTCATAATTATGACAGTATTCATATTATGTAGTATTCATCCTGTCATAGGTCTTGATGTTTTAGAGCATTCAGAATTGCTACCTGAAATGAGCCAGATATCATTAATTACTAAGCTTGAATGCAATTACAGTTTCAATTCAACAATTATGAAATATCTAGTATACGTAAGGCCTGGAGGAGATCTTAAAGCCAGAGGACACTAACTTCAGAGAGCTCATTCTAGTTGGAGAGAAACCTGTATGCTACAACAAAATGTGTCCTTGCTGGAGGTGGTTTGAGGATAGCTGTGTTAATAAAAGCTGGTCCCTGCTAATTTATTGCCATCTCTTTCACTATACTAATATTAATGTTTAAAATGGGGAAAAGAACATTGGTTAATTTTTACCCAAAGATTCTAATAAAGTTTAGGTAAGTAATTTTAACCTCAACAGTCCATGACTAGAAAAAAGGACCTAAATGTTAAGTTGAATATTTGTAAATAAAATTGTCCATAAGGAGAAAAGTATAAGGCACACATGGGTATAAGCTAGTGCATTAGTTTTCTATTGCTGTGTAACTAATTACCACAAACCCAGTTGCTTAAAGCAACACACACTTAATCATCCCACTGTTTCTGTGGGTCAGAAGTCTGGGCTTAGCTGGGCTTAGTCACTTACGGTCTCACAAGGCTGAGTTCTCCCCAGCCTTGACTGGGAAAGGATCTGCTTCCAAGCTCTCTCATTTCATTTGCTTGTGATTGTAGGATTTATGGCAAGTTGTTTCTTCAAAGGCAGTCAGTGTTGAAGAGAGAAACTAGCAAGATGTGTGCTAATGAGGGAGCACAAGGCAAGCTGACAGACCACAAACACCCCCCACAACCCAACCAGGTGGGATATGTGTGATACTCCTCAGGCACTCCTGGCTGCCCAAGAACAAAGGAAAACTGAAAACAAAAGGTTAACTGATAGAGATCATAGTCCTTAAGGACCTAGGTCTCCACTAGCCCTCCACAGTGGGAAACAAAGGCAGAAGGAAATGGCAGATAGAACTCCATTCCCTTGTAACATGCAGCCCATTGACAAATACTTGAGGCTGGCAGAGTAAAATGTTTCTTTAGGAACACCCTACTGTCTTAATATTAATATTTGCTAGAAGGAAAAACAGCCTTAGCTTGACAATATCTAGGCCTCCAGTGTCTTGTGAGTCTTTAGCATATGAAAATCTCCCTGGAAACTTCCCCTGGACTTTACCTCCCCCAACCCCATAGTATATAATCAGTCTTTCCTCATCGTCCAGGGCACAGTGCTTAAATAAAATCACCTTTTTGCACCAAAGATGTCTTCAAGGATTCTTTCTTGGCCATGGATTCCGGACCCTGTGAACCCCACTAACACCTCCAAAAACCTCATCATGCGCTATACTCTTAGGTAATCATGCAAATGCAGTCATGTACATTCCATCACCTTTGTTGCATTCCATTGGTTAGAAGCAAGTCATAAGTCCAGCCAAACTCAAGGAAGAGGGAAATTACACAAATGTATGACTGCCAAGAGGCAAGGATCCTGGGGGCCTCCTTAAAGATTATCTGCAAGCATGGTAAGTCCATCCCCAAGTAGACCCATGGAAATCCCCGTATTGTCATTCCTTTGCTTCATATCATTTCAAAACCTTTTAAGGACTTCTTGCTTAGTTTTGTCTTTGGGTCTCCGAGAAGTTACCTGAGCGCTAGCACTACTTTTAAGGACCATTCCAGTTCTCTTGACATCTTCTCAATTTAAAATTGCACCTCTTCCAGGGGCATCTTTTGTCATCGCAATACTAATACTTAGCATCCTAACTAGCACAGTTTCACCAAAAGCAGTTCCACCAAGTGGAATTGCACTGGCCATTTTGAGGAGCTTTTGACACAAATAATAAGATGGTGCATTTAGGAGGTACCTTACAACAAAAAAAACGAAGAAATCCCATGAAGAGATTCTTTGTCCTGTTTTTCTGAAAGAGAGATAATTTTGCTTAATATAGGTGATATCCTCTCCTTCCCAAACTTCCAGGAGTAACAAGTACTGGTTTTTTGGTCACACAGCTTGATAAAATTTTCAAGGGTCCAAGTTACTGTCTAAACCATCTGTCACTCTTTATATATGTATATACATCAAAACTTTTCTGCATCTAAACTTTTCTCTCTTGGGGCTCCTGGGTGGCTCAGTGGGTTAAGTGTCAGACTTCGGCTCAGGTCATGATCTCATGGTTCATGAGTTCGAGCCCCACAAGAGGTTCTGTGCTGATAGCTCAGACCCTGGAGCTAGCTTCAGATTCTGTGTCTCCCACTCTCTGCCCCTCCCTCCCTCATGCTGTCTGTCTGTCTCTCTCTCTCAAATAAATAAACAAAAAAAATTTTTTTAATAGATGAATAATTCTTCATATTCTGTTCTCTAATTTTCTTCATTGTATGGAGAAAAAATTTGTTGGTCACTTAAGTTAAAGATAATATAAAGTGTTAAGAATGTTATGTGTTATGCTAATTGTTAACACTTTATATATTATAAACAATATAAATCAGGTACAATAATTACAGAGAAATACAAATATGTATGTAGCATAATGAATATGATTTACTCCTTATTAAGATGGTAAATTTAATATGTATACTTTTTTTTTCTTTTAAGTATTAGAGAGAGCGTGCGCTCACACAAGAGAGAGCAGGAGAGGGATAGAGAGAATCTCAAGCAGGCTCTGTGCTGTCAGCACAGAGCCCAACACTGGGGCTCAATGAACCGTGAAAATCATGAACTGTGAAATCATGAAATCATGGCCTGAAATCAAGAGTTGCATGTTCAACTGACTGAGTCACCCAGGTACTCCTACATCTTTTATTTAATATAATTATAAATTATACTTTTTTTTTTTAAGTTTATTTATTTTGAGAGAAAGAAAGGAGAAGCAGAGAAAGAATCCCAAGCAGGCTCTAAGCTCAGCATAGAGCCTGAGGCAGGGCTCGATCCCATGACCATGAAATCATTACCTGAGCTGATACCAAGAGTTGGACACTTAACTGACTGAGCCAGCCAGGTGCCCCTGACAAATTCTATTGTAAAGCAATAGATATAAACTTAGGTTTATTAAATATAAATGTCCACGCCTAAATACATATAAAGGTATATTAACAAATTATTGCAATCTGTGCATGAATAATGTAAAATAAAGGTAAAAATCAAGTTTGAGTAAACCAAGGTATTTTTGTCTAGAGAATCATTATTTCCCATTTTTTTTTTTTTTTTTAAGATTTTATTTATTTTTTTTTTCAACGTTTTTTTATTTATTTTTGGGACAGAGAGAGACAGAGCATGAACGGGGGAGGGGCAGAGAGAGAGGGAGACACAGAATCGGAAACAGGCTCCAGGCTCCGAGCCATCAGCCCAGAGCCTGACACGGGGCCCGAACTCACGGACCGCGAGATCGTGACCTGGCTGAAGTCGGACGCTTAACCGACTGCGCCACCCAGCCGCCCCCTATTTTATTGTTTTTCATTTTTTAAATAAATTTATTTATTTTGAGAGAGGCAGAGATAGCACAAGTAGGGGAGAGGTAGGGAGAGGGAGGGAGAGAGAATCCCAAGCAGGTTTCGCACTGCCAGCTTGGACCCCAATGTGGGGCTCGAACTCACAAAACTGCGAGATCATGACCAGAGCCGAAACCAAGAGTCTGTTGCTAAACTGACTGAGCCACCCAGGCACCCCTTTTTCCTATTTTAGATACTTAGCACATATCTTGTCTTCTCTCAAAACTATTCTTGATTTTGCCTTTCCCAAAGTCATACCCAAATTTGAAACAGTATAATTATTAAGATGTATTTTATTCTTAAACTGTCTATGGATTTTCTTTCTTTTTTTAATTTTTTTTTTATGTTTATTCATTTTTGAAAGAGAGAGACAGAGCACAAGTAGGGGTAGGCAGAGAGAGGGGGGACACAGAATCTGAAGCACGCTCCAGGCTCTGAGCTGTCAGTACAGAGCCTCACGTGGGGCTCAAACTCACGAACTGCGAGATTGTGACCTGAGCTGAAGTTGGGCACTCAACCAACTGAGCCACCCAGGTGCCCCTGCCTATGGGTTTTCTAAAGTGGCCATCAGATAACAAAGATTTGCTGTTCACCACATAAAAGTAAAAGCAGTAGGGATGATTGTCTAAAAATTCTCCAAACTTGAGTTCAAAATGATTATGAGCATTTTTGTCTACCAAACTTAGTATTGACAGAAATCTGACAACTTAGAAAGAGTTGATCTCTCTAGATTAATTACATATAAGTAAAGTCTATTAAGTATCTTTTAATGAATATACATTTTTTCAAGTTAAAAGAAATATGATTGGACACAAAGATACAATAACTACCTTCCAAAAGATTGTTTCCATTATTCTAGATTCACAAATGCTCCCCTGTCTCCACCCCCTTTCCTTTCATTACAAATCTGAACAAGCATTAGGGAACTGATTCAATTAAATGGAAATCATCAGAGGCCCATTGCTATATTTAATCTTGTTATATCAGTAGCCAAGATATATTAATCCACCTTGTTAAGAACTGTAGCTGCAACAAAAGTGTGAAAGCTTCAGTTGATTTGGTTCTAGGGTCTCTACTACACTTAAATAGTACAGACTCTTCCATTGACAACTAACTTGGTATTTTTTGGCGAGTCCCCTGACGTATGAAGTGTTGTTTCTGTCTCTTCATACATCACTGTCCAATACTGCAACACTCAAAACCCTATTACCTCCTATGGGTCTGTGGTGTCATGCATTAATCTAAGCAATTCAGACAAAAGGACCAGCCCTCTGACAGCATGGACCCTAAATACATTCCTGTTGGGATATTAAATTATTTTTCCATTGTATTTATTAAATTCTCTGTCTGTTTAGTCTGTCTGTAGTCATGCTCGTTCTACTCTTTTCCCTGAGGTTAAAGAAATCCTGTGTTTTTCTTTCTCATCTCAGGTTTGAGGAGTTACTACTTTTGTTCAAACTTGTCCCCCATGACACTTTGTCACTAAGATCCACATCTCATTTATTGCCTTGTTCTCTGGTTCAGAGATACTGGAGTTCTTAGAGAGGGTCTTGGAGACACTGATAGGGACTGGTACTTTTATTAAGGCATTTTCTTATTTACAATACTAATTTGGTAAAATCTGCCTGAATCCCATGTTTCAACTTAGTACAATGCAAGAAACTACCTTTCCATAGGATGAAATATAGAATAGGACTTGGAAAGGCCCCTCAACCAAAAACTCCCTCCCATCACTGTTAGGGAGTCTGACATTCCTCTATTAGAAATGCAGTCATTTAAAGAAAAAAGCAAAATTGTCTTTATTTTCAGATGACATAATTTTACACATAGAAAAATTCTAAAGACCCCCCCCCCACCAAAACTGTTAAATCTAATTAACAAATACAGTAAAGTTGCAGGATTCAAAGTCAACATACAAAAAACTCAGCGTTTCTATTAAATTATCTGAAAAAGAAATTGTTACAATCTCATTTACAATAGTCAAAAACAATAAAATACTTAGGAATAAATTTAACCAGAGAGGTAAAATATCTCTGCTCTGAAAACCACAAAACATTAATGAAAAAAAATCAAATAAGACATAAATGGAAAGATATTCTGTGTTTATGGACTGGAAGAATTAATGTTAAAATGTCCACACTATTCAAAGGCATCTGTAGATTCAATGCAATCTGTATCAAAATTCCAATGGCATTTTTTTTTTTTTACAGATATAGAGAAAATAATCCTAAAATGTACATGGAACCACCAAAGACCCAGAATAGCCAAAGCAATCCTGAGGGAAAGAAAAGTGGGAGGCATCATACTTACTCATTTCAAGCTATATTACAAAGCAATAGTAATCAAGCAGAATAGTACTGGCATAAAATAAATGTATAAACCAATAGAACAGAATTGAGAGCATAGAAATAAGCCCATGCATATACAGCCAACTGTATTTGACAAGGGAGCCAAGAACACTCAATGGGGAAAAGACAGTCTTTAATAAATGGTGCTGGGAAACTTGGATATTCACATGTAAAAGAATGAAACTAAATCTTTATCTTAACACCACTCACAAAGAATTAACTGAAAAGGGATTAAAGACTTAAATGTAAGACTAGAAACCATAAAACTAGAAGAAAACAGGAAAAGGCTCCTTGACATAGGTCTTGGCAATGACTTCTTGGATATGATACCTAAAATGCAACAAAATCGATGAACAAGTAGGACTACATTAAAAAGCCTCTGCACAGCAAAGGAAACCATCAACAAAATGAAAAGACAACCTGTGGAATGGAAAAAAATATTTGCAAACCATATACCTGAGAAGGGGTTAGTATCCAAAATATATAAAGAGTCCTACAACCCAATAGCAAAATAAATAGTCCAATTTTAAAACTGGGCCAAGGGCCTGAATACACATTTTTCCAAAGGGGATCTATGAATGGCAGGTACATGAAAAAGCCTCTGCACAGCAAAGGAAACCATCAACAAAATGAAAAGACAACCTGTGGAATGGAAAAAAATATTTGCAAACCATATACCTGAGAAGGGGTTAGTATCCAAAATATATAAAGAGTCCTATAACCCAATAGCAAAATAAATAGTCCAATTTTAAAACTGGGCCAAGGGCCTGAATACACATTTTTCCAAAGGGGATCTATGAATGGCAGGTACATGAAAAGGTGCTCAACATCACTAATCATTAGGGAATGCAAATCAAAACCACAATGAGTTATCTCATATTAGAGTATATACCATCAGGGGGCGCCTGGGGTGGCTCAGTGGTTAAGTGCCAACTTTGGCTCAGGTCATGATCTTGCAGTTTGTGAGTTCAAGCCCCACATCAGGCTCTGCGCTGACCACTCAGAGCCTGGAGCCTGCTTTGATTCTGTGTCTCCCTCTCTTCCCCTCCCTGACACTGTTTCTCTCTCTCTCTCTCTCTCTCTCTCTCTCTCTCTCTCTCCCTCTCCCTCTCCCTCCCTCCCTCCTCTGTCTCTCTCTCTCTCAAAAATAAAACATTTTAAAAAAAAGCTATCGTCAGAAATATAAGAGATAACATACTGGCAAGGATGTCCAGAACATTGTTGGTGGGAATGTAAATTTGTACAGTCACTATGGAAAACAGTATGCAGTATCCTCAAAACACTAAAAATTGAACTACCATATGATCCAGTAATTCCACTTCAGGGAATGTAATTGAAGGAAGTGAAAACATTGTTGAAGAGAGATTCTACATCCTAATGTTTATAGCAGCATTACTAACATAGTCAATACATGGAAACAACCAAAGTATACATCAACAAATGAATGGATAAAGGAATTGGGTATATGTGTATAACAAGTATTATTCAGCCATTAAAAAGAAATCTACCATTTGCAACAATATGGATGGGCCTTGATGGCATTATTCTGAGAGTAGTCAGAAAAACAAATACTATATGATCTCACTTGTATGTGGAATCTTTTTATCTTAAAAAAAAAAATTCATAGAAGAAAACATCAGATTTGTGGTTACCAAGGGGAGGAGGTGGTGGGATGGGGAATTGGATGAAGGTGGTTCAAGGTACAAAATTCCAGTTATAAGTACTAGGGTTGTAATATACAAGACGGCTATCCTTAACACTGCTGTAAGATATATTTTAAAGTCAGTACTGGAAGTCCTAGCCTTGGCAATCAGACAACAAAAAGAAATAAAAGGCATCCAAATTGGCAAGGAAGAAGTCAAACTTTCACTCTTCGCAGATGCCATGATACTCTACATGGAAAACCTGAAAGACTCCACCAAAAAATTGCTAAAGCTGATACATGAATTCAGCGAAGTCACAGGATATAAAATCAATGTACAGAAATCGGTTGCATTTCTAATACACCAATAATGAAGCAGCAGGAGATATCAAGGAATCAATCCCATTTATGATTGCACTAAAACCCATAAAATACCTAGGAATAAACCTAGCCAAAGAGGTAAAAGATCTGTTCGCTGAAAACTATAGAAAGCTTATGAAAGAAATTGAAGACACAAAGAAATGGAAAAACATTCCCATGCTCATGGATTGGAAGAACAAATATTGTTAAAATGTCAATACTCCCCCACCTGTTGGGATGAGCACTGGGTGTTGTATGGAAACCAATTTGACAATAAATTTCATAATAAAAAAATAAATAAAATGTCAATACTCCCCAAAGCAATCTACATACTCAATGTAATACCTATCAAAATAACACCAGCATTCTTCACAGAGCTAGAACAAGCAATCCTAAAATTTGTATGGAACCACAAAAGACCCTGAATAGACAAAGTAATGTTGAAAAAGAAAAAGCTGAAAGCATCACAATTCCGGACTTAAAACTGTATTGCAAAGCTGTAATCATCAAGACAGTATGGTATAGGCACAAAAATAGATACATAGATCAATGGAAGAGAATAGAGAACCCAGAAATGGACCCACAAGCATATGGCTAAATAATCTTTGACAAAACAGGAGAGAGTATCCAGTGAAAAAAAGACAGTCTCTAGCAATTGGTGCTAGGAGAACTGGACAGTGACATGCAGAAGAATGAAACTGCACCACACAAAAATAAACAAAATGATGAAAGACCTAAACGTGAGACAACAAATCATCAAAATCCTAGAGAAGAAAACAGGCAGCAACCTTTTTGACCTAGGCCACAGCAACTTCTTGCTTGACATGTCTCCAGAGGCAAGGAAAACAAAAACAGAAATGAACTATTGGGACCTCATCAAGATAAGCTTCTGCACAGCAAAGGAAACAAAACTAAAAGGCTAACGACAGAATCAGAGAAGATATTTGCAAATGATATATCAGATAAAGGTTTAGTATCCAAAATCTATAAAAATCTTACCAAACTCAACACCCTAAAAACAAATAATCCAGTGAAGAAATAGGCAGAAGACATGAATAGACACTTTCCCAAAGACATCCAGATGACTAACAGACACATAACAAGATGCTCAACATCACTTATCATCAGGGAAATACAAATCTCATTGTGGTTACCACCTCACACCTGTCAGAATTGCTAAAATTAGCAACTCAGTAAACAACAGATGTTGGCAAGGATGCAGAGAAAGGGGAACACTTTTGCACTGTTGGTGGGAATATGGCCACTCTGGACAACAGTATGGAGGTTCTGCAAAAAGTTAAAAATAGAACTACCCTATGACCCAGCAATTGTACTACTAGAAAGGATACAAAAATGCTGACTCGAAGAGGCATGTGTACCCCAATGTTTATGGCAGTGCTATCAACAATAGCCAAATTATGGAAAGAACCCAAATGTCCATCGACTGATGCATGGATAAAGAAGATGTGGTATACATACATACATACATACATACATACATACATACATACACACGATGGAATATTACTCAGCAATCAAAAAGAATGGAATCTTGCCATTTGCAACAACATGGATGGAGCTAGAGTGTATTATGCTAAGTGAAATAAGTCAGTCAAAGAAAGATATCATATAATTTTACTCATGTGGAATTTGAGAAACTCAACAGATGAACATAGGGGAAGGGAAGGAAAATGAGATAAAAACAGAGGCAAACCATAAGAGACACTTAAATACAGAGAACAAACTGAGGGTTGCTGGAGTCAGAGGGTGAGGGAGGGTTGGGTTAAATGGGTAATGGGCATTAAGGAGGGCGCTTTTCAGGATGAGCACTGGGTGTCATACGTAAGAGATGAATCACTGGGTTCTACTGAGGCCAAGACTACACGGTATGGTATCCAACTTGAATTTAAATAAAAAATAAAAATCAATAAGATAGATCCTAAGAGTTCTCATCACAAATTAAAAAAAATAACATTGTTTTTCTTTCTATAAAACATGATGGATGTTGACTGTGATCATCACTTCACAGTATATATAAGTCAAATAATTATGTTGTGCACATTAAACTTACACAGTACTGTATGTCAATTATATCTCAGACTGGGGGAAAGGTAAATAAATTTTTTTTTTTTTAATTTTTTTTTTTTTTTTTTTTAACGTTTATTTATTTTTGGGACAGAGAGAGACAGAGCATGAACGGGGGAGGGGCAGAGAGAGAGGGAGACACAGAATCGGAAACAGGCTCCAGGCTCTGAGCCATCAGCCCAGAGCCCGACGCGGGGCTCGAACTCACGGACCGCGAGATCGTGACCTGGCTGAAGTCGGACGCTTAACCGACTGCGCCACCCAGGCGCCCCAAAATTTTTTTAAAAAGAGAAAGAAATGGAGTCCTTTAATTTCCTTGCGTCTTCAAGAATACAAGTGAAGGGGCAACTATTCAGAAAAGTTACCTCTGAGCTGCTATCTGATCTCCTCAAGTCATCATTTCACTGTGATGGAGGAAGGAAGTGGAAAAGTGGGGTCATCAGGGAGCAACAGCCTCAGTGGAGCACAGACAGGTGGAGCTCCAGGGAGGAAGCCAGAATTGGGTAGAAGAAGTGTAGAGGTTCAGGGCAGAAGCCCTGATAGAGAGGGGACCCAGAAGGGCACGTTTTGCCTTATAGCAAAGTATGAGTTTGGATCATTTACATGCTAATAAAATAAAAATAGTACCTTAATCTCCTCTAAAGTTCTATAGCCAAAATCCCAACAGCCGGCTGAACCAACCTTCACTGCTTTGCTGTCACACCTGCCTCAGCCCAAAACTATTTCCTGTATCTCCCCAGCTGTTTCTGAGAATTCTCCCAGCAAGACCCTCCCATGAAATGATGGCCACAATGAGTGATGGGCCCACAGGAAACCATTTTGCAACTTCTTGGATATTGGCTTTGTAGGCTAATATCCTTTGAAGATCATTGCTGCAATCATTTTGGAAGCAATAATCTCTAAGGACAGGAGGAGAGAGAAGGTGCTGTCTCTAAAATGGAACATGCCTTCCTGAGGGAGAGAGCACAGTCCACTGGGGTGAGGAAAATAAGTATTGGAAATTTTATTTCTATTTGCTTTTTCATCTAATCCCTCAAATTTATGTTTTTGTGTATATTTCATAATGTCAGAATAAAGTGTATGTGAAAAATGAGCAAATGTATAATTGTATGTATAATCAAGAAACTGTTGATATATGTCTTTAGGTAAGCTACTTTAAAGAGATCATCCGTGTCTCTAAAGTTTTTTAAAGTCTCTGAGGTTTTTTTCAAAGGCATCACCCTGGAAAGGACTCCTCTTGGTCTGCCAGGTTGGAAATTCTTCCCTTGGACCAGTGTGGTGTCCATATGAGTTAAACCTGGCTCATTCAAACCATAAGAGAGTTATAAAAACTGAGAATAATTGATGGGGGGTGGAAGGGAGAGGAGGGTGGGTGATGGGCATTGAGGAGGGCACCTGTTGGGATGAGCACTGGGTGTTGTATGGAAACCAATTTGACAATAAATTTCATATTTAAAAAAAAAAACCTGGCTCATTAAACCTCTACATTTGAATGAAAACAACCTTGCCAGGGTTAATCACATGATTCTTAGTTTGTGTGTTTGCTTTTTGCAACACCTGACTCCAAACAACTTTTGGAGGTTTCCAAATATCACATCTACCTTTCCAGGTAACCTGGCTTCATGGGTGATATTTAAAAATTTCTTTTAAGAATGTTTTAAATTAGGCTGAGAATTTTCAAGGTAACAGAATGAAGTAGGGGAGCAAGGTTTTGGAGAGTATAGGAGCTATTTTTTAAGTTTTTATTTTAATTCCAGTTTGTTAAAATTGTTACAGTGTTATATTAGCTTCAAATGTACAGTATAGTAATTCAACTATTCCATACATCACCCCTTTAAGGTGTTGTATTTTGCATTTCAAAATTAGCCACATTTTACATGTGTGAAACTGAGTAGGGTTTTTTGTTTGTTTGTTTGTTTATTTGTTTAATACACAAAGTATAGGAGGCATCTGAGGGAGGGAAGGCTTCAGAGAGATAATTTCAAATCAACATTTGATTGATACCCTTTTGCAGACATTTTAATCAGCTATATACCTTATGAGGTCAACCAGAAATTGTGGGAGGAGACATTGGAAGTGGCAAATCCAAGATATAGACAGAATGTCATTACTGCACACACAGAACATCATCAAAATTAAAGGCACATCCTAGCCCTGTTACTGGCTATGGAACTTCAGAAAGTAATTTAATCTCTGGGTTTCAGTTTTCTCATCCTTACGTTGAAGATGATAAATATCATAAGAATAGAATGAGGAAATAAACATAAAGCTACTGATTTACTGCCTAGAACACAGTAGCTGTCATTGTTTTTGTTAGTAATATGGTAGTAATATGTTTTCTTCAGAAATTAACTTGGTCATTGACCCTTTTAATATTTCACCTCTGCCCCCATGCTAAGGACTAGGCTATCAGTGACACCAGCCTGTGGGGAGAACCTTAGACAGGTCCCCCTTTGGCCAAAGTTTTGAAGGAGAAAAGTGAATTTTAAGGTTCTTTGAAGTTCTAGCTTGGTAAGTGGGCATCCTCACTCTCCAGATAATTAGAATGTGGAATATAGACTGCAGCAGCTAGCACTGCACCTGTCTCCAGAGTAGGGGTTACTTCCTAAGTATTTATGCAATTGAATTCTATCCATAATCCTGCCACTGTGCATAAGAATTTAATCTCATAGGAGGTGCCTGCGTGGCTTGGTTGAGTGTCTGACTTCAGCTCAGGTCATGATCTGTGACTGTGCTGACAGATCAGAGCATGGAGCCTACTTCAGATTTGTGTGTGTGTGTGTCTCTCTCTTTGCCCCTCCCCCACTTTCTCTCTCTCTCTCTCTCTCTCTCTCTCTCTCTCTCTCAAAAATAAATAAAAACATTAAAGAATTTGAGCTCATGGGACAGAATTGATGTGAAATTTTTTTAAAGGAGCCTGATATTTATGTGCTGATTTGGGGTATCTGGTGCCTAAAATGTTTATGCCCCTGTGCAGACATGGTAGTTAGTTTGCTTACCTGAGATTATCAGACCCTCTGGAAGGTTATCACGGAAGCTTAGTCTTGAATTTAAGTAGATCAACAAAACACCCATGCAGTTTCCTCCTTCTCAAAACCATCTGAAAATGAGGGTTGGATGAGGGGCAGAGAAATGACAATGTTGGCCAAGGCAGAGTTGCTATTCTCAAGGGCTGAACTTACCTTTTGGAAATTCTGTGCCCAGCTCCCAATCTTCACATTGCACCAGAAGGCAATGGGCTAAACTGATGTTAAGGCCAGACCTGGAAAAGGGAAAAAGCAACGTACAAAAAGCAAAGAGCTTCTAAGGAAAAAGGTCTACATTGTACCTACAGCAACTATGTATCGGTTTTCTTCATTATCATGAGTTTTAATAATTGAATATACTTTGACATTAAGAAAATCTTCCATCATTCTTCCTTCAATAAACAGCTTTGTGTGCAGAAGGATCTTATTAGTAAAGGTATTTAGACAGATCTACTCATTGAATATTGATCAATGTTGGCAAATTAATCTTATTCTCTAATTAATATACTCCATACTCTGATCTAATCCATGCCCTTCTGACTGTCCTACCCCCCCCCCTCCCACACACACACACACACACACACACACCTTCATGCTGAGCCGCCTTCCATACAGAGTTCACTCTTAGGTATACCTTCATTTTTCTGCTCGTCTTTAATCAGAAGGCTCCTCTCCTCTCAGACCATCCACCATACTCTGAAGATATCTGAGGGTCTCACAACCTCCCTTTCTGACCCCCTACTGTGGGGATGAGACCTGGCCTCGGGATGTTACACAGGGTTTCACTGGTAAAGACATTGAAGACCTCCTGAGATCTCCACAACATGGATGCTCGACCCAAGACTCAGCTCAGGAGCACCAAGGCCCTGAAGCATCAGTAAAATCCATAGCCTCAGTATGCATGAGAATATGAGATAAAATGAGAATAGAACCTATCTCTTAGCACCACTCTATAAATATAGATATGCTTAAAACAACTCATGCACTACACATAAGAGCAAGTCTTTGCAAGAATGGTATTGAACTGCTGTGAGGAAACCAGTGTTTCTTCACATTATAAACAACACAATACATTCAAAACTATATTGGGTTTAATTTGTTTCTTCCCTTAAGATACTCTGACCAAAATTCTATAATGCACAGCAATCTCAAGTTCAGTTAATTATACTCTTAACAAAAAAATCAACATAAAAATGTGTACATACTTAAATTTGACTTTAACTTTTAGGCTTTTAGGACTTTTTAATAAAGTATAAGTTCACATATTGGAACAGATCACTTATCTGATTGTTTTAATTTTAGACAGCATGGACACAAGCTCAAAGGACATCTGAGCAGAGACCTCTTTTTTTTTTTTGAATAAAACTCCAAAAAATCCTCAGAGATGTAAGTGATAAAGAATTAACTTGTTCTTTACCTGTGAAAGTGCTAATCCAGACTCTCTGGCTCCAATTCCTTAAGTTTGGGGTAATAAAAATACTTCCACTGAGGTCACTTTGTAAAACGTCTTTGTTTTAATTTTAGATCCAGTGCAAAAAGAACTAGGAAGTGGTGACAGAAGAGCTGGGGAATGGAGGATGGGGGATTCCAAGCCCATGGCAGACCCCTAGCAATGGGAGGAGATTGGTGCAGACCCAAGGATTCAGGAGGGGCAGATGACCTGGGGAGCAGATGAAGGAGCATAGATTCTGGGGAGAGAAGGCCGTGTATGTGAGAGAGTGAAGGACATGATGGGAAAGAGAATTATGCAGGATAGGAGAGGATGTGTTTAGGAATAGAGCCATGTAGAGAACTGGGGAAGCCAAACCCCCAGCTTTCCATGGCATTGACTTGGGATGATCAAATGGCTAAGACGTGATGCTCACAGCCATGACCCCTAAAACAGTCCACATGTTTTTGCCAGTTTCAAATTACAGCCTACAGTTACTTATTTCATTCTTTAAAAATTAGGGGCGCCTGGGTGGCGCAGTCGGTTAAGCGTCCGACTTCAGCCAGGTCACGATCTCGCGGTCCGGGAGTTCGAGCCCCGCGTCAGGCTCTGGGCTGATGGCTCAGAGCCTGGAGCCTGTTTCCGATTCTGTGTCTCCCTCTCTCTCTGCCCCTCCCCCGTTCATGCTCTGTCTCTCTCTGTCCCAAAAATAAATAAACATTGAAAAAAAAAATTTAAAAAAAAAAATAAAATAAAAATTAGAAAAGGCATTTTAACATTCAGAATGGATTTGGCAAAGCTAAGCCCTACTTGGGTGGTTACTCTTTGTGGCTATTAAATTACAGTTTGTCAGTTAATGAGCAACTCGCCCCCCGTACAACCCACGAAGAAAGAGAAGCAAGTAGAACAGAAATGAGCAAATGCATCCATGCCCAGACTTCAATCACTCTCTGTATGTGCAGCTCTTCTCAGAATGCTGAAGCTTGCGGGTCCTTATAAAGCTTTCTAATTCCCTGACATCAAAGGCACAATTAGTAACCATGTCCTCTCCCACCCCTTTCTGCATTTCACACTTTCAAAGCTTCAGCCATGTTTTAGCCTTTCATCTTCTTAAAAGTAAACAACATGGCTTTTTTTAAGGAACATATTAAATAAACCCAAATAGCACTGATGTTCGTGTGGCACTGTATTTTGTTTGAGACTTTAATCTCTGTTTTGTTCTCTCAGTTGCCAGGCCTTTGTGTTCTTTTGATTGAGGTCAGCATCTATTCCAGGCATTTGTTTTTGAAAGCATGAAATTATTAAGGGGTATTAGACCAGAGAGAGGGGTGAGAGGTATTTTGGGGGTTGAGAGAAATGAAGTTCTGCACCCCACACCTAAGTAGAGGCTCAGAGTGACAGAGCCCAGAGAGGGACATCTAACAGGTCTCACTCCAGACACAGGACTTTTACAGAGATTCCTGTGTGCTAGCAGGAGTCTGAAGCAGCTAAAGTGTTTGTGCTAAAGAGGCCCTTTCTTTCTTTCTTTCTTTCTTCTTCTTCTTCTTCTTCTTCTTATTTTTTTTTTTTTTTTTTTTTTTTGCCTTGTTATGCTGGCTAGGACCATCACTAATTATTGAGTAGAAATGATAAGATCACATATCATTGTATTTTTCTGAGCAACAGTAACTCAAGCTCAACACAAAGACTTGGGCTTGGAGTAGGCAGGTAGGCAGAACCAGGAAAACTTCACACAAACACCACTAAGCTGCTACGACTTTCATTTATTTGTTCCTTTCAACAGACTAAACAGTACCTGCTTGCAAGCCAGGGGAATGGGATGGATGGCTGCTTGGTCCAGAGATTGGTCATCCTTCTGTCTGCATTAGCTGCTGCTCACTGCTGGCTGGTACACTGCTGGCTAGTGCCCTTTACTGTGGATGTCTTCACAAAAGACTGGAGTCCTTTTATGGTGTGTGGCAGTTTATGGCTGGTTCAGTGCATTTCAGAGTAAAAGTTTGTTGGAGAAGGCGGGGTGTGGTGAGCTGGGCTTAATATGCAAACTAAAATGGCCCTCAGCACTTGGAGTGCACCTCTCAGTATATGGTCCGCAGCAGATATGAATATCATTCATATTCTGATTGGTTTCACCTCAAATTACCAAACTAATTTCATAACTGTTTACATATTGTGCTTACAAGTTATGCAATTTTTTATCAGTATTTTTCAGAACATGGCTGTACTTTCTAAAACATGCAAATTACAACTTATCTACAACTTTGAGGTGAAACTTTAATAGCAAGAGAAAGCCAATTTCAAACACAGTCAAGACTTTATAACCTACATTAAAATATAGGGTGAAATACCTTTTACAAGTACCAATTTATGTATAACACACTAGCCTTGTTTCTGATTTAAGGAAAAAATCTTTAATTTCACCAATAAGTATGATGTTAGCTATAGATTTTTTTTGTTGATGTCCTTAGTCAGATAGAGGAAGTTACTTAAATACTGGATTGCTGAAAATTTTTATCATGGATACATATTGGATTCTGCCAGCTACTGAAATTTATATATTTCTCTCATTCTGTTAATATGGTGGATTACTTAGATGATTTTCAATTTTAAATCATCTGTGAAGTACTGGAATAAACTCCACTATATCATGATTAATTACCCTTCTTACATATTGCCAGATTTGGTTTGCTAACATTTTATTAAGGACTATGGCATTTAATTTTCTTTTTTTGCAGTCTCCTTATCTGAGTTTGGTATTAGGGTTAGTGTGTACTCTTAAAATAAGTTGGAAAGTATTCTTACTATTTTCTGAGAGTTTATGTAATACTTGTTTTAAGTCTTCTGTAAACATTTGATAAAAAATTCTCAGTAAAACCATTTATGCCTGAAATCTTTTATACTGGGGGTTTTATGCAGATAGTAGATAGGAGAGAGAGAGAGAGAGAGAGAGAGAGAGAGAGAGAGAGAGATACAGAGATTGATACAGAGATACAAGAGATAGATACAGAGATACAGATAGATATAATGGTTGAGGTTTTTTATTTCATTCTAATTTTTCAAGAACTTGTCTGTTTCTTATAAATTGCTAAGTGTATTTGTTTAAAGTTGTTCAAAAATTCTATTACCATTTTATTTTTAGAAAATCTAGCAATATCCCTCCATTCCTTCATTTCTTTTTTTTAATTAAAAAAATTGTTTTCCATTCCTTCATTTCTAATACTGGTGGTTTGTGTTTTCTTTCTTGATTAGTTTGTAATCAATTTAATCAAATTTGTTAATATTTTAAAGGAAACAACTTTTGGTTTGGTTAATTTTCTCTATTTTTTTTCTGCTCTGTCTCATTTATTTCCACTATAATCATTGTTATTTCCTTTCTTCTGCTTAATTTTGGTTTAATTTGTTTACTTGTTTTCCAGTCTCTTAAGGCATAAATTTATATCATTGATTCTAAGCGTTTTTTTTCCTAATGTAAGCATTTATTGTTTTTTAATTTTTTTAATGTTTATTATTATCGAGAGACAGAGAGGCACAGAGCGTGAGCAGGGGAGGGGTAGCGAGAGGGGGAGACACAGAATCTGAAGTAGGCTCCCGGCTCTGCACTGTCAGTACAGAACCCGACACAGGGCTCATGACCTGAGCGAAGTTGGTAGCTTAACCAACTGGGCTACCCGGGCGCCCCTTAATGTAAGCATTTAAAGCTATAAACTTCCCACTAAGCCCTGATTTTGCTGATTACATCTAATTTGGATGTTATGGTTTCGTTATTATACAATTTGAAATATTTTCTACTTTGCTTTGTGATTCCTTCCTTGACCATAGGTTATTTAGGAGAGCATTGTTTAATTTCTAAATATTTGGGTATTACTCTTTTTGCTTTCTAATTGAATTCCATTGTGGTTAGAGAACCTCCTCTGTAAGATTTTTTTGACATTTATTGAGATTTGTTTTATGGCGCACAGTTTGGTCTATCTTGGGGAACTTTTCATATGCACTTGCAAAGAATATCTATTCTTCCATTGTGTGCTGGAGTATCTATAAATATCATTTAGGTCAAGGTGTTTGACAGCATCTTACACAGCTTGTAGATCAATTTACTATCCAGAAAAAAATTCTAATGTGAGCCACATATGTAATTTTAAATTTTCTGGTAGCCACATTAACTCAAGAAAAAAAAAAACAGATGGAATTAATTTTTAAAATATATTTTATCTAACCTGAAATATCTAAATATCATTTAACATGTGACCCATATAAAATCATTAACAGGATATTTTACATTCTTGTTTCCTATTAAGTCTTTGAAATTCAGTGTGGATTTTACACTGCCCAGTACATCTCAATTTAGACTAACCACATTTCAAGAACTCAATAGCCACATGTGATTCTAATAGCTATTGTATTAGCAGCAGAGTTCTAGATTCTTGCTTATTTTCTACTTATTTTATCAATTGCTTAAAAAAGGATGTTAACTATGATTATGGATTTGTCTGTTTCTCCCTTTAGTTTTGTCAGTTTTGTCCCATTTATTTTGAAGTTTTGTTATTAGGTGCAGACACATTTATAATTTTTATATCTTCCTGATGATTGGCTCCTTTTTCACTATAAAATGTTACTTTTTATCTCTGATGAAGAGAGATGTTTTGCTGTCTGTTATGTCTGATATAGATATAACCATTCCAGCTTCTTTATGACTATATGCATAACATATCTTTTCCTATCATTTTAGTTTCAACTTATATGTGTCTTTCCATTTAAAGTGAATGTTTTGTAGATAGCATGTATTTGAGTCTTACTTTTAAAACTCCAATCTAATAATTCTTTTAATTATAGTGTTCTATTCACTTACATTTAGCATAATTGCTAATGTGGTTGGATTTAGAGCTGCCATTTTACATATTTGTTTTATATTTTTCTCATATTTAATCTTTTTTAGCTCTGTTTTTATACTTTCTGGTTAATTATTTTTTTTAACATTTTGTGTTTTTATTTTTCTACTGACTGTATTTCTTGCATAATTTTTAAATGCTTGCCTTAGGATTACAGTGCACTTTAACTTACCCCAAACTACTCAGAGTTAATACTTCATAATAAATATAGAAATATTTCAATAGTATAATTCCATTCACCCCCCCATTCATACTGATATTTTTGTCATGTATAACTACATACATGATAAACTGCACAGTACAACATTATAAATTTAGCTTTGACTTTTCATATATCATTTAAAGAACTAAAAATATATATATAGTCTTATATAGTCACTATTTCTTGCAATATTTTTTTTCTGTAAATTTGCGTAACCACCTGGTGTCATTTCCCTTCAGCTTGAAGAAGTTTCTTTAAGATTTCTTCAGTACAAGTCAGCTGGTGATGAATTTCCTCAGGTTTTGTTTACCTTAAAATTTTTTTTATTTAGTGTTTTATTTTATCTTATTTTTTAGAAGTTAGTTTTCCTGGATACAACATCCTGCACTGGTTTTTGTTTTTGTTTTTGTTTTTACTTCAGCACTTTAAAGGTGCCTTTTAACTGTCTTTAACTGGCTCCCAGTGTTTCTGATGTAAAGTTCACAATCTTTAAGTAGTTCTCGTGTATCTGATGTATCATTTTTCTCCGGTTGCTTCAATGTCTGCTTTATCTCTGGATTTCAGCAGATTGATAGTTATATGGCTATTTTGCTTTTCTTTATATTTATGCTGTTTGAGGTCCATTGAGCTTCTAAAATCTATAAATGGATGTCTTGCATTAACTTTGCTGAGTACATTATAACCATCATCTCACTGTGCCACTTATATTACATTGAAAATCTCACTTACTTCACAGATACAATGTACAATGTGATATAAACTATTTTATCCATTTTTATAGAAGAGTGATCTGATGCTCAGAGTGGAGGAGAAACTTGCCCAAGACTGAAGATCTGTTAAGTGATAGAGTAAGATTTTAACCTACATCAGTCTGACTCCACATTCAAAGGTCTTGTTAGGTGCTAGTGAAGTCCAGCATTAAAAATGACTCATTCTCTGGGGTTCCTGGGTGGCTCAGTCAGTTAAGTGTCTGACTTTGACTCAGGTCATGATCTCATGGTGTGTGAGTTCGAGCCCTGCACTGGGTTCTGTGCTGACAGCTCAGAGCCTGGAGTCTGCTTTGGATTTTTGTGCCTCCTTCTCTCTCTGCCCCTCCCCTACTCATGCTCTCTCTCTCAAGAATAAATAAACATTTAAGAAAAAAGAAAGACTCATTCTGCTTGAGAGGTCCATGAAGATTTCAAAAGTAGGGCAGCGCTTATTCTGAGTCTTGAAGCATGAGTAGAGAGAGAGAAAAAAGGGTATTTCTTCCAACTTATCCTCTTGGTTGTTTGATATAAAAGTTGGAAACATAAAATCAAGCAGTTTTCAAGCAACTGTAAGTTTTTCAGCTTTTTGGCAAGGAAATGCTTTAGTACATCCTAAAAATAGGCATAAAATAACTAAAATATAGTCAAATCCCACTGATGGTGGAAACTGGATATAAATCTATCTGAAGGTGGTCAAAGGGTCTTTAAGTCTTCAGTTGCTGGCCATGACTTACCTTCACAGTTTTTTTCATGATTATGTTGTTGACATGTGACACGTGATTCCACTGTGCCATAATTAGTAAAGTTTCATATAGAAACTTCATTAGTATTCATTTGAAATCATCTGGTGTCACCAATCAGCCATCTTGGGAGTACCTGAGATTGTCTAAGTGAAGGAGTGAAAGGTAAAACCAGATTCCCTCCCCCCCCCATTATCTCTTTTTAAAATAAGAAGCTAAACATTAATATTTTATAATGGCCTATTTGAATCCCTCCAGTGATTTTTCCTTTGAGTGTTTGATTATGGTTATTACTGTGGTTAGGGTTGCTTGTTTAGCAAAATAATCTCCTAGAGCATTTCTTTAGTCTTACCCATTTTCTTTCTCTACCTCTTCTCCTTCCTTTTGGACAGGTCTCAATCCTTGTAATAGCCACCTCTCTTGAAAGTAGGAGCACCTTGATGTTCTATGACTTGTCCATTTTGGATGGGAATTCCAGCAGGGGTAAGAAACACCCTTTGTCTCCACAGCATTTCAAAGCCATGTACTACTCTAAAAATATACTTGCTATCTGTATATGTTTACCCTCTACTCTTTGGATAGTTGATATGCTCTCATTGGTGCAGTAAGTTTTGCTACCTAGGCTAATTTTACCTGATGGAGAACTATTTTCTAAGGGAGAGCTTACATTACTTATAACATATTTTGCTTATAACTTCCAGTTTGGGTTGAGGTATGATCAATCAACAAATCGTATTAGGTCAAGGTTCTCAATGGGAGAGAAAGTTCCCTGAGTTAAGACTATCATGAGATTATTCTTCTTCTGATAAGGGCAAAAGGGTGGCAGGATTTAGGGGTTTGCAGTGGTAAATAGAAACGTGAGAGAAAATAATAACAGAATCTCAATAGAGGTTGATCAGCTGTCTGGACAGTGTTGTGTTTTCTCAGGCAGAAGTAATGTTCATACCACAAGAAGAACCATGAGCTCAAGCAAACAGTTTAGGATTAGTTCAGCAAAAACATCAAGTTATTTAGCAACTGAGTCTAAAGTCTATATGGGGAAGGAAAGATCCAGAATTGCCAACTCAATATTGAAGAACAAAATTGGAGGGACTGATACTACCTGGCTTCAAGATTTACTATAAAGCTACAATAATCAAGACAGTGTGGTATTTAAGAAAGAATAGACATATAGATTAATGGAACAGAATAGAGAGCCCAGAAATAGACACACATAAATATAGTCAACTGATCTTTGACAAAGGAGCAAAGGTATTACAATCAATGGAGCAAAGATCATGATGTCAACAAATGATACTGGAACAATTGGACATCCACATCCAAAAAAAAAAAAAAAAAGGATCTAGACACAGACCTTATACTCTTCACAAAAATTAAATCCAAATGAATATATACCTAAATGCAAAATGCAAAATGTAAAGCTAATACTCCTAGAAGATAACATAGGAAAAGACCTACATGACCTTAGGTGTGTTGATGACTTTATTTATTTATTTTTAATACTTACTATTTTTGAGAAAGACAGAGCACAAGAAGGGGAGGGGCAAAAATAAAGGGAAACACAGTATCCAAAGCAGGCTTTAGGCTCTGAACTGTCAGCACAGAACCCAACGCAGGGCTCAAACTCACGAACTACAAGATCATGACCTGAGCCAAAGTCGGATGCTCAACCTACTGAATCACTCAGGCACCCCTGTTAATGACTTTTAGTCACTTTGGTGACAACACCAAAGACATGATCCATGAAAGAAAAAATTGATACTGGATTTCATTAAAATGAAACACTTCTGCTCTGTGAAAGATAGTGTTATGAGAATAATAAAACAAAGTGCAGACTGGGAGAAAATATTTGCAAAATACACATCTGAAAAAGGACTATTATCCAAAATATACACAGAATTCTTAAAACTCAACAACAAGAAAATAAACAACCTGATTAAAAGATGAGCCAAAGACCTAATAAGCATTTCACCAAAGAAGATATACAATGGCAAGTAAACATCTGAAAAGGTGTTCAACATCATATGTCATTAGGAAGGGGCAAATTAAAACAACAGGATCTCTACATACATATTAGAATGGTTCAAATCCAAAACGCTGTCATTACCAGATGCTGACAAAGATATGGACCATCAGAAACTCTCATTTATTCCTACTGGGGAAAAAATGGTATGGCCACTTGAGAAGGCAGTGTGACAGTTTCTTACAAAACTTAACATACTCTTTCCATGTGATCCAGCAATCATGTTCCTGGTATTTACCCAAATGAATTGAAAATTGTGTCCACACAAAAACCTGCACACAGGTGTTTATAGCAGCTTTACTCATAATTGCCAAAATTTGGGAGCCGAAGATGACTTCAGCAGATGAATGGATAAATAAATTGTGGTATGTTTAGATAATGCAGTATTTTTCAGTGCCAAAAAGAAATGAGCTACAAAGCCTTGAAAAGAAATGGAGGATATGGAGGAAATTTAAATGCATATTATTAAGTGAAAGAAAACAATCTGAAAAGACTACACACTGTATGATTCCAGAAGTATATAACATTCTGGAAAAGGCAAAACTATCAAGACAGTAAAATGATCAGTGGTTGGGGGGAAGAAGGGAGGGAAGGATGAATAGGCTGAGCCCAGAGGATTTTTAGGGCAGTGAAACTCTTTTGTATGATACTCTAATAATGGATACATGTCATTATACATTTGTCAAAACCCATAATATGTACAACACCAAGAATGAACACTAATATAAACTATGGACTTCAGATGATAATGATGTGTCCATGTAGGTTCATTGATTATAACAAATGCACTTCTGTGGTCTATGATGTCGATACTGGGGGAGACTGTGCATGTGTGGGGACTGAGGGTATTTGGGAACTCTTGGTCCTTTTTCTGCTCAATTTTGTTGTGAATCTAAAACTCCCCTAAAAAACTAAAGCTTATTAATTTAAAAAATGTCCTAACAGTTATTTTTGTGGAACATGACCAGCTAATCATAAAATTTATATAAAAATGCAGAAAAACAAAGTTGAAGGATTTGCTTGACCAGGAATCAAGACTTACAAAAAAGCTATACTAACTCAAGTAGGCTGGTCTTGCTAGAAGTAAGTAAACTGATGAGCAGAAGAGAGAAATTAGACATAGAGGTGGTAGTGCAGGGCAGTGAGGCAAAGATGATCTTTTCAGTAAATGTTTTTAAGACAATTTTAGGTATCCACATGGAAAAACATTTAAATTGGATCTTTAAATCACAACACACCAAAAATCCAGTGCTTTACAAAACCACATGTGAAATATAAAACAGTAAGAAGTAACATAGGAGAAGTAATGTAGGAGAATTTAGAAGTAATGTAGGAGAATATCTTCATAATCTGATGATGAAAAATATTTCTTAAATAAGGCATGAGAAACATTAATAATAAGGCAGGGGTGCCTGGATGGCTCCATCAGTTAATTGTTGAACTCTGATATCATCTCATGGTCCTGTTGTCAGGAATCGAGTGCTGCATCGGGCTCTGTGCTGAGGGGAGCCTGCTTGGGATTCTCTGTCTCCCTCTCCCTCTGCCGCTGCCTCACTTGTGCGTACTCTCTCTCTCTCTCTCTCAAATAAATGGATAAACTTAAAAAAAGAAAAATAAGATAATATTTATATAAGGTACTTAGAATAGTCAAAATCAGGAGTGCCTGGGTGACTCAGTTGGTTAAGCTTTCAGTTTCTGCTCAGGTCATGATCTCACATTTCCTGAGTTCCAGCCCTATGTGGGGCTCTGTGCTGACAGCTCAGAACCTGGAGGCTGCTTCAGATTCTATGTCTCCCTCTCTCTCTATGCCTCCCCGCTCATACTCTGTGTCTGTCTCTAAGTAAATAAACATTAAAAAATTAAAAAAAAAAAAGAATTGTCAAAATCATGGAGATAGAAAGCAGAATGGTAGTTGCCAGTGGCTGAGGGGATAGGGAGGAAAGCGGGTTATTGTTTAATGAGTATAGATTTTATCAGATGAAACAACTTATGGAAATGGCTGGTGGTGATGATTGCACAACATTATGAATGGATTTAATACCACTGGGCTGTACACTTAAAATAGTTACAATGGTAAATATTATGTTATTTATTTTACCACAATTTAAAAATTGAAAAAAAATCAAGGGAAAAATTTAGCAGCACAATAAATGCATAATTTAACAATGCCCTTTAGTATTCTATGAATATCCAGTGGGGTATTTTATCTTCATGAGACTTGGAGTAAAATATTAATGAAACTACATAAAAATACTTTATAAAAACCAATTAAAATATCACTTTGGGCCCTCCCAAAAGCAAATATATTGATGTATTAGACTACAATAAAATATTTACTTATTAGTTGAAATGTCTTCTCCTGTTCTGTGGTTAGCCTTTTTTAACACTGTTAATAGTTTATTTTGCTAAACAGTTTTGTTATTACATGTACTCTTCTGTATGTGTATTATTTCACAATTTAAAACAGCATTTTAATTTTTTTAATTTATTTTTTTAAATTTATATCCAAGTTAGTTAACATATAGTGCAACAATGATTTCAGGAATAGATTCCTTAATGCCCCTTACCCATTTAGCCCATCCCCCCTCCCAAAACCCCTCCAGTAACCTCTGTTTGTTCTCCATATTTAAGAGTCTCTTATGTTTTTGTCCCCCTCCCTATTTTTATGTTATTTTTGCTTCCCTTCCCTTATGTTCATCTGTTTTGTATCTTAAAGCCCTCATATGAGTGAAGTTATATGATATTTGTCTTTCTCCGACTGACTACTTTCACTTAGCATAATACCCTCCAGTTCCACCCACACAGTTGCAAATGGCAAGATTTCATTCTTTTTGATTGCCGAGTAATACTCCATTGTATACATATACACCACATCTTCTTTATCCATTCATCCGTCGATGGACATTTGTGCTCTTTCCATACTTTGGCTATTGTTGATGGTGCTGCTATAAACATTGGGGTGCATGTGCCCTCTCAAAACAGCATACCTGTATCCCTTGGATAAATACCCAGTAGTGCAATTGCTGGGTCGTAGGGTAGTTCTATTTTTAATTTTTTGAGGAACCTCCATACTGTTTTCCAGAGTCGCTGCACCAGTTTGCATTCCCACCAGCAGTGCAAAAGAGATCCTCTTTCTCCGCATCCTCGTCAACATCTGTTGTTGCCTGAGTTGTTAATGTAAAACAGCATTTTTAAAGAGAGGATTTTAAATTCAATACAAATAAGCATCAAGATGGCAACTAAAAAGAAGTAACTGATAGATAATTCCACCCCAAGAAGACAAGGGGTGCTTCACAGGCCAAACCCAATGGGGCTGGCAAAGAAGGGTATCTCAGTCAGTCACTTTTAGGGTCTTTTAACTTTCAGAGCTCCCTCTCTCTCAGGAATCCTGTGTCCTTATAACCCCCTGGCTTGCAAAACCCCTCACTCTGGGGATGCTGCCACCACGACATAACCAATGATTATTTTGTAATTTCTCAAACATTTTTTCCTTCAGTCTTCACAATAGTCTTCACAGCCCCTGAGGCTGGTCTTCTTATTAGGGCCATTTGTCATCTATGTTCTTTTAGTATATCTGTGACCTCTAATAATGTTCTCAGCACTGACTGTCAAGAAAGAGATAGGATGAGAGGGTAACCATGAACAAGTCCAGCTAGGGAAAAGGTTTTAGATATTTCTTTTTTATGCTTTGAAAACTATTTATAAGAGAATCTTCTTCATTTTCCAGAGACAGCTTAGTTCTTAGACAACAAAAAGAAGTGACACTATGCACACTAGGATGTAAACAGAGCCATTCATTATCTCTGAAGAGGGTACAGGCAAAAAATATAAAGAAAATTGAGGATGACTGAAAGAATATTTAATGGAGCCACATTTGAGTCTAACATCTCTAATATTGTTCTCAGTATCAACAGGAAAAAAATAGAATGGGACAGTTTATTATATCTAATTAGTAATTGTAATAGATTATGGAAAAGCTTGACATGGAAATCATGAGACATAATGAGGCTTATGTTTATTTTATATTGTTCTTACTATGTTGTTAGGTTATGGAGGAAAGCAAACAGTGTTGGAGGGATTTTTCCAACCCCCACATATCTCTAATCTGTGAAGTAGATGCTGCCAGTGCCTTTCCCATATCCCTAGATAGTTCAGGATTCTCAGGTGATTTCCATCTGCCAGTATCTGCATCTCTATGCCTACAACCTCTTTTCCTTGGAACTGCAGAAAAGTGTGCTGCCTACTTGCATGGCAGACCAAAGGAGCAAAGAATTAACATGCCCTCCCTTGGCCCCCAACAGAAAAATCCCTCAATCAGTGACTCTGAAAAATTGTATATAAACACCCCAGCCCCTTGTCCTTTGGGTAGAATAATTCTAAACTGTGTGTTGTACATTCCTTGAGGTGTGCTTGGAAGGTAGAGTCCCAGTATGCACCATGGTAGCTGGCTTCATGACACTTCAGGCTTTTTTCTCTTCCCTGTATCACCAAGCCACTTCACACCAGTATTCTCTGCACCTCTCAGATAAGCTACCTGGATCTGAATCCTTTGTCTCAGGTGGGAACCAAACTAAGACACCTTAAATATGGACTCTCCTATAGAACATCTCTTGGTATCCCAGTCATAAAGAGAATACTGGGGGAATCAATTCAGAGTCTAAGCATACTATTTCTTATTTTTCAAATTACTTGGAAATTATCTCACCTAGATGTACTTTATTGCTTAGTAGTAATAGTGAAGGGGCTGGCAATTAGGTGGAGTACATGCTTGTGGAGGAAAGTCCAGAAAAGATCATTCTTGAGCAAAGGGAACATCTAAAGAACATTCTGGATTGCCCACATATAGGGATGATAATCAAAATATTTAACAACTGGTACAGTATGGTCCTCCACCAATCATAAAAGATGGACTGTATGCTGCATGGCTGCCATACTAGATGACCATTGGCTCTGCCCAGTGAAACACAAGGGGCCCAGTTCTGCCTTGGTCAGATCTTTAGACTGGGTTGAGAGGTTGTTGGGCAGAATGCTTTACTTGGCTTTCTCCGGGTGCACTGGAATGTAGGTGGGTTTAATTTTTATTCCTCCTCAGAAAGAGAAATAACAAGTAGAAACTTGTATCAAATATTCCCAAAGGAAGCTAAAGGCCAAGCAGGAGCCATGTTGGCAGGGACTTTGAGGGATTTACACTCCAACATTATTATTTGTGTCCTCTTCTGAGTATGTAAGGAAAGCCACAAACTGCACCAAGTTTCATTCTAGAGAACTGTCTCTTTTCCATCACGGATTGTTTGCGCAAGACCAAAGAGCAAAGTAGCCAAGGCATAGGTATGTAGATGCCCCATGATAAGCCTGTCAGAGCCTCTCTCCTGGGACTATGAAAGTGAAGCAAAATGATGAAAGGATGGGAGAGAAAGTCTCTGGAGTCTATTTATGTAGGGAGAGTGCTAATCTATTCATGCAGTGGGAATGCTATCAACTATGGTCAACTGTTTCCTGCTGCCCAGAGTTTCCTGGTTTCTGTTCATGTCCTTGACCTTGTTGCTTCTGGGAGCCTTTTGATATCCTTCTCATAATGGCCATTCATTCCTTAAATTTTCCAGAATTGGTTACTTTTGCTTACAACTAAAGAACCATAACTCAGTCAGGTCCTATATGCTTATCTTCAGTCATGTTTTGTGGGAAGTGGACTTGTTCAACAAGTGTGTGGCAGGAGTTACTGAAATAAGAAGCCAGTCTCTGGATCTTCAGCAAATAAGAGGAAGAAGACAAAGAAGCTTGATGTGAGTCAGGGATGTGGAGTATATCACTTTCAGATCAGCTTTACCACAGTCAGCTCTCAGTTACTTGTGAAGCTAGAATTCCATCTCTAGCTTCTCCATTGTCCCACAGGTTGACTGGCTTATGAGTAGGCATATCTCACAATCACACCCTGGTGGCTTAGACAGATACTTGGAGAAAGACAAAAGCTCAGGTCAGGCTCCCTTGTTAACAATTCCAGTAAAACAAGGGTCAGTTTATCCCATTGAAATCATGGGATAAAATAAGGCCTCACTGGAATATGTAGATGTCAGTCACCATGATATTCACACTTAAAATAATTATGCATACGTCTATGTGCGTTTCATGGGAACTGTACTATGAACTGGGTGGGTTTCCTTTTCTTTTTTTTTTTTTTTTAATTTTTTTTTAATGTTTATTCGTTTTTGAGACAGAGAGAGACAGAGCATGAATGGGGGAAGGTCAGAGAGAGAGGGAGACACAGAATCTGAAACAGGCTCCAGTCTCTGAGCTGTCAGCACAGAGCCCGACGCGAGGCTCGAACTCATGGACGGCGAGATCATGACCTGAGCCGAAGTCGGACGCCCAACCGACTGAGCCACCCAGGCGCCCCTCCTTTTCTTTTTTAATGCTTATTTGCATTAAGAAAACTGAGATATGAATTTTCTGTCATAATTGCAGCTATTTCTTTGCCAGTGTTGGGTATAACGCATCCATATCAAACTCTCAAAGGGGGGCCATCTGAATACCTGCCAACTCAGCCCACCCATAGAGCTTTGCCTAGAAGCCATGTCTTTTATAGAATTTAGCTCGGGCGAGAAGATCATTGACCAAGTCATTGTCTATGTCCACCGGGGTTGCAATAGCATCGATTCCTGACTTAAAGGCCGAGAGACCACCTGAAATGAAACAGAAGTTCAGAATGAAACATTAACTTTCAGCAGAAATCAGCTTTGAGCATTCCCAGGATGTAAGCCCACTAGGTAAATCTTCCAAAGCACGCAGTCCCAGATCCTTCCCTTTTCCTCCCCTCCTAAAAGGATCAACTACCCCAAGAATCTCTGGGAAAATTCCAGATTGCTTTCCTTCTCTCTCCTTTTAAAAGTCCTTTGTGTTTCTTGCTACAAAAGTCGTATTTGCTTCTTATACAGTCCAGGTCTGGCAAAAGTAGATCCTCAGCAAATCAGTCTGAGAATGCTATAACATTCTCTCAGCCATTAAATAGCTTACTCATTTTTAAAAAATTACTTATTCACTCACTTTTTAGGCATTCAGTTAATGTTTTTAAGCACCTACTATGTGCCAGGATGGGTGCCACACTGAGTTCAGGGTGCACAACGGTATCCAAGACATAATCATTTCTATGTAGGGATATGTGTGTGTAGGTGTATTTTACCCAAGAATTTTGATCTTCAGTAGCTACTGATGTGTTTAACATAATTATGCTCTGCTCTGATGTATAGAGGAAAAGCTCCCTGGTCCTGATCCCTGATTTCAAGGACCTTGAGATAGAAAAAAGAAATTGTTTGTTCTAAATTAAGGATGTTAAAGGAGGAGAGAGGTATATACATACCATGAGTCTATAGAAGGTAGAGTTAATAGGACTTGGTGTGGTTGGATGTGAAGACAGAAAGAACCAGAGAACCTAAGAAAACAATCTGTTTTTCTGGCTGGAATGACTAGACATATTTTGACACCTTTCAGAGATAGAAAATGCAGAAGAAAGAGCAAGTTTATAGTGGGAAGCTAGTGACTTAATTCAGTCTGGAAGATGCTGAACTTGAGGAGATCTGTGATCAACCAACCAGAAATCTCCACTTGGACATGTCATGGTACCTAAAGCCCTGATGTCACTGAGAATGCTCACAGAGTAAAAATTTGTTCAAACAATTCATAAAGAGTTTAACAGTTTCTTTCATCAAGAAAAAAAACTATCAGAGGGAGGTAAACATATTCTTTTAAACTATGGCATTAATTCTCAAGACATCACTCAGTGGCTCAGTAACCAAGGAGAGAGGTAATGAGAATGCCAACATCTGGCAGAAGAGGAAATGGAAGTTGGGAAGGAAGACCACTCAAAGTAACTCAGTGGTTTGGAGGAAACTAGTACAGTCATCCGGCAGCTCCTCCCATGCCCACTGTTGACCCCATGAGAATGCCCTCAGGGAGGCCCAGGGCACATCTGGTCTTCAGGGGTCTCACTCACTGAACTTTTTAACAAAGCTCCACAAATATGGCCTACCTTTGAGGTGTTGAGCCACACTCCACGTGGGGAACTTTTTCTGGATTGCCTTTATTTTGTCTGTTAGAATCCCAACAGCCTGCAATAGATGTTCTTTGCTGTCCCAGGTACCAACAGGGTGATGAATTTTTTTATCAAGCTAGAAAAATCAGATAATAATGTCAGCATCTAGATGAAACAATGCGTTTTTCTGCTATTCCTGATTTCTCTTCCTTGTATTCAAGTACACAGACAGTGGCCTCGGCCCCCTTACTTTATCTCCACAGAATCAATTCTATAGTCCTTTTTCTCACGAAAAGAGAGTCGGAGAAACAAAGTATGATTTAGGAGATGTGAATGTGGCATAGTTTTAGTTAAGCTCTCAAATAGAAATAAATATATGAAAAAGTAGTTTCAAAACAAATAATTAGCACTCAATGTCTAGATACTTGCAGTCTAAAATAAAAATTTGTTTCTAACTGGGACAGCTAAAGTCTGGGTTTCTACAGACAATTTAAAATAAAGACTGGAAGCAAACATCCAAATAATTTGGATTGTCTTCTCCAATTTGCTTAAAAAAACAAGTTGGTTCAAATAGAGCTTAATTATAGTGTTCATCTACGTGGATCTATAATTCATCTACGTGGATGAAATTTACTACTTTATGAACCCCAAATGGACACCTTTAATAGTACCCTTTATAAGATTTTCTCAATTAAGTGTATTACATTTTATTAGTTGCAAACTATAATTATAAAACTCATTAAATACTTTTTCTGAAGACAGCCAATAACTGATAAATCTTGAATGAAATAACCAAAGATAAGTTAGAGAAATACAGAAGTGCAAATGATGCTGAAGTACCAGGGTGTTTTGAAGACTGGAAGTACTGCAAATGAGTATCCAGATTGGATTGAGCTTCCATAAGGAAGGATGAAGTGGGACTGACTGAAAATTTCCTTGCCAGGTACCTGCATCAAGCCAAATCTAAGTCCTCTGTGGTCCCAGCCATCTTGCAGGACTGCTCCACCATGGCTTTCTCTGGAGATGATGGCTGCAATGAGAGCAGGGTCCACACAATGCCTCAGCCCAACTTCTTTGATCAGAATCTGGTAATGCTTTAAGGCCCTCAAATCCATCTCAGCAAACATTTCAGAACCACGGATCCCTAAGTCAATAGAAAATAAACTGTTTACTCCAGAAGAAAACCCGCTTTCAAAGTTTAGTAAGTTAGTCACGGCGCCTGACCACATCTTGGAACTATTCTAGGACATTTTCTGATCTCTAATTGCATAAACCTTGAAAGGTTCACAACCACTGGCAGATACCACTTCTGCTCTCTTTCTTGATCTTCTGCTACCCACCACATTGGTGCATTGGGAAGACTCTTGAACTAGAAGTCAGCCAGCCTAAATTTGAGTCTGGTTCTGCCACTACCTAGTTCCAGACCCATGGGAAGTCTCTTCTTGCTGAGCCTCAGTTTTCAGATCTATAAATCGGGGGAGGTAGGATTAGATTGACCTTGTTGTTGCTTCCAGTGCTGATTTTCTAATACTGGGATAACATGAAGAAGACTTTGGAACAGGATTCTCAAAAGACAAGATGTACAGAGAGCAAGAGGCGTGCTTAAAATGCTCATGCTGTAACATGAAGTAAAAACCAACAAAAAACATAAAACAAAGCCAGAATGTAATATTTTATGTAAACAGTCATTTCAATATGTAGAAGTAAACCCATTAAGACAAAGTTTGGAAAGAATAGGGGGAAAATGAAAAGAAACAGATTGTTAGGTTGGTGAGGATTCTGCTTTCTTCTAATTTTTAATTTTGGTATCATTGCTGTAACAGTGATTATACCTTTTTAAAATTAAGCTACTTCCTAAAAATGAATCTGGAAATGATGAAAATGGGAAAGCCAAATGTTTGCTTTGCTTTTCACTTACCACAGTTAATCAACCTGGTTATATCACAAGAAGCACCAGAGGTCTCCATGGTCATGATATCACCGTAGCAGCCATGGTACAGGCGGGGATGCAGGTGAGGGCTCATTGACTGAGTGAAAGGGTATGAGCCCCTAGAAGTGCCTGGTGGATAGAATGATAATTCACATGAAGCCTGTGAGAAATATCACTCGAGTTGCTATAATTAGCGTTACTAAACCAAAGGCGAAGCCATAGATTTACTCTTCCCCAAGTCCCTCCCAAGACCCTTAGGATGGTTCATTAGACAAAACAGAATAGAAGATTCCTCCTTCCCACTTTACCCCAACCTTAAAAAAAATTTTTCTTAAAGTAGTCTTCACACCCAACATAATCTGGAGATCAAGAGTTGCATGCTCTACCGACTGAGCCACCAGGCACCCCCCCCCCAAATTTTTAATAAAGCACTTAATTCCAAACATTGTAGAAAGTATTATGAAAATCAAATTTTTATAGGTCTCAAAAACATTTGCTGTAATCTTGATCAGAATTAAAATTGCCGCTAGAGGGGAGTCTGTTTGGCTCAGTCAGTTAAGCCTCCGACTTCAGGTCGGGTCATGACCTCACAGTTCGTGAGTTCCAGCCGCACATCGGGCTCTGGGCTGACAGCTCAGAGCCTGGAGCCTGCTTTGAATTTTGTGTCTCCCTTTCTCTCTGCCCCTACCCTGCTCACACTCTGTCTCTCTCTCAAAAAAAAAAAAAAAAAAAATTAAAAATTTTTAAATAAATAAAATTGCTACACTAGAGTTTTAAGCAGGAACTTTGAGAGAAATGTTAAGACGCTTCTGACACAAATACTTCTGGGATATAAGCACTTATATTAACAACTGCTTTTGTTTAGGAATATAAGAAAGAAGGGTAAAAATACCATGTAAGATAAAAAAGAAGGATGCCATTACCTTAAAATATCCATTTTATATCACGTTTCTACAAATTTGAGTTTCTAAGTATAATTAGTAAGCTTGGAAATAAAATTTAACTTACCATAAAAATTTAAGTTAAATTCATTCTTATTTTTTATCATTATGAAGTGACTTTCTGTCCAAGTCTATTTGCTAAAGGAGATAAAGAGCTTTTCTGTAAGTTGGAAAGTTTGTTCTAATAATTCCTAAGATTGTTGACTAATGTCTTAAGACTACATATATTTGTTATAAGAAATTATGTTTGTTAAAACACTTGATGTAAAAAATTATGTTGGGGCACCTGGGTGGCTCAGTCAGTTAAGTGTTCAACTCCTGATTTCAGCTCGAGTCATGATCTCACAAACTGGTGAGTTCAAGCCCCACATCAGGCTCTCCCTCTCTCCCCCGCCCCCACCCCTGTACCCTTCCCCTGCTTGCTCTAGCTTCCTCTCTCTCTCAAAAATAAATAAATAAACTTAAAAAAAAAAAAACCCTGTTGTTTCATTTAGTGTTGTAAATGGTGTTTTTAAATAGGACCATTCACCACAGTTAATCTGGTTCTGATTAACTTGACAGTATAAAGAGACTCTCTTAGAATTAGGCACATAACCAATGGAACTCTTCCTTAAAAATATTTATTTTAAAAGGAAAACAAAGCAACTCTAAAGATTAACTTGTTTAAAAAGCAAAACTCAGGGCGCCTGGGAGGCTCAGTTGGTTGAGCATCCCACTTTCTCTCAGGTCATGTGATCTCCAGGTTAGTGAGTCTGAGCCCTGCATTGGGCTCTGTGCTGACAGCTCAGAGCCTGGAGCCTGCTTCAGATTCTGTGTCTCCCTCTATCTCTGCCCCTACCCTGCTCATACTCTGTCTCTCTCTCAAAAATAATAAATACATAATTTTTAAAAAAAATAAAAAATAAAAAGCAAAACTCATCTAAACAAATAAAAATACAGGCACAATCTACTCTTTCCTATCTACAAACAGGCAAAAAAAAAAAAAAAGTTTGTAAATGGACAAGGAAGTCAGACAGTGAAAGTATCAAGTAAACTCAGAATACTAAGAAAGCCTATTTAGATAATAAAAGCAGCAGAAACTAGCAAAGCTTTTCAAAGCAGTGTGGATTTCCATGTGATGGCAAAGAGCAGGAACCATCACATTGGCACTCTCCATGGCCCTCGGTATGCCTTGTGCCTACAATATGTGTAGGAAATATACATGAATGAATGAATGAATGAATGAGTAGATTTCCATGACATAGATTATATGTAAGATAGAGGCATGGAAGCTGTGAGTGAGGGTGCAGACTGACAACATATATCCAGAATCTAACCACTTCTCACTACCTCTGCTACCACCACCAGGGTCCAAATCACCATTGCTAATATTGATTATTGTAATAGCCTCCTAACTGACCTCCCTCCTCCACCCTTACAGTCTAATCCCCAGCAGCCAGAGTAGTCTATGGAAACATGCCTGGAATCATATCAGTCTTCTCTCTTAACCTTCCAATAGCTTTCCAATCATTCAATTCTGGCTTCCAAGCCCTACTTAATCTGGACTGAACCAGAACTTGATCTCTACTTGAACCAGAACTGGTTCTTACACATTATAGACACATACTAAAACATTTACAGGTGAAATGTTTTGATGTTTTGGGTTGATTTAAAATATTTCAACCTCCCCATCACCAAAAAAAATTTTTTTTTGTAGAGATGAGGGATAAATAAAAATAAGAATAGCAAAGTGTTGAAAACCATAGATGCTTGATGGGAGTTAATTATGGGTCCATGGGAGTTAATTATGCTATTCCCTCCCCCATTTTATATGTTTGAAACATTCTACAACAAACTTTTTTAAATTACCTTATTAAAGAGCCTTTTTTCCTACTTACATTAAAAAGGCAACATACTCATGCCTCATTCCTTGTCACTCACTACCTTACATTATTTTATTTATATCACGTATCACCATCTGACATGTCTTCCTTCCTTTCTTCTTTTATTTCTTCCTCTCTTTTTTTCTGTCTGTTTCTCTCACTAGAACATTTTTTTTCTACTATATCTTCCTCAGCACCTAGAACAATGCCTGACATAAAGTGGACATTTAGTAAATATTTGTGAATAGATACATGAATGGATGGATGGATAGATGGATGGATGAGAAGTAAAGGAATTATCTGTATCAAGTGTCCATATGTCAAAAGTTTCAATTTCTTTCCACTAGAGAGCCAGCCTTTGCCGTGCTCGATATGTGGCTCAAAGGCCACAAGTATCAAAGTGATCTGTATGCTTATTAAAAATGCATATCTATGGCCTCCTCATACTAGGTCTATTGAGCCAGTTTTTAGGTTTAAGGTCAAAGAATCTCCACTCTAACCAGGATTCCCAACAGATTCATGCATACCAAAGTTTGATTTAAGGGGATTATAATATGACCATGGACTTTACACTACTTGTATTGACATCGTAAACACACAGGCCCTTCTTAATTATAGTCACCTTTCAGTTAAACATAGTATAGTAGCTTATAATTAGTCTACTAGCTATGTAACTCTGCTGTCACCTGGGAATTAAAGAAGGAATAAAAATTCTAAACTATGTTCCCCTGCCTTTGACCATATAAATAATTGGAAATCATCACTTTTCTGTAGTCTTACTTTTTCAAATTTAGAATTAAACATTTTAGAAACACTTTCTTCTCAATCTTCACTCTATTCATAGAGACAATTTGAACATTGTTTACAATGTCTTTTTATTTTTCTTAAGCCAAAATTTCAATTTTTTCTTTTTCAAAGTCCCTCACCATCTCACCAGCCTAACTTTTTAGCCTTCCCTTCAGAAATCATTACTTCTGTTCTGGTCACGTTGATCTGTTTATTGCATCCCAAATACTTTTCATCCATTTCTGCTTTTCTGTACTAAAGTCACTCTATCCATTCAGCGACTCCTTTCTTCTTTTATCAAAATACAAAACGTTCTTCAAGTATCACATCCCCTAGGAAAGCCTTTTGGTATCAACATCCTGACTAGATGTGAACTCTTCATCCTAAACTCCTCCAAGACTAGTGTCTTTTGTGTCTATATTCATTTAACTCTTATTTACTGCCTGGCATTGATAATTTTATCTTCATATGTCTTGCCTCCTAAGGCACTGTTCCATAAATTCTCACTGAGATCACCTTCACCTGCTTGGCAAGCAGAATACACTCTTAATTATAGATATAAGCAGTTGATTGATGGCCAGGCTGATTAGGAGTGCCCACCCCTCCATTGCATGTAATCATTGCCTTTTCTGATTCATGACTGTGCTGCATATTTTTTGTGGACACCCTGAGAACAATACTAAATGTCAATCAGTGACTTACCAATGAGAGCAACAAGTCCCCAAAACAGGATAGAGGATAGCATGGTGGTGAATCTTATCCTGCAGCACCTGTTATGATTTGAAAGAGAAACTGGCTAATTTTAAAACTTGAAAGTTTCCTAAAGGAAACTTGTCTTGATTTTAAAAAGTTTAGAGTCATTTCTAATATAATACCTTTTCACCAGTTCCAAGATAGTATTTTCATAGGCTCAGTATTATGGTTCACTGAATCACTCTCTTGTCTAAGTATAACCTCCCAACTCTTTTTAATCCAACTTCATATTGACATGAGTCTATGAATATCTTACGTATGTTACACACACGCACACACACACACACACACACACACACACACACTCCCATCCCATCTCCAAGATTGCTTACATCATAATTTTGTTCCAATTCTTATACCAATCTCCTTAGAAAATCATAAGAAATCACGAGAAGAGTATTAGAGATCATGACTCAGAAGAGGTTAGCTGTGCTCCCTACATTCCTCCACTGACTCTATTCTTGGTGTCATTCAAAAGACAGCTTAAGTGTTCTACAAGACACAAGAAGGCTAGCACTAACCTGGTTTGTGAACTTGCAGAGAAAGTCTCCCCTCTGAGTTTTGGAAGGTTCCCCGTTCTCAGCACCACCTTGCACGCCAGGCTTTAACAAAGCAGTGGCCTTCGTCCTAAAAGGTTAAAAAATTTAAGAATCCACTAGTTGGTAGATCTGTGAGAACCTGGCTTCAGTCCAAGCAGACTTCAGTGTGGATCTGCCACGGTGGAGGGAAGTTTTAAATGCCAGCATGTAGACTCACCTGCCTCTTCTTACCTTCATCCTGTACCACTGATCATTGGAGGAGGTTTATATATGGTTTAAAACCCTCTCTTTAAGCCACTGACCTCATTAGACCTGATTATAATAATACTTTGGACTTAGGTGGCCCTTTTAATAAAAATATTTCAAAGCATTTATTAACCACTATTAATTAATTAATCTAATGAACCCCCAAGTTGTAGTGGAGGCATATATTTGGTGGACAGTATCTAAAATTGAGGTAGGTCAACAGCTTCTAAATTTGAGAACAAGAAGCAGATAATTAGCATAAAAAAGATAAACAGGAACTACTGCAGCTCTCATTTCTAGATTGGTTGTTTGCCTGAAGTTTGAGCCTCCTGCTCTTTGTTCCTCATTCCATTGTCGCATGATCCACATACTAATATGCCACAGGGCTTCTTGTTCCAATTCTACACTGACAAACAGAGCCAAGATTGACTACCTGCTCTGGGAGATCAGTACAAAGCCAGGGAGTAGCAATATGGGTGCTGGTTTCCCAAACTATCTGAGGAAATGGGAAAAAAAGATTTGGCCAGGTATGAACATTTTTATCAAGGATGGAGTATTTTTCTTCACATTTATGTCCAAAGGAAGAGATAAAAGCACATTGTGCAGTGCTGGGAACAGGAAATGGAAGAGACATTCTTGAAATAGACAAAGCACATTTTCCAAAGGGGAGGAAGTTTTATATGGGTCCCTTCCACATGTATGAGAAGTTTCTAACACTGTACGCAATCCTTCCATAAATCCACAAGATGAAGACAGGTGTGAGAGAGACTGAGCAGGTGATGGGAAAGATGAAGGGCCTGAATCAACCAACTTGCCAGGCTCCCTGGCAATGAATAAACCACAACTTCTAGGAGATCATGCCTTCATGAAGCTGATCTCTGCACTATCTCATTACATTCACTTCTGCCCTGACTGCCTTCCTGTCTGTAGAATAGATTTCCTTTTAAGTGGCCTCCAGTCTTCTATTCCAAAAAAAAAAAAAAAAAGTGGGGGGAGGAGAGAGGGCAGGGATGTTCTGAACCAATGATGATTCCTGCCCTGACTATCATGAAAATGACTTGTGGTAGGGGAAGGGAGACAGCTCTACCATCACCACAGGTGCTGTAATCAAGGTCACTCTTTAATAAGAGGTTTTACATGGGTCCAGCTTCTCCAATATTTCCCTCAGGAACAAATGGGCTATCACCATTAACAGTGGCAACATCACATTGACATTGTACTCAAGGCCCCCATGAGTATTTTTTATTTAAAAATAAAACACTGAAAGTACTGTACTATTAAACGTGAAGCATATTTTACTCTTCTCCCTGTTTTCGTATAGTAGAGTTATAAGTCCTTCTGGGCATGAAGGTCTTAATGCCCAGGTCTTCTGCAATTTAAATAAATGTTTTCAAACTGATGTGGATTATTAAGCTTTGCTCAAGTTGTGAGAATACAAATAAACATTTATTTGACACTCATCATACATCAGGTTTCTATGTGCATTATATCATCCAATCCTCCAACAGCTCTGTAAGGTAGGTATTATTCCTTATTTTAGAGATGAGGAAACTGAGACTCAGAGAAGTTAAGCAACTTGTCAGAGATGGCACAACAGGACATGGCAAAGCTGGGATTTGAACCCAGGTCTATAAGATTCCAAAATCTGTGTTCTTCCACTATGTACAAGGTGCTAGCACTATGCATCAATGACCCTGCACAGTAATTATTACAATAGGTTCAAATCAATCAATTCAAAGCATTGTCTATGGTCTGAATAAATGATTCCAATTGCAGATATTTCACAGTTATTTGTTTGTAGATGCTGTTGTAATTTTTAAATACAAATGTGAGTCAACTGAATCCACAGTGGCTTTTTGTCACTTTATATCTTCTCCACCAATAACATGCATTGAGCTTGTATAGTAAGCCTGGTACAACAGTAATAAGGTGCATGGCCGAGGTCTGCACCCAGCTTTGTTGTGCTCTAAAGTATAACTTTTAACTACTATAATCTACAACCCAGTGATGGTTAAGTGTGGGTACTATTGTATAAAGATCTGAGAAAATTTTTGATATTTAGAAAGTAATTTACTAAGTGATTCCCCATCTCTTCCTGGGGGTGACAACAGTGACTCTGCATATGAGTTGTATTGATGTTGCCAGGAGGAGCTTGGGGGGACCAGTTACCTGGTATAATCTCCATCAGCATCCCCGAGTTCCCAAAATAAAAATATGATCTATATGCAAAACATGTCCTTGCTATACAAATAGAACTCTGTGACCAGTTCCCTGACCTCCTTCCCCTCCCAGTCAGTTGTCCACCTCTAAGACTTTTCAACATAGCAATTCTTTGATAGCCTCTGGTAGTCAAATAATACATCTGTGGTTCCCGGCCTTGGGGATGAGGACTCCAGTCATGCCTAACATCTAAATGACCTCAGCAAGAGACCTTAAGCCAAGACGTATGTAGGTTCCATAAAAACAACTTGTTTTCCATCAGTCCCACCAAAACAGGGTGTGGCAGGAAGAGCTCTGGCCCAGAAGTCTAGAGATCCAGCTTGTGGTCTAAGATCTGACTCCAACCAGCTGAGGGCCCTTGGGTAGGTCACCAGTCTAGACATCATTTTCCCATTTATAAACCTGGATGACAGCAGATGATCTCCAAGCTCTCCTCTGGCTCCAACAATCTCTGGATCCAAAAGAGGAAATACTGTGGGAGGTCAAGCAGAGAGGATTAAATATGGATTAAGTCTACATTACAGTTTTTACTGTTTTTCATGAAAAACTTGAACTTCATTTTAGTTTTAATCAAAATCACAAATTCCATGAAAGTCATCCTGTGTTTTAGGGTGGCTTTCAAAATACATTTTCTTCTCTATCTTGCAATTGGCAAATCGTAGAATTCCTTTGTCATATATAGGCACAGAATTGAATTCAGAATCCTAGTCATCAACCATTTTCATTGACAAGGATAGTAAGAAAGAGGTGTCGTTTGTTTGCTTGCTTGCTTGCTTGTTGGTTGGTCTCAATCATAGCTACAGATTTTTCCTGTCAGGCTTGGTGAATTGCAGGAGATACGAGTAAGGCCAATGAAAGTTTCAACTTTGCATATGTCAAAGTAGCCTCAAAATTGCCCAAAATAATGTAAGTGGCTGAAAAATATAATAAATTGAAAAAATCAAGATTCTTTTTGTCAAGAAAGTCTCAGATCTGGGTTCTGATCACTGCTGCTCATAGTTTGGGGCTAGGTGGAGGCCACAGTCTGGGACAATCACTACCACTGTGATGTTCAGACCCAAGACAAAACTCAAATACTCTGGCAATTCCACAGAATTTTTCAACTTTTCTTTCTGTTGACTCTCTACTTCCTAACCTCAATGTCCTACTCTCCCTTAGGTTAATCTGATAACAATTGTATTAATTAGTGACAGAAACTTAAAGTAATATCATTTCAGGTACAATTTAATTTTAACAAGGGCTTTGAATTCCTGAAGTCTTGCTTTTACAGTGAGAAATGAGTCAGTCTGCCAAAAGAATACAGAAACCAGAGTTCAAACATGATAACACACACATGCACACACACACACACACACACACACACACACACACTTTTGCAAAAGGGTCATTATTTTTATTATAAAATACATGTGTTTTAAAAATACCCATGTATTTTTAAACTTTATTGTGGAGAAAAATGTGAATTCTACATTAAAGTTTAAGATAAAACACCAGATTCAGAAATGTCTCTCTCTACCTCTTGAAACTCTGCTCCAGACCACCACCCACCCAGAGTGGCCTTTATGTGCCTCTGCCATTGAGAAAGCTTCAGTGGAAAAGTTTAAGAAGTACTGTCCTAATTAATAGAAGGAGAAAAATGATTATGGAATCAGAGGCACTGTGTGTGCCCAAAGAATGGGAATGTGGGAATTCCTTGAGGGACTCCTCAAAACATATCATAGAAAGAGATGCACTTGTGCCTTGAACTAGCCTAGGTCAGCACCCTTTGGAGTTATAAGAGTTCAGTATCTGAAGCTTGCTTGGTCCCCTTTCTTTTCTCATCCATATCTACCTCCTTTTCAGCACTGGTCTGTGGTTTTAGAGACTGGGTTGCCTCTTCCATGTTGCCATTTGTGGATCCCAGTCACAGCTCTCTTTTCTCAAGAACAACAATGATGATTACCATGGCAACTCATTTAACCTCTCTGAGCCTTAGTTTGCCTCATCTGTAAAATGGAGATGATAATGATGCCCCATGACTGTTTTGAAGTTAAAAATAAATTATATGTGTGAAAACATGTTATAAATTGCAATGCTTCATAACACGCCAGTTATTACTATGATGGAGTTGCACACAGATCCTGGTGAGTTGATTTATTCATTTGTTTGTTTATTTGTCCATGGGATACCAGGAAACATAATGAAGAGTTGACTAATAGGGTAGGAAGTAACAAGTGAAGCCAGGAAGGACATATGACAAGACAAGCAGGGCTATTGCTAGGACTCTGCAGTCTGCCTGGTGGGACTGGAGGAATGGTAATATCAGAAACAGTCACAAGCAGCCTAAGCATCTACTGCACAGCTTAGAAACTAAAGAATGAAGGGGCTGCCCAAGAACACATGGGAAAGGCACTTTAGAAACGATGGCTGGTGGGAAGGCAGAAGAGGAGCCCTTGCACAAAATTTCACTAAAAAGCTTAATTTAACCTCAAGATATTTCTATGCCTGGCTTGAACTGCTTAGTGCTTTTCTTTTCTTGTCTTGAGTTTAATATACTCGATGGTAAATAAAATGCCATACCCTGCGGAAGGTACATGATCTTCCAGTGTCAAATATTTGACCAACAGTTCAGAAAAGAAGAGACACAAATGGTCAAAAAACTCACAAAAAGATGCTCAACATCATTGGGCATCAGGAAAATACAAATTAAAACCACAGTGAGCATTTCACACTCTCTAAAAAGGCTAAAATCAAACACTGGTTATAACAAATATTGGTGGAAATATGAAACAAATGGAACTCTTGTACATTCCTAGTTAGAGTGTAAAATGGAATAATTGCTTTGGAGAACTGTTTAGCAGTTTCTTATAAAGTTAAACATGTGTTGGGGAGGAAAATTTTTTCTCTACCCTTCACAAATCTAGCTAGTCTAAGAATTAAATGACATAAGACAGATTCACAGAAGAAAAAAAAACAAATTTTAATTATGTGCACTTGGAGGCCCAATAATGAGAGTGAGATCTAAAGAAACGGCCAAGGCAGGCAGTTTTTATATTTTTTAGATAAAGAGACAATAACTCTGCAGGTAACTGACAAGACAAAGAAGACTTATGTTTGGGAGCTTCAATTACTATGAAATTCTGCACAGAATTTGGGCTGGGGTAGTAAATTAGTAAAAAGTACAAAGTTTGTTGATAAAGGCTTCTTGGCCCTGAATCCCCTCTCTCTATTGATAAGGATATCTCTATGCCTCTTGTACAGGGAGGGTAACTTTCATATAGGAGATTTCTTTCCTGCTTTCTGGAGACAAAGCAGGGTAGGAGTGTTCTTGCACTGGCTGGTTTTTTTTTTTTTTTAACTAACTTTAATTTAAAATAATTACTATGCCAAAGTAGCACTTTGTGGGGTGGTCTGATTTGGGCACTTATACATACATCTACCATAGGACACAGAAATTCCATTCCTGGGTATTTATCTAAGAGAAATGGAAACAAATGCCTCCAAAAAGACTTGCACAAGAATGTTCATAGTAGCTTTATTTATAATAGTGAAAATACTAGGAACACCAAAAACTCACCAACAGGGGAATGGATTAACAATCGTGGTATAGCCATATAATGTAATAATACCCAGGTTAATAAACAAACAAATTAGGGAAGAACTCCAATTAACCTAGATTGGGTCAAATGCCCACTTCTGGACTATTCAACTATGTCTAGGAATAGATTTGTTTGAAAAGGAGAAAAGAGAAGTCTGATTTTTTTTTTAATGTGTCATAGTTGTTCACTATACCTGTATTGGAGAGAAGAGCTAGGACAGTATCTGAAGGAAGACTTGAGTCAAAGCCACTTTGTCATGATTTATGCTGGGAATGACTTGAAATATTTAAGTGCTGTAGAAGATATTGAGGATATGGAAATGGAAGCATTATGTGATCACATAAGGTTAAAGTCATGAGTTCAAAAGCCTAGGAATAGAGATTGGCATGAGGCAGGAGTGGGAACACTTCTTTTATTGTTAACAGAAAGAAGAAGAAGACAAAATCAGATAGTAATGCAGTTAAATGTATAGAGTCAATGGAAAAAAAACAGAGTTCTCTAATGATCCCTAACTCTTCTATGAAATAGAAGGTCAAATCATGTGCTAAGTGTAAAAATTATGTAGAATTAGATGCTTATGGAAATGGAGAAAATGTAGAAAAGCCACTCTGGAGGTTTGAGACTTGACAAGAAAGCCAAAAAGATAGTAGTGTCCAGGTATGGACTAGTTGAAGTCAGAGTCCATAAATGTTTTAGAAGCACCAAAATGCTAGGCCCCCCAGAGTGCAGAGAGAGGAAGCATGGATTAGGAGCCTCTGCTGGAGGCTTTTTAATAATAAGTTTTCTTGTTTAACAACAGGAAAATGTTCGTGATATATTGTTAAGCTCTTTACTTAAGCAGGTTGTTAAATAGTATTAATGAATGGTTCCAATTTTATTTTAAGTGTGTGTATATATACAGTCATGGAAAATAAGCTGAATTGCATCTTCACCTGCACTAGATGTTAGAAAATTTTCTTGAAAGAAGCTACACCACACCTACCCTCTAAAGTGGGATATGAATGTTCCCAATGTCCCATATCTCCACCAACATTTGCTGTTATCAGACTTTTTAAATTGGGTGGGAAAAGTCTCATTTCCTGGATTGAGGTTGGGTGTCTTTTCATCTATGTATATTCACCATTACACTTACAGCTTCTCTAAACTATTTACTCATATCTTTTGATAATCTTTTACTAGATCATTTGCTTATTTCTCATTTTTTAAAGTAGGAATACTTAATCCATTGTAGTCTGGGTCCTAGTCCTTTGTTAATTATATGCAATATAAAGAAAGGAATTGCAGAACATAAAGCAAAATAATACATAATTTATGGGGGTATAATCACAGTATCTTTCATATCTTTCACATATTCTACAAAGAATATGTATTAATTTGGTTATCAAAAAGAACGCTATTTCAAAATTCTTTGGAATTTTAAAGAATCCTGTGTTCTCCAGAGTGTAGCTAGGTCTGATCCCACAGGTGGATACTGTGTAGGGATTTCCTTTTGATGGCCCTCGGCCCCTAGAGTTTTATAAAAACTTCAAGGACACCTTCCAGAATTCTAGCCCCTTGGCCCTCACCTCAGTAGGTGACTGAGAAGGTGGGATAGTCAGAGGACATTTACATTTGTCCATCCTTCTTTGAGTCAAATTGAGAGCTGAGGGAGTTTTAGCTCCAGATGTGCACAGGAACAGAGAGGCCCAGGAAAACACTGGCCTCCCTGAGGGTCTAGTCCAGCAACAGGCAAGGAGGAGAGGCCTGAGGAGTCATAGCTGTCTGTCTCCCAACCTGTTGACCCAACCTCAGCCAGTATTCCTGAGGCTGGCAAAGGGGTGAGAATGCCTCAGGCATCACTGGCTTCTCCTGGCTCCTTTGTAGGAACTTCTAACAACCCTGGGGCTGGAGAATTCACTGTTCAAGAAAAACAGGGAAGTGGCCCCCAGATGGTCATGCCACACTGTTAACAACAGAGAGCAGCATTGTGCTGCCTTTGCCTCTGAAAAGAGCCAACCCAAGAAGATGCCAGCTTGGGCAGAGTGAGCAGCTCAGCCCAGAAACATCATCTTACAGCAATTTTTATACTATCTTATTATCTCAGCCTGATTTACTTGATTTTGTCAGGTTCCAGAATTCTCATCCAAAGGAAATTGTAACTACCATAGAAAAAAGAAGAAAATGGGAGCTTCTGGCTTTCTTCATCTTCACTTTCTTTTGCTTCTCTGCATAGACATAAGCACAAAGACACCAATATGTTCAACGCCAAATTGTCTATACAGTAATTACTCACTTTGAAAATTATCAACAACTCTCTGTACAGCTGGATTGAGCCAGGATTATAACATAGGCAATGTCTTTTTTTTTTTTTTTTTTTTAACGTTTATTTATTTTTGGGACAGAGAGAGACAGAGCATGAACGGGGGAGGGGCAGAGAGAGAGGGAGACACAGAATCGGAAACAGGCTCCAGGCTCTGAGCCATCAGCCCAGAGCCCGACGCGGGGCTCGAACTCACGGACCGCGAGATCGTGACCTGGCTGAAGTCGGACGCTTAACCGACTGCGCCACCCAGGCGCCCCGGCAATGTCTTTTTAATATCTTATATTTGTATAGTGTTTCAGAATTTCAAATGGACTTTTGAATAAGTTAAAATACCTGAAATAACCCTCTGAGAAAGGTCAAGCAAATTTATCTCCTCCATTACACATAGAAGAAAAGAGATTAAGAGATTTTCCCAAGATCTCCCAGCTAATAAATGGTGAAGCTGAGACTAGAACTCAAACATTCCAACACTGCGTCCAAGGCATTTCCTTCACATTATTTACTGGACCAGATGATCCACAAGGCATTTATTTCTTAAATCATGAAATTCCAAGATTCAGTGACTTGTTTTCTCATTTCCAAAAGCCAGACATTAATTCCCTCACTTACCACTTGGCTGCACAAAGACCTCTTTTCCGAGCCATGTAGGTCCACCTTAATTTCAACACGGCCCAGCATCTGTCTTCCTTCTCTGATATACACTCACTCCCATTGGAAAATATACTTCTTAGAGTTCTATGTTCAGAGGTTTTCCAGACCAGCACTGTCCAAAAGAACTATAACATTAACCACAAATTTGATTTTAAATTTTCTATTAGCCACATTGAGAAGGGGGAAAAGAAAATGAAGATTAATTTTAATAGTGTATTTTATTTAATCTAATACATCCAAAATATTATTTCAACATGTAATCAGTATAAAGACAGATATTTACAATCCTCTTTTTAATACTCACTCTGTGTATTTTAGAATCACAGCACAGCTCAGTTCAACTTAACCATGTTTCAAGTGCTCAGTAGTCACATATGGCTAGTGGCTACCATACTGGGTGACACACTTTTATTTTATTTAATTTATTTATTTTTTGTTATTTATTTATTTTTAACCAAGTTAGTTAATATATAGTGCAATAATGATTTCAGGAGTAGATTCCAGTGATTCATCCCCTATGTATAACACCCAGTGCTCATCCCAAGTGTCTTTCTTAATATCCCTTACTCCCCACCCATAACCTCTCCAGCAACCCTCCATTTGTTCTCTATATTTGAGAGTCTTTTATGGTTTGTCTCCCTCCCTGTTTTTACATTATTTTTGATTCCCTTCCCTTATGTTCATCTGTTTTGTATCTTAAATTCCTCATATAAGTGAAGTCATATAATATTTGTCTTTCTCTGACTGACTTATTTTGCTTACCATAATACTCTCTGGTTCCATCCATGTACTTGCAAATGACAAGATTTTATTCTTTTTGATTTCCGAGTAATACTCCATTGTATATGTATTTTTTTAATATGAAATTTATTGTCAAATTGGTTTCCATACAACACCCAGTGCTCATCCCAATAGGTGCCCTCCTCAATGTCCATCACCCACCTTCCCCTCCCTCCAAGCCGCCATCAACCCTCAGTTTGTTCTCAGTTTTTAAGAGTCTTTTATGGTTTGGCTCCCTCCCTCTCCAACTTTTTTTTCCTTCCCCTCCCCCATGGTCTTCTGCTAAGTTTCTCAGGATTCACATAAGAGTGAAACATATGGTATCTGTCTTTCTCTGTATGACTTATTTCACTTAGCATAACACTCTCCAGTTCCATCCACGTTGCTACAAAAGGCCAGATTTCATTCTTTCTCATTGCCAAGTAGTATTCCATTGTGTGTATAAACCACAATTTCTTTATCCACTCATCAGTTGATGGACACTTAGGCTTTTTCTATAATTTGGCTACTGTTGAAAGTGCTGCTATAAACATTGGGGTACAAGTGCCCCAATGCGTCGGCACTCCTGTATCTCTTGGGTAAATTTCCTAGCAGTGCTATTGCTGGGTCATAGAGTAGATCTATTTTTAATTTTTTGAGGAATTTCCACACTGTTTTCTAGAATGCACCAGTTTGCATTCCCACCAGCAGTGCAAGAGGGTTCCTGTTTCTCCGCATCCTCTCCAGCATAGGTGACACGCTTTTAAATGATGATGACTGTTTAAATGAGATTTTCCTGCCCTAAGACAAATGATTCATCTAACATAGAATTTTTATACCTATGGAGGAGATATTTTTAGGTATTTCAAGTTGCACTGTACCAGGTCCTGTCAGCCCAAGTGTCCCTTGAAGTATTTGTAGTGCTAAAGTCTTGGACTTTAGTTCAAAACCTGCTTCTTAACTGGCCATTTGACGCTGAGAAACTGACTTACCTCCCTGATTAACTAACTTAACCAGAATACTATTATTTATTTATGATATTGTGAGAATCATATTTAATTTTATATATAAAGTACCTATGATGATGCTTGTCATACACAGCAACCATTCAACAAACAGTACCTCTTGGTTACCAGTATTGATCCTCCTATGCTGCTCAGTTGTGCTGGACTTTCTGTGACTAGATCAGGCCAGTAGGCAGCCATTATACAGGGAGGAGGGGAGTAAATGTCCTCCTTGGAGCACCCTGTACTCCCCCCCACCAGCGTACTCTTTATCACCCATGCTGGGTCAAATAAGGTCACTTCAAAATTCACATCCACCAGGAACCAGTGAATGAATGGGATCTTATTTAGAAATAGGATTTTTGCAGATGTAATCATGTTAAGATGCGATCATACTGGATTAGGGTGGGTCATAAATGCAATGACTGGTACCCTTAAAGGAAGATAATGTGAAGACACATGGGGACACACAGGAAGTAAACATGTGAAGCCTGAGGCAGAGATTGGAGTGATGTGTTTACAAGCCAAAGAATGCCAAAGATTGCAGGAAACCACCAAAAGCCAGAGGGAGCATGGCCCTGCTGACACCTTGATTTTGAACTTTTAGACTCCAGAACTGTGAGCGATTAATTTCTGTTGTGTTAAGCCACCCAGTTTGTGGCAGTTTCTTACAGCAGTCCTAGAAACCAAATACACCACTGAATTTCAATAGTCTCCTTTCTGGGTTGTCTCTCTCACAGTCTGTTGATTCATGTCCTGTCATCTTTCTATCCCCAGTACTTGGCATAGTATTTGGCATATCATGGGTGCTCTATACATGTTTGTGGACTAGAATTGAAGTGAGAAAGCACATGGGAAAACCAACTCTAATAAACATGTAAGGATGTCATTCTACTCCTGATAAATCTCTAAGAACTATTAATATGAGCCAGGAAAAAAGCACACTTGGAAAAATCTGTGGGTTATTATCCTGGAGAACAATCCATGAAACTCTGACTGGAGATGTTTTTGGTTTTGGTTTTAGTTTTCCTGATTGTAGAGTTTTGACGTAAGACAAAGAGAGTAGAGTAGCAAGAAGCAGAAAAGTCCACAGAACGAAGGTGGGAAGCAGAAGCCATGAGGCAAGAGAAGCCCTGAGTGAGAAGACAGGAGACCAGAGATTAGTCAGAAAAATCATTTGGCTGTCAGAAGTAGTAGCTGTTTATACAGAGATGGAGCGTTCCTGAATCCCAAGAAGAGATCACTAGGAGTTGCTCCTAGGCCACTTATGGGGCTGTGGTCTTCTGAAGAACATTCTGCTTCTCCATACCACCTGCTCATTCCCTGCTGTACCAGCTTCCTCTACTTTCTGATGGTGATCAATAGATCACCATCATCTGAGGTAACCTGAGCATTTCCCTCCACTGCACACCTAAATATATATATTTTAAAATGTTTATTTTTGAGAGGTGGGGAGGGAGGAGAGAGAGGGGGACAGAGGATCCGAAGCAGGTTCTGGGCTGACAGTAGAGAACCGGATGTGGGGCTCCAACTCACAAACTGTAAGATTGTGACCTGAGCCAAAGTCAGACGCTTAAACTGAGCCACCCAGGTGCCCCAGTCCTAAATATATTTTAATTCAATTTGACCGCTTCTGATGTTATTTTTCCTTTACAGATGAAGAAATTGCAACTTATATTAGCACATTGGTGGGTTTATCATATATATATATATATATATATATATATATATATATTCATATTTATTTATTTTGAAAGAGAGAGAGAGAGCAGGAGAGGGGAAGGAGAGAGAGAATCCCAAGCAGGCTCTGTCCTGTCAGCACAGGCTCGAACCCACGAACCGTGACATCATGATCTGAACTGAAATCAAGAGTTGGATGCTTAACCCACTGAGCCACCCAGGCACTCCTAGTACATTGATGGGTTTAAATCTTGTTCTTTCTCTCTCTCCCCTTCCCCCCTCTCTCTTGCTATCTTTCCTACTCTCTTTAAGTTAGTCAGAAAGCATAGAGCACGATACAGAGAAGACAGGCAAAAGGAGAAGTACCTTTTCATGGAATAAGGTAGGTGTTTGTGTGAGAATCATTAGGGGGTAGTTGGTGCTTGGGTGGAGGCAGCAGGGCAGCAGGTCACCCACAGGGAAGAAATGCTTGAAGAGAAATTCCCAGTTTTTCTTAGGAATAAATTTTTAAAAATCACAGACTGTAAACTATTTCCCACAGAAGTCAAGGAGAACATGAGAGTAACAAAGACCTTTAAAAAATTTTTTCAAATGTTTATTTATTTTTGAGAGAGAAACAGGGTGCAAGTGGGGGAGGGGCAGAGAGAGAGGGAGACACAGAATCTGAAGCAGGCTCCAGGCTCTGAGCTGTCAGCACAGAGCCCGACATGGGGTTCGAACTCACAAACCACGAGACCATGACCTGAGCCGAAGTTGGCTGCTTAACCAACTGAGCCACCCAGGTGCCCCAACAAAGGCCATTTTAAAAATGTTTTAATTTAGGGGTGCCTGAGTGGCTCAGTCGGTTAAGTGTCCAACTCATGATTTTGGCTCAGATCATGATCTCATGGTTTGTGAGATCAAGCCCTGCATGGAGCTCTGGGCTGATAGCATGCAGTCTGCTTGGAATTCATTCTCTCTCTCTTTCCCTCTCTGCCCCTTCCCCATTCACACACTTGTCCACGCATTCTCTCTCTCAAAATAAATAAACTAAAAAAACACCCTGGTAAATAAATAAATAAAAATAAAAATGTTTTAATTTGAATGCTTCATCATTGTATTTTCACTCTGCTGAGATTTAAAGGTCATATCATAGAAGCAACTCTGAGCAGAGTCCTATTTACCTGGCATGCTGTGATCGCGTTGCTACCCTAAGCTATAAGGAAAGTTATAACCAGCTTTCTCTCCTGAGATGTTTCACATAAGATGTCCCAATGCAGATTCATCAAATAAGGCAGCAGCAGACTGTGAGACCATATAAACACTGTGGGTTTTTTTGGAAGATTAGATTGCATAATTCCAGCGTCATGGACATCTGTGGTCTCAGGCAGATGAATGAACAAAAGATGAAGTCATATGCCAATGAGCAAAGTGTGGGTGGGGGTGGGGAATGGTGGAGGCAATCTTTCATCTGAGGAGCCAAGAAAGGGCTTCCCTTCAGGGCTGACACATTATGCACCCTCTTCCCCTGGAAACTGAAACCACAGCTGTGGGTCTGAGCTCTAACGCTGGACTGGCTGCTGGAAGATATCCTTGGAAAAAAAAAAAAAAAGCCTTCCCAAGAGCAGGGCAGGCATTTTGCTCTTTGCTACATACAACCTTAAGGTTTTTATCTTCTTTCAGAACATGGAAATGAAATCATACCAGTGCTAGCAAGAACAATTGTCTTTATTTTTCTAAACTGGTTTTTTTTCCCCCTCTAAGCTCTTATATCAGTAAACAAGGACATCCCAAGCCCCTCTTTCATTTTTTTCCAGGTAATGATGTTTGTGTGTCAGCATTCAACCCAAGAGGAGAGACTATCTGGGGTCCCACTGCCACAGTTGATCAGTACAGCCTTGGGCATTCATATTGATCTCATTAAGATGAAAGCCTAAGAATATCCTATTTGCCCCAAGAGCCCTGCTAGGGCTTCCTTAGACAGGATCCTCTGTGAGTACATGTGAATTCCATCACATGAAATCTTGACCCCTTGTTACGAGGAGGTTAATTAACTGTACATCTATCCTGTAAAATAATACTTATTTTTGTCATTGATTGACTTCCTACCTGTGTCAGGGGCTCTAATCAGCACTTTACACACCATTGTTTCCTTTTTTAAAAATGTTTTTTATTTATTTATTTTTGAGAGAGAGCGAGAGCATGAAGGCTAGCGAGGGAGGGGCAGAGATAGGTAGAGAGAGAGAATCCCAAGCAGGCTCTGCACTGTCAGCACAGAGCCCAGCATGGGGCTCGAACCCACAAACTGTGAGATCATGACCTGAGCTGAAATCAAGAGGTGCATGCTTAACTGACTGAGCTACCCAGGCGCCCCCACACATTATTTCCTTTAATTCTCATTCCACAGATGGGGAAATTCAAGCAGAGATATGAAGTTCTGATGTGAAGCCACGTCTCTCTTGCTGCATGAGGGGAGCTGCCTTTGTTAAAATGGTATCCAAAACAATTTTCCAATATATGTTTAGATTAGCTGAAGTGGATATGCCATATGAGCAAATATTTAGCATAACAGGCAGTCAAAACAGATTATAAATAAAACTACCTAGAGGCAGTATAATTATATTAAAAGAAATTTACACCTGGTAGGAAATTCAGAGCATCAATATGTCCAACCCCTTAATTTCTAGATAAGGAAACTGAGGCTCAGAAAGCTTAAGTAACTATAAAAGTATACACAGTAAATAGAAGCAGAGTCTAGACTTCTGACCAAATGTGTACTGTGACAATCCACCTTCTTCCCTTAAGACAAAATATACCTACCTCTACTCCCCAGCCAAGCACTCAGGGATGTCAGGAGGCAGGGAGCCTTGGTGCTTAAGAATTCATTCCTGCCTTGGCATCCACAAGCTATGTGACACCATGTCAGTCACTGAGCTTTCTGGGTCTCAGGTTTCTCTTTTGTAAAATGGAAAAAACATGATTCTACCTATCTCACAGAGCTTCTGTGGAAATATAGTTCAATAATGGATATGAAGGCATTCAAAAAGAGAAAATGTACTGTTGGATGTATGATATAATTATTATCAAAAAGTGAGTTAAGGAGTATTTTCTTTGTTAAGATATGGGTTTGGCTAATGTAATAAAGATCTAAAATCACAGTTATTCAACAAATTAGTTATTCAACATGAGTCAGATTCTTCTTCTATATACTGCTCTGCCTTCCCTAAGTTTGCCTTTTCTTCATGGTCCAAGTTGGTTCATCTCCATGCCATCAAAAACTGAAAAGACAGCCCACAGAATGGGAGAAAATATGTACAAACATAAACCTGATGAGGGACTTGTATCTAGAATGTGTTAAGAATTCTTACAATTCAAAAATGAGACAAATAACTCAAAAGTAAGCAAGGCATTTGAATAGACATTACATATCCAAAAGAAGACATACAAGAAAGCCAATAAAAGGATGCTCAACATTATTAATCATCAGGAAAGGCAAATCAAAACCACAATGAGCTCCCACTTCACACCCATTAGATGGCTAAAATTATAAAGATGGACAATAACAAGGATTGACAAGGATATGGGAGATAGGAACCCTCATTCATTGCTGGTGGGAATGTAAAATGGCGGAGCCCTTGTAGAAAGCAGCTTGGCATTTCGTCCAAAAGTTATCCATAAAGTAACCACATGACCCAGCAACTCCGCTTCTAGGTGTACACCAAGGAGAAATGAAAACATATATGTGCAACACAAAAAGCCTGTACACAAATTTTCATAACACTATTATTTACATTAGCCAAAAGTAGGAAACAATCTAAATGTCCATCAACTGATGAATAGATAAAATGCACAAATCCATACAATGAAATATCATTCATGAATAAAAAGAATTCAGTGCTGACCCATACTACAACAGGAATGTACCTTGAAACCATTACATTGAGTGAAAAAATCCAGACACCAAAAGCCACATATTATTTGATTTCATTTATGTGAAATGTCCAGTAGGCAAATCCATGGAAAGAAAGTAGATTAGTAGCAGCTGGGAGTGGTATTTGGGTATTTGGAGGGGAGTGGGGAGTGACTGCTTAATAGATATAAGGTTTATTTGGGGGTATGATGAAAATGTTCTTGGGGCACCTGGGTGGCTCAGTACATTAAGCGTTGGAATTCAGCTCAGGTCATGATCTTGCAGTTCATGAGGTTGAGCCCCATGTCAGGCTGTCGTGCTGACAGCTCAGAGACTGGAGCCTGCTTCAGATTCTGTTTCCCCCTCTCTCTCTGCCCCTCCCTCCTTCATGATCTCTCTCTCTTTCAAAAATAAATAAACATTTTAAAAAATTTTTTTAAAAAGAAAGAAAATGTTCTGGAATTAGACAGTGGTGATGGTTGCACAACAGCATGAATATGTTAAAAATACTAATTGTATACTTTAAAGGGTAAATTCTATGATATATGAATTTTATCCAACTAAACTGCTATGGAGGCACCTGGCTGGCTCAGTCAGCTGAGCATTCAACTCTTGATTCCAGCTCAGGTCATGATCTCATGGTTTGTGGGTTTGAGCCCTGTGTCAGGCTTTGGATTCTCTCTCTCCCTTGCTCTCTGCCCCTCCCCCACTCATGCGTGCGTACACACTCTCATCTCTCTCTAAAAAATAAACAAACATTTAAAAAAATGAAAAATCTTTAAAAAACAAGACAAAGCAATATGTGTAATATACATGTTATGCATAAGACTAAGCAATATACATTATATTGATAAGAAGGGAATGATAAATATAAAATACAGGAAAATGGTTGCAGAAAGCAGAGGATGGAATAGGAGAAGAACCATATAGGTAGAGGTCATTTATTGGTAATATTCAATTTTTTTAGATTGGCATCGGTCCTCAAGTGCTCATGATATTTTTTTAAATAAACAGATAATAGAAACCCATAAGTCACAGGGGTGAAAGGCACAGCATAGGGAATATAGTCAATGACATTGTAATACCACTGTTTGGTGACAGATGGGAGCTACACTTGTGGTGAGCATAGCATAAAGTATAGAGATGCTGAATCGCTATGTTGTACATCTGAAACTAATGTAACATCGTGTGTCAACTATGTTGACAATTTTTTTTTAAGTGTATGTATAATGGGGTAGGGCACCTAGATAACTCGGTTGTCTAAGTGCCAGACCTCAGCTCAGGTCCTGATTTCACATTCGTGAGTTCAAGCCCTACATTGGGCTTTGCACTGGGTGCAGAGCCTACTTGGCATTCTCTCTCTCTCTCTCTCTCTCTCTCTCTCTTTCTCTCTCTCTCTCTCTCTCTCTGTCCTTTCCCCACCTGTGCACTCTCTCTCTCTCAAAATAAGTAAGTAAACTTTAAAAAAATAAATAAAGTGTATGTATAACACTTAGTCTTATGCCTGAAAAAGTTTCTCAACATCTTGAGTAATCAGGGAAATGCATATTTAAAGCACAATCCAATAACATTTCACATCCACCAGATTGGCAAAAATTTTAAATGTGCACAATGCTGGGGGATGTGGCAAGAAGAGCATTCATACATTGCTGATGAAAGTGTAAAGGTTATAACCACTTTGCAAAACACTTGGGTATCACTGAAAATTACATCCAGCAATTCCACAGTAAGATAGATACCTTATTGAACAGCACTGTCCTAGAAATAGAATGCAAACCATATATGTAATTTTTAATTTTCTAATAGCTCATGTAAAAAAATAAAAAGAGGGGCACCTGGCTGGCTCAAACAGCCAACTCTTGATTTCAGCTCAGGTCATGATCTCACAGCTCCTGAGATGGAACCCCATGTCAGGCTCTGTGCTGACAGTGTGGAGGGAGGCCACTTGGGATTCTCTCTCTCCTCTCTCTCTGCCCCTCCCCTCACTTGTGCTCGCTCGCGCACTCTCTCTCTCTCTCAGTAAATAAATAAACATTTAAAAAAATAAAAAAGTAAAAAGGTTTAGTTCAAATTAATTTTAACAATATTTTAACTTAAGCCAATGTATCTAAAATTTTATCATTTCAACATGTAATTAATATAAAAACATTAATAGTGAGATATTTTACATTTCATTTTCATACTAAGTCTTCACAATTCAACGGATATTCTAGACTTGCTGCACTTGGACTGGCTATATGTTAGGTGCTCAATAGCCACATATGGCTAATGGCTACAGTACTGGATAGCACGGCTCCAGAAACTTGAAGCATGCAACAGGAGGCTTGCTCAACAAAGTCTATAACAGCATTGTTCACAGTAGCAAAATCTGTCACCACCCAAATGTCCGTCAACTGTGGAATTGATAAACTGCCACATGCATACAAAATGGAATATCAGATAATAGTGAAAATAGATAACATTACAGCCATAAGTACCCACTTGTTTGTTTCTCACAAACAAGATCGAGTAAAAGGAACAATTTACTGATTAACATCTACAAAATGACCTCATTGATATAAAGTTCATAAGCAGGCCCAACTAAATGCTATATCATCTAAGAATACATATGTAGTCCGTAAACATGAAAAGCAAAGCAGAAGTCTGGTTAATACAAAAATTCAGTCCAGGTTCCCCCTGGTGGTGATGGAAGAGAAGCACCTTGGAGATAGAGTAGCAGTGGTGTTCTGGTTCTTAACCCGAGAGATGGCTATATGGGTATTCATTTTGGTGTTCTTTAAACTGTACATAAACACTTTATATAACACAGTGCATAAAAGTATATATAGTATGCCTCTGGTTGTGGGGAAAATAGTAAAGCCCAAGAATATTACATGCATGTTTATTCATATGTACAACATATGTCTGAAAAAATACAAAAGAATAGGTAAAATTAGTTGCTCCTGGAGGTGCCTGGGTGGCTCAATCATTTAAGTATCCAACTCTTGATTTCAGCTCAAGTCGTGATGTCACAGTTTGTGAGATCGGGCGCCCTGCGGGCTCTGCACTGACAGCCTGTTCATATTCTCTCAAAAGAAAGAAAGAAAGAAAGAAAAAAAGAAAGAAAGAAAGAAAGAAAGAAAGAAAGAAAGAAAGAAAGAAAAAGAAAGGAAGGAAGGAAGGAAGGAAGGAAGGAAGGAAGGAAGGAAGGAAGGAAGGAAGGAGAAAGAAAGGGAGGGAGGAAGGGAGGAAGGGAGGAAGGAAAGAAGGAAGGAGGGAAGGAAGGAAGGAAACAGTTTCTCATTGGCTGCAAGTGGCAATTGGTGTGCTGTTGGCCTCCCTACAGCAGGGAAAGATCTTGCTTCTTTAAGACCTGGAGATGAAATTCACACGTGAAAATGTTTTCTCTTGTCAAGGTAATTCTCTTCATTCTTTCTGCTGGCTATGCAGGCTCAAGGAGTGGCACAGGTAGGAGTTCCTCCTTCAGGGCTTCCTGGCTCCATTTTAAATGAGGTTTCCTTTATTTTCACAATTAACTCTTCTAACAGCAGCAGAAAAGGAGAAATAACAGGATTAACATAGGTTTGTTTTTTGTTTTTTGTTTTTTAAGTTAAAGAGGTACTGTGGTATAACAGAAAATATATATTTGGTCTCTGTCCCCAGGTCCTGACACAGAGCTCCTAAAACCCTCATAATTTCCCAAGTGATAAGAACACTAGGAGCATCTTTTGTTCTAATGAGGTGACTCTGGGTGGACTCCTGGATGGAGGCTGCTCATCAACAAGACCAAGCCATAATTAGAAGCTTGGAATTTTCAGCTCCACTGCCTCCCCAGCCTTCTGAGGTGGGAGAGGTGCTGGAAATGTAGTTAATGATTGATTGTGCCTGTGTGAGGAAGCTTGTATAAAATCCCAATAGAACAGGGTGCAGAGAGCTTCCAGATGGGTGAACACTTCCACACCAGGAGGGTGAGGCACCTCACCTCCACAGGGACAGAAACTCCTTTACTTGGTACCGTCCCAGGTCTCATCATCTGGCTGTTCATCTTCATCCTTAAATAAACTGGTAAACATAAGTATTTCCCTGAGTTCTGTGAGCCGCTCTAGCAAATTAATTGAACCTAAGGAGAGGGTAATTGGAATCTCTGATCTATAGCCAGTTGGTCAGAAGCATGAGTGACAACAGATTGGTATCTGATGTGTGTGGGTGCTGTCAGCAGTAGGGGGGCAATCTTGTGGGACTGACCTGTGGAATCTGACAGGCAAAGAGTGTCAGAATTGAGTTTTGCTCAATTGAGCAAATTGAGCTCAATTGAGTTTTGCTCAATTGAGCAAATTTGCAGAATTGAGAATTGCTTGGTGTGGGGGAAAACTTCCACACATGTGGCGACCAGATGTATGGTATGTGGCTGATAGCTAGTTTGTGCAAGCATACCCCGCATGCACCTGTTAATGACTATCTTGAAAGAGATCCTGTCTTCCCTTCATATTCCCATCAAGCAGAATATGCAGCAGAATGTGTTGCAGGGTGAGGTGCTCTGGGGCAAAGGGGCAACCCAGAGCATTTCCCTTGTAATGAAGAGTGTCTGGGTGGCAAGCCTTGATCTCCTTAGAAATGCTAGCCATGCAAGGAGGGAGAGGGCCACTGACAGTTGCTACATTAAGTTGCTATGATTTAAAAACTTGCTGCACATAGATCCCAGCAATAATGCTTTGACCAGTTGGCCAATAAACTTCTCCCAATAAACTCATATCTCAATTGTCTCTTAGTCTTGTCTGTGGCCTCACCAGACCATCACCCACCCTAGGCTTAGAGTGTGCTAGATTGTGGCTGAACACCAGGTTTTGTGTGAGTAGTAAAGGTGGCTCCCAGAGAAGAAACACACAGTAAGGTAGAGGTGGGGTTTTCCCTAGTAAGAGGGAAAAAAAAAGTTCTTCCCTTACAGGTATTCATCAGGAAAGCTACAAAAAGAAAGGATTAACACATTTGCTCCAAGGAAGTATGATTGGGAAAGGGGTAGGGTAGAGTGTGTTGTCTCCACTTTCATTATAAACTCAGTCTCTTTTTTTTTAAACCACATATGTGTATTACTTGATTTTTTTTTAAAGGGTGGGGACTACAAAAAGTATGACAGAGATGCTGGTACATCCCTCTCCAGAATCAAGCTCAATCCCCCGAGGTGGGGTGGGGCTGGATAAGGTTTTTTAGTTTTTTGTTTTGGAGAGAGTGTGCAAGGCGTGGTCAGAGGAAGGGAGAGAAAATCTTAGGCAGGCTCCATGCCCAGCACAGAGCCTGAGGTGGGACTCAATATCACCACAACTGAGCTGAAATCAAGAGTCTGATACTTAATTGACCGAGCCACCCCGAAGGGGGTGGGCTGTTTTTTTTTTTTTTTTTCAACGTTTATTTATTTTTGGGACAGAGAGAGACAGAGCATGAACGGGGGAGGGGCAGAGAGAGAGGGAGACACAGAATCGGAAACAGGCTCCAGGCTCTGAGCCATCAGCCCAGAGCCCGACGCGGGGCTCGAACTCACGGACCGCGAGATCGTGACCTGGCTGAAGTCGGACGCTTAACCGACTGTGCCACCCAGGCGCCCCTGGGGGGTGGGCTGTTTTTAAGTGTTATGTGTTCAGATGGGGCCTGTAACTGGAAGCAAACAGGCTGATTGGAGAGTAAGATAGGAAGGAACTTCAGATCTTGTTTCATGACCATTCTGCATTACCTTGGAAAACAGGGCCTGCTTATATTTGCAGCCTGGTTCAGGTGTCCCCAGGTGTCAAATTAAGCAAGCACAGAATCTCTGGGCTTTGGAGAAGAGAAGCAGGTGGGTACCAACTAAACTTCCCCCACCCTTTCCCTCCTGGAACAAATGATTGGCTGGTGCCCAAGACTCTCCCCCTTGGGGCCCATTCCTGCCCCTCCCCTCCCCCAGCCTCAGCATCACTGGGGCCTTCTCCACTAGGCCTATGCTTCTGAAGCAGCCTGCAGAGAGAATACCCTAGGGCAAATGGATTCACAGCCCAGGGTTACTAGACCTTTGAGGAAGCATTTCAAAAGGAAGATAACATATAGATCCCATCAAAAGCAAAAATATTAGCAGAGACCAACAAATAATTTTAAATTAGCCTAATTTTAAATTTAGGGAGAAATGAAAATTTTGATGGATAGAAACAAGTATTATCCGACAGTTATCTGTAAAGCAGGTGTCCCAGAAAGAGAAAAAAATAAAATGAAAAAGGGGGCTTATTTCAAGAAATACTGGTTATTAATTATCTAGAATTTTAGAAAAGGTGATAAGCCTCAGATTGAAAGCATCCAGAAAGTGCAAAGAGGAAAGGTAATAACAAATTCACATCTATACATTATAGGATAATTTAAGAATATTAATAATAGGGGCGCCTGGGTGGCGCAGTCGGTTAAGCGTCCGACTTCAGCCAGGTCACAATCTCGCGGTCCGTGAGTTCGAGCCCCGCGTCGGGCTCTGGGCTGATGGCTCAGAGCCTGAAGCCTGTTTCCGATTCTGTGTCTCCCTCTCTCTCTGCCCCTCCCCCGTTCATGCTCTGTCTCTCTCTGTCCCAAAAATAAATAAACGTCGAAAAAAAAAATTAAAAAAAAAAAAAGAATATTAATAATAGGATAATAATAAAGAATAGTGATAGAAACTATCTTAGGAAATACAATTTTATACCCAGCCAAAGATGGGTACGATAAAAAATACATCCTTATGCAAATATGGCCTCTGAAGAGATGCCACACAAAAAACCTACATTGGAAAATTTTGGATGAAATATTTTAAAAAGAAGGGTAATATATCCAGGGAGATTCCAACATGTAAATGAAGGAAAGAGAATGAAACGCTTTAGTCAACTTGGTTGTGTGAAAGGATTTCAACCTAAAATGGAGCCAGAGAATGTGAAATGGAGAATCTCATGCGAGCACCCTCAGAAGAAGGGACTTAAGAACTGAGGGACTGATTTCCTGTAAACGTCTAATTTACAGAAGATGGAGACTTCTCTCCTGACCAGTGAATATCCACCAAGAATCTGTCTGCATCCCCAAGCCAATGAACTCACTGCTTGGACTCTGCTGGACTTCCCCCTCTGAGCTTTTTGCCAATCAAAGAGCCTGCCCCAAACCCTCAATGGACTTGCCTGTACTTGCTACATGTTTCCTTCTGAATTGTAGTGGCGTGGCCATTCCCGAATAAACTCAATTTCTGGTAACTTGAGCTTGCCTCAGCTTACCTCTTTATTTAGGTTGGTGGTTGTTGCCTTAAAAAAAAAAAAAAAAAGGAATAGAAATAAATCCATAACTGAAAACTGAAAATCTAGAAAACATCAACTTGGTAGGTTTGTAATAGAGACCAATGAATGTGAGAGCCTGCTAGTTTCTTGTGTTATTTAGGGAGAGAACAAAATATCAATAATTTTTTTAATTATAAGAAATAATGTTTAAAAAACACAAAATGAGTAGGCAAGTCAAAATAATAAATTAAGATGATAAAAGTAGGGGTGCCTCCATGGCTCAGTCGGTTGAGTGACTAACTCTTGATTTCAGCTCAGGGTATGATCTCATGGTTCATGAGATGAACCCTGCATTGGGCTCCATGTTGGCAGCATGGAGCCTAGTTGGGATTCTCTTTCTCATCTCTCTTTGTCCTTCCCCCACTTGTACGTGTGCTCTCTTTCTCTCTCTCCCTCAAAATAAACATTTAAAAAAATGGTAAAGGTATGTAAGGGTTAAATTGTAGTGTAGGGCTAACCTGTAGTCTTAAGAAATAACAGAGATAATAAGAGATAACAGCCTTGTCCTGTCAATCAAGGGAACAAAAAGTCAAGGAAAATCAACTGGATTAATGTTTTGGATTGGGGTAAGGACATGTCTGAACTGTTTCCACCCCCATCTGGGAACTATTTCTTTGTTCTGTTCCCCGGTGATGATAAGATGATATGGTTGGCTATAAAAACTCTGTACCCTGGCTGTTCGAGACTGCACTCTGGTCAAGAGTGTCAGTCCCGATTGGTTGGCCTTGCCTCTCATTGCAATAAATTTTGTTATGACTGTCACTGGTGCCCGTAGCATTCTGTTTCAGGAGTCGTTTGGATGCAAGAGGTAGATCCAAATTCATGATTAATTTTTATAAATGTGAACAGAATAAATTCACTATTCATTGAGTTTATTGAGCAATTAAATTTTTTAAAAAATCCAGATATATTCTGTTTATAAGAGATATATCTAAAATCTAAGGAAATAAAAGGCTAAAGTTAAAGGGCTGAAATGACATTTCTGGCAAATATTGGCTAAATAAAACTGGTGTGGCAACATTGTATCAAATAAAATAGGCCTTAAGATAAAAACACATTATTGAAGATAGAAACATTAAATGAATGACAAAGATTTAATTCATTAGTAAGATGTAGCAACGCTAAACATGCAAGGATCTAATAGAATAGCCTCAAAATATATTAAATGAAATTTGATAGAACTACAGAAAGAAATTAATAGGTCTACTGGCATAGTAAACAAATTTCAACTTTCTTCCCTTGGTTATTGATATTTTATTGTTAAGAAACAAAATTCAATCAAGTAAATTTGAAGATCTAATTGACTTTATTAAACAATTCGTGAATTGAGCAGCTTCCCATCTAGCAAGAAGAGGACAGCTCTAAACAAAACAAGAGTTTTTAAAGGCAGAGAAAGGTCATTAAAAAAGAAGACAGGAATTTATTAGTAAGGAATGCACTTTTTAGGCAAGGGTATCCTCCTAAGAGGGAGCAGAAAGGGTCTACAGTAAATTTCCCAGCATTGACCAGGAAATTCCATGTTGACTGGTTAAAGGTTACATTCCTAGGGCGTTGAAATGGCAGGCTAGGTATTAAGCCTTAGTTTACTGACTTGAGTCTTTAACCTATGTGATGCCAGTTTTGGCTTGTAGTTTTCTTTTCTTCTGTTTTTACTAATTAATTTATTTTTTTAATGTTTATTTTTCAGAGAGAGACAAAGTATGAGCAGAGAAGGGGCAGAGAGAGAGGAAGACACAGAATCTGAAGCAGGCTCTAGGCTCTGAGCTGTCACACAGAGCCTGACATGGGGCTCGAACTCACAAGTCACAAGATCATGACCTGAGCTGAAGTGGGGCGCTTAAATGACTGAACCATGCAAGTGCCTCGGTTTTCTTTTTAATAATGTCTTGTTAGTCACCTAGTTATGTTCTTTGGATAAATGTCTATACAAGTCCTTGGTCTATTTTTTAATTGGGTATTTGTTTTTTTATTTTTTATTGTTGTTTATTTTAGGAGTTACTATAATGAGTATGAGATGGTATCTCATTGTGATTTTGCTTTGCATTTCTCTAATGACTAGTGAAGATGAACACCTTTTCATATGCTTAATGGGGCTGTTTGGTTTTTTACTGTTGAGTTTTGGGAGTTCTCTAAATGTTCTGGATATTAATCCCTTATCAGATATGTGATTTGCAAACATTTTCTCCCATTCCATGGATTGTGTTGCTACTCTATTGATAGTGTATTTTGATGCACAATTTTAAAAATTTTGATGAAGTCTAATTTATCTATTTTTATTTTGTTCTGCTCTCGTCAAGAAATTATTGCTAAATCCAATTATCGTAAAGATTTCTCCCTATCTTCTGAGAGTTTTATAGTTTTATCTCTTATATTTAGGTTTTTGATCCATTTTTAGTTATTTTTTTTTCATTTTTAGTTAATTTTTATATTTGGTATAAGGTAAGGGTCCAGCTTCATTATTCAGTTTTCCCTGTATCATTTGTTGAAAAGACTATCCTTACTCTCATCAAATCATCTTGGTATCCTAGTCAAAAATCATTTGACCACGTATGTAAGAGTTTATTTTTGAGATCTCTATTCGATTCCATTGGTCTTTATGTCTGCCTTTATCCCAGTAGCACCATGATTTAGTTACTATAGCTTTACAGTAAGTTTTGAAATGAGGAAGTAGGAGATCTTCAACTTTGTTCTTTTTCAATATTATTTTGACTATCTAGGGTCCTGTGAGGTTCCATTTGATTTTTAGAATGGGTTTTTAATTTCTGCCAAAAAAAAAAAAAAAAGTCTGGGATTTTGATAAAAATTGCATTGAATCTGTAGATCACTTTGGGTAGTATTGGCATCTAGTCCTAACAGGTTTTGTGTGTAAGTGTGCATGTGTGTGTATGTGTAATCTTTAGTTATCCACGTATAAGATCATATTATCTGCAGAGGTAATTTTACTTCTTCCTTTACAATTTCAGTGTCTTTTATCTCTTTTTCTTATTTGCTTGCTACAGCTAATACCCTTAGTACTAACTTGAACATAAGTGACAAAAGCAGACATCCTTGTCTTGTTCCTGAACTTGGAGGAAAAGATTTCAATTTTTTATCATTCAGTATGTTGATAGCTGTGGGTTTTTTCATATATGGACTTAATTATGTTGAGCTAATTTTCTTTTGTTCTTAGCTTGATCAGTGTTTTTATCATAAAAGAATTTTGAATTTTGTCAAATTATTTTTCTGTACCAATTAAGAAAATCATGTGGCTTTTTCCCTCATCATATATTTTTTTTATAATCCTAAAAACTAAAATGAGAATGAGAGGAAAGCAAGGGAATGATGAACACAGGATTTATATTGATAGGTGGAGAAGCTGCAAGGGGATATAATGGTGAAGAGGAAGGAACAATATATTTAAATATATCTTATTTATTGTTAACATCCTAGGTTTTATTTGGGCATCCACATGATTGTTACATTGCTAAAAATACCTAATTGTATAATTAACTATATATAGCTATATCTAACTATAACAATAAAATCAGGCCATATTTGGATTATTTGACTAGAGAGTGTCATTAACCAGTATTTATGATTAATATAATTCTGATTCCTGAGGCCTGGGAAAAATTATAATATAAAAGTGATAATTGGATATTATTTAACATTAAGGAGTTTACCATAAGAAGGACTATAAAGGAAAGAATTAAAAGTGGTTGCTTTTACTCAAAAATTCCACTTCTATGTATTCACCTAAGAGATGTGAAAAAGATATGTCCACAGAAAGAGTTGTACCAGAATATTCATAGCAACTTTATTCTATAATAACCCAAATCTAGAAACAACCTAGGTGACTGTCAACAGAAGCATGCATAAACAGAATGGGATAGCTATACCACAAAGTATTAGTCAACAAGGAAAACATACGAATTACTAGCAAATACAATAATGTAGATGAACTTCAAAAACATTTTGCTGAATGAAAGAAGACTTATACAAAAAGAATGCATGCTATTTATTCCATGTAAGTGAAATTCTAGAACAAGAAAATTTATGGTCTGAAGATTGAACAGTAGTTGCCTTCATGGGAGGAGATTGGGCAAGATCGTGAGAGGATTTTTTTGGAGTGATGGCAGTGTTCTGTAACAGGACCAGGATTTAGACTGTATGGGAGTAACATTTGCTAGAACTCATCAAATGGTACACTTAAGATTTGTGTGTGAAAATCTTACCTCAAAAGAATAACAGTAAAAAAGAATCATGGACAAATATTGAACTCCTGTTAATCATATACAGACTGAAGTATCTGGGAGGAAGTAGAAATAATGTCTCTAAATTAGTCTGAAATGCATCAAAAAAATTGATGGATTGATGGATAGACAGAGGATGGATAGTTGAGTAAATGTATATATAATAAAACAAGTTTAGTAACACATTAAGGGGAAGAATCTAAGTAGTACAGACATGGGTGCCCACTGTAAAAGTTTTCAACTCTGATTTGTTTGAAAATTTCCAAAATAAAATGCAGGGGTGGGGAAGAATGTCAATGATCCAAACTTCCTTTAGGAAATTTATTAAATAATGATACATCCACATAATGGAATGAAGTAAATAATTATAAAAGAATTTTGTTGGGGCGCCTGGGTGGCGCAGTCGGTTGGGCGTCCGACTTCAGCCAGGTCACGATCTTGCGGTCCATGAGTTCGAGCCCCGCGTCAGGCTCTGGGCTGATGGCTCAGAGCCTGGAGCCTGTTTCCGATTCTGTGTCTCCCTCTCTCTCTGCCCCTCCCCCGTTCATGCTCTGTCTCTCTCTGTCCCAAAAATAAATAAACGTTGAAAAAAAAAAATTAAAAAAAAAAAAAAAGAATTTTGTTGCTTTAAGGATGTCTGAGGAGGGATGGAGTGGGAATACTTCTGCTTTTTATTATTTGCACAATTCTATTTTTCTGTGTTTATATTACTTTGGTAAAAATAAAAGCAATACAGAAATTTTCATAATGAAAGATAATTGATTTTTGTTTGGGAAGCAATTTTATTTCCCTAATATTTATCTAATTAGGTAATCTACTTGATTCTGCACTGAATACACTTCCAAAATATAAAGTGGTTTTGTTTGGCAGTAGGACAGACCAGCCATTACTTTGATAGTGGTGATATTAGTTATCTATTGCTGCATAACAAATTACCACAAACTTAATGGCTTAAAAAATGCATTTATTGGGGTACCTGGGTGGCTCAGTTGGTTACGAGACTGACTCTTGTTCTCAGTTCAAGTCATGATCTCATGGTTCGTGGGTTTGAGCCCCGCATTGGGCTCCATGCTGACAGTGCAGACCCTGCTTGGGATTCTCTATCTTCCTGTCCTTCTGCTCCTCCCCCACTTGCACACACTCTCTCCTTCTCCCTCTCTCTCACAATGAATAAATAAACATTTTCTTAAATGCATTTATTATCTCAGTGTCTGTGGAATCCAGGCATAGCTCAGCTGGATCCTCTGCTTCAGTGTCTTTCATACAGCTGCAATCAACCAGGACTAGAATCTCATCTCAAAGCTCAACTATGGAAGGACCTGATGCAAAGCTCACTCATGTGGTTTTGGGGAGGATTCAGTTCCTTTGAATCGGTGGAATGAGGGCCTCACTTCCTTGCTGTCGGAGGCCATCCTCAGTTCTTTGCCACATAGGCTTCCCTAACATGGCAACTTGCTTCATCAAAGCCAGTCAGGGAGTTTGCTAACAAGACAGAAGTTACAATCTTATGCAGTGTAAACACAGAAGTAACATCTCATCATCTATGTCATACTTTATTTTTTAGAAGCAAGTCCCAATTCCTACCCACAATGAAGAGGGGGGGGGGGTAATTCCACAAGAGCATGAACACCAGGAGAAAGGGACCCTAGAGGCCATCTTAGAAGTCTTCCTGCTATAGTGATCTACTTGGATCTACCAAGGCATAAATCCACAGCATGAGGAAGCTATCAACTTTGCTCTAAGTATGATACAGAGAAACAGCAGAAATTCTAGTTGAAAACTCCTGGTCCTTGGAAACATTCCTAGACCCTGATAGATAAAAGCAACAGTTGTGAAAGCTGGAAAACACTTGGACAAGTTGGTCACTGATAAAACAAGCATAAGAAGTGAAATCCTAGCTTGGCAGTGGGAAAGCAAAGAACCAACTTAATTCATGTTGTAAAACCTTCAGAAGACTCAGAAATTAATGGCGTTGGCCACTTCTGGAAGTTGAGGGAAACTCAGTAAAGAAAAGATGTTTAAGGTTGAAAGGTGATTAAGAAACAGCTGAAACCCTGGATCTCTTCCCTGATCCTGGCAGAGATTTTCCTTTCTGGAAAGGGTAATACAGAGGGCAGGATAATATCTGGCAAATTTGGGAAGGCATTCATACAGAAAAGAGGGAGACCAAGTGAAATGCATGCTGAATGCTGAGTTCCTCAGCCTGCTACCTCCTCTTGGATTCCAGAATACCACCAGACTCTATATGGGTTTTTTCTCTCAAGCGTATGAATAGTCAAAAGAAAATATCTAAAGACATACAGACATAGAGGATTTCCTAACAAACAGCCCAACAGGACCACTTTATGGGGTTGCTCACACATGATAAACTCCACCCATGTGCTCAAAGTTTCTGATAAACTTTCTAGTTCCTGCACTTGTAATATGTCCAGATAACAAATAATTACTGACATTTGAAGAAAGCCTCCAGTATGAAATATAGATGCCAAAACAAAGAGAAAAAGGCACCCAGAAAGAAATAGAGATTGTGGAAGAAGACTTGGAGGAGTGGGGAGGACTCTCAATAATACCCAGAGAAATAAGAGAAAATATTGCATTGAAACCAAAGCAAGATGCTATTAAAGAAGTACTCAGGATCCTGGGAAGATGGCAGCGTAGGAGGACGCTGGGATCACCGCGCGTCCTGCTGATCACTTAGATTCCACCTACACCTGCCTAAATAACCCAGAAAATCGTCAGAAGACTAGCAGAATGGAGTCTCCAGAGCCAAGCACAGACGAGAGGCCCACGGAAGAAGGTAGGAAGGGCGGCGAGGCGGTGCGTGCTACAAGGACTGGCGGGAAGGAGCCAGGGGCAGAGGCGCAGCCCGCCGGCCAAGCAGAGCCCCTGAGTCTGGCTTGCAAAAGCGGAGGGGCCGGACGGAGTGTGTTCCGACAGCAAGCGGGACTTGACATCTGGAAGGTTATAAGCTAACAGCTCTGTTCGGAGAACGGGAGGGCTGGAGGACAACGGGAGGGAGAGTTGTTGAGCCGGAGACAGAGCTCAGCTTGGCTGGGAACAAAGGTGCTTACCAGCGCCATCTCCTTCACCTATCCCCCAGCCAAAATCCCAAGGGAACCAGTTCCTGCCAGGGAACTTGCTTGCACCGCGCAAACACCCACCGCTGTGCTTCTGCGGATCCCTCCGGCGGGTCTGACTCCCTCCAGATGCCGCAGGGCCCCCCTCCCCCCCAAAAAGGTCTCCGAAGGAAAAGTGAGCTGAGCCTGCCCCTCCCGCCCCTGTGCACCTTGCTGATCCACCCCAGCTAGTACGCCAGATCCACAGTACCACAAGCCTGGCAGTGTGCAAGTAGCCCAGTAGGGCCACGCCACCCCACAGTGAATCCCGCCCCTAGGAGAGGGGAAGAGAAGGCCCACACTAGTCTGACTGTGGCCCCAGCGGTGGGCTGGGGGCAGACATCAGGTCTCACTGCGGCCCTGCCCACCAATGCAAGTTATTCAAGACAGCACAGGGGAAGTGCCCCGCAGTCCCGCAACACTCCAGGGACTATCCAAAATAATGAAACAGAAGAATTCCCCTCAGAAAAACGTCCAGGAAATAACAACAGCTAACGAACTGATCAAAAATGATTTAAACAATATAACAGAAAGTGAATTTAGAATAATAGTCATAAAATTAATCCCTGGGCTTGAAAACAGTATAAGGAGAGCAGAGAATCTCTTGCTACAGAGATCAAGGGAGTAAGGAACAGCCAGGAGGAGCTAAAAAATGCTATCAGTGAACTGCAAAATAAAATGGAGACAACTACAGCTCGGATTGAAGAGGCAGAGGAAAGAATAGGTGAACTAGAAGATAAAATCATGGAAAAAGAAGAAGCTGAGAAAAAGATAGATAAAAAAATCCAGGAGTATGAGGGGAAAATTAGAGAACTAAGTGATGCACTAAAGAGAAAAAATATACACATAATTGGTATTCCAGAGGAGGAAGAGAGAGGGAAAGGTGCTGAAGGTGTACTTGAAGAAATAATAGCTGAGAACTTCCCAGATCTGGGGAAGGAAAAAGGCATTGAAATCCAAGAGGCACAGAGAACTCCCTTCAGACGTAACTTGAATCAATCTTCTGCACGACATATCATAGTGAAACTGGCAAAATACAAGGATAAAGAAAAAATTCTGAAAGCAGCTAGAGATAAACGTGCTCTAACATATAAAGGGAGACCGATAAGACTCGTGACTGATCCCTCTACTGACATTTGGCAGGCCAGAAAGGAATGGCAGGAGATCTTCAATGTGATGAACAGAAAAAAATATGCAGCTGAGAATCCTTTATCCAGCAAGTCTGTCATTTAGAATAGGAGAGATAAAGGTCTTCCCAAACAAACAAAAACTGAAGGAATTCGTCACCACTAAACCAGCCCTACAAGAGATCCTAAGGGGGATCCTGTGAGACAAAGTACCAGAGACATCGCTACAAGCATGAAACCTATGGACATCACAATGACTCTAAACCCCTATCTTTCTATAATAACACTGAATGTAAATGGACTAAATGCGCCAACCAAAAGACATAGGGTATCAGAATGGATAAAAAAACAAGACCCATCTATTTGCTGTCTACAAGAGACTCATTTTAGACCTGAGGACACGTTCAGATTGAAAGTGAGGGGATGGAGAACTATTTATCATGCTACCAGAAGTCAAAAGAAAGCTGGAGTAACCATACTTCTATCGGACAAACTAGACTTTAAATTAAAGGCTGTAACAAGAGATGAAGAAGGACATTATATAATAGTTACAGGGTCTATCCATCAAGAAGAACTAACAATTAGAAATGTCTATGTGCCGAATACGGGAGCCCCCAAATATATAAAACAATTACTCACAAACATAAGCAACCTTATTGATAAGAATGTGGTAATTGCAGGGGCCTTTAACACTCCAATTACAGAAATGGATAGATCATCTAGACACATGGTCAATACGGAAACAAGGGCCTGAATAATACATTGGATCAGATGGACTTGACAGATATATTTAGAACTCTGCATCCCAAAGCAACAGAATATACTTTTTTCTCGAGTGCACATGGAACATTCTCCAAGATAGATCACATACAGGGTCACAAAACAGCCCTTCATAAGTATACAAGAATTGAGATCATACCATGCATACCTTCAGACCACAATGCTATGAAGCTTGAAATCAACCACAGGAAAAAGTCTGGAAAACCTCCAAAAGCATGGAGGTTAAAGAACACCCTACTAAAGAATGAATGGGTCAACCAGGCAATTAGAGAAGAAATTAAAAAATATATGGAAACAAACGAAAATGAAAATACAACAATCCAAATGCTTTGGGATGCAGCGAAGGCAGTCCTGAGAGGAAAATACATTGCAATCCAGGCCTATCTCCAGAAACAAGAAAAATCCCAAATACAAAATCTAACAGCACACCTAAAGGAAATAGAAGCAGAGCAGCAAAGACACCCCAAACCCAGCAGAAGAAGAGAAATAATAAAGATCAGAGCAGAAATAAACAATATAGAACACTGTAGAGCAGGTCAACGAAACCAAGAGTTAGTTTTTTGAAAAAATAAACAAAAGTGATAAACCTCTAGCCAGGCTTCTCAAAAAGAAAAGGGAGATGACCCAAATAGATAAAATCATGAATGAAAATGGAATTATTACAACCAATCCCTCAGAGATACAAGCAATTATCAGGGAATACTATGAAAAATTATATGCCAACAAACTGGACAACCTGGAAGAAATGGACGAATTCATAAACACCCACAAGCTTCCAAAACTCAATCAGAAGGAAATAGAAGGCTTGAACAGACCCATAACCAGCGAAGAAATTGAATCAGTCATCAAAAATCTCCCAACAAATAAGAGCCCAGGACCAGATGGCTTCCCAGGGGAGTTCTACCAGACGTTTAAAGCAGAGATAATACCTATCCTTCTCAAGCTATTCCAAAAAATAGGAAGGGAAGGAAAATTTCCAGACTCATTCTATGAAGCCAGTATTACTTTGATTCCTAAAGCAGACAGAGACCCAGTAAAAAAAAAGAGAACTACCGGCCAATATCCCTGATGAATATGGATGCAAAAATTCTCAATAAGATACTAGCAAATCGATTCTACAGCATATAAAAAGAATTATTCACCATGATCAAGTGGGATTCATTCCTGGGATGCAGGGCTGGTTCAACATTCGCAAATCAATCAATGTGATACATCACATTAATAAAAGAAAAGATAAGAACCATATGATCCTGTCAATCGATCAGAAAAGGCCTTTGACAAAATTCAGCAACATTTCTTAATAAAAACACTTGAGAAAGTTGGGATAGAAGGAACATACTTAAAGATCATAAAAGCCATTTATGAAAAGCCCAAAGCTAACATCATCCCCTTGGGGAAAAACTGAGAGCTTTTTCCCTGAGATCAGGAACACGACAGGGATGTCCACTCTCACCGCTGTTGTCTAACATAGTGTTGGAAGTGCCAGCATCAGCAATCAGACAACAAAAGGAAATCAAAGGCATCAAAACTGACAAAGATGAAGTCAAGCTTTCACCTTTTGCAGATGACATGATATTATACATGGAAAATCCGATAGACTCCACCAGAAGTGTGCTAGAACTGATACATGGATTTAGCAAAGTTGCAGGATACAAAAATCAATGTACAGAAAACAGTTGCATTCTTATACACTAATAATGAAGCAACAGAAAGACAAATAAAGCAACTGATCCCATTCACAATTGCACCAAGAAGCATAAAATACCTAGGAATAAACCCAACCAAAGATGTAAAAGATCTGTATGCTGAAAACTATAGAAAGCTTATGAAGGAAATTGAAGAAGATGTAAAGAAATGGAAAAACATTCCGTGCTCATGGATTGGAAGAATAAATATTGTCAAAATGTCAATACTACCCAAAGCTATATACACATTCAATGCTATCCCAATCAAAATTGCACCAGCATTCTTCTCGAAACTAGAACAAGCAATCCTAAAATTCATATGGAACCACAAAAGGTCCCGAATAGCCAAAGTAATTTTGAAGAAGACCAAAGCAGAAGGCATCACAATCCCAGAATTTAGCCTCTACTACAAAGCTGTAATCATCAAGACAGCATGGTATTGGCACAAAAACAGACACATAGACCAATGGAATAGAATAGAAACCCCAGAAGTAGATCCACAAACGTATGGCCAACTAATCTTTGACAAAGCAGGAAAGAATATCCAATGGAAAAAAGACAGTCTCTTTAACAAATGGTGCTGGGAGAACTGGACAGCAACATGCAGAAGAATGAAACTAGACCACTTTCTCACACCATTCACAAAAATAAACTCAAAATGGATAAAGGACCTGAATGTGAGACAGGAAACCATCAAAACCCTAGAGGAGAAAGCAGAAAAAGACCTCTCTGACCTCAGCCATAGCAATTTCTTTCTTGACACATCCCCGAAGGGAAGGGAATTAAAAGCAAAAATGAACTACTGGGACATTATGAAGATAAAAAGCTTCTGCACAGCAAAGGAAACAACCAACAAAACTAAAAGGCAACCAACGGAATGGGAAAAGATATTTGCAAATGACATATCAGACAGAGGGCTAGTATCCAAAATCTATACCCAAACTCCACACCCAAAAAACAAATAATCCAATGAAGAAATGGGCAGAAAACATGAATAGACACTTCTCTAAAGAAGACATCCAGATGGCCAACAGGCACATGAAAAGATGCTCAACCTCACTCCTCATCAGGGAAATACAAACCAAAACCACACTGAGATATCACCTCACGCCAGTCAGAGTGGCCAAAATGAACAAATCAGGAGACTATAAATGCTGGCGAGGATGTGGAGAAACGGGCACCCTCTTGCACTGCTGTTGGGAATGCAAACTGGTGCAGCCACTCTGGAAAACAGTATGGAGGTTCCTCAAAAAATTAAAAATAGACCTACCCTATGACCCAGCAATAGCACTGCTAGGAATTTACCCAAGGGATACAGGAGTACTGATGCATAGGGGCACTTGTACCCCAATGTTTATAGCAGCACTCTCAACAATAGCCAAATTATGGAAAGAGCCTAAATGTCCATCAACTCAAGAATGAATAAAGAAATTGTGGTTTATATACACAATGGAGTACTATGTGGCAATGAAAAAGAATGAAATATGGCCCTTTGTAGCAACATGGATGGAACTGGAGAGTGTTATGCTAAATGAAATAAGCTATACAGAGAAAGACAGATACCATATGGTTTCACTCTTATGTGGATCCTGAGAAACTTAACAGAAGACCATGGGGGAGGGGAAGGAAAAAAAAAAAGAGGTTAGAGTGGGAGAGAGCCAAAGCATAAGAGACTGTTAAAAACTAAGAACAAACTGAGGGTTGATGGGGGGTGGGAGGGAGGGGAGGGTGGGTGATGGGTATTGAGGAGGGCACCTTTTGGGATGAGCACTGGGTGTTGTATGGAAACCAATTTGACAATAAACTTCATATATTGAAAAATAAAAATAAAAATAAAAATAAATAAGTAAAAGAAGTACTCAGCAGAAAAAAAAAAAAAAAAACCTCCTGGAAAATAAAAACATGATAGCATAAATGAAAAACTTATTGGAAACTTTAGGAGACAAAGAAATTTTCTAGAAAACAAAAGGACTGAAGTAAAAAATATGACAGAAAAAAATCAGAAATTTAGAGAACCAGTCCAGGAGATCCATGCTTAATAACAGAGGACAGAGAAAGATGGAGGGAAGGAAATTATCAGCCAAATTTTTTTATTTTGAAATTAAATTTAAAAGGACTGACTGAGTGCCCAGCATAATGGATAAAACCAGAATCTTACTAAAGCACATCATTGTGAGATATCAAATATGTGACAAGAGAATATTCTACAATCTTCTAGACAGGAGGACAGGATACATCATAAATAAAGGATTAAAATTGAAATGACCTCAGGCTTCTCAAGACTAACCCTGGAAGCCAGAAGACCAAGGGCACAATGTCTTCAAAATTTTAAAGGAAAATTATTTCCAAACTATAATTTTGTAACAGGCCAAATGACCAATTCATGTGACAGTAGGAAAAATGAAAATGATACTTGTACAAGAAAAGTCTGGGAAAATTTACCTCCCATTCACTTTTCTTCAGGAAGCTGCTGGAAGATGTGCTCTATCAAAACAAAGGAGTAAGCTAAGAAAGACACAAAAAATGCAAGGAGCCACAGAGGACAGCTGCTAAGGGCTGATGGTGAAAGGGATCCCAGGGTGCTCTCAGACCCTTTTGATTTACCTCAGAGAGGAGATTTAGAATTGAATTGGTGTTAAGTACAGAGAAAACTAAAGCAGAAAGCAAATAAAGGGTGATTATTAACTCCATGGAAAACAAAAATTATTCAGGAAAGTACAGTAATCCTAGGTTACTACCCAACTTTTCTGTGAACTGATTGCACAGTGTCTGCTCTGGGACAGAACCATTTGTGTGACGAGATTCACAATCTCTAGGAAGAAATTCCTACCATCTTGATGAAAATCTTGTACTTGAAAAAGAGAAAAACTAAAGAACTTTGACATGATTAAGATTTATTCTGGAACACCAGTTCCTCACACAGCCAGCTGTCAGCCCAGTGTTGAGTGATCTTTAACCAAATATTCTTTTCTTTTTGTGTTGTTAGGGACTTAAAAGTTGAACAAAATGTCAAAAAGAAAGAGCAATTTTATTATTGAATAAGCATAAACCAGAACATGGACACGGTTGATCATCTGCAAAGAAATTATACATATAGAAATAAATTCTATTCTATTTACACAGCCAAGAAGTTATAATCTTTTTATGCTGCTCTATTTTTAGCCTTTATATACATATGAGAAGACCTAACAGCACCATTGGCTGTATATTCTTTAATAGTTTATCCTAAACTCACCTTTATCAGAAGTAATAAAAATTTTCTTGTTTCTATGACACAGAGATGCCCAGAGCTCAACTATCATAGTGACAGGAGCATAGATACTCCATCTTCCTAGACGTTTACATTTCAAAGAGATGGCTCCCAGACCTTTTTTAAAAAAATCCTGAGTTATAAAGCAGACAAAAGGCTAACTCAAGAAGAGGTTAAAAAAATGTGTACACGCACACATACACACCCCGTCATTTATATAAGGCCTTCACTGGATGAGAACATCCTACCCAGTGTAAACTGCTAGATGCTTAGCATCACCTCAAAACACCAGTAATGTCCATTTCCCCGGCCAACCTCCTACCCCAAGCACTGTGGCAATAACAAGACAAGGAGTGTGAGGAGGAGGGAGGGAAAGAAGAAAACTGCTCTCCGACATTTTCAAATACCTCCTGCAAGGGACAACACCAAGCTCACCTGGACTGGCCTGAGACCTTTCCCCTTTAACTTTCTCATGATAGCACTGAACATCCCATGTCTCAGGAAACCCATCAACTCCGGACAAACTGGGATGGTTGGCACCCTAACATCAGCTGTGAAGGGCTGATGGTGAAGGGGATCCCAGGGTGCTCTCAGACCCTTCTGATTTACCTCAGAGAGGAGATTTAGAATTCAGTTAGTGTTAAGTACAGAGAAAATTAAGGAAGCAAGCACATAAAGGGCTATTATTAACACCATAGAGACAGAAACACACACACACACACACACACCATACATATTAATAATCATCTAATTATGTGCATGTGTTCACTTAGGGAAAAATTAAAAAATTTTAAATGGAAGAAATCTGGGTTTCTTTGTTTCTGTGACTAAGGCAAGTCCCAAAACAGCTGTGGTTGGCAGTTCTTTGGTCTGTTCAACTGCATAAAAATGGTGTATCCTGTCAGGGCAAGTGTGAGAATATAGCACCTAGTAAACAGCTTACTCAGCCTCTGGCTTGAATTCAGGCCTCAGTTCTTCACCAAAGTTCCCACATCGATTTTCAGCTATCTCTTCTTTAAAGAAATTCTTATTGTGTCCCAAGTGTTGGTATATCTGTATCCCAATTAAAACAGGAGACTTTGTGGGGCGCCTGGGTGGCGCAGTCGGTTAAGCGTCCGACTTCAGCCAGGTCACGATCTCGCGATCCGTGAGTTCGAGCCCCGCGTCGGGCTCTGGGCTGATGGCTCAGAGCCTGGAGCCTGTTTCCAATTCTGTGTCTCCCTCTCTCTCTGCCCCTCCCCCGTTCATGCTCTGTCTCTCTCTGTCCCAAAAATAAATAAAAACGTAGAGAAAAAAAAAAATTAAAAAAAAAAAAACAGGAGACTTTGTGAGCATGAATTTTGCCTTTACAGTTTTTAATACAGTGGTTGGCAGTTAGGAGGTTTTGCTCTACAAGTAAGAATTTGTTAGTAGCTGTAAAATTAATACCCTATACTTTTACCAACTCTCATGCAGCTGAGCCTTCTCCAGAGCTCCTATTGTGATATCCTGGTGCTCCTATTTGGCTTTCTTTGACTAGAAATTTTCTCAGGAAGGACTCTACCAACATGTACACAAGTTACCCCTACTTACTGGGCATGTGTGTCTGTAGTGGGAGCTGCATGACGCTGCCCTAATGGTGTGATTTCAGGAGGATTTTATTCACCCAAGTATTTCACCTGTGGGCTGATAATCAGAATCTATTTCCTTTGTACTAATGAAATGTAAATCCCCAAAGAGGGTGTATTCATGAGGCTTCCTTAGTCATTTTTCCTTGGTGGGAACCCCTTACCTGCATTCAGCCTTGAAAGTAGGTCTAGGAAAGCAGTGGGTGGGGAGGCTAAGAAGGGAGTGGCCCTGGGTGGTTCAGTCGGTTGAGCTTCCGACTTCGGCTCAGGTCATGATATCACAGCTCGTGAGTTGCAACCCCACATCGGGCTCTGTGTTGATAGCTCAGAGCCTGGAGCCTCCTTCAGATTCTGTCTCTCTCTCTCTCTCTCTCTCTCTCTCTCTCTCCCCTTCCCCCGCTCATGCTCTGTCTCTGTCTCTCTCAAAAATAAACAAAAACATTAAAAAAAAAAAAAAAAAGAAGGAAGTGGCCCTGGAGGAAGTCAAGGGCACCAGTGGTCATGGGCAGGTTCCACAGGCCCCTGACACAGAAGATGAGCACTTCACACGGCCACCTGGTATAGGCCCTGAGTTTGTACCTTGTGCACATGTGTGGTTGGCTGTTATCCCCAACTATACTGTATGATTTAGTTGAGCTAAGCACACAGTTGTTGCTTAAAAAAAAAAAAATACTGTTTGAAATGATGACAGTTGTTCTAGAATGACACACTGCAGAGTATTGATATCATGTAGTAGGGAGGAATGGACATTTATTACATTTATAGAACACAACCCTTTGAATTAAATAATTTACCAGTATAGTGTTGGTCAATGTCCTTGAGGGCAGTTCTGACCGATGAATCACTATCCTATGGCCTGGCTCTGTTAGTCTTAAGTGCCCCAAACAGGGAATAATCTAGGTGAGTTGGAGAGTATGGGCGCAGGAGAAGGTTATGTGGTCCAGGAAAGGAAAGGAAGAGGTAAAATTAAATGACAAAGAGACTGTCCTAGGGTTAAGCTAATGCTGCAAAGGAGCAACTCTCCTGAAACTTCTCCACGCAAAAGATGGGGCTGGCCACCATCCCACCCTTTTTCTCTTTGAAAGTTTTCAATTAAAATTTATTTTTTAATGTTTATTTTTAAGAGAGAGAAAGTACAAGTGGAGGAGGGGCAGAGAGAGAGAGGGAGACACAGAATCTGAAGCAGGCTCCAGGCTCTGAGCTGTCAACACAGAGCCCGATGTGGGGCTCCAATTCACGAGCTGTGAGATCATGACCTGAGCCGAAGTGGGATGCTTAACCGACTGAGCCACCTAGACACCCCTCAATTAAAATTAAAAACTATGATTTATGTCAAGGAAATCAGTGATAAGAGTTGCCACATAGAGTACCACATGCCCAGTTAAATTTGAATTTCAGATGAACTGTGAATAATTTTTTAGGGTAAAAGTGTTCTAAATATTGCATGGGACTTATACTAAAAAATCAATCATCATTTACCCAGAACTCAGATTTAACTGGGTTTCCTGTTTTTATTTGCTATATCTGGCAATTCCAGTCAATGAATACAGGATTCATTTTGTGGAAATCCACATTACAGCTAACTTCCATGGAAATACCTTTAAGGAGACATAACCCTTAATTTACATACACACCACACCACAAAATGCAGACAACTCTTCCTTTAATGTGATTCATGTTATTTTGATGACCTTCAAGTCAAATTCAGATTCACAGTTACAAGCTCCATTGGCTAGTTTTATCTGTGTAACACTTGAGGCCTCCTGTTTGCTCTGAAGCATTAGAAGCCGTGTCTCTTGAAGTATTTGGCTCGTGCAAGGACATCATTGCAGAAGTCACAGTTCAGGTCTTGGCTGCTTCTGATGTAGCCAGGACCTCCAGCATAGGCACAGAGTCCACCTGGAATTTGTGAGATGGGTTAATGCTGACCCTATAGTCCCTCATTGCTTCAGGGTCTCAGCAGTTAGCTTAGATTCTCTTTCCTAATTGCTTCGTAGGAGGCAACTGAAGTTTGGGGGAATCTGATGTAATGTCTTGTATTTGTTCTTACTTCATGCTGTGAAACCACCAACCCTGGGTTACACTTACCTCTCAGGTACTGGTCAGGGGTCCAGGTTGGAAACCTGGTCTGGATTTCTTTGATCCTAAGTGTAAGGACCTCGATTATCTGAGAAACCTGGGACTCGCTGATCCAGGATGTGGGAGCATAAAGGCCAGGATCCTAGAGGGAGGCAGAGGAAAAGCTAAGTAAGCCAGGTGGGAGAGCGACAGGACTTCATGGGATCAGTGTTGCTTTTTAATTTCCCTTCTTTTTTCTCTCCTCCTCCTCTGGCAGAGCTAATGCCACCTTTAATCTCCCTGGGAATAAACAGTAAAAGTTACAAGGTTTGGGCAAGTGAAGCGTGAGCAGACATTTTGCAACTGCTTCATTATAATGGTGACAGGCAGAATTGAAAGCCTAAGGTGGCAGAAGTAGTGAACATCCCAGTCTGATGCCCTCCTTCAGTGTTTAAATTTAAGCCCTCCAAACCGGTCACAAATGGCTTTTTCTATCTGTACTTGTAATTCTCCTTCCAGGTAATCTGAATATCTAAAAGTCTTCTAATTTTTCTTATACATCTTTGGTTACCATTCCACATGAGTTTCAACATATTTAGGAGAAATGTCTGACTCGGGACAATTCCTTCATCCTCAAAGTAAATGGGCTCATCCTTTTCCCAAGGACAAGATTTCACAAAGGCAGATCAAGGCATCAGAAATGATGCTGACCCTAACATCGCCCATGTTGGTATTGGTCCCTGTTTTGCATTTTCCAGCTGCCATGTGACTTTGCAGCAATGACTCCATCCTTGTAAAAACACCTCCTCACTTGGAAAGGATGGATTGCATGCCTTCCCCTTCACCCCATCCTCATCAGATTATTGGATGAGTCCCTAAATCAAAATGAGATAAAGTATTTGAAAGTACTTTTAAATTGCAAAGTGTCATTCCAAATAGTAATAGGAAGACAGTTTAAAGATCACTGAGGAGATCACATGCTCCTAAAAGCTAAAAAGATGACCACAGTACTTAAAGGCTTCCCAACAATTACAATAATAATGTCAAATGCAATAGAAAAAAAAAAATCACAGCACCATTGTCTCCTTGCCATCCTTGATCCCCCCAGACACAATGAATTCAACAGTGGGGTTAATGCCCAGTTCCCTGGGAGTCTCTGTGAGACAAGTTGAGACCAGGCAGAATTAGTGCAAAAATAAAACTGGATCTTCAGAACTAAGAATTGCGTAGAAGAAAGAAAAGGAAAAGGAATTCAATATTTGCTGAGAATCTGCCAGATACTAAGCACATTTTCCCATTATTGCATTGAGTCTTCATAACAATTCTATGAGGATGGCGTCTTATAGGTGAGGAAACTGAGGCCTAGGGATATTAAATGAGGTCACGTGGTTACAAAATAACAGAACAAGGAACCAGACTAGGGGACCACAGGTGATATCCTGGAAACACAGTGTAGTTGATTTTGAAAAGAAACCATGGCTCAAAACAAAACAGTGATGCTACTACCTGCATCAGGCAGGGATGTGGCTCTCACAGTGCCAGGGAGCACCTTTCACTCTGTGTTCCATAGAACTGCACTTCAGGGTGTCCACAACAACAAATGTGAAGATGTCCCCTTAGCATCATGCCATGCAACACAACAGCCATATGTCATAACTGACAGAGAGTTACCTGCACAACCCCGATTCCATCACCCACATTGCCCACATTGACCATAATGTTGCCACCATGAGACTCCCTGGACAAGACACCAGCGATCACTGCAGGATCCATGCAGTACTTTTGGCCAACAGTACGAATCACAGGCTGATATCTCAGGATGTATGGCATGTCTATTTCAGCCAGCCTTTCAGAAGCACGAACTCCTAAAGCAAACACAGAAGGAAGGATGTGGCTTGTGTGACTTATGCTGACATGGGAGCTCAAGAGGACAGAAATCACACTCCAAGGATCTGGGCAGTGGTCTAGGACCAAGAAGCCCATGTTTCAGTCTGGAATCCCTAGTGGACCTGAAAGTATGATTCTTCTTTGGACTTGAGTTGGTGTCCACTGAGGCAGGGTCCTTTATGGCTTCCAGTGCCTCTTGCTGGACTCTCAGGGGATGCTCTGGCCCACACAAGACAATTCTCTAGGCACAGGCACACTGGCCCCATCCTAAGTACCCCAAACAGATATGCCTATCCATCAGCTACGATGGGCACCAGATGTGAAAGAGAGAATCCCCCAACCCCTTTAAGAAGTCCTTGTTTCCCTGACAGGTTTGCTCACTCTTGCCCACCTTTCCCTCCTAAAAGGACATCCAGATATTGCATGATTTAAACCATTGTAGAATAACAAGGATGTTGGGCAAAATTAAAACTAATACTGATTTACCTGGCTGGCCCGTTTACCTTGTAAGCATTTTTTGTGGTTTCAAAAGTATTCTCATCTACATTCTACCGACCAGAGTTTACAACAAGACTGTAAAATAAGTACTTTAAGGTGCTTTCAGTAGAGATGGAGGGGAACTAAATGACTCATTGAAGAACCACAACACACACTTAGACAAGGTCTTTGGACTCCACGTCTAGTGCTCTTCCCACTACTTGGTAGTGTGGGGCTGTGGGAAATAGTGGGAGCCAAAGGATACGTTGAGAGGACCAAAATTTGTGAGGAAGGACAGGGAGACATGGGTTTGAAGTGTTGGGAGAAAGGACAAGATCCTGTCAAAGTCACCCTTGCCAAAAGGAGGCGCCTTCCGAGAGAAAGGGAAGTGGAGGGTGAGGTGGACATTGGGATTATAAAATACCACAGTAGTTCAGGCCTTGACGTTTTCCAATCCCACAAGATGCTCCAGGGGTGTTGAAGTTTCGGATGTTTCCATAGCATCCCCAGTTGCTGCTTTCAGATAAATCTACAAATTGAGAAAATTTCAATGTAAGGCATTGAACTAGACTCATGTTGATCATCTGTCCATGAATGAAGTACCATTAATAAAAAGAACTTTGCCAAAATCAATTACAAGAACTTCACTCTAAATTGAAACACTTTTGAAATTTACAGTATGGTGACTAGGAAATTATCACAGAAACCCCCTCAATACAAAATTGTCATCTCCTATCCTGCAGGCATGGGGAACTGTTGGAGCAGCTATACTCTTCGCAAAGCCCTGGGCTGTCCAATGTTGTTGAGTTGGTGTCTTGGAATCAAACCAGATGATCTCTTCCCTGTAACTCGTCCTCATCCTGTATCCTAGGGGAACTCTCAGTACTTGACCTTCAAATATTCCTGACCGGTTGGTCAGGGGAGATATTTATGGTTGCTCTGGAGAACCAGAGGGAAGTAAGGACTTCTCATTAGATTGCTCTTTTTTTATTTACTTTCTTCTTTGCTCATATCATCAAGTCTTCATGATTTGCAAATCTTTGGAAATAAATCTACTACACATCATCATATGTGTATTGTATATTTATATAAATGCCTTTTAAAGTTCTATTTTCTTACTGACAGCTTCTTGAGATTGACATCTGAAAATATTAATATTTCGGAGTAAATACTTCTACTTTACGAACTTTTGATAAGTAATCTGAAAGAAATATGGAGATGAAAAGACCTGGTCTTTTATAAGTGTAGTAAAAGCTAAATGAGCTGATGTGTCTTTTTTTATTTTTTAATCAGTACATTTTTATATTTATAATTGGTGACAAATACCCTTAATATTGTAATTGGTTGTGTCATTCATTGCTCCTGCCCCATAGCCACTCCCTAGTCATATTAAATGCTCCTTAAAGTTCCTTATATTCCCAAAATATCTTGTTGAAATTTAAAAATACTTGTTAAATAAATGGATCAATCAATAAATGAATAAATGTAAGACCCTATCTGAGTAATCATCAGAAGTTACAGCTATGATAAAATTTGCTTCTCCTGAGAAACTATGCTTCCTCCTTTTATTTATCAAAAAATATGTACTTTTCCCTTTGCCCCAGCTGCAAGGAAACTTAAGACCAAATCTGAAATTTCAAGCATAGCAGCTATGTCAGCCTCAGTGGTTAGCTTAGTCACATGTTTTTGATCTCCTTCATGCTAGTTTTCTATTTGAAATTGCATTTGAATTATTACAGGAAGCCATCACAATTCTTCTACAGTGCTTATCAATGAGTACTTATCAATGATGTATATTTAAAGCCTACAGTACTTATCAATGAGTACTTATCAATGAATACTTATCAATGATGTATAAAGTCTATAGCACTTATAAATAAGTACTTATCAATGATGTATATTTAACGTCCAGCTTCCAGCAATGCTGTCTTAAGCCAAGCCTACATTCTGCGGAACCCCCTCCTTTGTGGGGCATCTGGAAAGAAGCTATTTTTCAGTGGCTGTTATTAAGTCCAGTATTTTTTGGACAGCTTAGAAAAAAAACATTTTCTACTGCAGTTTCAAGTATCAGATATACCATTCTGTTCCTATGCTTACCCTTCCCATCTCCAAGGTCATGTAGGAGACCCTTACTCACCAGTAAGGGCAAGGAGACCCAGAAGCAGCCACAGCACAGACATATTGATGAGCTGATTCTACTGGTCCTAAAATGATTTTAGAATAGAAATTAACTCAAAGATGTGAAAACATCAATCGTCATCATAACAATATGTAATGTTTCTATGGAAAGAGGTAAAAAAAAAAAAAGAAAGAAAAACTTTTTCACCCATATCTTAACTAAGAAAATTAATTATTTGAATCATAATAAGAAAAGCAAAAGTAAGACATGTGCTCCATCCATCCTTTTAATTAGCTTTGAAATGATGATACTCCTGCTTGGTCCACAGGGACTCACCATACCACCAAGTTACTGGATAGTTATTATTTCAAGAAGACAAGATACTTTGATTCTCAACACTGAGAAACATAGTGACCTGAGTTCAGATGCTGAAAAACAAACTTTGGATGTGTGAGCCTTATCTCAGTTGTAGCCCTCTCCTTATGAAAAGATAATGTGAAAAGGAGAATCTTATATTAGTGTTTCTCTTCATTTGGGTTCCTTTTTGTTCAGTGTAGAGGAAAGGTTATAGTGCCTTCAGGGTCTTGGAACATACTTTGTTTTGATTGGAGGAAGGAATTGGTAGACCTTTCTCACTGCTCTAACCCCCCAGCCTGGGAATCTCAGACCCCTTTGGCCACCTTAAGCCATGCTCCCCATTCCCCTTCTGCAAGACTCCTGTACAGGAGAAAACCTGGGCCAGAACCTGGGAAGATAGAGACATGGGTTGATTCCACCAGCAAAGTCAAAATCCCATGAAGTCAGGTCATGGGCAGGGGGCCAGAATTGAACTTACAAGATGCTCACTAGATGGGAGAAGTGATAAATGGTCAGTATCAAGCACTTGCACTCACCCACTTTCTCTTTCTCATCCCAACCATTTCTGTAACCAACTTCCATGTGTGCAAAGAGCCTTGGTTCTCCCACTAGCTACCTAACAAATACACAAATGCCACCTAGCATAGTTGACTCCAGGCAATGCTGAAGGAGCTGGCCTTCTGTCCCCAAATTCTCCACCTCCCACTAACCCCTTCCACTGCAGAGTGTTCCTCATCCTCTCCCTAGGTCAGCTGAGCCTGACTACCTATCATTTTGAAATATTACTATCATTATAAGTAAGAGTGTGCATAAAAATACAGCACCTGGCACTTTCTCATCTCTTTTGTTTTGAGGTTATTCTTTTTTTTAAATGTTTTATTTATTTTTGAGAGAGAGAGAGTGGGCAGGGTAGGAGCAAAGAGAGAGAGGGAGACAGGGGATCAAAAGCAGGCTCCAAGCTGACAGCAGCAAGCCCAATGCAGGGCTTGAACTCACAAACCATGAGATCATGACTTGAGCCAAAGTCAGACACTCAACCAACTGAGCCACCCTGGCGTCCCTTGAGATTACTCTTTATGGGTGTTTCCTTCCAAACACCCAGGAAAAGATTATGTCTCAAGGTAAAGGAGAGGTATTAAAGAAGTCATTTGAATTAAGTCTTATACCAAGCAATTGTGTGCTCCTCAGACGTGGCCATTTGTTTTGTTTTGTTTTTCTTCCCCACAACACTGAGATGGTCTACCTGATTTATCACCCTTAGTTGAGTGGAAAATGCCATGCTCAGAAAGTTACAGGAACGTGGAATTTTAGCTGGGTCTGCAAAATTTCTCAGGTTCAAACACTCAACAGGAATTGTTTATTATGTACCCACTGAGCCTCCAACACTGAATGAGAGAGGACACTGAGTCCCAGGAAAAAGAATGGAGAAAGAGCCAGTTAGGTATAGGAAAAGCTCATACAGTCTCATCAAAGTTTGTCTTCACAGAAACTTCTCACTGGCTTTATGGAAAGAATCCTAAAGAAAAAAGCACTGCTGGCATCCAGATGCTAAACCCAGGGCATTTTACTCTTGTTGCTGCTTTTCCAGGGAACAAAAATACTTCCTCTTGGAAACCCAAGTGGAAAAGGACTTAGTTTTCATTGCAACATGAAAGCTACCTCACATTCCAAGAATGGAACTTGCTCTGTTGAGCAAGCACTTGAATGAAAAGAGGCTATGTAATTATGTGTGTCAATTACTTAGAAATACAAAGTTACTTTTATTATGTTTTAACTGCATCAGGAAAGAGCAACAGGTGACAATGGAAATAAACACAGCATACTGAAATAACTCAAACTCTGTGACCCAAACTTACAGATGCCAAAAAGCACTCTGTGTTTTAGAAGGGACTGTTGAGGCATTGCTGGAGTGTGCTCAGGGTAACCAAGTGTCCATTGGTTACTTATGGCTAATTTCTTAATCCCCTGGGGCTCCCTGCACTTGAAACCATTATTAGAATGTCAAGCCAAGACAGCACAGTGCTCATAATTAATGCCAAGCACAGTATCTCTGGTGGCATCCCTCTTCTTCCTTCCTGAAGAGCAAAACAGTGACACACACCACAGGATGTCAACAAGCTGGAGCAGTAGCCTGATGGGCACACTGGAAACAGACAACCTGAGCATCCCTTGGGGCCAGTTCAAGTTCCTGATGACCTCTACCCACCTTCCCTCCACTGAATGCTTTATAATTCCCAAAGCACTGGTTAGGTTTGTAAGGCATAATAGACCATCTTCTCCTCCATTAAGCAATTTTTCTGAAAAAGGTGGAAATAAAAGTTTTTGGTCTTTGTAATTCTCTCACTACAGAACTCATGTTCCTTTTCCATGAATGTGCTCTCAGGTCTTCACCAGAAACCTTAAATCATAGCCACTACACGTCCTTAGGTCCCTCCAACCAGCCTGGAAAATGTGTTGTATCAGCTCCCTGAGGTGCTGATGAGGAAGCTGACCCTGCTGCATCATGGCCCACTGTTTGCTGCTAGAAGAATTGAGGACTGCCCTACGCATGCATGTTAGACAGGTCTCCCACTCCACACTGTCTTGTCGCCTGCTTTTACTGATAACTTGTCTTTCCGTCTGCTTGCTCCCTGTGGGCTGATAGGCCTTTCCAGTAGTATCTCGTCTTAGTCATCCACACTCTTGCTGCCCTGTCTTTTCCCTCTCTCCTCACAGCAACACCCCAGCCCATTGCTCTGCAGATGGCTACCCACCAACAGGACTAAATTAAAATAATAGCAATGACAGTCACAAATATCAAATGTTTTCTACTATGATCACGTTTTCTTGAGAAAAATATAACTTTTGGAGTAAAATTTAAGGCTCCTTCTGAACTCACTTTTTGCAGAATTGCATCGTCTGTGAATATGTATGTTTCCTGAATTTGGATTATGAGCAGTTTACCAGCCCCAAAGAGCTTGGAGGTGTGATGGCATCTCTTCACTCTCTGCAGGCAAATCCTTTCTTCTCTCTCTGTAAGACCTCTGTGCCCTATTCTCCTCATTTTGCCCATCTGGGCAAACTCTTCCCAGAGTTGAGAACTCCAGGAAGGCTCCTTTCCTGGTCCTGGGAGCTATCCTTGGCATATCTCTTTCTGAACAAAGATCAAATGAAAGAGACCATGGTCTCTCTGTTAATCTCCTTGAAGCTTGTCTCTCCTTTTACTTAGCCAGGCTTAAGCTGCTAAACATGTTCGCCTTAGCTCCTTCAAGGTTTCCAGAGAAAATAGGATTCTATTATAGAGCCATTATGTAAGGTGTATGAGGTTAATGCAACGTTGTCAGGAATGTGATGGTGGGGGAGAGATTGCTATCTGGCAAAATACCAACACCTCAATCCTTTGGCTTTGTTGTTGTTGTTGTTGTTGTTGTTGTTGTTTAATTTTTATTTATTTATTTTCAAAGAGAGAGAGAGAGAGAGAGAGAGAGCAGGGGGAGAGGCAGAGATGGAGGGAGAGAGAGAATCCCAAGCAGGCTCTCTGCTGTCAGCACAGAGCCCAACTTGGGGCTTGATCTCACAAACCATGAGATTATGACCTGAGCTGAAATCAAGAGCCACCCAGACACCCCAGTCAATCCTTTGACTTTGAAATCACAGCAAAGACATCCTATTCAGCCTATTACACCTTCTGTTAAATGTACATCTATTTCTGTTCTTGGTTTTGCACAAATCCAAAAGTAACTCTATACTTGCATTAACAGAAATCTATGTTTTTATAAGTATTATAATGAACAGAAAAAAATCATCCCATCATCTACATAATCTTGTATAACTTGGGCTTTCCTTGCAAGGTCCTTAAGTTTTATCCAACTCCAAATTTTCTTGTTTACTTAGCAGCAAAGACACCATCATTACCAATTGATCACCATAGACTGGATCTTTCATTCTAAATAAGCCTGAAAGTAAGTTTCCCCAGTCCATCTTATACTCACCTGTCTTCTATTACCTCTTGTCCTTAGAGGCAAGTCAGTCCCCAATGCTTTATATAGAGTCCCTGTCCTGCTTCCTCTTTTTAAAAGTGTTGACTTCATCCTCTTATGAAAAGAGTTATGGCTAACTCTCACAAGTTATAGTAATAATCACAATAATTACAAATACTTTGAACTTATATAGGGCCTTTTATTCAAGAATGTCCTGGCATTGTGCAAACATTAACCAATTACTTTCCTAGCACACCTCAGAGGTGGATCATAGTTTGTAGATTCATGTTGATGGTTTCAGTCCAACATTTGCTTTTATTTGCACCAGTTTCTAGGAATCGGGGAAGGTAAGAAAAGAAGAAAGGAAGGAAGGAAGGAAGGAAGGAAGGAAGGAGTGAAGGAAGGAGGGAAAGAAGGAAAGGGAAAGGAAAAAAAAGAGGGGGAAAGAAAGAAAGAAAGAAAGAAAGAAAGAAAGAAAGAGAAAGAAAGAAGGAAAGGAAAGGAAAGGAAAGGAAAGGAAAGGAAAGGAAAGGAAAGGAAAGGAAAGGAAAGAAGAGGGAAAGAAATTGAATTTGGAAGGTCAAAACCTCATTCTTGGTTGGTGTTTCAAGCAAGGAGAACCACACCTTAGACAAACTGAATTGTTTTTATATACGGGTAGTTCATACGTTTTGTTCCTAAATTCCTACCTCAATAAATACTTTGAGAAGTTTTATATGAAGTTTCCAGGAAGGACTCTGCCCTAGATTGCCCAAGGGATGAGTTTCATAAGTAGAAGAGGGAACCCTCTCTATTACCAACCACACCCTTTGCCCCATCTCTACTGAATGACTTGATTTTCCCTCAACACAGCCCCATCATTTGCTCTATACCTTCCTACAGGCTCTTCCCCCTGCCTGAAATGTCCTTAGGGACAGGCACTATGTCTCATGTGTCTTTATAACCCCACCCAAACACCCTGCCTGACACATAGGAGATACTCAATAAAATCCCTAGAATAAATGGCTTGCTCATTGTTAACTTGTTTGTAATCTGTCTCCTCTGCATCTCCTGCCTTCTCCCCCTGCCTCCACCCTGACACAACTAGAATGTAAGCTCTGAGCAGTGACCTTGGCTGCTTCATTACGACCGAGTCCTCAGAGCCCAGATCAGAGTCTGACAATATTATGGGTGTTTGGTACATATATGTTGAATCAGTCAGGGCATGAAGAATTCCTACAACCTTACCCAGCAAGATTCAGATTGGGTTCCCAATGCCAGGTCCCAGGGTAAGCTTGCATTGCTCATGACCCATGCAGGCAGCCCTGTGGATATTTCTATCACAGAACCTGTGACACTTTTTTTTTTTTTTTTTTTTTTTTTTTTTTTTGTCAGTCTGAAAACAACTGGAGAGCAAAGACTGGGTCTTTTTTCCTGTATCCCCTAAATAGCACATAAGGAATATTCAATAAATGTTTATGGAAAGAATAAGCGAATGAATTAATGGATAGGATATTTAAGACTGCAGCTCAGATTTTGGGGATTAGGATTTTGTTGCTCTCTACCAGTGGCTGAAATGATGAGGCCACAAGAATGCAGGGCACTGTGAGCAAGGACCCAGACCCAGAGACCCAGGGAGTCTGGATCCAGACCCAGAGACCCAGGGACCCTGGATCCACTGGATCCAGAGCCAGAGACCCAGGGAGTTCCTGAACTTTAAATTTGGGAAGGAGGATATGAGAATGCTTGTCTCCTCTCTGTTATTGGCAGAGTTGGAATATAAAGCAGGGCAATAATGTGCCCTGAAGCCATATCCTTACAAAAAAACGGAGCCCTTTCTTTTCATTTTGTCTAGCACACACCAACAACTAAAATTTATTACAGTGTAAGGAAATATGGAAATGCCTTGACCCCACCTGCCCTGACCATGTCACCAGGGCTGATCTAACCCAGTATCCACATTAGTATCCTGGAAGGTTCTCCCTAGTCGGAGGCCAGCATGTTGCCTGGCAACAGCTCCGCAGAAATGATGCCCATATAAGCTTCAGGCTTGTTCAGTCCTCGGCCAGTTCCCATATGGATAAAAATTCCTTCCAAAGACCTGGTGTACAACAGTAAGGGAGGTGGTGTGGTATGGGGAAAAAAAGCTTGCTGCACTTAAAATCTTAAGTGACACTAAATAGGAACAGTGCAAAATATTCCCTGTCATGCTCCCAGAGCCAGGAGAGCAATGAATGCCTCTACAATTCTGATGCCAGTTCTTATGTGTTTTTTGTTGTTGTTGTTTGTTTGTTTGTTTGTTTGTTTTTCTTTTCCATACAGGCAATTCTGTGACACCAGTTGGGTGTCTGCAATTTAACTCAATTCTGACACTATGTACCTGGAGACAGCATCAGATCTCAGATTAAGGGTTCAGTCTTACAAGAATGCTCCCACACCAGTTCAGACACCCATCACAAGACCAGGTTGTCACCTGTGCTTCTGACAGACAGACAGACTATAAATCTGAGGTTCTGAATCCTTGGGGTCAATTAATTTGCTAGAATGGCACATAGAACTCAAAGAAACATTTTACTGACTAGATTACTGGTTTCTTATAAAAGGATATAACTCAGGAATAGCCAGGTGGAAAAGATTTGTAGGGTGAGATATGGGGACAGGATATAGAGCTTCTATGCTCTCTCCAGATACACTCCTGTCCATGAATCTCCACCAACCTGGAAGCTCTCCCAACCCCCTCGTTTTGGGTTCTTATGGCAGCATTACTTAGCCATGACTGATTGACCAGGGAGATTGAACTCAATCTCCAGCCACTCCCCCCTTCCCAGAGGTTGGGTTAGGGATGAGGGAACTGAAAATTCCAACCTTTTAATCACTCATTTGTCCCTCCTCCCACCCACCCTCCACCTTTCTTTCCAAAACCCAACTCATTAACATAATAAAAGGCACCTTTATTGTGCTCATCCCCTGGGAAATTCCAAGGATTTTAGGAGATCTGTACCAGGAATGGAGATTTTCTTTTTTTAAAATAATCCAATGGTATCTTTATAAGCACTAGAAGAGATACCAAGATGCATACATACAGAGAAAAGGCCATATGAGTGATGACGTTTTGGGGTGATGGGGATTCAAGGGGCCTGGAGCCAATGACCAAGAAAGAATTCTTGAAGTTGTCTTTGGTGCAAAAAGGTGATTTTATTAAAGCATGGGGACAGGACCCATGGGCAGGAAGAGCTGCACTGGGGTCGTGACCTGCTTCTCAGGTTGGGAGGGGTTCAGCGATAGAGTAAGTCTCTAAGGAATTTTGGAAGCAAGATTTCCAGGACCTTGAGAATGTAGATATTGCTAGGGAAACACCATTTATTACCATTTAATAAAACCTTAGTCTTGAGACCCTTAAGATGGATATTGGGGGGCCATTAGCTTGGAGTATGATTGCCAGCATATATCTTGGGGCAGTTGAGATAAAGGAAGTAGATTTACAGGATTCTCAAGGTTGAGATAATGTTAAGCTAAGGTTCTCTTTTGCCCCTAGCAAAGTGTCATCATTGAAGCAGCTGAGCTCCTGGAGGGAGGTCATTCTGCCAGTTACAAGGACTTGTCAGTGGGCTATAGGCAGTAAGGGAATTTAATTTTTCATTTGCTTTGGTTTCCCACATTACCGTGGCAAGCACTCAAACCCCTTTCCTTTGTTCTTTGGTAGCCAGGAGTGTCCAAGGAATATCACACATATTCCACCTGGGGGGAAGGGGAGAGGTGCCAGCCTGTATTTTACCCTCAGCTTGCCCCACACTCCCTCATCATGAGGACACATCAAGAAAGTACCCATCTGCAAGCCAGGAAGAGAAGGCTCAAGAAAATCCCAACCTGGGGTGACCAGTGGCTCAGTTAGAAGAGCATGTGACTCTTGATCTCGGGGTTATGAGTTTGAGCCCCATGTTGGGTGTAGAGATTACTTTAAAAAATAAATAAATAAAACTTAAAAAGAGAGAGAGAGAATCCCAATCAGCCAATACCTCAATCTTAGACTTTCACCCTCCAAAAACGTGACAAAATAAATTTATGTTGTCTGAACCCAAATGTATATTTCTTATTACAAATCACAATATTGCACTCCTTCACCTCACTCCCACCCCAGCCTTACTTCACAGACACAGGATCTTCTTCTTAGTTTGAGTCTGTGTATGGGATGAATTTAGCTTTCTTACTTTTACCTTAAGGCTGGGTTCTGCATGGTATCCCTCCATAGGAACATAAATCAATTGACAAAAACCCCCAAAACAAATGGATAGTTTTACAGGAAATTACCTTGAGAGGTACCAAAAAGAGAATCATTCTACACATCACCAAACTTCCTAAAAATCCTCTTTTCTCATCTATCTCTCCAAAGTTTCAGAAAGTGTCTTCTCCCAACCATATTTCTTCTATAAAATGTCTCTTAAACAATATCTTTTTCCCCATCCTTCTCTACTCCCAGTACTTCTTGGCATTTTCTAATACCCTAATAATGTAGTATTACAAGATTCTTCTGCATTAAAATTGAAAGCATTTACTGAACATATTGTGGGTGCCCAGATTGAATGGGGATTGGTGGCCTTGAGTGGTGAAAGAATTTGCCCAAGGCAGAACAAAGGAGATAGTTTATTGAATACACTGCAAGGGAGCAGCAGGCTGGACAGCAAAGAAGAGATTGTCTGCCTGGAGGCAGTGGTGAGGGGCTATAGTTATAGGGTAGAGAAGAGAGTATGGGAATGTATGGAATTTTCCATCTTTTAGTAATCTTAGGAACTGTTCCTGGTTGTAACTAGTCAGTTAGGGCCTATAGCTATTTTGAGGTGGGTCATTTAATGAGCCTGTTTGTGTTAGCTGGATGGTCACTGTGGGCCCTATTGCCTTGCTCAGGTTTCCACTTCTCAAGCCTGTTGCCTAAAAGCCAACATATCAGAATCTGTTACAAATGCCATCTCTATTACTCCTCACTTAAATGTCTGAGTTGACAGAGGAGGAAGGTATCTTGCTTGGGAATGGAGAGACTGAGTTAAGCACCCAGCTTCTCTCTTCCCCTGGATGCTGCCTTAGCATTTAGCTCTTAAATTCTGTACCATCTCTTTTAGGCAGGTGCTTCCTGGACTCCTGTTTTGTCAGTCTCCTGCCCTGCTCAGTGTTTAACCTTTCAACTACCTTTAGTCCTGAGTGAAGCTACCATCTTTGGTTGCTGCTATTCATGTCTCTGAGAAATGGCTTCTCATGGACCCTGCCTGTGATAAGTTCCAATTCTTCTCCAATGTACCTGGGTCCTCTAACCCTAAAAATCCTAGTGGTCTAAGAGGTCGTTGTCCATGAAGAAAAATGATATCTTTATGTTTTAAAAGGACCCTCTGGCTGTCAATTAGATTAGAGGTGAACAAGAGTTGAGAGATATTGAAGAGGACCAGGTGAGCGATAATAGTTGCACTAGGATGATGGGTAACAGAGAGGACTAGATGCAGAGGACGAGGAAAAGAGAGGGGACATAAGCAGCTAGCAGAATGGTGTTGAATCTTAAATGTGAAAGAAGACTAAGAATTGAGTTTTAAACATTGGAATTTGCAGCATGATTTTTCTCAGGTGTTAGAAATAAACCCATTGACCCAATCAAAGGAAGAATGCTGAGACTCCAAACATAGTGAAGGGAGGCTTTAATCAACGTTCTTGCATGAGTGGGTGTCTGATGGACAGGAACACTTGGGGCAGTTACAGCAGACAACTTATCTCCTAGCATGCAAGTCCCTCCCCTGGTTTCTCATTGGCTGAGTACTACAGAGGTTACATCCTTACCCGGAAGTTGCCTATGCCCATGTAAGGCAAAAAGTAACCTGATTGGAACAGGAAAATGTACATTCCCTGAAGTGCCACAGAGACTATCAGTTCCTCCTCCCTTTGTTCTTTGGTGCATGCTCATTGCAAAGCCCCCCAAAATAAGCCTGCAAAATGGAGAGGAGAAGAAGAACCAGGAAGTGAAGTGTCTAGACTTCTGGTCCATGTGGTACCTGTCACAAATACTCAAATCTACCGTTGTAGTACAAAAGCAGTCATAGACAATATGTAAATGAATGGCCATATTGTTGGTGGTGGTGGTGGTGGTGGGGTGTTCATACATATTTCCAATAAGTTGTAAACCTATTATTAATTAGACAGAACAGCTTTTATTTGGTATTTCTGAAAATGAATCATCTCTCTTACCTTTCACACCAAGAATTGCCCCTATCTTCAATTTCCTGTAACACAGGTGAGTACCATGAGAGTACCCATTTGTAATTTTACCCTACCTCTTGTCCACAGTCTCTTGGATCAGTGGTGGGAAAATAACCTGAGATGAGCCAAGAAGCAACTTGGAACCAAGAGAGAGATGTGATAATTTCTCTCCAAATTGCTGAAACCAAGGACATGTGGATTTGGTATTTGTTGGTAGTCTAGAACAGGGATGGACAAACTGCAGCCCAAGGGCCACCACTTGTTTTATAAATAAAATTTTATTAGAATACAGCCATGGCCATTCATTTACATATTGTCTATGACTGCTTTTGTGCTACAACGGTAGATTTGAGTATTTGTGACAGGTACCACATGGACCAGAAGTCTACCTGAGCCTCTAAGAAAAAGCTTGCCAACCATTCGTCTAGAATTTCCATTTGGTCTGAGGCGCTAAAGCCAAAAAAAGGCAGTTAGAGAGAAAAATGAAGTAGCTGCACAGGAGTAATGAAGAGGAATAATTGAAGAGAATCCTGACAACATCCTAAGCCAGGTTCCAAAAGGCCTAACCACATTCCTGTTCTCAAGTTCAGTTGAGACATCTCAGTTGAGTTATACTACATTCCTGTTATTATTTAAAGTAATTTGAGTTAGGATAATTATAGCTGCAACTAAAGGGTACCATTATTTAATTTACCCACTTATTTGTCTCTCATTCATTCATTCTAAAATTTTATAAAGGGCTTATTCTGTGTCAGGCATGATGCTGGTGAAGAGCACAACTATGACCTTGCCCTTGTAAAGCTTATATTCTAATATAATGAGTTAGGCTTCAAGTGCCTGTGAGACATACAAGTAAAGATGTCACAATGGCATTTGGAGCTCAGAAGTGAGGCCTGGATTGATAACTATAAATTTGGGAGTCATTGCTATATAGAGGGAAGTAAGGGTGGGGAACTAGAAGACGCTGTTTGGGAAGAAACCATCAGGTGAGAATTGAAGTATGCCCTTTACCAGTCCCTGAATAACCCCAATATTTAGGGATTGAGTAGAGGGGGAAAAAAAAACTGGAGAAGGAGCCCAAATAGGAGAGACCATACAGGAGGGGAAAACTAGTAGAATACTGTTAAAAAGAAACAGCACTTTCAAAATGGAGTCACTTATGTTAGGCCCCACCAAGACTTAATACCTAACCTAATTGCAGTTTCAACCTCTCCCAGGAGTGGAATTTTAAACCAACCAGTTTGGAATGTCCCCAGACTGGTTGGAATGACCCTAGTGAGAAGTCGCCTGCATGATAAGACCCCCTGCTCTTTTCCCTAAGGGAAGGTGTCCCGGCCTTTTTTTTTTTTTTTCTTTTGGTAATAATTTCCTTGTCCTACCTCTTTAGGCCTATAAAAGCCTTCCATTTTATGCAACTCCTCAGAGCATGCCTTCTATTTGTTAGAGAGAATGCTGCCAGATTCATGAATTGTTGAATAGTAAAGCCAATTAGATCTTTATGATTTCTCAGTTGAATTTTTGTTCTTTAACAATATTATATCACAGAGGCCAAGGACTTAGTGGTATCTTTGTTAAATGCTGTTGAGAAGAGAAGACTGAAAAGAGATTATTGCATTTAGCTACATAGAGGTCACTCAATACCATGCAAGAACAATTTTGATATAGGTGTATCAGGATTCATTTCATTGTAAGTAACTGAAAATTTGACTCAATAAATATTTATTAACTTATGTAACAGGATGCTCAAAGATAGGCTGTTTCAGAGATGGTTTGATTCAACAGTTCAGCAATGTCATTGTGCACCTGGAATTCTTTTGTGCCTTCACTCTTCTTTCCTTCCTTCCTTCCTTCTTTCCTTCCTTCCTTCTTTCCTCCCTCCCTCCCTCCCTCTCTTCCTCCCTTTTCTTTCTTTCTTTCTTTCTTTCTTTCTTTCTTTCTTTCTTAATTGGAGTAGCGTTCACACACAATGTTACATTAGTTTCAGGTGTACAACATAGTGATGTTTCAGGGTTTGTTTGTTTTTTTTACCTCAATACCTGGGGTTCATTGTCTTGCTGCTTTAAAGAATGAAGAGGTGGACACAGAATGAGCAGCAGGCAGAAGTTTATTAGAGTATAAGATTGGAAAGGAAGAATAGTAGGAAAGCTCTCTTTATAGAGAGGGGACATTCGAAAGTGAATGCCTGCGACTATAGGCAAGTGTCCTTGTTTTATAAGGTTCTGGTAAGCCCTCCCTTACCTTCCCCCTTGTTCCTTCTCAGGTCCTACCTTACTGGCTTGATAGTTCTAGGTGCTGGGTTGGTCCATTCATGATTGGCTCATTTTCATTGTATAAGGGGTAGTCTATGGCCATACTGTTCCTTGTTTCATATGTTTCAGGGTCTACTATACTTATTTTCAATTAGGTCTTTTGTCAGTTCCTGAAGGAGACCTGAGGGGGGCGGTAGGTGGGTGTTAGTTACATTCTTAAGAGGAACTTTACACCTGAGGGAGTTTGCTGTGTTCAGATGCTCTCGGCATTGTTCCAAAATATGTGTCTTTCCCCACCCAGGGACCTCAGGTCCTAATCTTTCCCTCTCTGCCTATTTTATGCTTTCTTTTCCTATCATAGTGATTCCCTACACATGTTCACTGCAAGATTGGCTACCATCTGTCACCACACAACACTATTACAATACCATTGACTATATTCCCTATGCTGCGCTTTCATTCCTGTGACTCACTCATTCCATAACTGCAAGCCTGTACCTCCCACTCTTCCTTACCCATTTTGCCCATCCCTCCACTTCCCTCCCCTCTGACAACCAATTTGTTCTCTGTGTTTATGGATCTGTGTCTTTTTAGATTCCACATATAAGTGATGTCATATGGTATTTGTCTTTCTCTGTCTGACTTATTTCACTTAGCAGAATATCTTCTAGATTCATCCATATTGTCACAAATGGCAAGATCTCATTCTTTTTTATGGCTAAGTGATATTCTATTGTGTGGGTATACACTCATGCATACACACATACACACACACACACACATATACCACATCTTTATCCATTTATCTATTGATGAACACAAGCAAGGTTGCTTGCTTTCATATCTTAGCTATTGTAAATAATGCTGCAATAAACATAGGGCTATATGTATCTTTTCAAATTAGTGTTTTCATTTTCTCTGAGCAAATACCCAGTACTACACTCTGTTTTCTTTGTGTCAGCCTCATCCTAAGGCTTTCTGTCCCACCACCCACCACCCACCACCCACGATGGCTTCTGACTCCCAGGGTTAATGCTTTCTCTTTCAAATATAGAGAGTAGAGAGAGAATCACTTTAGCAACTTTCTAAGAAAAGTGAGATGAGGTACTAACTGGACTGAAATGTAGAGGCAAAGGGGGAGTATTTATTATTTATTTGTACAAAAGGGACTGTTAGGGCATCTCTGAACACTGACAGGAGGGATCCTGCAAAGGAAGAGCTTGAAAATGCATCAAGGGAGTAAGAAATGGAGCAGTCTCCTTGAAGATGACTGAGAGTAGAATCTTGAGTTCATGCCAGGAGTTGATTGGCTTTTGCTGGGGAAGGAAAGCAGAGTGACTGAGAGCATGGACTTTGAAATCCCAGAGCTCTGGGTGACCTGTGGCAAGATGATCTCTTTAAGCCTGTTTCCTTGGCTGTTAAAATGGTGATAATGCTCCTACCTCATGGGGAGGTTTTAAGAATTAAATGAGATAATGCTTGTAAATGACAATGGTATTTTTAACATTCTTTAGACCTTCTCTTTTCCAGCTCTAATCAACACTACCAACTCACTTAAAGCCAGGGACAAACTTCTGGGCATCGCAACACACTAAGGAAAGGAAGAGGGGAGTGGGAGAAAGACTAATATAAATTTATATTTGAAAAGCCTTTTCATCTAAAAGCCTCCAAATTACTTACCAAAGAATCATCAACAAAGTCCTCTGGAACTTTCCAAGGAGACAATTAAGTCGTTCTCACAAGGAGATTGGCTGCCAGCAATGCTGTCAGCAGTGTCCCCTTCCCAGATAAAGGAAGGGCCAAGATGTCATTATTCCTCAATCATTCTTGACAGCTTTACCAGACCATGGGCAGTTTTGGCCACAATGCCAGGAAAAAAAGGATGTCAGTCAGAAGAAGCACAATCAGAAAAAGGGAACTGAGAATGAGCCATTAGTGCTAGCTTTAGACATGACTGACTTGCTATATTTTATTGTGGAACAGATCTTCTTGCATACTTAGTTTTTCTTTTGGTGAAACAATAGAAAACCTATAAAACAAATGAACCAAAACCTTCTTCCTACTTAGCTCACTGGATTGAGCTAAATTGTTTTTAAGTAGGGGTATTTGGATATATGGGGAGGTATTTTTTTGACTTATCTCAGTTCTAGGGTGTTGCTCCTGGCATTCAGTGCCCCCTTGAGAAATGCTGTTGATTTCATTCAGTAGGAGCTTCCGCTGTGCCAGTCCTTTGAGGACTATGCTATTATACATATTCAAGTCCAGGAATTCTCCTGGTGGCCTTTTGTAAGAAGTAGCTGAATGGGGCAGATGTTGTGGTGTGTTCTGCTGACATTTCCTTGGGAAAAATTGGCAGCTCTTCTTGCCCTCCCCCGAGGCTGGTCCTACACACAGGTTTGGGGTACAGTCTCACAATACGTAGCCAGTACATACTGGGTGTGGCATGCACTTGCTTGGTAGGTAGGCCCAAGAGGGCTTTTCTGTTAGTATATCTTAGAAAGATCTTTGCAGCATTTCTCTGAGAGAAAAGGATGAAGTTTATCTGATCTGATGGGCACCTATAGAATCTTTATATTCATTTGAAGAGACCCTAGGATCATATCATAGATTATTCATAGATATCCATAGATTATCTTTATCATAGATTAGCCAAAACATCAGGAACAATAAAATTTATGCAATTTCTTTTCATACATCGAACACGGAACTTAGGGACTTTTTTTCTATTTGTTTAGAGAACATGTCACAAAAAGTCAACATGTCACACCAAGCATTCTCACTGCAAAAGACCATATCATCCAGTTTTCTTTAAAGTCAATGAAGGAAAGCAATGGTTGAAATTTCAGCATAAGAGAAGTTTGACTTCCTAAAACTCTCAGATGGAAAAAGGTACCATGTCTATATATACTGTGGTTTGCTGCAAAGACCATTCAAAACCTTGCTGTGATTCTGTGTGTGATTTCTGGAGGAGAAGTAGATTGATTGCTCTTGCTCAAGAGAAACCTCCTGGTAGCTCTGGGGCTCAGAGAGTTGACTTGTTCTTAATAGTCAAACCCCAGTTCATTAAGAGGGTCTACCATGTTTGTCTTTTTCTGGGGGAAAAAAATCCTTTATTTTACATTCCTGCTTTTTATCTTTGGCTTGGCACATCCCTAAAGTGTGAAATTCCCTTGTGTGTTAAGAGCAATGATTTAATACCAATTTATAAATGTGTGGGTAATTAAATACATTTAGACATGTAAACACATCTTTTATTGACTTTCCCCTTACAACTAATAAAATCTCCAAGAGAAACACTTTTCAAGTAACATGGGTCTGAGACTACTTTTGCCTGAAAGCATTGGGGAGATATATCATCTATGAATGAAGGCTGGCTCTTCAATGTGTTTTTGGTTTCTTCTGGTTTATATGAAGAAAAAGAATGGGCACTTGAATTATGAACCTGATACAAGCTTTTTATGTATTTTATGTTTATACTCATATGACATCTTTTCTCTAATAGGTGAAAAAAATATCGACTCCATGTAACAACAACAAAATAACAGCACAAAACCAAGGCAAAAAATAAATGTCTAGACTAGTTACAGAGATAGGCAATTCCAGGAAGCAAGTAACAACCTATTCCTTCCAAAATAATTCTGTTCACCCATTAAATAAATGTTTACTTAGTGTAATGTGTACTTAGTCTACAATATACCAACCCCTGGGCTTTATGACAGGAATAATAAGACAGCCTCTGCCCTCATGAAGCTCACTGCTGGATATGTGAATTTTTCTGATTTCTGTTGTGCAAAGGAGCTAAATTGAAGGCTCTTCCTGAAGCCAACATTAAACCTTTCATGTACAGATCATAAAACTGCATAGAATCCATCAGCCAGCCAGCAATAAACTGATGAGGCAATGCTAAGTAAATTCTTTATTGTCCACAGGCATGGGAGAGTGAGACAAATAAAACTCTTACCCAGGAGTCAATAAACTCTTAGATGCTGTGACTCACGCAATTTGTCTGAAACGTCCCAAATATGGGAACCTACCCAAGGGATCATTCAGTCACACCTCACAGTTGTGGATTACTTCCCAGGGTATAAAGTACTTTCACATGTGGAGGCATTACCATTACCCATATTTTACAGGTGAGGAAACTGTGATACTCAATGATTAAATGACTTATCCAGGTTACCAAATTAGCAAGGGGTCAATGGTTGAGTAAGGTAAACTTATTTGCCTTCAATCTTATGTTCTGTAACTCCTTAGAGAACATAGGGTTCCTCTCTTAAATTTAGTGGGCTCTCTGGGGAGTACCATGATTTGGGAGCCAGCTTCAGTCAAGACCACAAAAGGTTGGATAGAGGTGATTGTCCTCTAGAGGATTATCCTCTAGAGGTGGTTGGATAGATGGTGACTGGGATCCCAGGGATAGGATGCATCCCTAACAAGGCTGGAGATATTGCCATCGCCTCATGTCAGGAAATCGAGCTGTGTGTCCCATATCTTGGGGATTTGCATTCAGGAATGGAGGAGACTGGATGCTCTGTATAGCTGCTGTAGAAGAGCATGGAATTCCTGTGGTTATTACCCGAAATCAGTAATGCGGGAAGCCCACATCATGGAGTCACTACTACCAGCTGACCCTGGAAATTCTGAAATGAAGCCTTTTCTCAGTAGTAGGATTTGTTGCCTTGGGAAGCAAAGGTCTGAGTCTCAGGAGCTCATAGGCAGACAGTAATTCCAAGCCATTTAGGAATTCTATAATAGGAGCCACTTGACTAATCAAAGAGAGTGAGCAAATCCTATATAGTTTGTAGATACTCCTTTGAGAAATAACTGCCTGATTTATCTATGTCAGGAGCCTACTGAAGGCTGGCTAGGGCTTCCCATCCCCCTGGCTCGGAATTAACTTTAATTTAGGATGAGATGTGCCAACTGGCTGTTACATCTTGTGATCCCCAAATTAATAATTTATTATGGGATCCACTAGACTTGTGGAAATGAGTGTAATTATATTGTTCAGTTCTAAAATTTCTATTTGGATCTTCTTTGTATCTTTTTTTTTCTTTTTTATTTTGCTGAGACTATTTTCAACCATTTTAGATGTGTTTGTAATTGGTGAAGCATTTAGAAATCCTTCAGTTAAGTCTAACATCTCTGTCATCTGTATATTGGCATCTGTCGATTGTCTTTTTGCGTTCAGTTGGAAATATTACTGGTTCTTGGAATTGTGAGTGATTTTCAGTTGAAGCCTGGACATTTGAGGTACTATGTATGAGACTCTGGATCTTATTTAAACCTGTTTTATTTTATTTTATTTTATTTTATTTTTAATTTACATCCAAATTAGTTAGCATATGGTGCAACAATGATTTCAGGAGTAGATTCTTTAGTTCCCCTTACCCATTTAGCCCATACCCCCTCCCACAACCCTCAGTTTGTTCTCCATATTTATGAGTCTCTTCTGTTTTGTCCCCCTCCCTGTTTTTATATTATTTTTGTTTCCCTTCCCTTATGTTCATCTGTTTTGTCTCTTAAAGTCCTCATATGAGTGAAGTCATATGATTTTTGTCTTTCTCTAATTTCACTTAGCATAATACCCTCCAGTTCCACCCATACAGTTGCAAATGGCAAGATTTCATTCTTTTTGATTGCCAAGTAATACTCCATTGTATATATATACCACATCTTCTTTATCCATTCATCCATCGATGGACATTTGGGCTCTTTCCATACTTTGGCTATTGTTGATAGCGCTGCTATAAACATTGGGGTGCATGTGTCCCTTCGAAACAGCATACCTGTATCCCGTGGATAAATGCTTAGTAATGCAATTGCTGGGTCATAGGGTAGTTCTATTTTTTAGTTTTTTGAGGAACCTCCATGCTGTTTTCCAGAGTGGCTGCACCAGCTTGCATTCTCACCAATAAAACTGTTTTAACTGGCTTCCTCTGACATTGCTCCAAAAGGCAAAGGGAGAAGTGTCATGTTATTACCACTAGGTGGGGATGGAAGTTCAGGCTCCCCACTTGATGTCCACTGACACTGAGTGAGGTAGGGGTCCTCATTACTGCCTCATTACTGCTGTGCAGAAATGGGATGTTGGTTCCAGAGAAGGCCTCCACTGACATCTCCCTGATATCATCCACTCCCTGGAAGAGTGCCTGTCTGCTGTTCCCCTGATATTGATGGGAGGAGGCAGGGAAGCCTCATTACCACTGGGTGGTGGTTAAAGTCCTGATTCTCTACTAGATCTCCTCTGATCACCTTTTTTGGAGAAAAAGTGCTCATTACTGCAGATGATGGAGTCCAGGCTCCTCACTTGGTTCCCAGTGACACTGTGGTGGGGACAGAAATTTATTAGCCCCATTAGAATGAAATTCCCAGCTTGCCCTCTGACACCACAACATGAGGAGAAAGTGGGGCACCTTGTTACAGCTTGGCAAGGGTGGAGGTCTATGCTAGGATTCACACTGCTGGCAGAGGTGGGGCTACAGTAGAGTGGTAATTGTATAAACATTGTCTCTCTTACTGGACTGTCCCTTACCTGGTCTTAAAGTTTAACGGAACAGGCTTTTATTGAGAACTTTTTTTTGGGGCGGGGGGGGGGGCTCAGGTAGGGATGTCTGGATGCATAGGTGTTTCCAGTTTGCCTGCTTCTTCAGCTTCAAGTTGGGCATACAGTAAGCAAAAACCAAACCAAAACCAAACCAAAAATAATCCCAAGAAACTCACTGCCATGTTATTTTTCAGGTCCTGAGCCAGTCTGATTGATATGTGTATACCAAGGTTTTTAGTTGTACTTGGAGGGAAACAGGGAAAAGTGTATCTATTAAATCTTCCCTCAGGAAAAGTCCTCCATTTCCTTGCTTTTGAAGGGAAAATTTTTTTCACATTAATATCATTTCCCAAAGGTAGTTTTTAGCTTATTTTCTCACTTAATATTATATTGGTAGGACCCATGCACATGACATATAGCTGCATTCAAAGTTCAGATGGTTTCCAGTGACAGACTTGTGGTCAGTGTTCTGCACTATCAGTGAAAGGCTGTTAGGCCCAGTTAACCAGCCACCTTGCTCAGCCCTCACACCCATCTAGAGATGATCCACAACTACACAGCACATTCCCCGTTGGTGGTATTTGTGTAGTCACTCATTCCCCTTCTATTCTCAAAGATGGAGATCCAGGGAAAGTTAGGTGCCAACAGTGTTAAATAAAGATTGAAGTAAGCCATGAATGTGGTCATGGAGATGTTTAGAAATCACTGTGAATGGGTTGGCGTTTCCCAGGAAGGCTAGAGAAACTTCCTAATTCCTTACAAGAAAAGCCACCAAAAGTTCATGAATGGTGTTTTACTGGGAAATTATGCTAAGTTTCGCTGACTTTATAACATGGATTCCTAGAAAAAATCAGGGACATTCTGTTTTTAAATGTTCTGTTTGAACAATATGTATATAGGGGCACCTGGCTGGCTCAGTCAGCTAAGCACCCAACTCTTTTTTTTTTTTTTAATGTTTATTTATTTTTGAGACAGAGACAGGGAGTGTGAGTAGGGGAGGGGCAGATAGAGGGGCATCCAACTTTTGATATTGGCTCAGGTCATGAGACCCAACCCTGGTGGGGCTGACAGCTTGGAGCCTGATTGGGATTCTCTCTCTCTCTCTCTCTCTCTCTCTCTCTCTCTCTCTCTCTGTCTCTCTCTCTCTCAAAATAAATAAACTTTAAAAAATATGTATATATGGTTTTATTTTTTTATTTTTTATTATATGAAATTTATTGTCAAATTAGTTTCCATACAACACCCAGTGCTCATCCCAAAAGATGCCCTCTTCAATGCCCATCACCTACCCTCCCCTGCCTCCCACCCCCCATCAACCCTCAGTTTGTTCTCAGTTTTTAAGAGTCTCTTATGCTTTGGCTCTCTCTCCCACTCTAACCTCTTTTTTTTCTTTCCCCTCCCCCATGGGTTTCTGTTAAGTTTCTCAGGATCCACATAAGAGTGAAAACATATGGTATCTGTCTTTCTCTGTATGGCTTATTTCACTTAGCATAACACTCTCCAGTTCCATCCACGTTGCTACAAAGGGCCATATTTCATTCTTTCTCATTGCCATGTAGTATTCCATTGTGTATATAAACCACAATTTCTTTATTCATTCATCAGTTGATGGACATTTAGCCTTTTTCCACAATTTGGCTATTGTTGAGAGTGCTGCTATAAACATTGGGGTACAAGTGCCCCTATGCATCAGTACTCCTGTATCTCTTGGGTAAATTCCTAGCAGTGCTATTGCTGGGTCATAAAGTAGATCTATTTTTAATTTTTTGAGGAACCTCCACACTGTTTTCCAGAGTGGCTGCACCAGTTTGCATTCCCACCAACAGTTCAAGAGGGTGGGAATTGTATTTCCCTGATGAGGAGCGACGTTGAGCATCTTTTCATGTGCCTGTTGGCCACCTGGATGTCTTCCTTAGAGAAGTGTCTATTCATGTTTTCTGCCCATTTCTTCCTGGATTATTTGTTTTTTGGGTGTGGAGTTTGGTGAGCTCTTTATAGATTTTGGATACTAGCTCTTTGTCCAATAAGTCATTTGCAAATATCTTTTCCCATTCCGTTGGTTGCCTTTTGGTTTTGTTGATTGTTTCCTTTGCTGTACAGAAGCTTTTTATTTTCGTGAGGTCCCAATAGTTCATTTTTGCTTTTAATTCCCTTGCCTTTGGGGATGTGTCAAGTAAGAAATTGCTACGGCTGAGGTCAGAGAGGTCTTTGTCTGCTTTCTCCTCTAGTGTTTTGATGGTTTCCTGTCTCACATTCAAGTCCTTTATCCATTTTGAGTTTATTTTGTGAATGGTGTGAGAAAGTGGTCTAGTTTCATTCTTCTGCATGTTTCTGTCCAGTTCTCCCAGCACATTTGTTAAAGAGACTGTCTTTTTTCCATTGGATATTCTTTCCTGCTTTGTCAAAGATTAGTTGGCCATACGTTTGTGGGTCTAGTTCTGGGGTTTCTATTCTATTCCATTGGTCTATGTGTCTGTTTTTGTGCCAATACCATGCTGTCTTGATGATTACAGCTTTGTGGTAGAGGCTAAAGTCTGGGATTGTGATGCCTCCTGCTTTGGTCTTCTTCTTCAAAATTACTTTGGCTATTCGGTACCTTTTGTGGTTCCATATGAATTTTAGGATTGCTTGTTCTAGTTTCGAGAAGAATGCTGGTGCAATTTTGATTGGGATTGCATTGAATGTGTATATAGCTTTGGGTAGTATTGACATTTTGACAATATTTATTCTTCCAATCCATGAGCACGGAATGTCTTTCCATTTCTTTATATCTTCTTCAATTTCCTTCATAAGCTTTCTATAGTTTTCAGCATACAGATCTTTTACATCTTTGGTTAGATTTATTCCTAGGTATTTTATGCTTCTTGGTGCAATTGTGAATGGGATCAGTTGTTTTATTTGTCTTTCTGTTGCTTCATTATTAGTGTATAAGAATGCAACTGATTTCTATACGTTGATTTTTGTATCCTGCAACTTTGCTGAATTCATGTATCAGTTCTAGCACACTTCTGGTGGAGTCTATCGGGTTTTCCATGTATAATATGTCATCTGCAAAAGGTGAAAGCTTGACTTCATCTTTGCCAATTTTGATGCCTTTGATTTCCTTTTGTTGTCTGATTGCTGACGCTAGCACTTCCAACACTATGTTAGACAACAGCAGTGAGAGTGGGCATCCCTGTCGTGTTCCTGATCTCAGGGAAAAAGCTCTCAGTTTTTCCTCATTGAGGATGATGTTAGCTGTGGGCTTTTCATAAATGGCTTTTATGATGTTTAAGTGTGTTCCTTCTTCCCCGACTTTCTCGAGGGTTTTTATTAAGAAAGGATGGTGAATTTTGTCAAATGCTTTTTCTGCATCGATTGACAGGATCATATGGTTCTTATCTTTTCTTTTATTAATGTGATGTATCACGTTGATTGATTTGCAAATGTTGAACCAGCCCTGCATCCCAGGAATGAATCCCACTTGATCATGGTGAATAATTCTTTTTACAAGCTGTTGAATTCGATTTGCTAGTATCTTATTGAGAATTTTTGCATGCATATTCATCAGGGATATTGGCCTGCAGTTCTTTTTTACTGGGTCTCTGTCTGGTTTGGGAATCAAAGTAATACTGGCTTCATAGAATGAGTCTGGAAGTTTTCCTTCCCTTTCTATTTTTTGGAATAGCTTGAGAAGGATAGGTATTATCTCTGCTTTAAACGTCTGGTAGAATTCCCCAGGGAAGCCATCTGGTCCTGGACTCCTATTTGTTGGGAGATTTTGATAACTGATTCAATTTCTTCACTGGTTATGGGTCTGTTCAAGCTTTCTATTTCCTCATGTTTGAGTTTTGGAAGCGGGTGGGTGTTTAGGATTTCGTCCATTTCTTCCAGGTTGTCCAGTTTGTTGGCATATAATTTTTCATAGTATTCCCTGATAATTGTTTGTATTTCTGAGGGATTGGTTGTAATAATTCCATTTTAATTCATGATTTTATCTATTTGGGTCATCTCTCTTTTCTTTTTGAGAAGCCTGGCTAGAGGTTTATCATTTTTGTTTATTTTTTCAAAAAACCAACTCTTGGTTTCGTTGACCTGCTCTACAGTGTTCTATATTGTTTATTTCTGCTCTGATCTTTATTATTTCTCTTCTTCTGCTGGGTTTGGGGTGTCTTTGCTGCTCTGCTTCTATTTCCTTTAGGTGTGCTGTTAGATTTTGTATTTAGGATTTTTCTTGTTTCTTGAGATAGGCCTGGATTGCAATGTATTTTCCTCTCAGGACTGCCTTCGCTGCATCCCAAAGCGTTTGGATTGTTGTATTTTCATTTTCGTTTGTTTCCATATATTTTTTAATTTCTTCTCTAATTGCCTGGTTGACCCATTCATTCTTTAGTAGGGTGTTCTTTAACCTCCATGCTTTTCTCTTCTTCTGCTGGGTTTGGTGTGTCTTTGCTGCTCTGCTTCTATTTCCTTTAGGTGTGCTGTTAGATTTTGTATTTGGGATTTTTCTTGTTTCTTGAGATAGGCCTGGATTGCAATGTATTTTCCTCTCAGGACTGCCTTCGCTGCGTCCCAAAGCGTTTGGATTGTTGTATTTTCATTTTCGTTTGTTTCCATATATTTTTTAATTTCTTCTCTAATTGCCTGGTTGACCCATTCATTCTTTAGTAGGGTGTTCTTTAACCTCCATGCTTTTGGAGGTTTTCCAGACTTTTTCCTGTGGTTGATTTCAAGCTTCATAGCATTGTGGTCTGAAGGTATGCATGGTATGATCTCAATTCTTGTATACTTATGAAGGGCTGTTTTGTGACCCTGTATGTGATCTATCTTGGAGAATGTTTCATGTGCACTCGAGAAGAAAGTATATTCTGTTGCTTTGGCATGCAGAGTTCTAAATATATCTGTCAAGTCCATCTGATCCAATATATCATTCAGGGCCCTTGTTTCTTTATTGATCTTGTGTCTAGACGATCTATCCATTGCTGTGAGTGGGGTGTTAAAGTCCCCTGCAATTACCACATTCTTATCAATAAGGTTGCTTGTGTTTGTGAGTAATTGTTTCATATATTTGGGGGCTCCCATATTCGGCACATAGACATTTCTAATTGTTAGTTCTTCTTGATGGATAGACCCTGTAATTATTATATAATGCCCTTCTTCATCTCTTGTTACAGCCTTTAATTTAAAGTCTAGTTTGTCTGATAGAAGAGTGGTTACTCCAGCTTTCTTTTGACTTCCAGTATCATGATAGATAGTTCTCCATTCCCTCACTTTCAAGCTGAAGGTGTCCTCAGGTCTAAAAAGAGTCTCTTGTAGGGGCGCCTGGGTGGCGCAGTCAGTTGAGCGTCCGACTTCAGCCAGGTCACGATCTCGCGGTCCGTGAGTTCGAGCCCCGCGTCAGGCTCTGGGCTGAATGCTCAGAGCCTGGAGCCTGTTTCCGATTCTGTGTCTCCCTCTCTCTCTGCCCCTCCCCCGTTCATGCTCTGTCTCTCTCTGTCCCAAAAATAAATAAAAAATGTTGAAAAAAAAAATTTAAATGAGTCTCTTGTAGACAGCAAATAGATGGGTCTTGTTTTTTTATCCATTCTGATACCCTATGTCTTTTGGTTGGCACATTTAATCCATTTACATTCAGTGTTATTATAGAAAGATATGGGTTTAGAGTCATTGTGATGTCTGTAGGTTTCATGCTTGTAGCAATGTCTCTGGTACTTTGTCTCACAGGATCCCCCTTAGGATCTCTTGTAGGGCTGGTTTAGTGGTGACGAATTCCTTCAGTGTTTGTTTGCTTGGGAAGACCTTTATCTCTCCTTCTATTCTAAATGACAGACTTGCTGGATAAAGGATTCTCGGCTGCATATTTTTTTCTGTTCATCACATTGAAGATTTCCTGCCATTCCTTTCTGGCCTGCCAAGTTTCAGTAGATAGATCGGTCAGAAGTCTTATAGGTCTCCCTTTATATGTTAGAGCACGTTTATCCCTAGCTGCTTTCAGAATTTTCTCTTTATCCTTGTATTTTGCCAGTTTCACTATGATATGTCGTGCAGATGATCAATTCAAGTTACGTCTGAAGGGAGTTCTCTGTGCCTCTTGGATTTCAATGCCTTTTTCCTTCCCCAGATCCGGGAAGTTCTCAGCTATTATTTCTTCAAGTACACCTGCAGCACCTTTCCCTCTCTCTTCCTCCTCTGGAATACCAATTATGTGTATATTTTTTCTCTTTAGTGCATCACTTAGTTCTCTAATTTTCCCCTCATACTCCTGGATTTTTTCATCTATCTTTTTCTCAGCTTCTTCTTTTTCCATAATTTTATCTTCTAGTTCACCTATTCTCTCCTCTGCCTCTTCAATCCGAGCCGTGGTCGTCTCCATTTTATTTTGCAGTTCATTAATAGCATTTTTTAGCTCCTCCTGGCTGTTCCTTACTCCCTTGATCTCTGTTGCAATAGATTCTCTGCTGCCCTTTATACTGTTTTCAAGCCCAGGGATTAATTTTATGACTATTATTCTAAATTCACTTTGGTTATATTGTTTAAATCATTTTTGATCAATTCATTAGCTGTTGTTATTTCATGGAGGTTTTTTTTTGAGGGGAATTCTTCTGTTTCGTCATTTTGGATAGTCCCTGGAGTGTTGCGGGACTGCGGGGCACTTCCCCTGTGCTGTCTTGAATAACTTGCGCTGGTGGGCGGGGCCACAGTGAGACCTGATGTCTGCCCCCAGCCCACCGCTGGGGCCACAGTCAGACTGGTGTGTACCTTCTCTTCCCCTCTCCTAGGGGTGGGATTCACTGTGGGGTGGCGTGGCCATCTGGGCTACTTGCACACTGCCAGGCTTGTGGTGCTGGGGATCTGGCATATCAGCCGGGGTGGATTGGCAAGGTGCACAGGGGCGGGAGGGCTAGGCTCAGCTCGCTTTTCCTTCAGATGTCCGCTTCAGGACGGGCCCTGCGGCACCTGGAGGGAGTCAGACCCGCGGGAGGGATGGATCCGCAGAAGCACAGCGTTGAGTGTTTGCGTGGTGCAAGCAAGTTCCCTGGCAGGAACTGGTTCCCTTTGGGATTTTGGCTGGGGGATGGGGGTGGAAGATGGCGCTGGCGAGCGCCTTTGCTCCCTGCCAAGCTGCGCTCTGTTGTCGGGGCTCAACAACTCTCCCTCCCCGTTGTCGTCCAGCCCTCCCGCTCTCTGAGCAGAGCTGTTAACTTATAACCTTCCAGATGTTAAGCCCTGCTTCCTGTCCAAACACACTCCATCTGGCCCCTCTGCTTTTGCAAGCCAGACTCAGGGGCTCTTCTTTGCTGGTGGGCTCCCTCCCGCCAGTCCATGTAGTGCGCACGGCCTCTCTGCCCTTCCTACCCTCCTCCGTGGACCTCTCATCTACGCTTGGTTCCAGAGAATCCATTCTGCTAGTCTTCTGGTGATTTTCTGGGTTGTTTAGGCAGGTGTGGGTGGAATCTAAGTGATCCACAGGAAGCAGTAAGCCCAGCGTCCTCCTACGCTGCCATCTTCCCAGAAGCCTCTCCCTATATGGTTTTATTTTAAATGTACAAAAAAGCTAGGTAACCTTAGTATTGGCTTATAAGTCATGAAATGTAACCTGTCCCTTACATTCTAAAGATCATTTTAAAGTTCCTGGTTATGAGCATATTAAACATTGATTCCCTGGGGTGCCTGGGTGGCGCAGTCGGTTAAGCATCCGACTTCAGCCAGGTCACGATCTCGCGGTCCGTGAGTTTGAGCCCCGCGTCAGGCTCTGGGCTGAGGGCTCAGAGCCTGGAGCCTGTTTCCGATTCTGTGTCTCCCTCTCTCTCTGCCCCTCCCCCGTTCATGCTCTGTCTCTCTCTGTCCCAAAAATAAATAAACGTTGAAAAAAAAAAAATTTAAACATTGATTCCCTGTATCAGAACTCCCCAGGCGTAATCTACAGCTTCTGACACTCATCATAGTTTATATTCCTCCTAGAATTTAGACATTAAATATCTTTTTAAAAAATTTTTTTAACTTTTTTTTTTTTTGAGAGACAGAACATGAGTGGGGAAGGGGCGCAGAGAGAGAGAGAGAGAGAGAGAGAGAGAGAGAATCCAAAGCAGGCCCTGGGCTCTGAGCTATCAGCACAGAGCCTGATACGGGGCTCAAACTCCAGAACCATGAGATCATGACCTGAGCCAAAGTTGGACGCTCAACCAACTGAGCCACCCAGGCACCCCTAGACATTAAATATCTAATTAACACCTTTTTGCTTCTAAGTCTAAAGTCTAAATGCTCTTGTAGCTCTACTATCAAGAAGTAAATTGGTGTAGCGGTTACAAGTCAGACAGAACTGGGATCTTTGCTCAACAGCTTCCATCATATTAAATTGGGCAAATTTCTGAGTCTCTTTCCTCATCTGTAAAATGGGAATAAAAAAGTACCTATTTTATAGGGTTGTTGTGGGGATTTCTTGAGGGAAAATATTGTAAAATGTCAGCATAATATTAGCACAATTACCTTATCACAATGCCTGGAATATAAATGTTAGTTGGGTTAAAAAAAAAAGAATCTAATCATAAATTTTGCAAAGATCTAATTGGCTTTATTTAACAATTCGTGAATCGGGCAGCTTCCAATCTAGCAGAGAGAAAGGAGCTCCAGAGAGCTGTACCAGGTGAGAGATTTTTATGGACCAAAGTGAGCAGAAACAAGGAAGTTATATGGAGCATTTGCTGTCTGGTTAAAGCAGGGTTATCCCTTATATGGGGCAAAGGGAAGTCTTAGAGCCAGGTCAGGTAAATTGTACCAAGGAGGCAAGCACTGCTTGGTTGACCATGGCCTTCCTTTTTTGGCTAAGCCAAGCATAGAAACTTAGTTAAGTTTTGGTTTGCTAACATTGGGTTTAGCATGAAGGATTCCATCTTGGACCTAATGTAGTTACTTTAACAGTTGTTAAATATAAATGCTTTGTTGGAAAGGTTAAATGGTACGTAAATAATAAAATAAATATTCTATTTCTTTGGAGCAGTGGTTTTCAGTGGCTGCTCATTAGAATCACCTGGGGAGCATTAAAAACATCTGGATGCCTATGCCACATTCTAGGCCAATGATATCAGACTCTCTGGGGGTGAGCCCAGGCATCAGTACCATTTGAGATTCCCCAGCTGTGGTAGGCAGAATAATGGCCTCCCAAAGAAGTTCACATCCTAAACCCTGGAACCTATGATCTGTTTTCTTCATGAGTGTTGCCCAGCAGAAGGGAATTGAGGTAGCAGATGGAATTAAGGTTGCTAATCAACTGACCTTAAAACAGGTAGACTATATAGGATTATCCAGGTGGGCCCAATGTTAGCAAAAAGGCCCTTAAGTGTGGAAGAGAGAGGCAGAAGAAGTAGTGTCAGAGCAATGTGGTGTGAGGCTCCACCAGCCACTGATGCTTTATGAAGATGGAGGAAGGGGCCACAACCCAACGAATGAGTCGGCCTCAAGAACATGGAAAAGGCAAGGAAATGGATTCATTATAGGACCTCCAGAAGGACAGTAGCCTTGTTGACATTTTGATTTTAGCTCAGTGAGTCCCATTTCTAACTTCTGACCTCCAGAACTGTAAGGTAATAAACTTGTTGTTGTTTTAGGCAATCAGGTTTGCAGTAGTTGTTACAGCAGCAACAGAAACTGATACATGCAGCCAAGGTTAAGAGCCACAGCTACAGTTTCTGTTGTCTCTCGGCCATCCATTGCCAAAATCTTTTCTCAAATATTTCTAGGTGTGGCTTTGCCCAAGAGGAAGCGACTTGTCTCACTTGTTTCCAGTTCTTTGTTTGTTTGGTTGTTTCTGAATTTTTTTAATTGAGACCTAATTTACATATAACATGTGCAAACTTAGGGTGTATCTGTTGATTTGATAGGTTTATTTATTGCAATATGATTACCACTATAGTTTTAGGTAAAACCTCTGTGATGTCACATACTTACCATTTCTTTTTTGTGGTGAGAACAGTTAAGATCTAGTCTCTTAGTAATTTTGAAGTATATAATACAGCATTAGTGACTATGATTGCTATGCTGTGCATTAGATCTTCAGAATTTATTTATCTTGTAGTTGCAGATTGTGCCCTTTAACAACATCCCCCAAATTCCCCCAGTCCCAAGCCCCTGGTAATCACCATTCAATTCTCTGTTTCTATGAGTTTGGCTATTTTATTTTATTTTATTTTATTTTATTTTATTTTATTTATTTGTTTATTTATTTTATTTATTTTGTAGGCTTCATGCCCAGCACAGAGCCCAACACAAGGCTTGAACTCACAACCTTGAGATCTCAAAACTTGAGCTAAGCTCAAGAGTCAGATGCTTAACTGACTGAGCCACCCAGGCACCCAATCTTTGACTTTTTTTAGATTCCACATGTAAGTGATATCATACAATGTTTGTCTTTGTCTGGCTTATCTCAGTAAGCGTAAAGCCCTCAAAATCATTCATTGGCCCAAATGACAAAATTTCCTTCTTTCTAATGGCTAAATATGTGTGTGTGTGTGTGTGTGTGTGTGTGTGTGTGTGTGTGTGAATCACATCTTCTTTATCCACTAATCTATTGACAGAACTTTCCATATCTTGGCTATTGTGAATAATGATGCAATAAGCATGGGAGTGCATATATCTTTTGACATCCTGCTTTTATTCCTTTTGGTATATACCCAGAAGTGGAACTGGTGGATCACATAGTAGTTCTTTTTTTTTTTTTTTAACGTTTGTTTGTTTGTTTGTTTGTTTATTTATTTTTGAGAGAGACAGAGCACAGGGGAGGAGCAGAGAGAGAGGGAGACAGAGAATCTGAAGCAGGTTCCTTACTGTCAGAGCAGAGCTAGACATGGGGCTTGAGCTCAAGAACTGTGAGATCATGACCTGAGCCGAAGTTGGACCTTTAACTGACTGAGCCATTCAGGCTCCCCTGATTTTTATATCCTGCAACTTTATGGAATTTATTGCATACTTCCAACAGTTTTTTGGTTGACTTCAGGATTTTTTTTAAAATAAGAGAGGGTATCATCTATAAATGATAATAATTTTACTCCTTTCTTTTTGAATGTATATCTTTCATTTCTTTATCTTGCTCTAGGTAGGATTTCCAGTACAAAGTTGAATAAGTGTGGTGATAGTGGACATCCTTGTCTTGTTCCTAATGTTATTAAGAAAAACATTTAGGGGCACCTGGGTGGCGCAGTCGGTTAAGCGTCCGACTTCAGCCAGGTCACGATCTCGCGGTCCGTGAGTTCGAGCCCTGCATCGGGCTCTGGGCTGATGGCTCAGAGCCTGGAGCCTGTTTCCGATTCTGTGTCTCCCTCTCTCTCTGCCCCTCCCCCGTTCATGCTCTGTCTCTCTCTGTCCCAAAAAAATAAATAAACGTTGAAAAAAATTAAAAAAAAAAAAAAAAAAAAGAAAAACATTTAATCTTTCACTGTTGAATATGTTAGCCATAGGCTTGTCCTATATGGCTTTTATTATGTTGTGATACATTCCTTCTGTATACAGTTTGTTGAGTTCTTATCTTGAAAGCATGTTGTGTTTTGTAAAATGTCTTTTTTGCATCTATTGAAATGATCATATGATTTTATCTTTCTCTTAATGTGGTGTATCATGTTTATTGATTTGCTTATGTTGAATGCTCCTTACATCCCAGAGGTAAATCCCACTTGATCACGGTTATGATCCTTTTAATGTGTTGTTGAGTTTTATTTGTTAATGTTTTGTTGAGAATCTTTGCACCTATATTCATATTCATCAAGGATGTTGGTCTATAGTTTTCTTATAGTGCCCTTTTTTGGCTTTGGCATCAGGGTAATCCTGGCTTCATAAAATGAGTTTGGAAGTTTTCTTTCCTCTTAAATTTGTTTTTGGAAGAGTTTGAAAAGGATTGGCTTTAATATTTAAATGTTTGCTACAATTCACCAGTGAAGCTATCTAGGGCAAGACTTTTCTGGTTGGAATGTTTTTGATTACTGAGTCATTCTCTTTACTTGTTTATTGGTCTGTTCAATTTTTTTTTATTTCTCCTGATTGTCTTGGTAAGTTGTTATGTTTCTAAGAATTTATCCATTTTTTTTCTAGGTGACCCAATTTGTTGGCTTATATGTTCATAAAAATCTTATGATCATATGTATTTCTATAGTAGTATTTGTAATGTCTCTTCTTTCATATCTGATTTTATTTATTTGAATCTTTTTTTTTCTTAGTCTAGCTAAAGACTTGTGAATTTTGTTTATCTTAAAAAAAAAAAAAACCGGGGCGCCTGGGTGGCACAGGTCTCACAGCTCTGTGAGTTCGAGCCCCGCATTGGGCTCTGTGCTGATGGCTTGGAGCCTGCTTTGGATTCTGTGTCTCCTTCTCTCTCTGCCCCTAACCCACTTGCATTCTGTCTCTGTCTCTCTCAAAAATAAATAAACATTAAAAAAATATTAAAAAAAACAACTCTTGGTGCACCTGGGTGTCTCAGTCGGTTAAGTGTCCGACTCTGGATTTTGGTTCAGGTCATGATCTCACAGCTTGTGGGTTTGAGCCCCATGTTGGGCTATGCATTGACAGTGCAGAGCCTGCTTGGGGTTCTTGCTCGCTCGTTCGCTCACTCTCTCTCCCTCTCCCCCTCCCTCTCTCTCTCTCTGCCCCTCCCTGATTTGTGCTTCCTTTCTCATTCTTTCAAAATAAATAAATAAACTTAAAAAAAAAAAAAACAGCTCTTGGGGCACCTGGATGGCTCAGTTGGTTGAGCATCTGACTTCAGCTCAGGTTATGATCTTTATTTTTTTAATGTTTATTTTTGAGAGAGAGAGAGAGAGAGAGAGAGAGAACGAGTGGGGGAGGGGCAGAGAGAGAGGGAGACACAGAATCTGAAGCAGGCTCTGAGCTTCAGCACAGAGCCAGACATGGGGCTCAAACACACAAACCATGAGACCATGAGCTAAGCCCAAGTTGGACGCTTAACCCACTAAGTCACTCAGGTGCCCTGTTTTCTTTTTTGATTAGTGAATTCAGTCTATTTACACTTAGAGTAATTATTGATATGCAAGAACTTATGAATGCCATATTATTGATTTATGGGTGTTTCGTAGTTTCATTGTATCTTTCTCCCCCTTGTTTCTGCCTACCTTTGTAAACTGGTGATTCCATGGTGGTATGCTATGTTTCCCTTTCTTTATCTTTTATGAATCTACTCTAGGTTTTTGCATTGTGGTTGCCATTATTATCCTTAAAAATAAAACTGCCAGTTATTTTACTAGTAAAACTGGGTTTATTGGAGAGTAGTCTAGGATAAGCAAGCCATAGGCAAGTCCAGAGAAAACACTCTTTTATAGACATAAGGAGAAAGCTGGGAGGGCCATTATAAATGAAAAGCCCATTGAAGTAAACTGGGAGTTGAGGTTTAGTGGTTTTTGTTGGCTGAGTTGTGATAGGCTCTCATCCGCAGGGCTGTTGCTGGGGGAGGAGAACCTTTCTTCCTCCTGCTGGATAAAGTAATAGCTGAAATCAACTGTAAGTCTCCTCTCTTCCACTGGGGTCTCCAATCAATGATTAGTGGTAGGGTGTGAGAACTGCCTCTCCTGGCCTCCCTACTAATTTTCACACATAAAACATGTTACAGGTAACTGTCCATTTTATTTTTTTCTTAAATGTTTATTTATTTTGAAAGAGATGTGCAAGTGGGGGAGAGGCAAAGAGAGGGGCAGAGAGAGAGAATCCCAAGGAGGCTCCACACTTGGCAGAGAGCCCAATGCAGGGCTCAATCTCGCATTGGTACATGTAAGATCGGTACAACGTGAGCCAAATATCAAAAGTCAGATGCTTACCCACTGCGCCACCCAGGCACCCTGGTAACTGTCAATTTTATGTTGATAGCAACTTCACTTTGATCACCTAAAAAAAAGTCTACCCTTTTATTCCCACTTGACATTTTTTATCACAATTTACTTCTTTTTGTATTGTGTATTTGTTGACTAGTAGCTATAGTTATTTTTTATTACTCCTTTCCTTTAACCTCTATAATGGTAACTCATTACCACATGATCCTATTACAGAATTATAGTTTTATATATCTGACAGTATTTTTACCATTACCAGTGTGTTGTGTACTTTCGTATGTTTTTATGTCCCTAACATCTTTTCAGCTTAAAGAAATTCAAGTATTCCTTGTAAAGTAGGTTTAATAGTGATGAACCACATCAGTTTTGTTTGGGAAAGACTATTGCTTTTTCTTATTGAAGTAGTTGACCTATGTTATATTAGTTTCAGGTATACAACAGTGATTAGACAAGTCTATATACTACTCAGTGCTCACTCCAATAATTGTAGTCACCACCATCTGTCACCATACAAAGTTATTACAATATTATTGACTATATTCCCAGTGCCACACTTTCCATCACTGTGACTTATTTTACAACTGGAAATTTGTATCTCTTACTCTCTCACCTATTTTGCCCATTTCCCCACCCCCTCCCCTGTGGTAATCGTTTGTTCACTGTATCTATGAGTCTGTTTTGTTTTTTGTTGATTTGTTTTGTTTTTTAGATTCTATGTATAAGTGAAATCATATGGTATTTGTTCTTTGAGTTATTTCACTTAGCATAATACCTTCCAGGTCCATCCATGTTGTTGCAAATGTTGGCAATGTGCAAGTGGTTACTGTCTGTTTTCTTCTAGGAGTTTTATGGTTTCAAGTTTCACGTTTAGGTCTTTAGTCCTTTTTAGGGTTTTTTTTTAATGTTTATTTATATTTGAGAGAGAGTGTAACAGGGGTGGGGCAGAAAGAGGATAGTGGATCCAAAGCAGGCTCCACACTGACAGCAGCCAGCAAGCCAGATGTGGGGCTTAAACTCCTGAACCATGACATCAGACCTGAGCCAAAGCTCATGAGCCAAAGTTGGATGCTCAAATGACTGAGCCACCCACGCGCCCCTTTTTTGAGTTTATTTTTGTGTATGGTGTAAGAAAGTGGTCCAGTTTTGTTCTTCTGCATGTAGCTGTCCAGCTTTCCAGCACCATTTATTGAAAAGGCTATCTAGGGGCGCCTGGGTGGCTCAGTCAGTTAAGCATCCAACTTCAGCTCAGGCCATGATCTCATGGTTCTTGAGTTCAAGCCCCGTGTCGGGCTCTGTGCTGACAGCTCAGAGCCTGGAGCCTGTTTCAGATTCTGTGTCTTCCTCTCTCTTGCCCCTTCCCTGCTTGCTTGCTCTCTCTCTCTCTCCCTCTCAAAAATAAATAAGCATTTTAAAAAATTTAAGCCTGTCATTCCCTCCATTGTATATGCTTTCTATCTTTGTCATAGATTGATCATATAAGTGTGGGTCCATTTCTTGCCTCTCTATCCTGTTCCATTGATATGTGTGTTTTTGTGCCAGCACCTTACTATTTTGATTACTATAGCTTTGTATAATAGCTTGAATTCAGGGATTTTGATACCTCCAGCTTTGTTCTTCTTTCTCAAGATTGTTTTGGCTATTCGAGGTCTTTTGTGGTTCCATACAAATTTTAGGATTATTTTTTCTAGTTGTCTGAAAAATGGCATTTTTTATATCAACCTATTTGATAAGGATTCTGTTGAAGTTATAGATTGCTTTGGGTAGGATGGACATTTTAACAATATTCTTCCAATCCGTGAGTGTGGTACGTCTTTCCATCTATTTGTGTCATCTTCCATTTCTTTCATCAATGTCTTAGAATTTTCAGAGTATAAGTTTTTCACCTTCTTGGTTAAATTTATTTCTAGGTATTTTATTCTTTAGGGTACCATTGTAAATGGGATGGGTTTCTTAATTTCTCTTTCTGTTGTTTCATTAGTGTATATAAATGCAAGAGATTTTTGTATATGAATTTTGTGTCCTCCAACTTTACTGAATTCATTTATTCTAATAATTTTTTGGTGGATTCTTTACAGTTTTCTATATATAGCATCCTGTTATGCACAAATAGCGACAGTTTCACTTCTTATTTACCAGTTTGGATGCTTTTCATCTCGTCTGATTGCTGTAGCCAGGACTCCCTATGCTATGTTGAATAAAAGTGAGAAGGGTGCACATTCTTGTCTTGCTCTTGATCTTAGAGGGAAAGCTATCAGTGTTTCACTAATGAGTATGATATTAATTGTGGGTTTGCTTTATATGGTTTTTATTATGTTGAGGTATGTTCTGTTTACACCTACTCTGTTGAGAGTTCTTTTTTTTTTTTTTTGTCATGAATGGAAGTTTAATTTTGTCAAATGCTTTCCTTGCAACTATAGAGATATCATATGGCTTTCTTTAAAATATATTTTTGAGAGAGAAAGCAAACACAAGCAGGAGAGGGGCAGAGAGAGAGGGAGACAGAGAATCAAAGCATTCTCCTGGCTCCAAGCTGTCAGCGCATAGTGCAATGTGGGGCTCAAACACACAAACCATGAGATCCTGACCTGAGCTGAAGTTGGACACTTCATCAACTGAGCCACAAGACACCCCAATGGTATGGTTTTTATCCTTCATTTTAATATGGTATATCACATTGATTGATTTGCAGATATTTGAACCATCCTTGTATCCCTGGAATAAATTCCATTTGTTTATAGTGAATATTCCTTTTAATGTATTGTTGAATTCTATTTGCTAATATTTTGCTGAGAATTTTTGCATCTATGTTCATCAGGGATATTGGCCTGTAGTTTTCCGTTTTTTGTTTTGTTTTGTTTTGTTTTTGTTTTTGTGGTATCTTTGTATGGTTTTGGTATCAGGGTAATGATGACCTTATAGAATGAACTTAGAAGATTTTTTTTTCCTATTTTAGGGGCATGGGGGAGGGGAGAGTTTGAGGAGGATAGGTATTAAAACCTGCCTACACCATTCCTGTCCCCATGGCTCCAGCCGGCGTCCCCTTAGGAGGAAGGAAGGGGTCAGGCTGAGCGAGCAGGTGGTGGGTGAGAACGTAACTCACCACTGCAGAGTCTTGACCAGAGTCAACCCTGAACTCCTCAAGGAGAGCTGGAGGGACTCTGGGTTCCAGATGCTGCCTCTGTGGGTCTTGGCAGCATCGTTCCACTGTCTCCTAGCACGTAGCATTGTTAGGGAGACATTTAAGTCCAGCTTGATAGTCTTCACAGTTTAAGTGATTTGATCTTCTTGACAGTTGCTAACTGGATTTTTTTTTTTTTTTTTAATAATCCTTGGAGCCTGTTCACTCCTATTGGGGATTCCATCAAGCAAGGTATGAGATAAGCTGGCACTGCTTCTCTCCTTGGCATGTTCATATCTGATCCACAGGCCAGTTCCAATGCAGCCACATGTCCATCTAATCATCTGCTGGGTTTCCCATCGCTTGCCTTTTTGATTTTTCAGGCAGCAGTCAATAGACATGTTTGAGTCCCTCTCTCTAGGCTTCAGATGAAGGAGGCAGCACTTGCCCTTGAGGAGAACTGATAGCATATCTCTTTCCAAAGAAATCCTCTCTCCCTCTAATTTCCAACAACTCTGCCAATTGTATACAATCCTAATGTGAGGATAGAGTTTAAGAATGATATGCCTGTTATTTATTTATTTGGGGCTTTTTTTTCTTTTGAAATATTTCATCTCAGATTAGCAAATCACTTTAGAATGTCATATGTGTTGTATATTCTAGAACATGAAATCTTGAAATCCCAAATTTTCCAATTTAATATCCTGTTACACTAGCACTTTTTCAGTACTTTATAAGTGACAAATATTCTAAGTGCTAGAGGACTACTAACTTGCTTATCCCCCATAGCAACCTCATGGTGTAAGTCTATTATCATCGTCTGTTACAGAGGAGAGAGATGAAGAGTAGGGTGGTTAAGTAACTTTTTCAGGGGTGAGCAGCTAGTGAGTGGAGAAGTTGGGATTTGAACAACCATCATTGGTTCTGAACTTTGATTTGTTAAGAGCTTATTACCAATTCAGTTTTGTTCTGATTTTCTATTCTTCATTCTGTACTGGAAGATTATAGGTTTCTAATAATTTCTCTATTTCTTCTAGTTTGTCCAATTTGTTAGCATATAATTTTTTATAGTAGTCTTTTATAATCCTTTGTATTTCTGTGGTATTGGTTGTTTCCTCTTTCATTTCTGATTTGAGTCCTCTCTCTTTGTTGCTAAAGGTTTATCAATTTTGTTTCTCTTTTTTAAAGAACCAGTTCTTGATTTCATTGATCTTTTCTATTGTTTTTCTCTTTATTTTATTAATTTCCACTCCAATCTTGATTTTTTTTTCCTCCTACTAACTTTGGGCTTTCTTTGTCCTTTTCCCAGTTCCTTTAGGTGGAGAGTTAGATTGTTTGAGGTTTTTCTTGTTTGTTTAGGTAGGCCTGTATCATTATAAACTTCTTTTTTAGTATTGCTTTTGCTGTGTCTCATAGACTTTGGACTGTTGTTTCCATTTTCATTTATCTCCAGGTATTTTTTAATTTCCTCTTTGACTTCTTTGACTCAATGGTTGTTGAGCAGCCTGTTTTTTGTTTTTTGTTTTTGTTTTAGTAGCCTGTTATTTAGTCTTCACATGTTAGTGTTTTTTCCAATTTTGTCCTCTGTAATTGATTTCCAGTTTCATAACATTGTGGTCAGAAAAGATGCTTGATATGATTTCGGTCTTCTTAAATTTATTGAGATTGGTTTTGTGGTCTCACATGTGATCAGTTTTGGAGAATGTTCCATGTGCACTTGAAAAGAATGTGTTTTCTGTGTTTGGGTAAAATGTTCTGTATGTATCTGCAAAGTCTGTCTGCTCTAATGCGTTATTCAAAGACACTGTTTCTTTATTGATTTTCTGTCTGGATGATCTATCCATTGATGTAAGTGGGATGTTAAAGTTCCCTACTGTTATTGTTAATGTTTCCCTCTATGTTTGTTAATATTTGCTTTATATATGTAGGTCCTCCTATGCTGGGTGCATAAATATTTACAGTTGTTAAACCCTCTTGTTGGATTAATTCCTTTATCATTATGTAATGCTCTTTTTGTCTCTTGTTGCAGCCTTTGTTTTAAAGTCTATTTTGTCTGATACAAGCATTGCTATTGTGGCTTTTTCTTTTTTTTTACTTCCATTTGCAAGGAATGTCTTTTTATATCCTTTCACTTTTAGTGTGTTATGTGTCCTTAGATCTGAAGTGAGTTTCTTGTAAGCAGCATATAGATGGGTCTTGGGTTTTCTTTTTTTAAGTTTACTTATTTATTTTGAGAGAGAGACTGAGTGAGCAGGACAGGTGCGGAGAGAGAGAGAGAGAGAGAGAAGGAGAGAGAGAATCCCAAGCAGGCTCCACGCTGTCAGCTTGGAGCCTGACATGGGGCTCAAATTCATGAACTGTGAGATCACGACCTGAGCCAAAACGAAGAATTTGCTTCACCAACTGAGCCACCCAGGCACCCCTTGTCTTTTTTTTTTTTTTTTCTTTTTTAATCCATTCAGTTGCCCTGTGTCTTTTGACTGGAGCATTTAGTCTATTCACGTTCATTAGTTTTTTAATGTTAATTTTTTTTGAGAGAGAGACCGAGTACGAGCAGGGGAGGGGCAGAGAGAAGGAGATACAGAATCTGAAGCAGGCTCCAGGCTCTGACCTGTCTCACGAACCGTGAGATCATGGCCTAAGCTGAAGTTGGACGCTTAACTGACTGAGCTACCCTGGCGCCCCTAGTTTACTCACGTTTAAAGTAATTATTGAGGGGAGCCAGGTGGCACAGTTGTTTCAACATCTGACTCTCTTTTCTTTTAAAAAATTTTTTAATGTGTAATTATTTTCGAGAGAGAGAGACAGAGACAGAGCACGAGTGGGGGAGGGCCAGACAGAGTGAGACAGACTCTGAAACAGGCTCCAGTCTCTGAGCTGTCAGCACAGAGTCCCAACATGGGACTTGAGCTCACAAACTGTGAGATCATGACCTGAGCTGAAGTCGGATGCTTAACCGACCTAAGCTTCTGACTCTTGATCTCAGCTCATGTCTTGATCTCAAGGTCATGAGTTCAAGTCCCACAAAAAGAACTTTTTGAGGGGTGCCTGGGTGGCTCAGTCTGTTAAGCATCTGACTTCTGCTCAGGTCATGATCTCATGGTTCATGAGCTCAAGTCCTGCATCAGGCTCTGCTCTGACAGTGTGGAACCTGCTTGGCAGTCTCCCTCTGTCTCCCTCTTTCTCTGCCCCTCCCCACTTTCTCTCCAAATAAAAAATTTGAAGAAAATTTATAGATATATGCTTATTGCTATTTTGTTCATTGTTTTCTAGTCGTTTTTGTAGTTCTCCTTATTCTCTGTTCTCTTGAAACTGATGACTTCCTTTGGTGTTTATGCTTGGATTCCTTTCTCTTTATTTTTTGTACAATTTCTAGTTACTTAAGGTTCATATATAATATCCTAAGTATACAGCAGTCTGTATTAAATTGATGGTAACTTAAGTTCAAACACATTCCAAAGATACTACATTTTGGGGCACCTGAGTGGCTCAGTCAGTTAAGCATCTGACTTCTGCTCAGGTCATGATTTCATGGCTCACGGGTTCAAGCCCTGCATTGGGCTCTCTGCTGTCAGCACAGAGCCCACCTGAGATCCTCTTTCCACCTCTCTTGCTGCCCCTCCCCTGCTCATTCTCTCTCTCAAAATAAACTTAAAAAAAATACTACATTTTTACTGCTGCCTCCACTTTTTATGTATATGTCATCTTTTGCAATATTTATTTTGTAAATCCCTTAACTCATTTTTATTTTAAAAAAAAATTTTTTTTTTCAACGTTTATTTATTTTTGGGACAGAGAGAGAGACAGAGCATGAACGGGGGAGGGGCAAAGAGAGAGGGAGACACAGAATCGGAAACAGGCTCCAGGCTCTGAGCCATCAGCCCAGAGCCTGACGCGGGGCTCGAACTCACAGACCGCGAGATCGTGACCTGGCTGAAGTCCGACGCTTAACCGACTGCGCCACCCAGGCGCCCCCTTAACTCATTTTTAGATATAATTGATTTTACTACTTTTGCCTTTTAATCTCCATACTAGCTTTATAAATGATTGATCTACTACCTTTACTATATGTTTATTTTTACCTGTGAACCTCTTTTCTTTCCTAATTTTCTTCTAATAACAGCCTTTCCTGCTTAAAGAAGGATTGAAGAGTGCACTTGTGATGAGCACTGGGTGTTCTATGAAGTGTTGAATCACTATATTGTAAGCTCTATATTGTAAAGGCCTTTAATGTTTCTTATAAGGTTTATTTAATGTTTCTTATAAGGTTGGTTTAATGGTGATGAACTCCTTTCACTTTTGTTTTTCTGACAAAATCTTTCTCTCTCCTTCAGTTCTGAATGATGATCTTGCCAGGTAGAGTCTTCTTGTTTGTAGTCTTTTTCCTTTTCATATTTTTCCTTTGAATATATCCAGCCACTCTCTTCCTACTTGCAATGTTTCTGCTGGAAAATCAGCAGATAGCCTTATGGAGTTTCACTTGTATGTAACTAGTTGCATTTCTCTTACTGTTTTTAAGATTCTCTTTATCTTTGATCTTTGACATTTTAATTATTATATATTCTGGCATAAGCCTCCTTGAGTTTATCTTGTTTGGGGCTCTCTTTGCTTTCTGGACCTGAATATCTGTTTCCTTCCCAAGTTAAGGGAGTTTTCAGCTATTGTTTCTTCAAACAAGCTTACCGTCCCTTTCTCTCTTCTTCTGTGACCCCCATAATGCAAATGTTAGTATGCTTAAGGAAAAGCCTTTATTTCTCCATATTTGAAGGGTAGCTCTGCTGGACATGTTATTCTTAGTTGGCAATTTTCCTTCAACACTTTGAATATGTCATTTCACTCTCTCATGGTCTGTGGAGTTTCTGTTGAGAAATCAGCAGATAGCCCAATTGGGGGGTTCCTTTGTAGGCTACAATCTTTTCTTCCTCCTCTGTCTCCTTCTCCCCCACTGACGAGTGCCTCCCTGCCCCCAACCCCAGCTCTGGCTGCTTTTAGGATTTTCTGCTTATCTTTGATTTTTGACATGTTCATTATAATGTGTGTTAGAGTAGGTCTCTCAAGTTTTTATTTAGATTCCAGCTAATTAATATACAGTGTAATATTAGTTTCAGGTGTACACTATAGTGATTCAACACTTCCAAAGAAAGTGCTCATTACAGGGGTGCCTGGGTGGCTCAGTCAGTTAAGCATCTGACTTTGATTCAGGTCATGATCTCACTGTTTGTGGGTTCGATCCCCGCATTGGGCTCTGTGCTATCAGCTCAGAACCTGGAGCCTGCTTTGGATTCTGTGTCTCCCTCTCTCTCTGCCCCTCACTCACTCATGGTCTGTCTGTCTCTGTCTCAAAAATAAATAAACATTAAAAAAAATTTTTTTTAAAGTGCTCATCACAAGTGCACTCTTTAATCTCCATCACCTATTTAACTCATTCCCCAACCCACCCCTTTGGATAACCATCAGTTTAAGTTAATGATATTTTAAGGGCAAAAATGCCATTATTAGAGGTCAAAATCCTTGTCAGAGTTTGTAATATGCCAAACAAGAACAAAGCTGAGAAGAACTACATTGAATTGGATAAGAAGATCAGATAAACTTTACTGTTCTTTGCCTCTCACCCTAGCTAGCACAGCTCAGTGCCAAGATTACACTAGTCTGTGAGTTGTTTCCTTCAAGGACAAAGAAATGGCATGGTGTGCCTTCACATTTTGAACTTTCAGTATGCTACCCTAAAATTTTCAGTATGCTGCCCTAGAGATTGTTTTTTTTTCTTTTTTCAAATTTTCATTTAAATTCCAGTTAACATGCAGTGTAATATTAGTTTCAGGTGTAAAATTTAGCTATTCATCACTTTCATACAACACCTAATGCTCATCACAACTGGTCTCCTTAATACCTATCACCCATTTAACCCATGCCACTTCTCATTTCCCCTCCAGTAACACTCCATTTGTTCTCTGTAGTTGAGAGTCTGTTGTCTAGTTTGCCTCTTTTTTTTCCCCCTATGTTCATCAGTTTTGTTTCTTAATTTCCACATATGAGTGAGATTATATGGTATTTGTTTTTCTGTGACTGATTGTTTTGCTTAGCATAATACTCTATCTCTATCCACATCATTGCAAATGGCAAGATTTCATTCTTTTTTATGACTTAGTAATATTCTATTGTATATACATGTCACATCTTCTTTATCCATTCATCAGTCAATGGATATTGGGGCTCTTCCCATAATTTGGCTACCATTAATAATGCTTCTATAAACATCAGGGTGCATGTATCCCTGCGAATCAGTATTTTTGTATCCTTTGGGTAAATACCTAGTAGTGCAATTGCTGGATCCTAGGGTAGTTCTATTTTTAACTTAAAAATTTTTTTTAATGTTTGTTATTTTTGAGAGATAGAGACTGAGCATGAGCAGGAGAGGGGCAGAGAGAGAGAGGGAGACACAGAATCCAAAGCAGGCTCCAGGCTCTGAGCTGTCAGCCCAGAGCCCGATATGGGGCTCGAACCCACAAATTGCGAGATTATGACCTGAAGTCAGACACTTAACTGACTGAGCCACCCAGGTGTCCCCTATTTTTGACTTTTTAAGGAATCTCCATACTGTTTTCCAGAGTGGCTGCACCAGTTTTCATTCCCACTAACAGTGTAAGAGGATTCCCCTTTTTCCAAATCCTCACCGACCTCTGTTGTTTCCTGTGTTGTTAATTTTAGCTATTCTGACTGGTGTGAGGTGATATCTCATTGTAGTTTTGATTTTTCTTTTCCTGATGAAAAGATGCTTAACGTCAGTCATCATGTGTCTGTTGGCCATCTGGATGTCTTCTTTGGAAAAATGTCTATTTGTGTTGTCTTCCTTTAAAAAAAACTGGATTATTTATCAGATATGTCATTGGCAAACATCTTCTCCCATTGTGTAGGTTGTCCATTAGTTTTGTTGATTGTTTCCTTCACTGTGCAGAAACTTTTTTTCTTGGTGAAGTCCCAATAGTTTATTTTGCTTTTGTTTCGCCTTCCCTCAGGAGACCTATCTAGAAAGAAGTTGCTATTGCTGATGTCAAAGAGGTTACTGCTTCCATTCTCCTCCAAGATTTTGATAGTTTCCTGTTTCACATTTAGGTCTTTCATTCATTTTGAATTTATTTTTGTGTATGGAATAAGAAAGTGGTATAGTTTCATTTTTTTTTTTTGCATGTTGTCCAGTTTTCCCAACATAATTTTGTTAAAGAGACGGTCTTTTTTTCCATTGGATATTCTTTCTTGCTTTGCTGAAGATTAGTTGACTGTATAGTTGTGGGGTAGATCTCTTTTTCATTGAGATAATAGGGTGATCTATTAGCTTAGTAAACTTGGACATCCAAGTCTTTCCCAGGTTTGGGAACTTTTCAGTTCTTTATTTAAATAAACTTCTGTGCTCTCTCCATCTTTTCTCCTTACGGAATACTAATTATTCTAATATTTATATGTTTGATGGATTTCATAGATCATTTGGGCTTTCTTTGCTCTTTCTCTTTTGTTTTTCTTTGTTCTCTTCTGATTGGGTTATTTGCAAGTTCCTATCCTCTTGCTCACTTATTCCATCTTCCCTTGGTTTACATGGCATTTTTTCCCATTTCATTCATTCAATGAATTTTTCAGCTCCAGAATTTGTTTTATCCTTTTTTATGACTTCTTTTTGTTAAATTTATCATTCTGTTTATGTAGTCCTGATTTCATTAAGTTGTTGTGTGTTTTCTTATAGCTCATAGAGTATCTCAGAATAGTGACTGAATTCTTTATCAGCTTGATTGTGAAATTCCATGTAATTGATTTGTTACTAGAGGATTATTATCTTTAGATGATGACATGTTTGCTTCATTCATCATGCTCCTTAAGAGTTTTGCATTGCTGCTTTTGCATTTGAAGTAGCAGAACTCCTCAAATCTTTACTAGTTAGTTTCAGAGGGGATATACTGTCTGTTGGCCCTGTTATATCTGGGTTTTCTCTAACTTTGTTTGGATGCACCTGCTCCATACTTCTTACTCCCACTGTGGCAGAATTCTTAAGCATTTTGATGTTCTCTGGTTCTTTGAACTAACCAGGTTGGCTGTTGGAAACCTCTCCTTTATTTGCCAGAAGGTGGCATTACCGCCCAAGTTTGTGGTTTCTCCCTAGTCCACAGATTGGCCTGATTTTTCTGAGAGCATTCTATATACTGGAGCTCACTCTGGCTGTGGCACTCAGGAACAAACACTAAGAGCTGGATACAGAGTGAAGTTCAGCACTCTGGGTGATGGCAGTTGCCTATGGGCTGAGTGGGAAATCCTAGGAGAGATTCTTCCAGGGGTTCATACCCTTTTCAACCCCCTTTGATATTCTTATCTGCCTTCTTGATCTCTTTGCTTCCCCCCAGTTTTGGAGGTCCCACCTCTGTATTCTTAGTGCTGTTGTAGAGAAATGGGTTTTTCCAGCAGTATGCTACACAGCTGGGGTAGCTGGGCACTCAACACTCTACTTTACCTTTGATGGGAGAGCTCACTACCAACTAGTTCAGCCCCATGCTGTATTGTTTTGGGAGGATGGCACTGGCAAAATTCCTCTTACCTTCTGGAGTGTATCCAAATCTGCAAATTTTGTTTATCCAACAATACGTTAGAATCTAACTCTCAGGAAGGCTGGACTTCTACAAAGTCTGTCTTGCCTGAGGGTGTCTTTCCCATCAGCACTCTCCAAATTTTACCTGACCATAGGTGACAGGGGTTGGGGCAGGTTCTCCAGCTCCTGCTGGCTCCACAACCTGTAGAAAATAGACAGTCTGTCTATTACTGAATGCGATGCCTATTACCGACTTCTCCCAAGTCCCTTGGTATGGGGTGCTGGATACCACAATTTACAAGTGGCACTTATGTTCATGGATGGATACCTAATTAGTTGTTTAAATGGGGAGAGGGGTATCTGGATGGCTCAGTTGGTTGAGCAGTTGAACATTAGACTCTTGGCTTCAGCTGGTCATGATATCATGGTCAGGAGATTGAGCCCTGCATCAGGATCCATGCTGGGTGTGGAGCCTACTTAGGATTCCCTCTCTCTCTCTTCTCTTCTCTCTCTCTCCATCTCTCTCTCTCTCTCTCTAGATAGATAGATAGATAGATAGAAAGAAAGTAACTGGGGGACATCTTATGCCCATTATGTTGCTGATGTCACTCCCTGTTTCCAGTTTTCTTGATGAGAATTTTCCCCTTATTAGATTCAGCCTGCTCTAATTGTATTTTTGTTTTTATAAAAGATTAAACTTATTTTTATTGTGTAATTTAAAACCTAGAAAACACAGTTAAAATTTTTTTTAATGTTTATTTATTATTGAGAGACAGAGAGAGACAGAGCATGAGCCATGGGATGGGCAAAGAGAGGAGGAGACACAGAATCCGAAGCAGGTTCCAGGTTCTGAACTGTCAGCACAGAACATGATGCAGGGCTGGAACTCACAAACCATGAGATCATGACCTAAGCAGAAGTCAGACGCTAAACTGACTGAACCACCCAGGCGCCCCTAGAAAACACAGTTTTAAATAAAATGGGTTTCTCCATAAGGATGCTAAGGACTAGTACAAATTTAAGTCAGTTGTTTTAAAAATACATGAAGTAAGAATTTATATTATGTATAATAAAAAAAGGGCAAAAGAGCACCCCCCCCCCCCCTGCACAATACATTTAATGGAAGAAAGACTAGAAAATCAGACAGTTTCATGAAAGGGGCACATCTTAACTGTTTGCTTGGATGGAACTGGGAGGAGGAGGAGGAGACTAAAGAGTGCGGGGCCACTCAGAGAAGGAGTGGAAAGTAGTGAGGAAAGACCCTGGCAGTCAGCTCTGAGGGAAGGGAAGCCGCCTCAATGATCTGTACCACCAAAGAAATATCAAAGGGAGCCACGTGTGCTCTCTCAACTCACCAACCCCTTCCCACGAAGCTAATCCATATCCTTTATTCTGTGGGATGGCTTCCCAAGTAATCCTTTTACTTGGAACATACTTTAGAACTGGAAGTGCTGAAGAATTTTTATGCTCACCCTCAGACTTTTCAGTGGGAGTGGTATATTCAGTGTTTTCCTTTTTTAAGCATACAATTAAATTTAAGATAGCTATTCAGTCTATTTTGTAATGTGTAATATGTGCTTTACATTTTATAATCACACAAAACCTGGTGCTATGATCAAGATTTTTTTTTTTTTTTTTATGGAGAGGTCTTATTTAGAGACTTAGCTACACCTTCCTCTCTTGTGAAAGAGAGGGAAGAAAAGCACTGCCCATCTTGCCAGCTCAGAGCTCCACATTTTACTTCTGTGGGGCCAAAGACACAGGACAAGTTCTTCATAAATAAGGAATTTGGGGTATTAAGTTGTAAAGTCGAGAGATTCTGGACTAATTAGGAAATATTTTCATATACAGTATCTATACAACAAAATACTTTGCATTCATTAAAGAAATGTAGCTCTACATGTACTGATGTGGGAAAATGTACAAACTATATAGTTGAATGGGGTGAAAGCAAGTTGCAGAACAGAAAGTACTGAATAATCCCATTTTTAATAAAAAGTTAGTATGTGTTTATAAAATGAAAATTTTGGGAAAAAATGCACCAAATCTTGAAAGACGTAATAAGTGAAAGAGGAGATTACAGGACATTCCTCCTTGTCATGTTTCATATTTCTATGATTGACTGTTGTTTACCTTCTTGCTCTTGTAACCAGAAAAATAATTAACAATAAAAATGGCCATTCAAGTCTTCCCCCACCCCACTTTCCTTTAGGCATTTAAGATATAGTAATTGGATCATGCAAATTCAATCATTTCAATGTTACCCTCAAATGTCTATCTTCTCTCAGCAGATCAACCATCAAAATCATTGTTAGTCTGATGAAAAGTGTGCAGGTTGCCTATTAACAGCATATTCTGTGAATAAGTGCAGAGACTATCCTGATCTCTGCAGGGTACCTCAGATCCCCCTCAGCAAGAGCAGTTCCAGCCTGCCTCTGACAACCTGGGGAGTGGCTTCTCTCGTCCCTTTTAAATTTTTCTAAAATTATTCATATCTCTTACCTATTCCCTTCTTGCGCCTGAGTTCATTCCTATAATCCCTCAATATTTGGTTTCTGTCCCAGTCACAATTGTGACAGTACAATATGGGTTTTCCAGGGTAGTTACATTTTATTACATATTTTTATTCAATAGTAGTGATTCATCAAACACATATGATTTGCTTTGAGACCATTGAAAAGACTGCATATAAATAGGTTCATAACTCAATCAAAATCCATCATGTGGCCATGTTTTTCAATTTGCAGGTAATGAAAATAGGCACTGTGGAATTGGTTCCCTTGGTAATTGCTGATGACTTTTGCATTGCCTCTTCTTAGACTTCTTCCACCTTAACTCCTTTGCAGCATTTAGAACTGCTAATTAAATGCTCCTTTTTCAAATTTTCTTAATTTTCATAAATCTACATCCTCCTTCCTCTGTAAATGCTTAATTTTTTAAAAATTCCTCTTGTATTCTTTTCTCTCCCCGCCTCATGACCACTTCTTTCCTTGGGTCTCCTAGATTGGTTAAGAAGTACTCAGGTGAGTTATTTTAAACTACCCTTTCCTTCTTCCCACCTCCATCACCTGAGCACCACATCCAATCAATCCCCATACCCCACCCTTTTCCCAAAGATCTCCTGCAACTTTCTTGGTTGTCTTCCATGTTTTCTGGTACTGCCCTCACTCATACCTACATCCCTTGCTACTGTGCTTCTAGTCTCTCTTTGATCAGTACTAAAACTGTGTCCTGCCTAGAAGAGGTTTCATTTAATAAAGCAGAGTAGTTATTTGACCACACTCATATAAAGGGGTACCTCTCCTCTAGAGCTGAACAGAAAAAGTAGAAAAACAGTCAAATGGACAGGTGAGTTATCCAAACTCAAATATCATATAAAGCCTGAAGACCTGGGTCAATGGGCAGAACTGGTTTGAGCATTAAGGAATATAAGACAGGTTTCTCAGGAGCCAGTTCCAGAACCCTACAGTCTCCAGCCTTTCCACTGTGTTAACTGGACTGGCCAAAGGGGTATCCTTTTGTCTCAGTGGATATGACTGAACAAGTTAGAGTTAAGTCAGTTATTAGAACTTTCCTGTGGCTTTTGTTTGGACTGAGAAGGAACTCTTTTCATTGTTAACTAAGAATTGGGTAATACTCTTAGGAAACCTATTTGGAAAATAATATTTTAATGGCAATACATACTGCCTCACAATTGTGGCAAACATTGTCAAACTGTCTCTGTTAGTGTAATTCAGATAAGACAATATAAAATGGTTGGGGCAAGGGCTCAGGTGCAGGGGAACAAGGTGTATTTCCTCATCTGGTCTCTGAAAGGTTCACTGGTCAGTTGTCTGCATTTTCTGCATGTTACTTTCTTTTATTCAGCCACATTATTTATTAATAAATAACTTAAGTTGGTCTTGAGGAGGATAGGGAGTAATGTCTACGCCCTACAGTGCACCTATATCCAACAATACACAGGACCAATAACTCCTCTATAACAGAGGATTGTCCAATCCAAAATGTCAAAAGTGCTGAGGTTGAAAATCCTGACTCAAACCAACTTTGCTTTTATTAGCATAGTTAGTGAACATTTACCCAAAGCGTGAAGACTTTGGCTATGTTTGCTCTGGCCTCAAGTAAAATGTGTTCTGCAGGGCTGCTTTGAATATTGAAATAGAATAACTAAACCCTAACATATAGTAAGTAAAATAAGCTTACTTTAAAGGAAAGAAGCTTACAGGGGCACCTGGATGGTTCAGTTGGTTAAGCATCTGAACTTTGGCTCAGGTCATGATCTCACAGCTCTTGAGTTCGAGCCCTCCTTCAGGCTCTGTGCTGAGCTGAGCTCCAGCTCAGAGCCTGGAGCCTGCTTTGGATTCTGTGTCTCCCTTTCTCTCTGCCCCTCCCCCATTCATGCTCTGTCTCTTTCTCTCTCTCAAAAATAAATATTAAAAAGAAGCTTATAGACCATCTAACTCCCACCTCGACACCAACCTGTTTACAGATGAGCAAACTGGAGGCCAGAAGTAGATACCTTACAGGATAAAAGATTTAATTTTTTGGCATTTCAGTTTTCTCATTTGCAAAATGGGGGTGATAATTTTTGCCCTAATTACATAACACACTTTTTGAGGCCCAAATGGGAAAACTTAAAATTAAAAAGATATCTACATATATATAGGGCTTATTGCTATGACTACATAGCCATATACCAAGCCAAGATTAAATTCACTGCTTGGGATTCTCTCTCTCCCTCTCTTCCTCTGCCTCTTCCCTACTGGTGCTCAAGCCATGTGCACACACTCTCTCTGTCCCTCTTAAAAATATATATAACATATGTATATGTTATATATATTTTTTATTAAGTTTATTCTGAAGTAAAAGTTCTACAACCATATAGATAATAATTTTTATCACAGTACTCTTAAATATGAAGATAGATTATATCTGCACAATCTGAAATGAGCAATTAGCAATTGTTTTTCTTTAATAATATGCAGAGATAATTGGTGTTTATAATAATGACCAGAGGAGCAAAGTCTAAAACTCTTGGAATTATAAATGTGAACACTAAGCAATGTTCAGTATATTTTTGGTATAAAGTCTATTTACAGACTTCTGAAATAGTTGAAAATGGGAATCCAAGAATTAAACATGTGGATCAGCTCATTTTCAGAATAGATTCTTTTGTATTAATATTTCTTGTTTTGTGCAATTTAATGGAGTATTTCCCCAGGCAATTTCCCCTTGCACTGATGGTATATGTAAAAGTAGTTCCGAGTCACTATTCTTTGCCTAAAATCTTTTTTCCCCTGATTCTTCGAGCATATATATGTCAGGAGAAGATTGAAATCACCAAGTAAGGGCACTTTCCATGTGTTCAACAAATAGCTTTTGGGGTAGGACCCTTGTTCCAATAAATCTACAGGCATTTAGAGGACCTTATACACACTTCAAAAACAACTGGGGTCTTAAATTTCATTCAGTGTCATTCTGTGTTCAAGATCTGTTTTCATGAAGCCAAATGATACTGAGGGTATATAAACACAATAGATCAGAGCTTTGGTTAGCATAAGCATTGACCACGTGTTCTGGGTCAACTCAATCTCATTTATGATTTCCTCAAGAATCATCAACATTAGGGCTGGCCTCCTTTTGTGGCCTGAAGGCACAGGCATTTGCTGTTGTTATTGGTATTGTTTCAGGATTTTTGTTGTTTTTTCTTCACCCAAACCAAATTCTGCTGCCTTCCTAAATGCATTCGAAATGAGGGTATTTGTAGTTATGGCAAATAAATGTCCCAAATGCCACAATTCTTCAACTCCATAACCAAAGCAGACATGGCTCATTAATCACAGCACTCTTTCTGGCCAAGATTGGATATGACCTCTGAATCTTATTACCATACTCTAGTCAGCTACTACCTACCAATTAAAGGGAGTTGGCCATAGAGATGGTTGCATATCCACATGTGCAATTATCTGTGAATACACTAAAAACCATAGAACTGTGCATTTTAAATAGGTGGATTGTATGGTATATGAATTATATCTCAATGCTGCCAATTTCTGGTCACTGGGGAAAAGAATAAAGTGTTTTGAACAGTATCCCCCATCCCAAAAAATTTGTCCAAAAAAGGAGTTGGCACTAAAGTGGAAACCTATTGGTCTGGCCGAGCATAAGATTTTTAAAGTTTATTTATTTATTTTGAGAGAGAGTGCTCAAGCGTGAGTGAGGGAGGGACAGAGAGCGAGGTGGAGAAAGAATCCCAAGCAGGTTCCAAGATGTCAGCTCAGAACCTATTGCAGGGCTCAAACTCACCAACCATGAGATCATGACCTGAACAAAAATCAAGGGTGGGACACTTAACCATCTGAGCCACCTTGGTGCTCCCAAATAAGAGATTTTCAAAACACAGATACACTATCAACTGGAAAGTGTAGATATTCTTTTTCTTAGTGCAAGGCTTAATCCTTTCACAATTGCTAGAATCACACTTGTGGCGTGTATTGGGACCTCCTGGAAGCTTTGTTGAAACACAGACTGCTGCCTCCCTGAAATTCTGATTCAGTAAGTGTGGGGTGGGGCTTGAGAATTTGCAATTTTACCAAGCTCCTAAGTGATGCTGATGCTGTCTGTCTTGGCCCACACTGAGTAATAGCATTGATTTAAATCACTTGACAAGGGGTCCCTTGGTGACTTAGTTGAGCATCTGACTTCAGCTCAGACCACGATTATCATGGTTCATGGTTTGAGCCCTGCATTGGGGCTTGCTGCTGATGCCCTCTTTGGATTCTCTGTCACCCGCAACCTTTCTGCCCCTCCCCCTCTCATTCTTTCTCAAAAAGTAAACAAAATATCACTTGTCAACATCAGAGAGCCAGGGTAAATGCAAATATTGTGTAAAAATAGTTCCAAACCTAATGCAATTGATTACATCATGTTCTTAGAGTGCAATTACCAAGGAACAGAATGGCAATATTTATCCGCAAAGAGCAAAAACCTGTAACAAAAGCAAATGAGTCCCTTCCTAAGAAATAAAAATAGATGAGGAAGCTTAAAATAGAACTGAACTGTGGCAAACCTGAAGCATGGCCTTTAAATGCTACAGTGAAATATTAGATGTATTATAACTTCATTTTATTACCTGTTAGATTTCTGAATTTTTAGGTAGTTTCTGCATTGCTTTTTTTCTTTGAGTTGGATCAACCTTTTGATGATTAAGTTTCTCTGGGAAAGTCCCCGTAGGCTCTTTATCAAAGATAAATAAAAGTGCCAATACTTAAGCAATTTGTCTTTTTAAAGTTCAGTTTACTTTTTATTAAGGAGTAAGTGGTTAGCTACATTACAAAATAACATTAATACAACTTTCAAGAACACAGCGGACTCTGTTCATAGGAATTGATGAAGAATCTCAAGTTTGCACCTTAAGAATCAGACACTGCTGAGTTCAGAAAATCATGTTTTGGCTACATATTCAACTTCCACACAAATTGACAAGGGAACACACTGCTGAGCAGATGAACTGGGGAAACGGAAGACTGGTGAAGATTTTCGGAGATGACTGAGAGCTATCAAAAGAGAAACTCTTGCTCAGAGCCTTGATTGTCATTGATTCTCAGCTGATAGAAGTGGAGATGGGGGTGAAGATAATAATTGCCTAGTGAGAGTTTTCAGTCTCAACTTCTCAAACTCCGATACAATGTCCCAGGCAATGGTTCTCAAAGTGGAGCTTGATGACCACAGGCTTTTTTAAAGGGGCTCATTCCCTGATCTCAACCCTAAAGATTGATCCAGTACACCTGAGGTGATGTCTTAAGTCTTTTACAAATGACTACAATACTGTCCTAAGTATTGTCTAAGATTCTGTTGCATGTACACAGCAGTGGAACACACTTTGAAAAACCGTGCACTTGGGATTAAGAGTCACTGTAACAGTTAGCAAATGCACTGACAGATGTGGCATATCCCTCAGGTGTGCTGGGATTGAGACCTACAGCTATTAAAGGAAAACGGAGCTTAAAAATAAGAAAAAATAGTATCCAAAATCTATAAAGAACTTATCAAACTCAACACCCAAAAAACAAATAATCCAATGAAGAAATGGGCAAAAGACATGAATAGACACTTTTCCAAAGAAGACATCAAGATGGATAAAAGACACGTGAAAAGATGCTCAACATCACTCATCATCAGGGAAATACGAATCCAAATCACAATGAGATACCACCTTACACCTGTCAGAATGGCTAAAATTAACTCAGGCAACAATAGATGTTGGCAAGGATGCAGAGAAAAAGGAACCCTTGTGCACTGCTGGTGGGAATGTAAACTGGTGCAGCCACTCTGGAAAAAAGTATGAAGGTTCCTCAAAAAATTAAAATAGAACTACCTTACGACCCAGCAATTTCACTGAGTTCTTTATCCAAAGGATACAAAAATGCTGATTAAAAGAGGTAAATGCACCCCAATGTTTATAGCAGCACTATTGACAATAGCCAAAGTATAGAAAGAGCCCAAATGTCCACTGATTAATGGATAAAGAAGTTGTGGTATATTGGGGTGCCTGGGTGGCTCAGTCAGTTAAGTGTCCGACTTCAGCTCAGGTCATGATCTCACAGTTTGTGGGTTTAAGCCCCGTGTCAGGCTCTGTGCTGACAGCTCGGAGTCTGGAGCCTGCTTCAGATTCTGTGACTCCCTGTCTCTCTCTCTGTCCCTTACCTGCTCACACACTCTCTCTCTCAAAAATAAATATTGAAAAAAAAATTTTTAAGGATGTGCTATATATATATATATATATATATACACACACACACACACACACACAATGGAATATTACCCAGCAATCAAAAAGAATGAAATCTAGCCATTTGCAACAATGTGGATGGAACTAGATAAACATAAGAGAAGGAAAAATATAATAAGATAAAAACAGAGGGGGGGCAAACCTTAGGAGACTTAAAAATACACGGAATAAACTGAGGGTTGCTGGAGAGGCAGTGGGCTGGGGGATGGGCTAAATGGGTGATGGGAATTAAGAAGGGCACTTGTTGGGATGAGCATCGGGTGTTATATGTAAGTGATGAATCACTAAATTCTCCTGAAACCAATACTGCACTGTATATTAACTAACTTGAATTTAAATAACAAGAATATGAAAAAAAATAAGAAAGAATTTGGTGTTAGCATTATCTTTTCAACTGAGATCAAGCAAAAGTCTGGAATAGTAGTCTGTGTTAAGAAGTTGGGACTATTCCTGTCTGCATTCCTTACTAAGCACTTCAGCACAATGAAAGGCTAGGTACACTTGGCACTAGGATTCAGCCTGGTCACCATTTAGGTGATGGTGATACTGGCACGAGTGAATAAGGGACTTCAACTCTTGTGAAGGTATTAGTCCTTATGTCAAGCCGACTCATTGTTCCTCAGCTGAGTGCTCCAGTTAATCTACCTAGTACAATTACTCTCTTATTCTTATGTTTTTACAGTCTGAACTAAGCATAAAACCAATATATTTTGGCTTCCCTTCATTTACAATACAAATAGAGTATTACATTATAAATTTTTTCCTTTTTTCTTTTTCTTTTTAGAGTTTATTTTTGAGAGAGAGAGACAGAGTGTGAGTGGTGGAGGGGCAGAAAGAGAGGGAGGGAGGGAGGGAGGGAGACACAGAATCCAAAACAGGCTCCAGGCTCTGAACTGTCAACACAGAGACCTACATGGGGCTTGAACTCGGGAATGATGAGATCATGACTTAGGCCAAAGTCGGATGCTTAACCACCTGAGCCACTCAGGCGCCCCTAGAGTATTACGTTATAAATGGGTATTTGATAAACACAGATGATTCAAAATTGTAAAGAATTTAAGATGCATTAAAAATTTTAATATAAATGTCCAAGAAATGAAGATTGTGCAGCAGCGGCTTCTGGGAATGACCTGCACACAAGTCCTCAGTATGTGCTCCAGGAAAAGGCCCAGCAAGGGTGGTAAAACACCTGGTGGGAAACCCCAACCACCCTGGTGTCATGTGACTCCCTCGACTTAGTCTATTACCAAAAAGACGTGGAAGAGGCAAGGATAAATGACACACTGAGACCATTTGTGCAGGAAGCAAAGCAGCCTGGAACAGAGATTCTGCATTGTAAACAGTATGAGAGATACTAATCTCTTGTGGTTGGGAGAAGGGAAAGTGAATATATGTCATTGATACACACAATCTTGTATCCTATTCTTGCTAGCCTGGAACCCAGTACCGGTCTCTTCTAAAACTCCTGCAAAGAACAGTTTCAAGAATTCCTCTATTTAAAGATTGTTAGAAACTGTTAGAAAGGAATTGTTAGAATTGTTAGAAAGGGTTGTTAGAATTGTTAGAAAGGAATCAACACAGGGTTTAAAAGAAAAGAAAAGGAAAGAAAAAGATAATGGGGCTCCTGGGTGGCTCAGACAGTTGAGCGTCCTACTCTTGATTTCGGTTCAGGTCATGATCCCAGGGTCGTGGGACTGAGCCCTGCTTTCAGGCTCTGTGCTGAGTGTGGAGCCTGCTTGAGATTCTCTCTCTCTGCCCCTTTTCCTGCTCTCTCTCTTTATCTAAAAAATTAATAATAAAAGAAAAAATAGGAAAAACAAATGACAGATAAAGATCTTTCATCAGAAAAAGTCATCAAGGGGCGCCTGGGTGGCTCAGTTGGTTAAGCATCCAACTTCGGCTCAAGTCATGATCTCATGGTTTGTGAGTTCAAGCCCCGCGTCCGGCTCTGTGCTGACAGCTCAGAGCCTGGCTCCTGCTTCGGATTCTGTGTCTTCCTCTCTCTCTGCCCTTCCAGTGCTCATGCTCTGTCTCTGTCTCAAAAGTAAATAAAACATTTAAAAAAAATTTTTTTTTAAAGTCATCAAAACCATAAAAACTTAGAACGATCCTATCCTCACATATTCTAAATCTTTTAATAAGTTATTTGAAGTTGGTTACAAGCTACCACTTATAAAACAAGTGGCAAAAACAGAGACAGCCTTAGGAAAATAAATTCTGGTTTAAAAAAAATGAGATCTCTGTCAGAAATGAGGTTAACACATTGAAGAGTGAAATAAAAGGAAGGGTGTTTTGGTTGTCTGTTACAGTATAACAAGTTATCCCAAATCTTTGAAGCTTAAAACTACAACAAAATAATGCTTTTATAAATCTGCAATTTTTCTGGGTTCGACAGAGTTGGCTTATCTCTTCTTTATGAGGCATCAGATCAGGCAGTTCAAATGAACTGGAGAATCCACTTCCGAAATGGCTCACTCACTCACATGGCTGGCAACTTGCTACTAGCTGGTGGCTGAAAACTAAGCCAGGTTTGTTGGCTGCATGGGTCTCTCCACAGGACTACTGGGACCTATGGCTTGCAGGTGTCCACACAACATGGTAGCCATATTCTAAAAGCAAGCAAGCAAGCATTTAGAGTTAGAAAGTAGAAGCTGTTGGTCTCTTAAAAGAGGCTGAGTCCTGAAACTTGCAGGGTTACTTCTTCATCTTCTATTGGTCAAAATACAGCTGACCCTTTGAACAACGTGGGTTTGAACTACATGGGTTCACTTACATGTGGATTTTTTTTTTTTTTTATAAATACAGTGTGGTATTGTAAATGTATTTTCTCTTCCTCATGATTTTTAAAATATCTTTCCTCTAGCTTACTTTATCATAGAAATACAGGATATAGTACATATAACATACAAAATATGTGTTAATCAACTGCTTATGTTATTGGTAAGGATTCTGGTCAATAGTAGGCTATTAGTAGTTACGTTTTGGAGTAGTTATATGTGTTATAGTTATATAGTTATATAGTTCACATAGTTATATGTGAATCTTCTGCATGGGAAGTTGGTGCCCCTAGTCCTCACCTTACTCAAGGGTCAACTGTAGTTTACAAAGCTCACCCAGCTTCAAGATTAAGAGAGTGAGACTTTCACCTCTTAGAGGGAGGGGTATCAAAGCAAAGACATTTAGCTATCTTTAACCTGCCATAATGGCATATTGGGTTCAGAAAAAGAGATTCTGAAAAGTTGGGAAGAACTGTGGAGGACAAAATTGAGAAAGAGGAGTGTATTAAACAGAATTAAACAGAAAGGATTAGAGAGAAAATTATAGATACAGAGTACATACATAGGCATAATTAGTGACTATAAAGAAAATGGAAAGAGAAGGAAATTTTTAATATATAACTCAAAGGGATTTTCATATATGGCAATGTTCCTAAAGAGAAATCCTGAATACACTTCAATTATAAAAATAACTAATAATATATAACATTTAAAAAGAAATGTTTGTATTTTTGTTCTCATGGTTATTCGTATAAACCTTTATATAAAGCCTTTCATTCTTCTCTTTTAGTGACTGTTGTTTCCCTAATTTGAACAACATTGAAGTTAGGCAGTAATAATCTTTTTTCTTTCCTTCCCTGAGCTTCTAATTTGAACTAATGCCCACCTATAAGGCAACTAGTAAGTTTATTCTAGATACTCTTTATCCTTTCCTTATTTTAAAAAGGGTAATGTGGGGGCGCCTGGGTGGCGCAGTCGGTTAAGTGTCCGACTTCAGCCAGGTCACGATCTCGCGGTCCGTGAGTTCGAGCCCCGCGTCAGGCTCTGGGCTGATGGCTCAGAGCCTGGAGCCTGTTTCCGATTCTGTGTCTCCCTCTCTCTCTGCCCCTCCCCCGTTCATGCTCTGTCTCTCTCTGTCCCAAAAATAAATAAACGTTGAAAAAAAAAAATAAAAAGGGTAATGTGGGGCACGTGGGTGGCTTAGTCAGTTAAGAATCTGACTCTTGATTTCAGCTCAAGTCATGATTTCACACTTTGTGAGATCAAGCCCCATGTCAGGCTCTGTGCTGACAGCATGGAGCCTGCTTGGATTTCTCTCTCTCCATCTCTGTCTGCCCTCCCCTGCTCATGTGTGCTCTCAATTGCAATCTCTCTCTCTCAGAAATAAATAAAACATTTTAAAAATTGTATTGTATCAGGGCGCCTGAGTGGCTCAGTTTGTTGAGTGTCTAACTTCGGCTCAGATCATGATATCACAGTTTGTGAGTTCAAGCCCCACATCAGGCTCTGTGCTGACAGTTCAGAGCCTGGAGCCTGCTTCAGTTTCTGTATCTCCCTCTCTCTCTGCCCATCCCCCACTCATGCCCTGTCTCTCTCTGCTTCTTAAAAGTAAATAAATGTTAAAAAGTGTATTGTATCTATATTGTCAGAGCACATAATGATTACACACTGTTCTGTAGCTCTTATTTCCACAACTTGAATTTAGTTTTTTTTTTAATTGTGGTGAAATTCACATAACATAAAAATGATTTTTTTTTTAAATGTTTATTTATTTATTTATCTATTTTTGAGAGCGAGAGAGAGAGTGCGCACACACACATGTGTGAGCAGGGGAGGTGGAGAGGGGGAGAATCCCAAGCAGACTCTCTGCCACCAGTGAAGAGCCAATGTGGGGCTTAAACTCATGAACTGTGAAACCATGACCTGAGCTGAAATGAAGAGTTGGATGCTTAACCAACTAAGCCACTCCGGCTTCCCATAAAAATGATTTTGAAGTGTACATGTTAGTGACATTAAGTACATTCAAAATATTATACAACCAACAGCTCTATCTAGTTTCATGTTTTCATCACCCCAAAAGGAAACTCCATACCCATTACACATTCTCTCTTCCCCCAGCCCCCTGCAAACACCTGTGTGCTCTATGGATTTACCTATTCTAGATTCCTGTAAATGGAAGCCTACAATATGTTACCTTTGTGTCTATACTTCCATGTGGAATAATGCTTTTGAGGTTCATCCATGTTATAGTTTGTATTAGTATTTCATTATTTTTTTTGTGGCTGAATAATACTATAATGGATACATGAATCACAATGTTTATCCATTTATTCATTGATGGATTTTGGGGTTCTTTCCATCTTTTAGCTATTACGAATAATGCTGCTGTGAACATGCAGGTACACACATTTGTGTATTTCCTTCTGGTAGATTTGGGTTTCGTTTGCTCTTCCTTTACAATCTTCATTAAGATGTAATGTTAGCTTAATTTGAGATATTCTCTCTTTTTAAAAATAGAAATTATTTTTTTAGAGCGCTTTTATTATTTTTTAATTTTTTAACGTTTATTTATTTTTGAGACAGAGAGAGACAGAGCATGAACAGGGGAGGAGTAGAGAGAGAGGGAGACACAGAATCTGAAACAGGCTGCAGGCTCTGAGCTGTCAGCCAGAGCCTGTTGCGGGGCTCGAACTCATGGACCGTGAGATCATGACCTGAGCCGAAGTCGGACGCCCAACCGACCAAGCCACCCAGGCGCCCCTAGAGCACTTTTAGGTATACAGGAAAATTGAGTGGAAGGTATAGAGGTCTCCCATATATTCCATGTTCCCACTTATGCACAGCCTCCTTCATTATCATCATTCCCCACTGGAGTCATACATTTGTTACACCTGATGATGTACACTGACACATCATTATTATCCAAAGTCCATAATTTATATTAAGGTTCGTTCTTGGTGTTGACTTTTCTATGGGTTTGGACAAATGTATAATGACATGTAGTCATTATTATAGTATCAAACAGAGTAGTTTCATTGCCCTAAATGTGCTCTACCTTTTCATGCCTCCCTCCCTTTTAACCCCTGGCAATCCCTCATCTTTCTACTGTCTTCATCATACTGTTTCCCCAGAATGTCATGTAGTTGAAACCATACACTATGTAGCATGTAGCCTTTTCAAATTGTTTTCTTTCACTTTGTAATATGCACTTACATTACCTTCATGTTTTTTCATTGCTTAATAGTTCATTTCTTTTTGGCACTGAATACTACTCTTTGGCTGGATGTACCACAGTTTATTTATTTATTCACCTACTGAAGACATCCATAGCTGCTCCCAAGTTTTAGCAATTATGAATAAAGCTGCTGTAAACATTCATGTGTACATTTTGCTATGGAAATAAGTTTCCAACTCCTTTTGGTAAATATCAAGGAGGGTAATTTCTGGATTATATGGTAAGAGCATGTTTAGTTTTATAAAAAATTGCCAAAATAAACTCAAAATGGATGAAAGACCTAAATGTAAGACAGGAAGCCATCAAAATCCTCGAGGAGAAAGCAGGCAAAAACCTCTTTGATCTTGGTCACAGCAACTTCTTACTCAACACGTCTCCAGAGGCAAGGGAAACAAAAGCAAAAATGAACTACTGGGACCTCATCAAAATAAAAAGCTTCTACACAGTGAAGGAAACAATCAGCAAAACTAAAAGGCAATCGACAGAATGGGAGAAGATATTTGCAAATGACATATCAGATAAAGGGTTAGTATCCAAAATCTACAAAGAACTTATCAAACTCAACACCCAGAAAACAAATAATCCAGTGAAGAAATGGGCAAAAGACATGAACAGACACTTCTCCAGAGAAGACATCCAGATGGCTAACAGACACATGAAAAAAATCTCAACATCCCTCATCATCAGGGAAATACAAATCAAAACCACAATGAGATACTACCTTACACCTGTCAGAATGGCTAACATTAACAACTCAGGCAACAACAGATGTTGGCGAGGATGCAGAGAAAGAGTATCTCTTTTGCACTGTTGGTGAGAACGTAAACTGGTGCAGCCACTCTGGAAAACAGTATGGAGGTTCCTCATAAAATTAAAAATAGAATTACCCTATGACCCAGCAGTTGCACTACTAGGCATTTATCTAAGGGATACAGGTGTACTGCTTTGAAGGGACACATGCACCCCAATGTTTATAGCAGCACTATCAACAATAGCCAAAGTATGGAAAGAGCTCCAGTGTCCATTGACAGATGAATGGATAAAGAAGTTGAAGCTTCTATACCTTTAGCTTGTGTTCAGCTAGTGTTTTAATGAACTTTCCTTGAATACCCTAAGGGAGAGAGGAAGGAGGGGGTAAAAAGACACAGATAAAAGCCTATGCCACTCTTCAGATGGACTCTGTACTGGGGTATTTGTACAACGCTTGGTCAGAATATCTACACCTCTGCCTTAGCTTTTATTTCTTGCTTTAACTGAACATAGAGATTACACTGAAGTGAAAGCTTAGAGTCTTCTCTGGTCCTTTCAGACCATGCACTCTACCTTGGACATTCACAAGACTCCTGAAATTCTTCAGTGTAAAAGTGCAACTTTGAATGTCTTAATATTCCCAAAGAAATTCTCTCATCAGCTTTTCTTCACAGGCTTTGGTGCTCTATTGTATGCTTCAATTATATAATCTTTTGTCCCAAGTGGCTGCATGTTGCCCATTTACCTTAAGAAGTTTTTGAGGAATGCCTGCTGCTTTTCTTCCTGGGGTTCTGAGTTAGGCAAAACAAATATGTGTTTCCCTGTGTCAGTCCTTCAAGTAGTGCCCAGACAGGTAAGAACAAACAATTCTTTGAGAATAAAGTCTACTCTGCTTTCTCCAGCATCAGGGAGTAGGATCCCACACTGTGAATGCAGGCTGTCTTTAAGACCACCAAACATTCAGAAAGGGGGTGGGACAAAGGCAAATAAAAAATGCCAAAAAGATTTCCTACTGTTTTTAAATTTTTTTCTTGATTCAGCATTTCCTTGGTTGTTAACTTTTGACAGTTTTCCATAATTATGTAAAAGTTAATTGACAGTTTATGCTTGATTTTTTTCAGTTGTCGGGGGGTAGGGTGGGGAGGGGAGAGTGTGCCCTTGGAATTGCCTACTCTACAATTTTTGCTGACCAGGATTAGACTTAGTTTTAAGGATAAATATACTAAATACTTCCAAGCCTTATATTGGAATTTCTCCAATCGTTTCCTGGTTGTCTGAAGCTTGTTTAGATTACTCATTACAACATTCTCTAATTTCTTGCATAATCATAATTTTACATATGGTTTCATTTCTTAAGAATATAAAATCCTTGAGGTACCTGGGTGGCTCTCTCAGTTAAACATCCAACTTTGGCTCAGGTCATGATCTTATGGATTGTGAGTTGGAGCCCTGCGTCGGGCTTCATGCTGACAGCATGGAGCCTGCTTGGGATTTTCTCTCTTTCCCCCTCTCTCTTCCTCTCCTCCATTCTCTCTCTCTCAAAATAAACTTTAAAAAATACATAAAATCCTTGGTTCACATTTTCCTCCCCTAAATATATTAAATATGCCATTTTATTGTATTGTGGCATAAAGTGTGGATAAAATTCCAATGCTAACTCAATTTTTTTTCTCATATAAGTGACCTGGCCTTTTTGCCTGAATGACCAAAACCTTACTTTACTCCTCCTTTAAAAGCCAGGAATTTTACAAGAGTATTTCTCAGTAGTGGCTGTTCTCAATTTTACAAGTATGTGGGATGCCTTTCCAACATGTATGTTTGAATCTTTTACTTCAGTAGAGTTTTATCAAATTATCATTTTGGCAATGTCTTCCTATTCAATTCCTTTGGTTTTCTTCTTCACAAATTAATATATAATTATGGTGGATCTTCTTTGCCTGGCTTCCATATTTAACATTTTTCCTAGAGTCCTTTTAACTGTTGTCTATTTCCTCCTGTTATTTCTTCTCCTTTATTTGTGAAATGTTTTTGTTTATTTCTTTCCTAGCTCTTTTTCATATCCTCCTGTTGTCTTGTTACTTTTTTATTCATTGCTCCTTTATAGTTTCTATCACCTTTAAATGCTTTACTGAGGTGTAATTCACAAAAGATACAATTCATTCTATTAAAGTAATACAATTTAGTATATTCACAGAGTTTTACAACTATCACCAAATCAATTTAGGAGATTTTCACCATCCCCAAAGAAACCCCATACCAACATCCATCACTCCCTATCCCCTGACAACCCTCTTGTTTTATGCAACTACTAATTTACTTTCTGTTCCTATAGATATGAGTTTCCTGGACATTTCATATATAAATGGGATCATACATGTAGTCTTTTGTGACTGGCTTTTTAAACTTAGCATGTTTTTAAGGTTCATCCATATTGTTGTACACATCAGTACCTTATTCAGTACCATATAGGTGTTTGGTCCATTTTAAGTTAAATTTTGTATATTGTGTGAGGAAGATGTTCAACTTCATCCTTTCACCTATAGATATTTAATAGTCCCAATGTCACTGGTTGAAGAGATTATTCTTTTCCACTTGAATTGTCTTGGCACCTCTGCCAAACATCAATTGACTAAAAATTGTTAAGAGTTTATTTCTGGACACTCAATTCAACTCCATTGGTTTATAGGTTTATCTTTATGCCTGGCTATACCACAGTCTCAATTATTGCAGCTTTTAAGATTTTTCACCATTTTTAGTTTGTTCTTTTTCCAATGTTTTAAGGTGGTTTATCGATTTGAGATCTTTGTATCTTTCATACTGATGTTTACTGCTATTTCCCTGTAAGTACTACTTTAGTGGCATTCCGTAAGCTTTGGAATTTTACATTTTTATTTTCATACAATCTCAAAGGATTTCCTACCTTGTGATTTTTCTCTGACTCATTGGTTATTTATGGAGTGCATTAATTTCTACACATTTTTGAATTTTCCAGATTTGTTACTTATTTGTAATTTCATTCCATTGTGATCAGAGAACCATACCTTTTATTATTTTAATATTTTTGCATTCATTGAGGCTTGTTTGTGGGCTGATCTGTCTTGGAGAATGTTCCATGTGATCTTGAGAATTGTGCTGTTGGTGTGGGAATGTTCTATAGATACAATATGTTAGGTAGAGTTGGTTTACAGTATTGTTCATCTTCTATTTTCTTGTTGATCCTCTGCATACTTTTTCTATTCATTGTTGAAAAGTGAGTCATATCTCTATTACTGCTAAATTATCTATTTTCCTGTCAATTCTGTGAAGTTTTGCTTCAGAATTCTGACAGCAATATATGAAATTGTCAAGAATTTATGGGCTGTGTTGTGAGGTGCAGAGATGTTTAAAATTGTTAATGGCTTCTGACGGAGTCTCTTTTATCACTATAAAATGAGCATCTTTCTGTAGAAGGCTTTTTATTTTCAAATCTTTTTTGTCTGGCCACTCCAGCTCTCTGATGGTTATTTGAATGGTATAGTTTTTTCATTTTAATTTTGGAATCCAAAGTGTGTCTCCTGTGGACAGCATTTAGTTGGATTTTGTTTTTGTAATTCAGTCTAATATTTGATTGTTTAATTCACTTACATGTAATGTTGCTATTTATTTATTTAAAAAAAAATTTTTTTTTAACGTTTATTTTTGAGACAGAGAGAGACAGAGCATGAACGGGGGAGGGGCAGAGAGAGAGGGAGACACAGAATCGGAAACAGGCCATCAGCCCAGAGCCTGACGCGGGGCTCGAACTCATGGACCGCGAGATCGTGACCTGAGCTGAAGTCCGACGCTTAACCGACTGCACCACCCAGGCGCCCCTGTAATGTTGCTATTTATATGGTTGGATTTATGTATTTTGCTTTTTGTTTTCTGTATGTCATATCTTTTTTCCTTTGTTATTTTTCTCATTTCTTTCTCAACTACTTTCTAGTGTAGTATTTTGATTCTGCTTTTAATAATTTTTTGTATTTTTTTTGGATTAGTTTCTCAGTGGTTACTCCAGGCCTTACAAGTATACATCTTGTCAGAATTTGCTTTAGTGGGGCACCTGGGTGGTTCACTTGGTTAAGCATCAACTCTTGATTTCAGCTTGGGTCATGATTTCACGGTTCATGGGTTTAAGCCCCACGTCAGGCTCTGCACTAATGACGTGGAGCCTGCTGGAGATTCTGTGTCTCCCTCTCTGCCCTTCTCCTGCTCATGCTCTCTCAAAATAAACTTCAAAAAAAAAAAAAAACTAGCTTTATAATAATTTAATTCCAGTGAAGTATATGTTACTCCTATAAAACTCTCCTTTTTTGTTATACATACTGTATCTCTAATATGTTAAAAATATCTCAATACATGCTGTAATTTTTGTGATTGTGTTTTAAGAGTTGAAAGAACAAGTATATACTTATAGTTTTTTACATTAGCCTTTTTATTTACCATTTCTTATTCTCATTTCTTTTTGTGGATTTATTATTGAAATATAGCTTTGCTCCCATCTGCTTTACGGTGTCACAGTTATTTCTGTTATAGGTAACACCACAATTACATACATAGTTTTATAGAATTGTTTTTTTTTTTTTTTTTGAGAGCGAGAAAACGAGTGGGGGGGGGGGGGGGAGAGAGAGAAAACCCAAGCAGACTCTGCACTGTCAGCATGAAGCCCAATGCGGGGCTGAAACCCATGAACCCTGAGGTCATGACCTGGGCCAAAACCAAGAGTCTGACATTCAACCAGCTGAGCCACCCAGGTTTCCCCAGAATTGCTTTTTAAATCAGCTCAGGGAGGGGGAATAAGTTATTACAATGTCTTTTTATAATTTCCTACATAATCACCTTTACTGGTTTTTTTTTTCCTGTGAGGATTTGAATTACTATGTGGTCTCACTTCCTTTCGGCTTAAAAAACTTCAACATTTCTTGTAAGATTGGTTTCCTAGTAATGAATTCTTAAAATCTGAGAATGTCCTCATTTTGCCTTGATTTCTGATAGTTTTGTTAAAAGATTCTTGGTTGACAGTTTTTTCCTCTCCAGTACTCTGCATGTAATCCCACTGCCTTCAGACCTCCATTGTTTCTGATCTGTTAATGGGATTTTCTTGTACATGTTTTCAAGAATTGTCTTTCAGTATTTTTAGTCTGACATGTATGTGGGTACAGACCATTCCACTTTATGTAAGAAACTACTTATTTTCTCAGTTTTTTTATACCAGATTTGGAATTTTTAAGCATAATTTCTTCTAACAAGTTTTCTGTTTTCCTTTTCTCCTTCTGGCACTTCCATTACACATATGTTGATACATTTCTCTGAAGCTATTTTTCTTCATTCCCTTTTCTCCTGTTCTTCAGATTGTATTATCTGCATTGATAAGTCTCCACATTTGCTGATTCTACTGTAAGCTAAAATCTACTGCTGAGTCCTTTTAATGATTTTTTTCATTGCAGTTATACTTTTCAAGTCCAGAGATCTCCATTTGGTTCTTTTAAAATACTTTCTTCATTCTCTAGTTGATGAAATATTATCATACCTTTATCTCCAGCATGGTTTCTTTGAAGTTTTTGTCTGCTTCCAACATCTGGGCCCATTCAAGGGCAGTTTCCTTTTACTGTTTTGAAATCCCTTTGTCTATGGCACACACTTTACTGTTTCTCTACAGATCTTGTAACTTTTTGTTGAAAACTAGAGTTTAGATAATATAGCAGCTCTGGAAACTCATCCTTCCCTCTTCCCCAGGGCTTATTTAGTGACTTAGCCTATTTAAATCCATTTACCTTGCACTGTACAGGCTCTGATGCTCCTTTGCAAAGGGTACAGCCTGGGTATGTGGGATCACCCTGACTCCTCCCTCCAAACCCAAGGACAGTTTTTGGGTTTTTACGGTTTCTTTCCTTGATCTCCTTCTAAGAGCTCCAGTTTGTCTGCCTCTATTGTTATCACACTGTGAATTAACATCCACTGACTACTGGTGGACTTATTTTGGACAATGCCCTAGGGCATAAATTGCTACAGAGTTTGATCTAATTAAATTCATGCCCTTGTAGACTCTTTGAGGCTTGTTCTAGCCTTAGGACTACCCTTAGCTGCCTTTCATTCTCTGTTAGACTTATCACTGGTCTTCCCTTTTGCTTGTAGCTATCATGGAGTTATAGTCTTCTCTTGTCTGTCTACTCCCACTCCAAATTTCCTTTGTCTACAGCAGCACCCTTAGGTTTGAACTAACCTCTCATTAGAGGATGCTATGGAAGCTGTTTTTATAGCTTGCTACTCCCTCATAGTCAAGGCTGGGGACAGCAGTCTGCTTTTATAGGAGTGATACCTGTGGTCTATAAATAGAGCTGTGGGTGATAGCTCCTGGTCGTGTTTGCCTCTCCTGGCATGGATCCACTTATAAGCTGGGGCAAGTGATTAGAAAACAGTATTCTTGGTCTGCCATTCCTGGTGTAGATGTTCAGTGCTGTAAGTGGGGACTGGGTAGAGGAAGGAAGGTCCAGACCTCTTTGGTACTGTGACATGGTGGGGGTGGGGGTGGGTAGCATGAGAAATGCTAGGAGTCTACTCAATCTAGGGAGAAACTGTAGGCTGAAGTGGGGAGCTAGGGGCAGAAGGGTATGGGGTCATGGCTCAAATACTAGAGGGATTCACTATTCTTACCAAGCTTCAGTGTTTTCTTGAATATATGTTTCTGTAACAAATGTTTTTGTTTGCTGTATGCTTTTATGACAATTCCCAGAGACTTTAAGTGAAAAAATATATACATATATATATTTACCAGTTAGTTGTTTTCACTGAGGAGTGTGCAGATCTCATGTTGCCATTCCAAACATGCTTCCTGATTATTTTTAATGCATGTATTAAAATACAAGTAATCAGAACTCTAAGGCAAAATGTTCAAAACCTGAAAAAACTTTCTGCTGCCATCAGTTCATTCAACATCAACACACAGCCTACAGAATAAATAAGCAGTTTTTTAACAGTTAAATATATTCCAGAAGTAAAGAGTGTTTATAATTCATTTACAAGTGAGTCTGTTACACCAGTAAATGTAATTTGACCTGTTGTATAAAGGAAATGATGCTGTGTAAGAATTAGTCCTGGAATAATTTGAATTCCTATTTCCAATCCAGTAGATTAAAAACACAATTGTGAATGGTATAAAGACCTAAGAATTATATTGTGATAAAATCAATCTCAAAAATAGAGAATCCAGACCCTTGCTGGATAATTTAAGAACTCAGTTTTCTTCAACACAAGTGCCACACAGAAAATATTAAAGATGTCTTTCAATGTGATGAAACTGTACAAAACTCTAGAATATGACCATTAGATGACCAATGTATCAAAACCAACTGAATTTAGAAAACACATCTAACTTTGAAGCAGAAATAAAAAGACAATTTACAAAGAATTATAATTAATTTCTAATCATCATCAGAGTCTGAATCATATTTCTTCCCTCGGATAGTTTTCTTTTCCAGCTTTGTGAAGTTTGTTCCAAATTTCTTTTGGCTCTGAAATGGTGGCTCCATTAAATTTCCACTAAAAATAAAGCAAATTTGAAAACCATTTACTCTTTATAATTTTGTACAGTTGGTATGCTAACCTGCACAAAAAATTCTTTTCTTCCTAACATGGAATAAACTTTTCTTTAATGCTGGTGTTACAGAAGAGGTATATTATTCACAATTATGGTTAAAAGTTTTAAACCTTATTTTGTATTACTAAGTCTCTTATATCAATGTTTTATTTTCTCTTTTAGCATTAATTACTGATTAACATCTCAGAGGATGTACCAATAGAATTTCTGACTGAAAAGCATAGAAGGAAATGAAATTGTTTTTCCATCTGTTTTGGATATGCTGAACTTGGATTAGATTCTTGTCACTGTAAGAATGACACAGGAAAATGGTGCTCTATTTCTGATAGCTTGTTACGGCTGGTTTGATCCTGTTTAATATCTTATAATGTTTAGATAAACATCAAGAAAACTCATGGAATTCATTATCATTAACCTGGAATTGGTATGGAACTTCAATGATGCTTGAGAAATATATGAAATGAGAAAACAACTTCTTTCAAAAATATCTGGGAAGATATCTGGCACCTAGATTCTGGTTTTGAAATATCATTTGCCACTGAGAGGAACCATGGTTCCCTGAAGAAACAGCCAATTCTAGGGAAAGTACTACATGAGTCCCTCTCTAAGACATCTTATTTGCACCAGAAAGCAAGTACTTAAAGAACTATTGAGACACATGGAAAAGACAAAGAAGGCTCCATAAGAGGGGCTCTCACTGACCACACTGGGGCAATCTGGGCTTCAAAGTCAATAATATTAGTAACCAAATATAACCCAATGGATAAGATAAGCCACTGCCCATTCTAATATAAATAAATGAAAAAGTGAATTAATGTGTAATATGGAAAAGTTCTTCCTAAATCATCATTTGGGTTGGTAGACAACTGGTTAACCAGTGCTCAGTTATTACCACCAGAAATGAAACAAACAAACCATCCTATATCTCCTGCTACAATACACTGAGAAGGAATATAACATCCCTTCCATCATGTACCTATGAAAAATGCATAGTCCAAACCTAATCTTGAAACATGAGACAAACCCAAATTGAGGGATGCTCTACAAAATAAATAACATGTACTCTTCAAAAATGTCAAAGCATTGAAAAATGACAACAAGTTGTCACAGGTTAATGGAACTAAAAATACACAGTAACTACACGCAACATTTTAGTATGCAGGACATTATTGGGACAAAGGTAGAATCTGAATAAGGTCTATATATTATAAAACACTTCTTGTCTTAATTACTGTACTGTGGTTATATAAAAAAAAGTTTTTATTAGAAAATACACAAGGAAATATTTAGGAGTATAGGGACAATACATCTCCAACTCCTCCTCAAATGGTTTTGGAAACAGTATTTATGTATTCAGAAAAATGATAAAGCAAATGTAAAATTTTTTAAACTTGAGAAATATGGGCAAAAGGTCTATGAGAATTCTTTGTACTAGTTTCCAACTTGTTTAGAGTTTGAAATCATTTCAAAATTCATTTCAAAAAAATGTTTTACTTAGTATTAAGAAAAGTAAAACCGAAAATTCCAATGTAGGGATAATTTAGGCATGTGTAGGGGAGATTCAGAGAAAAAGGGGGAGGAAAAAGAGGAGAGAACTTTCTACTTACTGAAAGGCACTAGGACTATGGAATGATAATTCTATAATTTTATCTGTTAATTTTGCAAATCAAAAACAGGCACAGAAGACTAGATGATATGCTGATTTATGGAATTAGATAAATTACTTGGAGAAGCAGACAAGGAGATGAATGAAAAATGGAAGTTGCATTTTTGATTGTTTTCAAATTGAGACTGTTCTTCATGGTAAGTCATTTAAGCTAATCACAGATACCAGATTATACATTTTATCAGATTCTACAAGACAAGAATAGCTACATTAAAAAATCTGATGTTCAATGTCATTTTGGGTTTCTAGACTAATACAAAATTAGTTCAATAAGATCTGTTAGGTTGAAAACTTTTATAGCTAGGTATACTCCAGGACTCAATTTTATCTCTAATGGATTTTGTTTTAAGATCTAATGGATTTTGTTTAAAGTAATAATGTACTTTAAGAAATACATTTTTCATTTGTGAAACTTTTTGTTTCAGAAAACTTAGCTCCATAAATGCTGACATAAAAAAACTTCTCTAAAAACATCAACTGAATATGTGAATTAAAATTATTTTGCTAAAAGTTACCTGTAATTGAGAATATCAGAACAACCCAGCCTCCATTCTAAAGTTTCTGTGGTGAAGTCATCTGTATTTCCTAGGTCAGTAAATCCAACAACATAATCTTGTGTTTTTCCATCTTTTACCAGTGCTAGTGTGGGAATGACTTTGATACGCAGTCTCTCACAAAGGAAAGGTGCTTTTTCCACATTCAGCTTCAGAAATTTGGTCTCCAGATGTTTCTTGGATAATATTACCAAATGTCGGTCTAATATTTTACACCTGCAAACAACAGCATGTAGAAAATCAAAAGCTTAAACATACTTATTAAAAAAAATTTTTTTTAATGTTTATTTATTTTTGAGAGAGACAGGAGACAGGATGCAAGTGGGTTAGGGGCAGAGAGAGAGGGAGACACAGAATCTGAAGCAGGCTCCAGGTTCCAAGCTGTCAGCACAGAGCCCGATGCGGGGCTCGAACTCATGAGCTGTGAGATCACGACCTGAGCCAAAGTCGGACGCTAAACTGACTGAGCCACCTAGGTGCCCCTAAAATAAATATCATAAAGGTACATCTAATTTTATAGTTTTTCTATTTGAATATAATTTGGCAGCCAACGCATGCTTGTGTTGGATAACCTCATTTCTCTTTCATAGGTTAGCTAAATGATATAAGAGGGAGAAAAAGAATCCAGTATTCTAGAAGTCAGATGTGTCCTAATGATATTCATAAAAAACGAAATATTAAATATATGCTTTAATTGTAAGTGGTTCATGAAGTTGTCATGTTCTTGGTAAGAACAAAAAGTTGTCATTTATCTTTGTTTACTGGTGTCTCATACATGGAACTTGAAAGGTGACAAAACTGAACTTGACAGAACTCAGAGGAGAGTTTTCAGAATCAGAAATGTATATACAGTGCCTTATTTGGAAGTCACTAAGACTGAATGGTGTCATTGAGAAAGAACTCTCCCAATTGTGCAACTTTCATTAAGAAGCATAAGGTTAAGGGGCACCTGGGTGGCTCAGTCAGTTAAATGTCTGACTTCGGCTCAGGTCATGATTTCAGTTTGTGAGTTCGAGCCCTGCATTGGGCTCTGTGCTGACAGCTCAGAGCCTGGAGCCTGCTTCAGATTCTGTCTCCCTCTCTCTCTGCCCTGCCCCTGCTCATGCCACCTCTCTCTCTCTCTCTCTCTCTCTCTCTCAAAAATAAATATTAAAAAAAAAATAAAAAAAAAAAGCATAAGGTTAAGGGCTATAAATATGGTCATAAGGTTCTAAAGAAATGAAAAAATATCAGGAGTAACTTTTATTAAGCCACCTTCTTTTGAAAAGAAAAATGGAAATGACATTTTCTGTAAGTTAAAATGCATTTTAAATTGGTCAATCCTCTAGGGTTCCTAAAAAAGACTACTCTTAATAATAATCTTTTTGAGCAGTTCTTTCTTTTTTTCTTTTAATTTTTTAATGTTTAGTTTTGAGGCAGGAGAAGGGCAGAAAGAGATGGGGAAAGAGGATCTGAAGTGGGCTCTGTGCTGACAGTAGAGAGCCCGATGTGGGACTTGAACTCATGAGATCATGACCTGAGCCACAGTCAGACACTTAACAGACTGAGCCACCCAGGGACCCCTTGAGCAATAGTTTTTAACCACAGGTATTTATTAAAATTAACTTTTAAAACATATAGACGAACCAAAATTTTCTGGGAGTGGAGCTGGGAAACAGGCAGGTGACTCTCATGCCCCATAAAGTTTGAGAACTACTGCTTTAGGTGATGAAGACATCAAAATGTTTCATAGTTGTTATTAGCAGGCTTTCTGGGCACTTCTTGGTGTACTTATTCCTGAATTAGGATTGGGTCCAGCAAGTTTCTGGTAACCTGGATGCCTCATCACTTTACCTCTGAAAGTATCTTTTCATATATCACCCATGTAGTATAGCAATGAGACTAGTGAAAAATGGTAGGAGAGAACAAATTAATAATTAGTTTCTGAATGAAGCACAAATGATAAATGAACCATTATATGAGAAATATGTCCTTGAAAACTTGTAGATAAATCAACTCCATGGTTTTACTGGAGTTATATGGAACCTATTTTAAATTAATCCATTTTTTTTTTTTAACCCAGAAGCATCAATCATGGTGTAGTTAAAACAGCATTAGGCTTAAATCCTGGGTTTAAATCCTCTTCTATCATTTAGGAGATGAGTGACATTAGGTGAGTCACTTAATTTCCCCAAGTCTTGGTCTCCACACATAAAGCACTGGAATTACACCTACTTACCTGAAAGGGTCATTGTTAATGTTCCAGGATTTTACACATCAAGTATCCAGCCTACTATGTGCCAAGAACTTTGATACCTATATCAGATCTATATATAAAACATTTTGATCTTTGATTTTTCTTTTCTTTTAAAGTTTATTTGAGAGAGAGGGAGAGACAGAGAGATCTCTGTGCTAAAAGCAGAGCCCAATGCAGGGCTTGATCTCACGAACTGTAAGATTAAGACTTGAACTGAGATCAAGAGTTGGATGCTTAACTGACTGAGTTACTCAGGCACTCTCTTTTTTTTTTTTATTTTTTTTTAAAGCAATCTCTATACCCAATGTTGGACTTGAACTCAAGACACCAAGATCAAGTTAGATGCTCTACTGACTGAGCCAGCCAGGCACACCTTATTTTTCATTTGTTTTGAAGGTAAGTACTCCTGGTATTGCACTGTTTATACCCCCATCAAATATATTTACTGAGCACCTACTATGTGTTGTCAGCCATTGCTGCTCTAAGGCTAGGAACTTGGGGAGCACAGTTAACCACAATAGAGGCAAACTCTCTGCTTTCACAAACCTAACAATTTAGTGGACAAATACATCTAATAAACATCATATAATATCAATCTTAGAGAGTAATATGATATTAACACATCACCTCATCATATATGTCAGAAGTTGGCAACTTGAGAAATGTGTGCCAATGGGAGATGAGAGTGCCATGGTGGCAGAAGATTTCTCTGATATTCTTTTCTTTCCTAATTCCTTCCCACTTTCCCTTACAGATTTCACAATCTCAACATTTTCTTTCCTTTTTATTACCTTAGTCCACAAATCCCAGGCAATCAATCCATGAAAAATGTTAATTAATAACCAAGTTACTGGGTGGTGAGTTTAAGACAAGGGCTGGGTGGGTTACTGAAATGAGGGAAGAGGGCAGGGCTGAGACAACAGTGAATGATGGAGACTCTACACTGGAGTGTATATATCTGTCTGAGGGAGGCAGCTGATCTTCAGTATTAGCAAACTGCTTTCATACTGAATTCTAGGTTTGCTATTAAGTTAATTCAATTTTTTTTAAAATTCTGAAATCTGGATTAAAAAAACTGTATCTCTCAATTTCTAAAAGTTGGCAACTAATCAAATTTTGGGGTTAAAAGAAAGAAAGGCATGAGTCCTCTGAGTTAAGATATAATCTCTTCTAGGGGTATTTTCATTGTACAAGGACTCTGCCTCCATAGAGAGGCTTGCAGACCTGGCCTCTCTAACATAAATCACTTTCCTCTGCTTTCGGCCAAGGCTGGCAGTCCCAGTGATGCTTCTAGTGAAAGTCTTGGCCAAACCATTGTCTCCCCATGAGTTGCTAGCTGAGGAGTGAATTCAAAGCTGGTGTTCAAAGTGTTGGCCCCCACTCCTCACATCACACCTGTATCATAACAGCACCAAAATAAATAAATAAATAAATAATTCTTGTGTTGACAAAAAAAAAATTTACATGTATGTTTCTTAGATGTTTTTAGTTATCTAGTAGAAATATAATTCAGAAAATAGCTAGTTCTGTGGAAATAATCTTGAATTTCAATAATGTTCATTTATACTTTTTTGTATCACAGGTTTTACATTAATCTTCAAAATAACAACTGTTTAATGGAGACTTGTACACAAGTACAAAGAACTTAAGAAGCAGTTCCTCTTATTTTTCTTAATTTCTCTATTATGTTAGTAGTATATCTCTATTCAAAGATCTCATCATATTTTTAAAAATTCACTTGGGGCACCTAGGTGATCAGTCAGTTGAGTGTCCAACTTCAGCTTAGGTCATGATCTCACAGTTCGTGAGCTCAAGCCCTGCATTGGGCTTGCTGCTATCAGTGCAGAGTCTGCTTCGGATCCTCTGTGCCCCTCTCTCTTGCTCTCCCCACCCTCCACTTGTGTTCACTCTCCCTCAAAAATAAACAAGCATTAACGAAAATAAATAAATAAAATTTTAAAAAGTCACTGATGGAAACAAAGTTACCTGAACGTGGAGTCCCTGTAGAAATGGCAAACCACTTTTTTACTCTCCTTGACTTCCTGAAAAAAGTCTCTCTCACTAGGTATTTCTCTGTATTCTCCATGTCCTTTTGAAAGCCATTCCTAATTTGGAGCAAAGGGAAATATTACACACTTGAACTATCTCTTCCAGTACCACTTCACATTTTGGGTCTAAATCACTGTAATATTCTGTAATGAAGTTGATTTTATCTTGTAGAAGGAAATGAATTCCTCTTAGTGATTTACTTTCATATGTTTCCAGTGTCAGCGCAAACACAGTCTGTGGGCAACGACTATCTTTCAGCATGCCTTGTGTTTAAAACAATCGTCTGTCTTGGTACCTTCACACAAATGTTTTGTTAGAACTTCAAAAATAAAAATTTAGACTCAAGAGACATAAGGGGTGCCTGGGTGGCTCAGTCAATTGAGTGTCCAACTCCTGATTTCAACTCAAGTCATGATTCCAGTGTCATGGGATTGAGCCCCTTGATCCATGCTCAGTGTGGAGCCTGCTTCTCTCTTTCCCTCTGCCCCCCCTCTCTTACCCCTCCCCCACTCATGCTCCCTTTCTCTCTAAAATAAATAAAATGAAAAGAAAGCAAATATCCATTTAATTTCGCTGCGCTCAAACTACTAAAATCAGAAGCATTAGATCCAAGTTACTGCAAAGCTTTGAAAAATAATGCTCATGAGATAAAGTTACTTGGTCTTTGTAGGGGAGGGGAAGACACAGGCAGTGGTTATTGCAGCTTTGCAGCTTAGGAGCCCTGTGGGCTCAGAGAGGCAGGAACCACTTCTATACTGGTCACTAATGGGTAGTATACTAGATAGAAAAAGTTGTCTTCTCATATGGTGTCCAGAAACAATACAGCACTCACAAGTCATCTAATCCAACTTCTCAACCCAACATATCAACCCTTATCAACCATGCCTGACAGACCTTTTTGTTTCTCAAGCTTCCTGCCACAGGAAAGATTCATCATCTCAACTGGAAGCTTGCTTCCTTTTTGAGGCAACTGATTTTTACAAAAAGGACCACTGAGCATGCAGGCAGAAGGTATGGGCTTGAATAATTGTTCTACCATTTATTAGTCTAAGAATTCTAATTAACCTTTTTGAGTCTCCATTTCCTTATTTGTAAAGCGGAGATCACAAAGCAACTATCTCACTAAGTTGTGAAAATAAGACCATCAACATGAAAATAACTGCAATAGTGTTTGGCACATGTCCTTAAAAAGCATCTGCATTTATACTTTTAGAAGGGTTTTCTCACCCGGAACTACAGTATAACTGTAACTTTGGTCTGTGGGTCCCAGCTTGGACAGAAGATTAGAGAGAAAAGTTGTTATCTTTCACATGTCAGCCCTTCAGATGTCCTATCTCACCTATGTCTTTTCTTTTCTACCTCCCCCTTCATTTCCTTTTGGCTGTTTCTCAGATGAAATGATCTCTACATTTCTTACTCTTCTAGTTATCCTCCTCTGATCAGAGACTAATTCCTCCTCATCTTTTTAAAAAGTGGCAGAGGTGTGAATAGAGCCCTCCAGAAGTGGTCTGCCTAGAAAAGGGGCACGAGTGCCATCTCTTTTCTTCTTCTGGACTTAAGCTAATACAGACAGCATTAATAGTTTTGGTTTCCATTTCACATTGACTAATGCTGAGCTAACACTCACAGGAGGCCCTGGTGTTTTCTCCTTTTGTGATATTTCTTTGGTAAGCTTCTTTTAAAAAAAATTTTTTTTAGTGGTGCCTGGGTAGCTCAGTTGGTTAAGCATCCGACTTCAGCTCAGGTCATGATTTCACAGTTCGTGAGTTGGAGCCCCGCATCATGGTCTGTGCTATCAGCATGGAGCCTGCTTCGGATCTTCTATTCCTCTCTCTCTCTCTCTCTCTGTCCCTCCCCTGATTGTGCATGTGCACATGCACTCTCTCTCTAAAACATTTAAAATAAATAAATGAAAATTAAAAAAAAATTTTGATAGAGCATGCACACCCCCACACAAGTGGGGGAGGGACAGGAAGGGAAGAGAGAGAATCTTAAGCAGACTCCATGCTCAGCACAGATCCCGACACAAGGCTCTATCTCACAACTGTGAGATCATGACCTGAGCTGAAATCAAGAGTTGGAGACTTAACTGCCTGAGCCACTCAGGCACCCCCAATCAGGCTTCCGTAAACAATTTAAACTCTCAAATACAATTCCTTAATAGCATGTCACATTTCATGATTTTTCTTAACTGACCAATAACATGTGCCCTTAAAAAAAGAATATTTTTTAAAAAGCTCTTTTTATTGGGGTGCCTGGGTGGCTCAGTTAGTTAAGCATCTGACTTTGGCTCAGGTCATGATCTCATGGTTTGTGAGTTCAAGCCCCCTATCGGGCTCTGAGCTGTCAGCACAGCTTTGGATTCTGTGTCTCCCTCTCTCTCTGCCCCTCCCCTGCTTACACTCTGTCTCTGTCTCTCAAAAATGAGTAAACATTAAAAAAAAAATTTTTTTTAAAAGCTCTTTTTATTATTAATTCCCATGTGTTTAACCAATAGGCCAAAGACCTGAACCTGTCCAAGTTCTTAAGAGGGAGGCAAGCCCACTCTGAACCTCTACCAACACATGGCATCTCTCCCAAGACACTCAGCACACCCCTATGCTCTTAGCATAGTTTCTTTCACAGAGCATGTGCTCCCCAAGTATCTGCTGAATGGAATCAAGCAGGATGGGCACAGATCACGGTGCAGGCTGAGCCTACCCAAGGGCTGGCAGTGGGCAGCATCTCGCTCTCACTTAGCCACTCATTTAGCCACTTTACTGGCTAAAACCCAAGCCTTTGGATGGGCTCTTCCTATTTCTCACCTGTCCTTTTCACCACCCAATCATATGTCACTAGCTGTCATAACAGTAGGAGGGTGCTTGGCTGACTGAGGAATATTGATTCACGTAGGCCTATTAAGTGCTTATGTCACTGCTTATACTGATTTCCTGATACCCACATAGATCAGTAAATCAAAATTACTATGCAATCTATATTACTCTTTGAAAAGAGTATCTATAAAATCTATTAAGGCTTCTTATCTACTTCCTTAGGAAGCATTTTAATAAAAAAGATTAAAATGCAATGAAAGCTCTAAAATAAGACCCTCTCAGTTATCCTATGACAAATTGAGATCATATCACGCACACTTTCAGACCACAATGCTATGAAAATTGAAATCAACCATAGGAAAAAGTCTGGAAAACCTCCAAAAGCATGGAGGTTAAAGAACACCCTACTAAAGAATGAATGGGTCAACCAGGCAATTAGAGAAGAAATTAAAAAATATATGGAAACAAATGAAAATGAAAATACAACAATCCAAACACTCTGGGATGAAGCGAAGGCAGTCCTGAGAGGAAAATACATTGCAATCCAGGCCTATCTCAAGAAACAAGAAAAATCCCAAATACAAAATCTAACAGCATACCTAAAGCAAACAGAAGCAGAAGCGCAAAGACACCTCAAACCCAGCAGAAGAAGAGAAATAATAAAGATCAGAGCATAAACAAACAATATAGAATCTAAAAAAACTGTAGAGAAGATCAATGAAACCAAGAGCTGGTTTTTTGAAAAAATAAAATTGATAAACTTCTAGCCAGGCTTCTCAAAAAGAAAAGGGAGATGACCCTAAGGGAGATGACAACCAATGCCTCAGAAATACAAGCAATTATCAGGGAATACTATGAAAAATTATATGCCAAAAAACTGGACAACCTGGAAGAAATGGACAAATTCCTAAGCACCCACCCACTTCCAAAACTCAAACAGGAAGAAATAGAAAGCTTGAACAGACCCATAACCAGCAAAGAAATTGAATCAGTTATCAAAAATCTCCCAACAAATAAGAATCCAGGACCAGATGGCTTCCCTGGGGAATTCTACCAGACATTTAAAGCAGAGATAATACCTATCCTTCTCAAGCTGTTCCAAAAAATAGAAAGGAAAGGAAAACTTCCAGAAACATTCTTTGAAGCCAGCATTACTTTGATTCCCAAACCAGACAGAGACCCAGTAAAAAAACAGAACTATAGGCCAATATCCCTGATAAATATGGATGCAAAAATTCTCAATAAGATACTAGCAAATCGAATTCAACGGCATATAAAAAGAATTATTCACCATGATCAAGTGGGATTCATTCCTGGGATGCAGGGCTGGTTCAACAATCGCAAATCAATCAACGTGATACATCACATTAATAAAAGAAAAGATAAGAACCATATGATCATGTCAATCGATGCAGAAAAGGCCTTTGACAAAATTCAGCAACCTTTCTTAACAAAAACCCTCGAGAAAGTCGGGGTAGAAGGAACACACTTAAAGATCATAAAAGCCATTTATGAAAAACCCACAGCTAACATCATCCTCAATGAGGAAAAACTGAGAGCTTTCCCCTGAGAAACACAACAGAGATGTCCACTCTCACTGCTGTTGTTTAACATAGTGTTGGAAGTGCTAGCATCAGCAATCAGACAACAAAAGGAAATCAAAGGCATCAAAACTGGCAAAGATGAAGTCAAGCTTTCACTTTTTGCAAATGACATGATATTATACATGGAAAACCTGATAGACTCCACCAAAAGTCTGCTAGAACTGGTACATGAATTCAGCAAAGTCACAGGATACAAAATTAATGTACAGAAATCAGTTGCATTCTTATACACAAATAATGAAGCAACAGAAAAACAAATAAAGAAACTGATCCCATTCACAATTGCATCAAGAAGCATAAAATACCTAGGAATAAACCTAACCAAAGATGTAAAAGATCTGTATGCTGAAAACTATAGAAAGCTTATGAAGGAAATTGAAGAAGATACAAAGAAATGGAAAAACATTCCATGCTCATGGATTGGAAGAATAAATATTGTTAAAATGTCAATGCCACCCAAAGCAATCTACAATCAATCATTCAATGCAATCCCAATCAAAATTGCACCAGCATTCTTCTCGAAGCTAGAACACGCATTCCTAAAATTTGTATGGAACCACAAAAGACCCCGAATAGCCAAAGTAATATTGAAGAAGACCAAAGCAGGAGGCATCACAATCCCAGACTAGCCTCTACTACAAAGCTGTAATCATCAAGACAGCATGGTATTGGCACAAAAACAGACACATAGACCAATGGAATAGAATAGAGAACCCAGAATTGGACCCACAAAAGTATGGCCAACTAATCTTTGACAAAGCAGGAAAGAATATCCAGTGGAAAACAGTCTTTTAACAAATGGTGCTGGGAGATCTGGACACCAACATGCAGAAGAATGAAACTAGACCACTTTCTTATACCATTCATAAAAATAAACTCAAAATGGATAAAGGACCTGAATGTGAGACAGGAAACCATCAAAACCCTAGAGGAGAAAGCAGGAAAAAAACCCTCTCTGACCTCAGCCGCAGCAATTTCTTACTTGACACATCTCCAAAGGCAAGGGAATTAAAAGCAAAACTGAACTATTGGGACCTCATGAAGATAAAAAGCTTCTGCACTGCAAAAGAAACAATTAACAAAGCTAAAAGGCAACCAACGGAATGGGAAAAGATATGTGCAAATGACAAACCAGACAAAAGGCTAGTATCCAAAATCTATAAAGAGCTCACCAAACTCCACACCTGAAAAACAACTAAACCAGTGAAGAAATGGGCAAAAAACATGAACAGACACTTCTCTAAAGAAGACATCCAGATATCCAACAGGGACATGAAAAGATGCTCAATGTCACTCCTCATCAGGGAAACACAAATCAAAACCACACTGAGATATCACCTCATGCCAGTCAGAGTGGCTAAAATGAACAAATCAGGAGACTATAGATGCTGGAGAGGATGTGGAGAAATGGGCACCCTCTTGCACTGTTGGTGGGAATGTAAACTGGTGCAGCAACTCTGGAAAACAGTGTGGAATTTCCTCAAAAAATTAAAAATAGATCTACTTTATGACCCAGCAATAGCACTGCTAGGAATCTACCCAAGGGATACAAGAATGCTAATGCGTAGGGGCACCTGTACCCCCAATGTTTACAGCAGCACTTTCAACAATAGCCAAATTATGGAAAGAGCCTAAATGTCCATCAACTGATGAATGGATAAACAAATGTGGTTTACATACACAATGGAATACTACTTGGCAATGAGAAAGAATGAAATATGGCCTTTTGTAGCAACGTGGTTGGAACTGGAGAGTGTTATGCTAAGTGAAGTAAGTCATACAGAGAAAGACAGATACCATATGTTTTCACTCTTATGTGGATCCTGAGAAACTTAACAGAAGACCATGGGGGAGGGGAAGCGAAAAAAAAAAAAAAAAGGTTAGAGAGGGAGGGAGCCAAAACATAAGAGACTCTTAAAAACTGAGAACAAACTGAGGGTTGATGGGGGGTGGGAGGGAGTGGAGGGTGGGTGAGGGGTATAGAGGAGGGCACCTATTGGGATGAGCACTGGGTGCTGTATGGAAACCAATCTGACAATAAATTTCATATTAAAAAAAAAGATTAAATGCAATTAAAGCTCTAAAATAAGACCCTCTCACTTATTCTATGACAAATTCATTTTAAATTGATTTGCACATTAATTAAAAAATCCATAAAGGCTGCATGCCTGAGATGATTTTTAATGATACTCAGAATATTGTTTTTAACTGCTGACAATTTCATTTAAGTCATTATGTATATTCCTCACTGCAAATCAGGTAGATTCAGTCTTTGTAGAAAAACATCCTGGTTATGACAACTTTTGTTAGTTGAACATTAGCAATTAGTAGTGTTATTTACCTGTTGTCATGAAAAAGAGGAATGTGTAGCAGAATCTCATCATGTATTACGTGAGATAATGATTAGCATTATATTAAAGTCTCCCGGTTTCAAATCCACATACATATACACACACCCTATTGTAGAAACTCAAAATATAAAACTAGAAACTCAGTCACATTATAGAAGATTCCTTTTGTAGCAACTCTTCTAAATTGTGAGGGGATAAACATTATCAAAGAGATGCTGTAGCAGTACAAACAAAACTCACTGTTTCTCTAGAAAATTTAAAGCTCATGTTTTAGTCATAGCCAACTGAAGAGCAACCAGAATTGGTAATAATCTATTTCAATGTAAAGCAATGTAAACATTTTCAATCCAAATTAAATTTATGGATTTAACCCAATTTGTTTTGACCAGAGTCTACAAGTTGGTTTCACACTCACACTCTAAAGAGACCAACAAGGATAGAGTTGTGGCCACCCTTCTTTGTGACCCAGTATGCATTCTTTTGAATAAATAAGTCATGTATTTGTTACACTGGCAAAGCCTGAAAATTTCTTCAATGTAAATTGCCTTACAGCTCTCACCTCACTTACACTGATCACAACTGAAGTATAATTGGCTTTACAACTACCCAAAAGGGGAATGAATGACTGGCTCCTTGTACTCCCAGTGCTCTTCCTAGTTTACTTCCTCCTCACCCAATAAATCTGAGATCAAAAAATGACCTTGGACACGTTTCTTTTACTTGACTGAGGATTAATATGCTGAGCAGGCTAATTTTTAATGTCTCTTTAAAACTAATTTTTTCCCAGAAAATTGTTAACAGTGATCATACTTTGAAGTTAACCCCCAAAAATAAAAACCTTAAAAATGAGGCCTGAAATGTAACTACTGCAGCACATGTATATATAAGTTGTTAGGAGCATACTGTTAAAGTAATTTCAGAAAGCAGGGCAGAGAGGTTACTTGTTTCTGCTGTTGAGCTTTCCTTAGTGCCTCAAGTCTCTTTTCTTTGAGGCGTTCCAATTCATCCTCATCCATCTGATCCAGTTTCTGAATTTCAGAATCCAAATGTTCTTCCACTAGTTTGGTAGTCTGAAGCAATTGATTCTCCAGGACTTTTGAAAACATGTCAACAGATGTATTAGCTTCCATTCTTCTAAATGGTTTAGTCTTGGTGCTAGGGAGAAAGTTTGCAAAGTTGTGAGGAAAAAAAAAAAAGAGAGAGACAAAGTTTCCTCTCCCATTTTCAAAACTTCTAGCAAGTGTAAAATTTGTAGTCTACAAAGTGTTCTGACAACCCAGCATTTCATGTTACATTTAAACATTTTTACTTAAGTGCTTTTAAATTGAATTTTCAATAGGTTATAGTCAAACCACTCAAAAATTACTTACAGCAAAGTTTAGGTGCTTCTGATTTACATTGTTTCACTACAATAAAGCAAAGACAAGTCTTTAAGACCAGAGAGAAATGGGTAGTTGGGAGTTATACCTAGTGACATATATTGACAGGGGTTTTTTTGTTGTTGTTTTTTTTAAACCAGAAGAAAAGAGAAAGCAGAAATGACTGTGAATAACAGTAAAGTTTAACTGTACTAAGGTTTTACACTTACATATACAAAACAAACTTTGCTTCAATACAGAGTGGAGTTGAGCCAAAGATATAGAGAGCCAAAGGTCTCTAAATAAATGATTTTTATTTAATCCCTGAGAAAGCACATTACAATTTATGTAAAGAACAGTGCCTGGTGTTCTCTAAACTTTAGTTTTCACTGCTATTCGCCTATAATCTAACAAACTCTATGAGGCTACAAAGATACTGGTGTTAATCTACTGACAGTGTTCTTAACTTTGATGTAAAACAGTATCACAACAAATATTAAAAATATTGATTTTCCCATCACTCCTTAATGTAAAATAGGAGTTTAAAAACAAAATCTAATCCAGATAGGAAAGGAAGCTCTATCTCAAGTACACATTTTACACAATGTAGTATTTTCTGCCAGCAACAATCAGATGTAAATTTTAGGTGTATCCCTGGGTTATTACTACAGAAATGTAATTTATAATTTGCCTATCAAAGCAGAAAGATGTTGAATCCCAATTAACTACGACACAGTTGAAAATACTACTGAAGAACCTTAAAACATCTTAATAAACCATGAACTCACTGATCCCCTTACTTATATAAACAGCCTAGCCCACACAAACCGTCCAAACTGCCGAACTGGAAAGAAGTAATCTTCTTGCAAACTTCACTTTTGATTCATCTTTCTTCACAGGAAAAGCAGTTGAAAAGCACACTTGATTTCATCCCAGAGTTAGCAGGGCTAACTGCTCAAAAAATGTGTTAATACTGAATATGTGCCTAGTTTCTGGTCAAATTATCGTTACGTTTCAAAAGTATTTGAGTTTTAAAAACCAAACTGTAAGTTCCTCATAAATGCTATAAACTTTCAAGGAGCGGCATTTCAAATATGGTAAAATAATTTCACACTCCCTACCTCCAAAGAAAAATGTAAGATTGTTTCCTTTAGGGTTGTGGCCCATAAGCAGAAAATTGGTTATTAAGAGACTGACCTACATGTCAGAACCTGTTTTTATTAGAGGTATAGAAAATGCTTATTCCTAGAGTTTTATAAGATGAATTCAGAATTTAATTCTGGAATAATTGGGAATAGAAGTGATTAATAAAAGCTGTTCAGGGGACAGGTGGCGGTGGTCACCGCATTTACAAAAGGGAAAGAAAGGAGGGGGTGTAGCGGTTCTGATAACTTTTCATTCTTCAAACCACAAACCTGACTCTTTTTCAGTTCATCGAGAATGGTGGGAAGGGGCTTGTCTGTCCTCAAATTACCTGTTTCTCTGACTCTCTTCCATGCACCCGCCAGAACAACCTTAAATGCTCCCCAGGCACCTTCCCAAAAACATCCTCGCCACTCCCTGAGCCCCCAGGAACAGATGAAGGCTGAGTTCAGGTGGCCGCGAGTGCCACACCTCCCGAGGCGCATGCGCCAAAGCCGCCTCCACCTCACTGACACCGACATCTAGGCAGCGCCCATCCCCCGCCCTGGCCGGATGTTGAGTGAAGTGTCCATCAGCACCGGGAGGCGGTGGCCGCCTTTTTCTCACAATCCGCTGCCTCACCTGAGCTCTCGGGGATACCTGAGAAGTGAGGAACCAGTCGCTCCAGAAAGGCAGTCCACTGTGCCTTCACCCTCACAGCAGCTGCCGGTAGCTGCGAACCGGCCGTCACTTCCGCCTCCCCTTTAGCGGCGGCCCTCCCGCAACACAACCTGCGACACTCAAGGAAGTTGGGCGGGGGAGGAGGGCGTGCGTGCGGTGAGCGCTTCTGCGCATGCGCATCTCCCATTTCTCCACCCCCAGGTTTCCCATTTCTAGCCTCCTTCGGAGTAAACGGCCCACGGAGGAGGGAGCAAAGTACGCTGGAAGTTGTAGTTTATAAGTGCTCAACCTCGCATTGTCGGACCTTCTTAGGCTCTGAGGCTTAGGACACGTAATGTTACATCAGAAACGAGACAGCTATGGTCTTGCTCCAGAGTGACACTCCAACTTCCCTTGCATTGTGTTTAATGAACACATTTTTTTTTTTTTAAGTTGAGGTATAACTCAAATTATTGTTGCACTACATGGTAACTAACTTGGATGTAAATTTTAAAAAAAAGTTGAGGTATAACTTACACAGCATGATTAGTTTTTACATAGATAACACCCATAATATCACCGTCCAGATCCAGGTATTGAACATGCTTACCACCCTAGTAGGTTCCTTTTACCTTCCCTAACACAAATTCTTAGAACTTGCTCTCGCTTTGAATGTAAAGATTAAGATTTATTTTGGGGAATGGGTGTGTCCTTATTTTATTGTAATTATTTTTTTAGTGACTCAACAGATTTCATAATTCAGGGATGTTACCGAAAGTTACAATTTGTCCTGGATTTTATCATGCAGAGTGCCTATCGTTTGTTCATCATGGTTCTTTACTGAACTTCGTGCGTCCGAGAATACAAAGATACAGAGGTGGACCGAAAGCCCAAGGTTTATTTCTGAAATGAGCTCCAACTATCCAAGTCCGCGTTCCCTCTTACAGATGGAGCTGACAAGGGCAATTTTCGGCCTCATTGTCTGTGTCAGGGTTCTAGAACCCCGCGGTTATCGCTGCGCGGAGGACGCTTGTGGAAAGGGGGCGCTCGAGCTCCCGCCTGAGGGGCGGGTGAACTGGAGACGCTCTACCCAAAGCGCAGCTCTCGATGAGCCGCGCCCTGCGTCCTCACGCCGAGGCGGCTGGGCGATGCGCTTGCGCACTCAGAGCTCACACCATATGTGCCCTGTCCCAGTGCGCGGGTCTGTGGAGAGCCGGGTGCGAGAGGCGGCAGCGCGAGGGGAACGGAGCTGAACCGAGACCAAAGTCGGCTGGGGGACATTGGGTCTGTAAGAGACCGAATAGAGGGGCTGGGGCTACGAGCGCCGCTGACACACGATGGGGAAGAAGCAGAAAAACAAGAGCGAAGACAGGTAGCCAGTGACTGGGTCTGCACGGCGGCGTCCGGCGCAGCTCAGGGGTTCGCGCGGGTTCCGCCGGCGCTTGGTGGACCGGGGGCGAGGCTCGCGACCGGCACCGCGGGGCCCCGGGCCTGAGTCCAGAATGGGGCGGCGCGGGGCCAAGACCCCAGTTCCGGGCGGGCGCGGAGGGCCTTGGCGGCGTTCTTCCAGTCGATACTTGGTCCCGTGGCTACTTCTCTCCCGGCCTGGAAAGAGGGGTCTCCCGCCACAGGAGCAGGGCAGTGGTTTCGGGGTTCCCAGGGGTAGGGGCTCAAGACGCTTCTCTGGGCCGGACACGGCCCGGCCATCGTGGCCAGGGCGAGAGAGTTGTTTTTGCGGCGCTACTGTTAGCGACGGTGAGGAAGAGTTCTTTCTGTGCCTTTGTACCTATGAATACTTGGAGAGGAGAGTTCGAATATGTGCACCTAGAGCTAGTTTTTTTTTTTTTTGTTTTGTTTTGTTTTTTAAACTCTGAGCCGCTCAGGTGCGTTGGAATTACCCGGAGGTGTTTAACAGGTAACTCCCTCTTAACCTTTATTGTATTTGGGGACAGGTCTCAATTATTTAAGGGCTGGTTGTCCAGATTCCGTGCTTTTCAAAGCTTTCCTTCTTCCGGCCTGTCTTTTGGTCATTTCTTTGCTCTCTAAGCACCTCCCCCTAAAAACTGGGGAGGAGACAAAACCAACCAACCCGGGTCTCTCCTTTCTAACCACTTAAAAGGTTTTTGGGGAGAGGGAGTGTAAGGATATATCATAAAGCTACCTACCTCGAAATTTTTGCAACATTTCTGTGTGTCACATTCGATTGAATTCTTTCACTCTTCTCAAAGTTTACTCCCAGGGAGGCAACAACACCTGTTATATTTCAGCTTTGTATTCTCCCCAAACTAGTTCAGAGATTAGGGGGAGAGTAAGGTAAAATTAAAACAAAAACCACGACAACCATCTGTAATAGTCATTTTGACTCAAAAATGGATATCAGGTCTTGAAGTTAAAATAAGATTACTAATTATAATTTGGAATTCTGGGTTGTGTGCTCACCTGACAGTTACCTAGCAGTCACCTAGCTGATGAGTGGAATTGAAAGACATCAAGGTGAATCTTGGAATTGGAGGAAGTTAATTGGCTTGCAGACTAGAACTTGCTAATCAAACCAGGTAAATTAGAGAAAATAAACAGAATTCTGGGTGATTTCGTGGGACAAAAATTTCTTTGCTTTTGGCCGGATGTTTTGACGCATAGGCTGCATTTTTTCTTCAACCGTGCGGAAGAAATAGATGAGTATAATAAAGCTTTGTGTACCAATTACCCATGGTTATTACATGACCATTTCTGTTTTATCCACCTGCTGGATATTTTAAAGCCATCTCAATCCTTTCTTGTGTAAATCTTTCAAGTGTATCTGAAAGATAAATACTTGAGGGGAAAAAAAACCCAATTTTATCATCAAATCTAGGGAATATTAAGGCTTTCTTAAGTATTATGGAGTATCCACTCAGCTGTCCACTGTCTTATTTAAAAAGTTTTTTTTTTTTTTTTCCTCAATTGGTTTGCTTGGTTCAGGATTACAGAAGTCCTTTAAATTAAAAAAAAAAATACATGTATGTTAATCCTTTACTTTTTAAGTTCTTTCATAATGGAAAAAAGCTATTCATAGGGGAGACACTTATTCTTGTTTGTGTGTTTTTACAAAAAAAGTGTTACTGATTATAAAGATTTTCATGAGTGATGTAAAGTTTAAAGTGCAAACACTGGAGCCTCTTGTTAAATGATTGGTTTGGAAGTATAGGAGAAATGCTACTACTGGTTCCTCGCCCCCCCAGCCCCAGACTAATCTGTTGTCTTATATTTTGGCTCATTTTGAAGGGAAAGTGAAGTCAATGTAATTGAAAATTTTATTTTCTCATGTGCTAGTATTAAGTCCTTCCCCCCCACCCCCTCAATGTTTCATGGCCTCCTTTGCTTAAATGCCTTTCAGATAATAATGTAAGAAATCCCAGGGTTTTGCAGAGGTCCCCCTTGGACCAGAACTGCTTGGCCTTTTTACTTTGGCATTCCACGTAAGATATTTTAGTGGAAAGGAGGGACTGGGAAGATATTTGCGGGGAGGCGGGGACCAGAGAAGTTCCACTACTTGTGAATTAGTTTGCTTTGACCTTCTGTATGTTGAATACTGTTCTTTTCAAGGATATTTTGAATATTTGTAAAAGAGAGAAAAACAGACTGGGAAGAAGGTCTAGAAGGAGAGAGCCCTCTGTTAGGATTAACGTTCTTGTTTGTGTAAAATAAGATATTTGTCTGGTTTTACTCTTGTATAAAAATCCCCACTTTTAATGATTTTGTATTCATTCCACCTGCCCTTCCCTTTCAAGCTATGCTAAATTGAAAATGTTTCTGGCCAGGTAGAACTGGGTGAGAAATGAGCAGCTGCTTACTAGTTAATCAAGATAGGGCATTGAGTCACTTTTCAGGTTTTGGAAAGAACAGAGAAAATACTTGTTTTAATTCTTACTTCCTTATGTTTAATCCTTATTTTAATTTCTCAGTCACTCAGTGTTCATTTAAAATTAGGTTTTATTTCATCTGAGTGTCTGATTTTATTTGAGTCGCATGTTATCTTACCAGTGACTGACTTTTGTTTAAAAACTAAGTTCTAAAATTTTACAGCTTGGGTCATTCTGAGAATGAGATTTTGTTAAGGTATTCAAGTTTTCCTGCCTTTTTTCAGTTGACTGGATAAACTTTTTTTTTTTTAATGTAAATTTTCTGTAATGTTTGTTTATTTCTGAGAGAGAGAGCCAATGGGGGAAGAGGCAGACTGAGAGAGGGAGACAGAGGATCTGAAGAGGGCTCCACTGACAGCAGAGAGCCTGATGCGGGGTTTGAACCCAAGACATTGACCTGGGCTGAAGTCGGATGCTTAACTGACTGAGCCACCTAGGTGCCCCAAGTGGAAAAACTCTTGATGAGATAAGGGCTAGGATTCAATATCTATAAATCATACAAAACATAAGGCCAGTATTTTTTTTTTTTTAATGTTAATTTATTTTTGAAAGAGAGAGGGAGGGAGGGAGGGAGGGGGAGAGAGCGAGGGAGACAGAATCCCAAGCAGGCTCCTTGCTGTCAGAGCGGAGTCCCATGCGGGGCTTGAACTCACAAACCATGAGATCATTACCTGGCCCAAAATCAAGAGTTAGACGTTTAACCGACTGAGCTCCCCAGGCGTCCCAAGGCCATATGCTCATAATTCTCACAGTCCTCAGTTTATGTAATGGGACCTTATGGGATCTTGTGTGTTCTAGTGACGTCGTACTTTTTCCATTTACACAATACAATTGATTTTCTTATGGATATGTGTAAAGAAAAAGGATCTAAATTATTTAGTTTTTCATAGTTAGCCTCTCTTTCTTCATTCTGGTCCCTTTTTTGTTTGATCCCCTTAAGTGTGGTAGTTATAAATTTCAGATTATAAGGGAGTTGATGTGTCACATTAATAGTATTAATTACCTTCCCTGCAAAAAAAAAAAGGGGGCATACAGAGAGAAGAAAGATAATTATTTCATGTATCCCAGCATCAGATATCATGGCGGTGGGGATGTCATTCAGGAGCTAGAAAGTCTTTCAGGATTCCGTAGAGTTCTAGGGTATGTTCACCATCAGGTTATTTCTTGCTGTGATTCTCTACACCAGTAAATTTGCCAGTATAGTGACTCCACTATTTGTTGTTTTAACTCAGGTAATATTCCTGTTATTACTGGCAATTTCCCTGTTTTCATGGGAGTTCTGGCTGTCTTTGAGATAGTTTCCTCACCTTTAGGAATGTTCTAATGTCAGACATTTATCCTAGTCAATCAGGTATGATCAGGGTAGCAGGGTCCCTCCCCTGTGGTAGAAAACATGGTTATCTGCTTAAGGAACCTGCTCAGAAGGAGCTCCGAGTATATCAGATACTCTAGAGCTGCCTAGAGAGGGAGTAAACCAAGTAACAAGTAGTCCAAATAGTCTAGTTCAACAAAGGCATTTATTTCTCATCTGTATATACTTAAATTAGCAAAACAAAACAAAACCTTCTTATCTCCTGGGCTGCTCAGTTGGTTAATCGTCTGACTTCAGCTCAGGTTATGATCTCACAGTTCGTGGGTTCCAGCACTATGTCCAGCTATGCTGACAGCTCAGAACCTGTAGCCTGCTTGGGATTCTGTGTCTCCCTCTCTCTGCCCCTCCCCCCTCCTCTCAAAAATAAATAAACATTAAAAAAATTTTTTAAAAACCTTGTGTTTTCATATATTCGATCATAAAAAAGATGTATAATCCAAGAGTTCTATTGGCTTACCTTGTTCCCTTATTGATACTTTAGGAAATTGATACGTGATATTTGTCATAGTTTGCCATACATGAATGAGAAAGCAGATGATAAACTTTTGTTGTTAGCTTGTAATAACTTTAGCCTTCTATAATGGTGATCTCTGGAGAGCTGATGCAGCTATTTTTGATGTTGCTTGCCTACTAATTGTGCTTTATTTATCTAAGTTTTCTTTCCTTCTTGGATTTGATCTGTAAGGCAGGCAAAGCATTGTTTAGCTGAAGAACAGTGGTTAGGTCAGAACAGCAGTTCTCAAACTTTTTGGTCCTAGTACCCCTTTACATTCTTAACTTCCTAAGGAACTAAAAACGTTTTTATGTGGGTTACATCTATCAATACTTAACTGTATTACAAATTAAAAGTTCTTAAAATAGTTGTTATTAATTTAAAAATAAAACTCGGGGTGCCTGGCTGGTTCAGTTGGTAGGACTCTTTTTTATTTTTAATGTTTATTTATTTTTATAGAATGTGAACTGGGGAAGGCAGAGAGGGAGACAGAAAATCCAAGCCAACTCCATCCACTTTGTCAGCACAGAGCCCATTGTGGGGCATGATCTCACGAACCCTGAGATCACTACCTGAGCAGAATCAAGAGCCAGACGCTTAACTGACTGAGCCACCAAGCATGATACTCTTGATCTTTGAGGTCTTAAGTTTGAGCCCCACCTTGGCAAAGAGTTTACTTAAAAAACTAAAATCTTAAAAAACTAATGAACGCATTATATATTAACATAAGTAGTGTTGTTAAGTAATCATTTTCAAAAAGTAATGAAAGGACAGATATCAAACATATTTGCAAATTTCCTTACTGTCTGGCTTAGAAGAGAACTTGATTCTCATATGTTTGTGCATTCATTCTTGGAGCAGTATCGCACGTCATGTGGCCTCCTGAAAACTCCACCTTACAGTTGTAAGAAAATGAGAATAAAGAAGTGTAATAGCTTCTTAGTATTATTTTGAAAATAGATTTGATCTCTTGAATTAGTTTAGACCCCACTGAACAGGTCTTGGGGACTACTTTGAGAACAGCTGATTTAGGGATTCCTAAACTAGATTTGGGCATGTGTGAGACATTTTCTAAGCTGTTGGACCATCATTAGTGTTTTTCTAACAGATGTTAGAAATGCTTGAGAACTGCTCAAGGACAACTTAAGACATCTGTGGTCATGTTCATGCTCTTATGATTTTTTTTTTTTTATGCAGTAGGTGAACTTATCAAGGTCTATTACAAATCTGTTGGGATTGGTTTTAATTCTAAGTCCCATTAAGTTTTTGGATTATTTAGTATACTTGACATCTTTATGATATTGAATTATCTCATTCAAGAAATGTATTGTCTGCCTAATCACTTAAGTGCCAGGTATTGTCCTAGGTGATCGAAATAACGTAGTAAACAAATTGCTGATAAGACATGCTTCTCTATTTGGTTAATTTAATTGTAGATGAGTAAAATTTTATTTTTTTTTATTTGAGTCTTTAGGATATTTCTCGTTTGGCTTATTCCTAGATATCTTAACAGTTTGGTTGCTGTTTATGTAATTTTTCTTTTTTGTTTAATAAGAAAACTTTTAAGATGGTTATCTTGTGTCTGACCAACTCACTGAACTTTGTTACTAGAAATAGTGTAAAAGGTGAGGCCTAAGTTGTGGTTAGGTTATTAATTTGTGATAATATGTAAATAGTGAAAAGGGGGAGAACAGGGAGAGGATTACATTGCAGCAGCATTCAAATGACTTCTTTTCCTCTCCCATTCTAATTTATGCCCTGTGACAAATATGAACTGTTGAGAAATTATAGTACAAAATACACAGGTATTTTGAACGCTTATTAAAACAGTATTGAAATAATCATAGTAACCCAGCTTGCCCTAGCAGTAACCACATATTTATGTAACTTTAACGAAAGAACTTAATTTAGAACCAATAACCACATTGTAACTAGCTTGAGAATCTAGGAGGAAGGGAAACGTATAGAGATTCAAGAACTATTATGTAAATACAGATAAAGGGAAAGTGGAATTTAACGTAAAAATATGTTTGTGGTTAGAGCCTTTCAGCTGGTAGGTAGACTCTGACCCCAGAACCTGTGGCTTTTCACTGTGCTGCCCTAGCTGATTTAAGAAATCTTGATATTCCAAAATACAGACTTTCCAATGAAAAATTAATATCTTCATAGGGTCTTTATTGGTGAAACAACTATTAAAGATTAAGAACTCAAAAAAGGAGAATAGAAGAATGACAGCCATTGTCTATAAGTTAATCAGTGCCAAAATTTCTTTAAAGAATTTCTTTGTCTATCAACCAATTTAATTACATAATTGCTTTTCTCTTAGCCTGTATGTTTAAAGTGAAAACAATGATGATTTAATGTTTCAGTCCTTCCTGTTTCAGACATGGTATGTAAAATTTCAGGTATGTTCTTTAAGAGAAATCCCTATTTTTCACCCAGGTAGCAGTCATTTTTTAGAATAATTGGTTTTCAGTCCTCCTTTTGGTGATAGAAATGTACTTTCCACTGAGGTCTAAAATATGTGGCTTTTCTGTTTCTGAAACTTTATTCAAACCATAAACTTTGGATAGCAGTCCCTAAAAATACAATTGAGCACTGTTGGTTTTGTTGTTGTTGTTATTATTTTATAAGCAAGGGAGAGGGGCAGAGGGGAGAGAGAGAGAATCTTAAGCAGGCTCTGTGCTGAACGTGGATCCCATGACCCTGGGATCATGACCTGAGCCAAAGTCAAGAGTCTGATGCTCAGTTGACTGAGCCATCTAGGCGCCCCAAATTGAGTACTGTTTTAATTCAGATTTATGTCATTAGGTTTCAGGTACTGAGCTTTTGTGAAGCTGATAGATAAGACTGATGACATTGTGGTTGGCATTTCTTCTAAGGCTAGAATCATGTGTTCTAAAATTCCATTATATGAATATACTACATTTTATTTTCCTATTCATTGCTTGATGGACCTTGGGGTGCTACTTGTTGGCTATTATGAATCATACTGCTATAAAAATACCTGTACAAGTTTTTGTGTGGACATATGTTTTCAGTTCTTTGGTGTTTATACCTAGGAGTTAAATTGTTGGGTCATAGGGGTGACTCTGTATTTAACTTGTTCAGGAGCTGTCAAAGCTGCTGCTCCATTTCACATTCCAATCAACCATGTAGAAGATTTCCAATTTCTTGGGGTCTCTGGGTGGCTCAGTTAGGCATCTGACTCTTGATTTTGGCTCAGGTTGTGATTTCACAGTTCGTGGATATGAGCCTCATGTAGGGAGGGCTCTGTGCTGACAGGAAGGAGCCTGCTTGGGATTCTCTGCCTCCCTTTTTCTGCCCCTACCTTACTCACACACTCTCTCTCTCAAAAATAAATGTGTGTGTGTGTGTGTGTGTGTGTGTGTGTATAGTTTATTTTTGAGAGTGTTTAAAAATAAACACTAAAATTAATTAATTAATTTATTTATTTATTTTTGAGAGAGAGAGAGAGAGAGATTGAGTGCAAGCCGGGGAGGGGGCAGAGACAGTGGGTGACACAGAATCTGAAGCGGGCTCCAGGCTCTGAGCTGTCATGTCAGCACAGAACCCAATGCCGGGCTCAAACCCATGAACTGTGAGATCATGACCTGAGCCAAAGTTGGACATTTAACCGACTGAGCCACCCAGGCGCCCCAAAAATAAACATATTTAAAAAAATGTTTATAAGAAAAGAATTCCAAAAGAATCTACATCTCTTCATCAGCACTTTCTATCTTCTCACTGTTTGATTTATAGCCATTCTAGTAGGTGTGAGAAGTGGTGTCTTACTGGGATTTTGGTTTGCATTCCATGATGGCTTAAGATGTTGAGTATGTCCTCATGTGCTTTTTGGATCTTTGTATATCTTGTTTGGAGAACTTTCTATTCTGATCCTTTGCCTATTTTTAAATTGATTTCTTTATTGTTGAGGAATATCAGTTATTTATATATTCTAAATGCAAATCCTCAGTGAGATATGATTTGCAAATACTTTGTCCCCATTCTGTGGGTTATTTTCTGCCTTAGGAGGTTGTTGTTTCACTTTCTGGGTTTTTTTGTTTGTTTGTTTGTTTGTTTTTTGAGTTTTAAGTAATGTCTGCACCCAATGTGGGGCTCAGACTCACAGCCCTGAGATCAAGAGTCACGTGCTCTACTGATGAGCCAGCAGGTGCCCCTGTTGTTTCATTTTCTTGACGTTGCCCTTTGTAGCAAAAAAGTTCCTAATTTTCATGAAGTCTGATTTATCTTTTTTGTCTTCGTTGCATGTACTTTTGGTGTTAGATCTAAGAAACTGTTACCAAATCCAAAGTCGTGAAGATTTACTGTTTCTTTTTTTTTTCTTGTAGCTTTGTAGTTTTAGCTCTTACATTTAGGCTTTTGAGCTATTTTGAGTTACATTTTATTAAGTGTGAGGTGGGAGTCCAGCTTAATTTTTTGCCTGTGAATATTTAGTTGTCCCAGCACCATTTGTTAAAGACTATTCTCTCTCTAATTCCTTGTTGAAATCAATTGGCCATACGTGTAGGGGTTTATTTCTGGACTCAATACTGTTCTCTCGATCTTTGTGTCCTTACTGCAGTACCACACTCTCCTGATTGCATTAGTTTTGTAGTAAGTTTAGAAATTGGAAAGTGATGTTTCTAACTTGTTTTTGAGGTTGTTTTAGCTATTGTGTGTTCCTTACATTTCCATACAGATGTTAGGGTCACTTCTCAATTTCTGCAACAAGAAAGAAAGGTAGTTGAGATTTTGAGTGGGATTGCATTTCATTTGTAGATCAATTTTGGGAGTATTGTCAATATTAATGCCTTTTGATCCATGAGTGTGGGATGTCTTTCCGCTTACTTAGGTCTTTACTTTCGGTGATTTTTTTTTTTTTTTTTTTTTTTTTTTGCCAGCAGCAGGCAAATGTTTATTAGAATATAAGATTAGAAAGGAAGAATAATACGGGCGCTTGGGTGGCTCAGTCGGTTGAGCGTCCGACTTCAGCCCAGGTCACGATCTCACGTTTTGTGGGTTCCAGCCCCATGTCAGGCTCTGTGCTGCCAGCTCAGAGCCTGGAGCCTGCTTCAGATTCTGGGTCTCCCTCTCTCTCTCTGCCCCTCCCCCACTCATGCTCTGTGTCTCTTAAAAATAAAATAAACATTAAAAAGGTTTTTTTTTAAAAAAGGAAGAATAGTAGGAAAGCTCTCTTTACAGAGAGGGGACATTCGAAAGTGAATGCCCTCAGTGATTTTTTTCTTTTTTTACAGTTTTCAGAGTTCAACATTTGCAGTTCTTTAAAAAAGTATTCTTAAGCATCTAATTCTTTTTTACACTGTTGCAAGTAGAATTATTATTATTTTTTTATTTTTTATTTTTTATTTTTTTTCAGTATATGAAATTTATTGTCAAATTGGTTTCCATACAACACCCAGAAAGTAGAATTATTTTAAGTTCATTTTCAGATTGTTTATTACTAGTGCATACAATTTGTATGCAATTTTTGTAGTGATCTATCCTGTAATCTTACTGAACTCATTTACTAGCTCTAATGGTATTTTGACGTGTGTGTGTGTGTACGTATGTATGTTTGTGTATTCTACAATTTTTGTAGTGATCTATCCTGTAATCTTACTGAACTCATTTACTAGCTCTAATGATATTTTGACGTGTGTGTGTGTGTGTGTACGTATGTATGTTTGTGTATTCTGTGGACATGATCATGTCATCTGCAAGTTCAGATAGTTTCCTCCTTTTCCAGTCTAAATGTTCTTGGCTTATTTGTCTTGCTTAAAGCTCTGGCTAGATTCTACAGTATAATGTTGACTAGAAATGGGGAGAGTGGGTATCCTTGTCTTGTTTCTTATCTTAGGGGGAAAAGCTTTCAGTATTTACCCATTTGGTATGATGTTAACTCTGTTTTTCCTAGATGCCCTTTTTCAGATTGAGGAATTTCCATTCTGTTTCTAATTTGTAGAAAGTTTTTACCATGAGAGTGTTGGATTTTGTTGAATGCCAGCATTTACTGAGACGATCATGTGGTTTTGTCTTTTTTTCTATTCACATATGTTGGATTATGTTAATTGATTTTTCTGTGTTGAATCAACCTTGCAATCCTGGGATAGATCCCACTTGCTCATGGTGTATAATCCCTTTTATATGTTTTTGGATTTGGTTTCCTAGTGTTTTGTTGAGTATTCCATCTTTTCCCTTTTAACCTTTCTGTGTAGCTGTTTTGGGTCTGTCTTGGTAAACAGCATAACATTGAATTTTTATAATAGAATTTGACAGCCTATCTTTAAGGATTTAAAGTCACTTATATTGCTTGTATTAATGATAGATTTGACTTTATTTCAGCCATCGATTTTGTTTTCATTTGTGCCACTTCTGCCATGCTTTATTTCTATTTTTTTTCCCTCTTATTCTAGGTTGGAACTTGTACATGCTATTTCTATTTTTTTTACATGGTTAGATTTGAAATTTTACCTTGCATATAGATAGTATTTAATGCTGTGTAAAACAGTACAGGGACAGTTGTGCTGTTATCTAATATTTTCATTTTAATTTATAATCCTTCAGTCCAGGTCAGTGACATTTTACTTAAGGTTAGATATTACTTAAATGCATGACTTGTCAAGACTGAACCTAGAAAAAAAGGTATGTACTTGGTGGATTTTCAGTTCTCAGTAATTTAATTTGCTCTAAACTCAAAATAATGAAAACTAATTTCTTTTTTTAGACACATTAATAATTAACAAAGTCTTGGGGCGCCTGGGTGGCGCAGTCGGTTAAGCGTCCGACTTCAGCCAGGTCACGATCTCGCGGTCCCGGAGTTCGAGCCCCGCGTCAGGCTCAGGGCTGATGGCTCAGAGCCTGGAGCCTGTTTCCGATTCTGTGTCTCCCTCTCTCTCTGCCCCTCCCCCGTTCATGCTCTGTCTCTCTCTGTCCCAAAAATAAATAAACGTTGAAAAAAAAAAAAAAATTAACAAAGTCTTAAAGGAATGAAATGTTGGGAAGGCATTACCTTTCCAAACTCCAAAAATTATGAGACAAAGTAATAGGTGCCCAATTCATTCCAAAGTTTACCTTTTGTTTATGCAAGCTTGTAATTTTTAAATTTTATTTTTACTCATTTTTTTATTTTTATTTTACTTATTTTAGAAAGAGAGTGGGAAGGAGGGCGCATGAGTGGGGATGGGGAGGAGCAGAGAGAGGGGGAGAGAGAATCTTAAGCAACCTCTGTGCTCCGCATGAGCCTGATGTGGCCCTTGATCTCATGACCCTCAGATCATGACCTGAGCTTAAATCAGGAGTCAGACTCTTAACCGACTGAGCCACTCAGGTGCCCCTGTAATTGTTTTAAATATAGAAGTTTAACTTCTAATATAAAAATTGCAAGCACACAGAAAAGTTGAAGGAATAATATAATGAACCCCATATACTTATCACCTAGATTTAATTGTAAATAGAATTTTGTCTCCATTTTTGTCATGTATTTTATTAATATCTTGACATTTCTCCCTGAATGTTTTTTTTAATATAACCACAATACCCTTATCCCACCTAGTACAATTAACACAAATCCTCTAATATTTAATATTCAGTCCATATGTCAAATTTCTAGCTGCACAGTGGCTTTTCACAGTTTGTTCAAGGTTTACACTGCATTTCATAGTGGTATAGCTCATAATTTTTTAAGTTCACACTTGCGTTATAGGTATCTGGCTAAAAATTTTTTTTTCTTGTGTAGATTTTCTCTTCATGTTCTCATTTTGAACTTATTTAGAATTCTCAAAATTTGGTTATCTCAGTCTCTTGGTAATTAGAATTGAAAGGAATTATTAAACTGATAAGTGGTAACTGCATTCTGTTCTGTTTGGTTTAAGGACAAAATCGTTTTGAAAGCCTGCAAACTTATTACTACTGAAAGAGGAATAGAGTGTTGTTACATTAATTCACTCTTAGTTGGGTTAATATGAAATATGTAATCAGTATTGTGAAGTTTTTTTGAGGTGAAATTAACATAACATGAAACTGATCATTTTAACTTAATTTTATCTTTAATGTTTCATTTCTTTTTTTTGAGAGAGAGAGCGAGGGAGCGAGAGCAAGCCAGTGGGGGAGGGGCAGAGAGAGAGACACACATGCACAGAACTCAAGCAGGTTCCAGGTTCTGAGCTGTCAGCACAGAGCCCAACACGGGCTTGAACTTACGAACAGTGAGATCATGACATGATCCAAAGTTGGATGCTTAACCAACTGAGCTACCTGGGTACCCCAACCATTTTAAATAATGTAATTCTGTAGCAGTTAATACATTCACAATGTTTTGCTATTTCTTCTAATTCCAAAATGTTTTAGCACCTCCAAAGGAAATCTGTGCCCATTAAGCAGTCACTCCCCATTTCCCCCTCCTCTGAGCTCCTGGCAACCAAGAACTAATCCACTTTATGTCTTTTAATTGACCTGTTCTGGATATATATTTCATGTAATGGAATTATACCACATATGACCTTTTGTGTCTGGACTCTTTTACTTAGCATAATGTTTTGGAGGTTCGTCCATGTTGTAGAATGTGTCAGTACTTCATTTTGTTTTTATAGCTGAATAATTTCATTTTGTATATGTATGCCAAATAATGTTCATCCGTTTATCCAGTGATGAACATTTTTGATTGTTTGCACCTTTTGGCTGTTGTGAAAAGTGCTGCTATGAACATTTATGTACAGGTGTTTGAGTCCCTGTATTCAGTTCTCTTGAGTATATACCTAGGGGTGGAATTGGTGGGTATATGGTAATTCTATGTTTAATGTTTTGAGGAACCACCAAACTTTTTTTTTTTTTTGAGTATAGTTGATGCACAATGATACATTAGTTTCGGGTGTACAACATAGTGTTTGGAGAAGTTTATACATTGTGCTATGCTCACCAGAGGCGTAGCTACCGTCCAACACCATACAATGCTATTACAATATCACTGACTATATTATTCATTCCATAACTGGAAGCCTGTATCTCCCACTCCCCTTCATCCATTGTGCCTATCCCCTCCCCTCTGGCAAGCATCAGTTCTCCATATTTATAAGTCTAATTCTGCTTTTTAAAAAAAAAATTTTTTTTTTTTAACGTTCATTGAGTTTTGAGAGAAAGAGCACAAGCCGGGGAGGAGCGGAGAGAGAGAGAGAGAGAGAGAGAGAGAGAGAGAGAGAGAGAGGGAGACTCAGTCTGAAGCAGGCTCCAGGCTCTGAGCTGTCAGCACAGGGCCCAATGTGGGGCTCAAACCCACAAACCACGAGATCATGACCTGAGCTGAAGTCTGATACTTAACCGACTGAGCCACCCAGTGCCCCTAATTCTGCGTTTTGTTTATTTATATATTTTTTTTAGATTCCACATGAGTGAAATCATATGGTATTTGTCTCTCAATCTAACTTTTTTCACTTAACATAGTACCCTCTGGGTCCATCCATGTTGTCACAAATGGCAAGATCTCATCCTTTTTTTAAATGGCTGCGTAATTTCATTGTATATGTACACCACAACTTCCTTATCCATTTGTCTATCGATGGATACTTGGATTGCTTCCATATCTAGGCCATTGTAAGTAATGTTGCAGTAAACATTGTGGTGCATGTATCTTTTTGAATTAGTGTTAATCGTTTTATTTGGGTAAATATCCAGTAGTGAAATTACTGGATCATATTTTATTTCTATTTTTAATTTTTTGAGGAACCTCCATATTGTTTTCCACAGTGGCTGTACCAATTTATGTTCCTACCAACTGGGCACAAAAGTTCCTTTTTCTCCTCATCCTTGCCAACACTTACTTCTACTGTTTTTGATACTAGCCATTCTGAACGGTTGTAAGGTGATAACTCATTGTGGTTTTGATTTGCATTTGCCTGCAGATGAGTGATGTTGAGCATATTTTCATGTTTCTGATGACCCTTTAAATGTATTTGGAAGAATGTCTATTCAGGTTCTCTGCCCTTTTTTAACGGATTATTTGAGGGGTTGTAGAGGTTCTGTGTTTATTTTGGATATGAATCCCTTATTGGATATGTTATTTGCAAATATCTTCTTCCATTCAGGAGGTTTTCTTTTGGTTTTGTTGATGGGTTTCCTTCACTGCACACAAGTTTTTTTTATTTAGATATAGTCCCAGTAGTTTATTTTTGCTTTTATTTTCTTTGCCTTAGAGGAGACATATCTAGATAAATGTTATAGCTTATGTCAGAGAAATTACTACCTGTGTTATCTTCTAGGAATTTTATGTTTTTAGGTCTTACATTTAGGTCTTTAATCTATTTTGAGTTTATTTTTGTGTATGGTGTTAGGAAGCAGTCCAGGGGTGCCTGGTTGGCTCAGTTGGTTAAGCGTCTGACTTGACTGTGGCTTAGGTCATGATCTCATGGTTCATGAGTTCAAGCCCCACTTTGGGCTCCGTGCTGACAGTTCAGGGCCTGCTTGGGATTCTCTCTCTCTCCCCAAATCTCTCTCTGCCCCTACCTTGTTTGCTCGCTCACTCTCTCAAAATACATAAACTTAAAAAAAAAATTGGTCCAGTGTCATTCTTTTACATGTAGCTGTCCAGGTTTCCTAGCACCATTTATTGAAGAGATTCTTGCCTCCTTTGTCATAATTTAATTGACCATATAAATGTTACTTTTGGGCTTTCCATTCTGTTTCATTGACCCATGTCTATTATTGTGCCAGTTTCATACTGTTTTTATTACTACAGCTTTGTACTATATCATGAAATCAGGGATTGTGATATATCTCTCCTGCCCATGCCCCCTCTCTCCCCTCCCCCACCCAAGTTTGCTTTGGCTGTTTGTGGTCTTTTGTGGTTCCATATACATTTTAGTATTAATTCTAGTTTTGTGAAAAATGTTGGAGGAATCACCAAACTTTTTATAGTGGCTGCACCATTTTACATTTCTGCCAGCAGTGTGAAAGGGTTCTAATTTCTTCATATCTTGGCCTTTGTTTTTATTTTTGTTTTTAATAATCATCTTAGTAGTTGTGAAATGGTGTCCCTAGTAGTTGTGAAATGGTGTCCCATCCTAGTTTTGATTTGCATTTCCCTGGTTACTAATGATGTATTCACATGTATTCACAGTGTATTCACATATGTATTCACTATCAATTTGCATGTCCTTGGAAAAAGTCTGTGTAAGTCCTTTACTCATTTTTAAACTGTTTTTTTAAGGTCGAGTTTTAAGAATTCTGTATATATTCTGGATACTTGACCTTTATCAGAAGTATGATTGTAAATATTTTCTTCCATTATATGGGCTGTTTTCATTGTCTTGATAGTGTCCCTTTTACAAAAAAATTTTAATTTTGATGAAGTCCAACTTCTTTTTTTGGCTGTTGTTGCTTGTACCTTTGGTATTGTAGCTAAGAATCTTATTGCCAAGTCCAAGGTCATCAAGATTCACTTTTATGTTTTCTTAAGAATTTTATGTTTTAGTACTTAAATTTATGTCTTTAACCCATTTTCAGTCAATTTATGTATATGATGTGAATTAGAGGTTCAACATCTTTTATATGTGAAATCTAGACCTAGTACCGTTTGTTGAAGGAGACTATTTCTTTGTTGATTGGTGTTGGCACTGCTGTCAAGTCCACTGACCATGGATGAATGGATTTATTTCTGGATTTTTTATTCCTTTGGTCTGTGGTTAGCCTTATACCAGTACCACATTGTTTTGACTGCTGTAGTATAAATTTTCTTAAATGAAAATTTTCAAACACATACAGAAGTAGAATAATGAATCCACATGTGTCCATCACTCAGTTTCAAATATTACAGATTCATGGATGATCTTGTTTCATCTATATTCTACCTACTCTTTTATTTCCTCATCATTTGAAACAGCCTCAGACATTTAAAAAAAATTTTTTTAATGTTTATTTTTAAGATAGAGACCAAGTGCAGGCAGGGGAGGGGCAGAGAGAGAGAGAGGGAGACACAGAATCAAAGCAGGCTCCAGGCTCTGAGCTGTCAGCACAGAGCTGGATGCCCGGCTCAAATCCATGAACTGGAAGATTGTGACCTGAGCCGAAGTCAGATGCTTTACAGAATGAGCCACCCCGGCGCCCCAGCCTCAGACATTTGTAAATAGTATTTCTGGAGGTTACATAATCAGCATAAGAAAGATTTACATCTTAAATTTTAAAGAGTGGTGCATTTCCATTCATTTGGAAATTTCACATACAGTAGAATCCTTGTCTGTGTTTGGATAAATGAAATGTCATTGTACTTTTCTCTCATGGGATTTTTTTTTTAACTGTTTGAATTTGTTTCAGAAAATTCAATTTGGAAGTTCTGTGATCAAAATAAAAGTTCAGTAATTGTTATTGCGGTAGTGTGGTTTTTATTAAGCTGCTGTGATGAACCTGCCTTCCCAATTGTATGAAAGTTGTAGTTGCTATTCCAGAATAGAGTTTTTTCTTTATTTAATAATGCCTATTTGGAATGTATTAAATTTCTTGGTCATTATTAGTTGTAGAAGGTATTGAGGTGAATTGGGCATAAAAAAAGGAGTTTAAAAGGATCTTACATTTTAATGGAACAAATATTCTTACGCACAGATAATACAGTGAGGAGATGCAGAGAGAATGTGGAATTTAGTTTATAGGAGTGCCACCCTTCAGATTGCAGTTTTGCTTCCCAAAATTATTATATATGTGTCTTTCAGATCCCTTTCTAATTAAAACTTCCCTCAGAGCAGGCCAGATCAGAACGAACAGGAAAAGGAGTGTGCTGTATATTTGAGTTACCAGGGTGGATGACAAAGAATATCCTAGATCTTCATTTGCTTCTCTATTGCCTAGTAATTCTGTACACAGGTGCAGCCAGCTCTTTCTACTGATGGTGTTGTCCAGCCAGTTGTTTATTGACAAGTATCTTCTCCTGAGAGTAGTTTCCTGCATAAAAATTTTATTAATGTCTATTTGGTTATTGTGGGTACTATACCAAAGTATATTAGGTGGAAATAATACTTAAAAAAATTTTTTTTCGTGTTTATTTTTGAGAGAGAGACAGAGACAGAGTGCGAGCTAGGGAGGGGCAGAGAGAGAGGGATACTTAGAATCCAAAGCAGGCTCCAGGCTCTGAGCTGTCAGCACAGAGCCTGACGTGGGGCTCATGAAATGTGAGATCATGACCTGAGTTGAAGTTGGTTGCTTAACCAGCTGAGCCACCCAGGGGTCCCAGTGGATATTATACCTTTGACAGTGATTAAAGGACCAGAGTTACTTGTACAGAATATAGACTACAGGTTCACTTTCAGTGAGTGCTGAATGTACTCAAATTGTTTGTTTTTTTCTGAATGTGCTCAATTTGATCAGTTATTTTAGAGCTTAGATTGTGTCCTTTCTTAAGATATTAATTCAGAATATTGGCTTAAGTTATCAATAGTGTCTATACATATCTACGGGGGTAATACTAAGTATAAAACTGGTATTTCTTGTGAAAGTATGAGACCCAAAATACTCTTCTATCAAATAGTAAGAAATAGAAGATTTTTTACATTCAAATTTGTAGCATTGACATGAAAGATGATATTACTGTGTTGTCGATTCTAAATCAGTGCTTCTCAAACTTTAATGTGCATGTAATTAACCTATGGATCTTGTTAAAAAAGAGATACTGATTTAGTAAGTCTGGGGTGGGACCTAAGATTTTGCATCTCTAACAAGGTGGTATTGTTGCTGTTTATTCCGGATTAATTCTTTGAGTGGCAGTATCCAAATTGACCATTTTATTGTTACTATATTGATTCCTGTAATAGACTTCTTTTGAGTTCAGCAAGGGCTCAATTTTTCTAATAATTTTTTCAATTTGAACTAATGATTTTAAGTTTTGTGTTATAGCACCTTCTGTTGGCACAATGTTTACATCGTCTGCTCCTGATCTTTTTCATCAAATTTCAAGTGGAGGTTTGTAAACAAAAGCTTTGGTTGATATTCCGTGACAGTACAGTCTGATAAGGTGGCTATCTGGATGATTCATGACATGTTTATCTTAAATCTTTATTATCAAATTAAAATTAAGGGGCACCTGAGTGGCTCAGTCAGTTAAGCGTCTGACTTCGGCTTAGGTCATGATCTCACAGCTTGTGAGTTTGAGCCCTGCATCTGGCTCTGTGCTGACAGCTCAGAGACTGATGCCTGTTTCAGATTCTGTGTCTCCCTTTCTCTCTGCCCCTCCCCTGCTCACACTCTGTCTCTCTCTCAAAAATAAATAAATTTTAAAAAAATGTTTTTTTAATTAAAAATGGGTGCCTGGGTGGCTCAGTCGTTTGAGCATCCGACTTCTGCTCAGGTCATGATTTCATGGTCTGAGTTTGAGCCCCACATCAGGCTCTGTGATGACAGCTCAGAGCCTGGAGCCTGCCTCGGATTCTGTGTCTCCCTCTCTTTCTGCACCTCCTCCGTATGCATACATGCTGTCTTTCTCTCTCAAAAATAAACATTTAAAAAAAATTCTTTTTAATTTAGAAACAGCTAAAACAGAAGCCACTAGGGAGAATTTTTAGGCTTCTGAAATAACCCACAATCCTGATTTCCACTCCTGACACTCCCCCCCCCCCCCCCCCCCCCAATCAAGGGTACACACTCCAGTTTGGAAAAAAATGCCCTGGACTGATTTTATATTTAGACACATTTGAGTCAATAATATGTATGAATTTAGATTATATGTATTTTGGGGTCTGCAAGATGATGCTTGTGTTGCCCTTGTGTGGTCACTTTAATGTATCAGGTATTTAGAAAGTGGTGAATTAGGCTGAATTTTGTGGAAGGTAGTAAGATATGTTCTGTTTGCATTGCATTGTGCAATGAAAGTAGCATTTCATATGGTTTCATATCCCTTTTAAAGGAGTCAAAACTTAGTTTATAAGGAAATAGTAAGCTGGGGGAGCTCCCTCCTCCCCAAATGTGAATAGGTAGCTCTGAATTAAGTGGTTGTAGTACATAAGATAGAACTCCACTGGGGGAGTGGAGAGTGAGCACTTTTGGGTGTTGGTGGTTGTGGTAGTGATGGGAGCTAGTGAGAGAGCTATGACTATGGAGCTTTTCATTCTTTTGTCTTATTTTTCCTTTTTGCATATGTAACTGTTGATAATCAAGGAGTGCTGGGTAAGAAGAGATGGAGATTGGAGAAATGCTAAAAGGCATCCTATGGAGAAGGCAGGATTCTCTGTTTTCCTTATTGCTATTGGTGCTGCTAGGATAGAGTTAGGAGTAGGAGTAAAGAATTGGATTCCTCGGTATGCTTTTCCACTAATTGTTGATAAGAGTTTTGGGAGAGATGAGCAGAAACCAAAGTAAATTGAAAAGTAGTAACAGGGTTAGGCATGACTGTTCCTTCCCCCAGCATTTCCCTCGGTACTTCGAGATTACGATCAATTTGTTTTTCAATTTAGGGATGAGTAGAGAGGAAGAAATGTTGTGTTTTGGATTTCACCCTTTCTATAGGTCTTGGTATTGATTAGAAATAGGAAGAAATATATAGGTGCTCCAATTATTTTTGCATTGTAATAAGTCATTCCAAACTTAGTGGCTTAAAGTAATAAAAATCATTATCTCTTGGTTCTTAGGGTTGACTTGACTCAGGTGGGTCTCACTTGGGGTCTCTCATGTGGTTGCAGATAAATGGTGGCTGTGGTGGGGTCATCTTAAAGGCTACCTTACCTGGCACCTCACTCACTTCTGGTGGATCATCATGGTGGTTCTTGGTTGGGACTTTAGCTGGAACATCTATATTTGATCTCTCTGTAGTCTGGACATTCTTATTAGCTTGGCAGTGAACATCTCAAAAGTCAGGAAGTAGATGTTGCCAGGGAAGGTTATGGGCCCAGGAACTATAGCATCATTTCTACCATAGTCAGTTGATCAGTAGCCCCAAGTTAAAGTGAAGGTGACAGAGCACTGTCTCTGAGTGTCAGAGAAATTTGGGGCCAGGTTGTAAAACTTCCACAGGGGGTGAAGAGGGGCTGGTAGGAGAAAGTCTTAGGAAGCTTGAAGATTTTGAATTCTGAAATAGTTTGGCAAGGGTTGCATTTTCTACATACTTGTCTACCTTTACATTAGACTTTAATGGAAAATGCCTGTCATTATTAAATGAAATTTGCCAAGTGTGGGATTGAGAGATTTGCATATAAGGTTAATTTTCCTTTTACTTTTTTTCAGTGAACTTTTTTTGGATAGTGTTTTGTATCGTTAAAGGTTTTACTATATTGATCTCAAAATGAAGTATGTCTTTATTTTTATATATGATTTTTATTTAATTCCAAAAAGCCAAATACCAAAGTTGAGTATATGCCTGCACACACAATTAATAAATACCATGTTTTTAAAAGATTCTTTTATTGTAACATCATTTTAGTTATACATTATATCATGTTAATAGAAATTACAGTATTAGAAGATATAGCTTTATTCTTATTTTTCATAACTTATAAAAACGGGTAAATGATTTATATTAGGTTTACATGCTTTTAACCATAACTGTTTAAACTGATAAATGCACTCTAAGTTCTAAACTATTGTTAGAGTATTACTAGAAATTCAAATTAACATTTTTCAAGGTATTGATATAACAGATTTCAAGTGGTGCAGTTGATAAGTTTTGATAAGTGTGTATAGTTGTGTATCCTTCACTGCAGTCATGATCTAGAATATTTCCATTAGTCCAAAAGTTCCTTTATGACCCTTTGTAGTCAATACTTTTTCCCTACAATGAATTGGCTTTTGGCCAGAAATCACTAGTTTTTTTGTTTTTATTTTTTTATTTTTGTCACTGTAGTTTTCTCTTTTCCAGAAATTCATAAAAGTAGAATCATAGGGTTTGTAGCCTTTATTGGCTGGCTGAGTCACTTAATATAATACTTTTGAGATTATCCATGTCAGTATACGTAACATTAATTCTTTTATCATTGATTAGTAGTGCAATGTGTGGATAGATGACAATTTGTTTATAAATTACCTGGTAGATGGATGTTTGGGTTGTTTCCAGCTTCTTGTGATTATGAATAAAGCTGCTATGAATATTTGAGTACAAGTCTTTGTGTGGACATATGTTTTCATTTCTCTTAGGTAAATACCTAGGAGTGGGATTGCTGGGTCCTATGGTAAGTGTGTATGTTTAACTTTAAGAAACTGCCAAACTGTCTCTTCCAAAGTGGCTGTGCTATTTTTACATTCCCTCTGGGGATGTGTTCCAGTTGGTCCACATCCTCTCTCAACACTTAGTATTATCAGTCCTTAATTTTAGTCATCCTGGTGGCTGTGTAGTGGCATCTCATTGTTGCTTTAATTTATATTTTCTTACATTTGTGACATTGACTATCTTGTTATGTGTTTGTCATTCTTGAATCTCATTTGGTTAAATGTTCAGATCATTTGCCCATTTAAAAAATAACATCATTTAATATTGGATTGTAGGAGTTCTTAATATCACACATTCTTCATCAGGTATATATGCATTGAAAAGAAACTACTCAGTCAGCCTTGCCTTTTTATTTTAACAGTGTTTGGTTTTTCAAATGAAACTTTTAAGATAACTGTAGACATGCAGTTGTGAGAAACAATACAGAGAGATCCTTGTACCTTTACCCAGTTTCCCCAACATGGTAACATCTTGTAAAATTATGCAATATCACAACTTGGATATTGGCCTAGATACCGTTCAGTGACCATATTCAGATTTGCCCAGTTTCATTTGTGTTTGTGTTTAGTACTATACAGTATTATCACCTGTGTAGATTTGTGTATTCACTACCAGAGTCAAAGTATAGAACATCACTGTAGGAATCTCTCATGTTGTTCATGTGTGACCATATTCATCTCCTTTCTGTGCACCTCCCCTTCCTTGCCCATCCCTACTCCAGGTAACATTGAATCTGTTCTACGTTTGTAAAATTTTTTCTTTTCAAAACGTTTTATAAATGGAATCCTGTATATATGTAATCTTTGGGATTGACTTCTTTCTAGTCAGCCTTAATTCTCTTGTGATTCATCCACTTGTTGCATGAATTGATAGTTCTTTCCATTTTATAGCTTAATAGTATTCTATGGAATGGGGATGAACCACAGTTTATCTAACCATTCACCCATTAAGGACAATTGGGTTGTTTCCAGTTTTTGGCTATGGCAAATGAAGCCACTATAAACATTTGTGTACAAGTTTCTGCATGAGAACAATTTCATTATTCAGGGATAAATGTGTAAGAGTGCAATTGCTGGGCCAAATGGTAAGTACATTTTTAGTCTTGCGAGAACATGACAGACTGTTTTTCAGAGTGGCTATACCAGTTTACATTCCCAACAGCAATGTTTGAGTGATCCAGATCCTGTACATCCTTACCAACATTGGTTATTATCACATTTTTTTTTTTTTTTGTAGAGAGGGCATTCTGATTTGTGCGTAGTGATATTCCCAAATGCCTTAATGATGTGGAATATCCTTTATTTTCCATATGTAAATGCTCTTCAGTGAAATGTCCTCTTATGCCTTTGTCCATTTTCTAATTTAGATTATTTGGATTTTTATGTTAAGTTCTTAGAGTTATTTGTATACTTTAGATAATAGTCCTTTTCAGAATGTGGTTTGCAAATATTCTCTCCCTCTTTGTGGCTTGTTTTTTCATTCCCTTCAAAGATGTATTTTTTTATTATTTTTTTTTTAATGTTTACTTATTTTTGAGAGAGAGCACTTAATGGGAGAGGGACAGAGAGAGAGAGAGAGAGAGAGAGAGAGAGACAGAGACAGAAGGTGAAGCAGGCTCCAGGCTCTGAGCTGTCAGCACAGAGCCCAGCACAGGGTTCAAACTCACAAAGTGCAAGAGAGCATGACCTGAGCTGAAGTTGGGCACTTAACCAGCTGAGCCACCCAGGTGCCCCTATTCATTCCCTTCATAAGGTCTTTTGCATAGCCAGAGTTTTTAATTCTGATGAAGCCCAATTTATTTTGGATTGTACTTTTAATTTCAGGAAGTCTTAAAACCTGATTAATGCTAGATCCCCCCAAATTTTTTGTAAAAGTTATATTTTCATGTTTTACATTTAGGTCTGTCATGTATCTTGAGTTCATTTTTGCATAAGTAATGAGATTGGAATTCATTTTTTTGTACAAATACATGTCCATTTGCCCTAGCATCATTTGTTGAAAAGACTGTCTTTCTTCTCTTGAATTAATTTTTGCACCTTTGTCAAAAATCAGTTGGCCATACTTCTGTAGGGGCTAATTTGAGATTCCCTCTTCTTGTTGATACATGTGTCTGTTGATATCTGTGTCTGTCCATCTGCCAGAACCACAGTTTTGGTTATTCTCAAAATCTGCTAAAGTCATTATAAATTTTTTTTTATGTTTGTTTATTTATTTTGAGAGAGAGCACATACACAAGCCAGGGAGGAGGAGAGAGAGCAGCAGAGAGAATTTCAAGCAGGCTCCATGCTGTCAGCACAGCACACGAGGCTCAATCTCACGAACTGTGAGATCATGACCTAAGCTGAAATCAAGAGTCAGCTTAACCAATTGAACCACCCATGTGTCCCTAAAGTCATTTTTTTTTAAGTTTTTCTAGAATGTTTTAGTTATTCTAGTTTTTGGTTTTTTTGTTTTGTTTTGTTTTGTTTTTGTTTTGTTTTCCATATGCATTTTGGAGTAGTCTTATGTATATTGGTTATGTCCCAAAAATCTTCCTGGGATTTTTATTGGAATTGCTTAAATTTGAATGTCATTTTTGGGGAGAATTGACATCTTTACTGTGTTGAATCTCCTAGTTCCTGAACATGGTATATTTCCATTTTATTAAGTTCATCTTGAATTTCTTTTATCACCATTTTGTGATTTTCAGCTTACAAATTCTATACATGTTTTGTTAGATTTATAGCAAAGCATTTTCTTTGGAGTCATTGTAAATGATTGTCATTTTTCCTTGGACTCCTCTTATCTTTGAGAAGACTTCAACAAATCACTTATGTTGACCCAGATCATTTGGCTATATTTGTCAGGCTTTTACATTATACAGTTACTCTTTTCTTCCTTTTTTCTATACTGTACTCTTTGGAAGTAAATCACTGTGTGTTGCTCACATTTAAGTGGGAAATTATCCATTTCCTTAATGGTGGCATGTCTGAATAACTTACTTAGAATTCTGCATGGGAGACTCGTCTCGTCCCCATTCATTCATTCATTCATTCATCTCCATCAGTGTGGACTTGGGGACAATATTTTATATTTTAGTTTAAAATCTCATACTATATTAATTTGTTGCTTTAATTAAGAAATTAATTTGTTCCTCTTGTTGCCAGTTGAGTGCTCTTTCGCTTGGTCCCTACGTTCTTAGTTATACACTCATTGTTTTGGGCAGGGGTGGGTAGGGAAAGATGGTAATCACTTGCTTTCTAGTATTACACAGTGATCCAGACTTACCTCAAGCCCAGAATCTGCTATTTTGCATTCTCACCAACAATCGATATTGGCAGTTTCTTGGATTCTAGTGATTGTGATAGGTACGAAGTGCTGTCTCCTTGTTTTAATTTGTATTACCCTCATGACAAATGATAAGCATTTTATCTCTTTTTGTATTTGCCATTTATGTATCTTTTGGTCAAGTGACTGTTAAAATCCTTATTCGTATTTTTATTTTTTAAGTTTATTTATTTTGATAGCTTGTGTGAGCAGGGGAGGGGCAGAGAGAGAGGGAGAGAATCTGAAGCAGGCCCTGCACTTTTAGCACAGAGCCGGACACGGGGCTCCAGCTCACACACCATGAGATCACAACCCTGAGCCGACATCAAGAGACAGATGCTTAACCTTAACCAACTGAGCCACCCAGGCACCCCTGTTCATATTTTAATTGGGTTCTCTGTTATTGTTATTATTATTATTAGGTTTAAATTTCTTTTCCCATATTTTGGATACAAGTCCTTTAGTCAGTAGTGTTTTGCAAATACAGGCATACCTCAAAGATACTGCATGTTTGGTTCTGTACCACTGCGATAAGGCAAGTCAGATCAGTTTTCTGGTTTCTCAGTGCGTATGAAAATTATGTTACAGTATACTGTAGTCTACTGTGTGCAAATAATAGCATTATGTCTAAACGAATGTATGTAACATTAACTTAAAAATACTGCATTGGTAGAAAATGCTAACCATCATCTGAGCTTTCAGCAATTCATAATTGTGTTGATGGAGTAGAGTCTTGCCTTGATGTTAATGACTGCTGACTGATCACATTGGTGGTTTCTGAAGTTTGGGGTGACTGTGGCAATTTCTTAAAAGAAGGCAACAATAAAGTTGGTTAATTGACTCTTTCATGAATGATATTTCTGTGGCATGCAATGCTGTTTGATAGCGTATTTTTACTCAATGATAGAACTTTCGAAATTGCAGCAAGCCCTGTTGCTGCTTATCAACTAAGTTTATGTAATATTCTAAATCTTTCATTGTCATTTCAACAGTTTTCACAGCACCTTCACCTGGAGTAAATTCCATCTCAAGAAATCATTTCTTTGTTTATCCATAGGACACAGCTCCTGTTAAAGGTTTTATCATGAGATTGTAGCATTTCAGTTACATCTTGAGGTTCCACTTCTAGTTCTCATTCTCTTGCTATTTCCACCACATCTGCAGTTGCTTCTTCCACTGAAGTCTTGAACCCTGCAAAGTAATCCATGACGGTTGGAACCAACTTCTTCCAAATTCCTGTTAATGTTGATATTTTGATCCGTCCCCATAAATCATAAATGTGTTTGTGACATCTATAATAGTGAATCCTCCTCAGAAGGTTTTCAGTTTTGTTGTTGTTGTTGTTCAGACCCATCAGAGGAATCCCTGTCTATGGCAGCTATAGCCTTACAAAGTGTATTTCTTACATCATGAGACTTGAAAGTCGAAATGACTCTGATCCATGGGCTGCTTTGAAAGTTCAGAGTATCTGTGAAGTACAATAAAGGAAGGCATGCCAGCATTTTCTGTTATTGTGTGGTTTGTATTTTCATTTTTTTATCAGTATCCTTCTAAGCAGAAATTTTAAATTTTAATAAAGTCTAAATTATTTCTTCTCTGATAAATTCTGCTTTTGGTTTTTGTTTCATCTTAAACCTCATTGCCAAACCCAGGGTCCACAGATTCTGCATCTTTTTTTGTTTTAACTCTACGGCCTTGATAGTAAGCTTTAAGTGTTTTTTTTAAACATATTTTAAAAAAATTTATTTTTCAGAGAGAGAGAGAGCGCACGTGCGTATTAAGAGGGGGGTGGGGCAGAGAGAGAGAGGCAGACAGAGAATCCGAAGCTGGCTCCAGGCTCCAAGCTTTCAGCCCAGAGCCCAAGATGGGGCTTGAACTCATGAACCATGAGATCATGACCTGAGCTGAAATTGGATGCTTAACCAACTTAGCCAGCCAGGCACCCCTAAGTAAGTCTTGAAATAGGATAGAGTCCTTCAGCTTTGTTCTTCAGTATTGTGTTGACTATTCAAAGTCTTGTTTTTCCTTTTAAACTGTAGAATCAGTTTGTTGGTATTTGCAAAGGGGTTGAATCTGTAGATCATGGTGGGAAGAATTGACATCTTAACTATATTGTTTTCCAGTTCATGATCATGGAACATCTTTCTATTTGTTTAGGTCTTGATGTCTATTTCTTGTTTGCTGAGTGTTTTATATGAATAGGTGTTGGGTTTGTAAAGTGTATTTTCTATGGCAGTTAATATGATCATATATATACATATATTTATTTATTTTCCTGTGGCCTATTGATGTAGTTGATAGCATTGCTTTTTCTATTTTTTTTTTTTTCAATTTATTTTGAGAGAGAATGAGGGAGGGACTGAGAAAGAGGGAGAGAGAATCCCAACCAGGCTCTGTGCTGTCAGCACACAGCCCAACATGGGGCTCCATCTCATGACCCACAAGATCATGACCTCAGCTGAAATCAAGTGTTGGATGTGTAACCAACTGAGCCACCCAGGTGCCCTGATAACATTGCTTTGTTGTGTGTTAAACCCAACCTTGTGTTCCTGGAGTGCATTCAACTTGATTATGATGCATAATTTCTTTAATCTGTGGCTGGATTTGGTTTGATAGTATTTTGTTGAGAATATTTGTACACACAAATGTTCATTTGTACCTTTTTTGGGGGATAGTTTTCTGTATATTGTAAAATACACATAAAATTTACCATTTTAACCACATAATTTAGTGGCATTAAGTATATTCACAATGTTCTACAACTGCCTCTTCTATACCTTTCTAATGTCTTTGTCTAGTTTTGTTATCTGGGTAATATTGGTCTCGGTGTTCACTTCTTTCTCTCTGCCCCCTTCCCCCCGCCCAAAAGAGTTTGTGAAGGATTGATGTTACTTCTTTAAATGTATCATAGAATTCACCAGTGAAGTCATCTGGCTCTAGGCTTTTCTTAGTGGAAAACTTTTTAATTAGTAACTCAATTACTTTACTTACTAAAGGTGTATTCAGATTTTCTAATTCTTCTTGAATCAGTTCTAATAGTTTGTCTTTCTAGGAATTTGTCCATTTCATCTAAGTTATTTAATCTGTTGGCATTTTCACAGTATTTCCTGTATTCAAATCTTGCATATCTGAAATAAATTCTAATTGGTTGTAGTGTATAATTCATGTTATACATTGTTGGCTTTAATTTGCTAATTTTCTGAAATGTTTTATTTATTTTTGAGAGAGAGCGTGTGAGCCGGGGAGGGGCAGAGAGAGATGGGGACAGAGGATTCAAAGCAGGCTCCATGCTGACAGCAGCGAGCCCGATGTGAGGCTCAAACTCAGGAACCATGAGATCGTGACCTTAGCCAAAGTCGGATGTTCAACTGACTGAGCCACCCAGGTGCCTTTCTAATATATTTTTTAGAGGATCTTGACATCTTTGTTTATGAGTGATATTTGTAGTTTCCTTATACTGTTTTTCGTTTTGGTACTGGGGTGATACTCGCTTCACAGAATGAGTTAGGAAAACTCTGCTTTTATTTTCTAGAGATTGTGGAGAAATGGTATCACTTCTTTCTTAAATGCTATACTAGTAAAATTACCTGGACCGATTGCTTGAAGGTTGCAAATTACTGACTCAATTTATTGACTAGATACAGGCCTTTAAGGAGGAAATAGGGGATATTATTATAGATGTGTATCGAAAAGAAAAAAAGAGATACTGTGAACAACTCTATACACATGAATCTGAGAACTTAAATGAAATGAGCTAACTTCTTAAACTATCAAAGCTCACCAAGGTGAAATAGATAATTTGAAGAGCCTTATTCCTATTAAGGAAATTGAATTCATAATTTAAAATGTCATGGGAGCATCTGGGTGGCTCAGTTAAGTGTCCAACTCTTGATTTCAGTTCTAGGTCATGAGATTGAGCTCCACATTGGGCTCTGTGCTGGGTGTGGAGCCTGCTTAGGATTCTCTCTCCCTCCTTCTCCCCACCCCTGCCCTCCCCTTTACTAAAAAAAAGAAGTCCTGAAAAATAAGTCTGCAGACTCTGATGGTTTTACTGGAGTTTTCTATCAAATGTTTAAAGAAGTAGTAACACCAATGCTCTATAATCATTTCTGGAATATAGGAGAGGAGACTGAACCTTCTAGATCTTTTTATGAAACTGGTACTACCCTGATGTCAAAGCCAGTCAAAAGTGGTACACACAAAAAGGAAAACTACAAGCTGATATCCTCATAAATATAGATTGCAATAATCGTTAATGAAATATTAACAAATAGACGGGGCGCCTGGGTGGCTCAATTGGTTAAGCATCTGACTTTGGCTCAGGTCATGATCTCATAATGTATGGGTTTGAGCCCTGCATTGAGCTCTGCATGACAGCTCAGAGCCTGGTGTCTGCTTCAGATTCTGTGTCGTCCCCCCCCCCCCCCCCACTGGCCCTCCCCTGCTTGTGCTCACTCTCTCTCAAAAATAAATAAATATACTTAAAAAAATTTAAAAATATTAACAAATAGAATTGAATACACATACATCTTGACAAATAAAAAGAAATAAAAAGAAATGGAATGAATTCAGGTGATGCAAGACTGATTCATGATTCAGAAACCAGTAAGTGTAATCTACCACATTAACAGGTGAAAGAAGAAAAATTGTTTATGATTACACCAATTGATGGAGAAAACTTAAAAAAAATTCTTTTGGTTATTTTTATGTGAAAAAGAAAGCTTTTGACAAGAATACATCACCCAGGGGCGCCTGGGTGGCGCAGTCGGTTAAGCGTCCGACTTCAGCCAGGTCACGATCTCGCGGTCCGGGAGTTCGAGCCCCGCGTCAGGCTCTGGGCTGATGGCTCAGAGCCTGGAGCCTGTTTCCGATTCTGTGTCTCCCTCTCTCTCTGACCCTCCCCCGTTTATGTTCTGTCTCTCTCTGTCCCAAAAATAAATAAACGTTGAAAAAAAAATTAAAAAAAAAAAAAAAAAAAAGAATACATCACCCATTCATGATGAAACTCAGAAAACTAGAAATAGAGGGAAACTTCTTCAGCTTGAAGAAGCTCCGAAGAGCCTGCTTCAGATTCTGTGTGTCTCTCTCTCTTTCTCTCTCTGCCCCTCCTTTACTAATGCTCTCTCTATCTCTCTAAAAAATATTTTAAAAAAAGTTTTTAAATACAGGTTTTGTGAAAATTTTGAAACACTGATGAAAGAAATCTGATTTAAATAAATGGAAAAACTTACTGTGTTCATAGATTGAAAGACAACATGATGAAGTCACAATTTATATTCAAATTCTAGCAAGATACTTTTCGTAGATGTATACAAGATTATTCTAAAATATATTTCAAAAGTCAAAGTTAAGAATAGATAAAACAATTCTCATAATGATTAATAAGGGGAAGAAATCATTCCACCTGATTTTAAAACTTATTATGTAGCTCCATTAATCATGACAATGTAAATGTCTGAAGGAAAGACACATAGATCAGTAAAGCAGAATGGAGGACTCAGAAATAGCCCTATACAAGTACAGCTGAGTGATTTTTGGTGAAGGTGTAAAATGATTAGTGTAAAATGTTGCTGGAGCAGTTGAGTACCCATAGGTGAAAAAAATTAAAATAGATCATAGATTTAAATATAAAACATTAAAGCACCCAACTTTTAGAAGATAACAAAGGTTTTATTTTCAAGACCTATGGCATGATGAAATGTTCTTAGTCATGACACCAAATGCATGATTCATAAAATCTTGGTAAAGAGTACCACATGAAAATTAATTTTTTTTCCTTTAATAAAAATGCTGTTAAATGGATGAAAAAGTGAGCTACAGACTGGAAGAACATATGTATAAACCATATTTGACCAATGACTCATAGAGAACATAAAAAGAGTTCTCAAAATTCAACATTCAGTGCTATTAGAAAATGGGCAAACAATATGAACAGACATTTCACAGAGTACTATTCTGTGAATGAATGACAAACACATGAAAAAATATGTAATTAACCTATCCTTTAAGAAAATGCAAATGAAAATTATTATGGGGCACGTGGGTGGCTCAGTCAGTTAAGTGTCTGACTTCACTTCAGGTCATGATCTCAGGCCCCACATCCGCCTCTGCTGACAGCTCAGAGCCTGGAGCCTGCTTCTGATTTAGTGTCTCCCTCTCTCTACCCCTCCCCTGCTCGTTCGTTGTCTCTCTTTGTCTCTCAAAAATAAATAAATGTTAATAAATTAAAAAAAGAAAAAACTATTATGATATTACCACTTAATTTATTAGAGTATCTTAATGGGAAAGTAGCCATAATATCGAATACTGACTAGGATGTGAAAAAAATGGTTATCTCCATATGTCGCTGGTGTGAATATTAAATGGTAAACCCACTTTAGAAAGTAGCTTTGCTGTTCTTAAAAATCTACACATAACAGTATTTTTAATACCTTTATTTTTTAAGGCCATTAAGTCATAACATTTTTACGGTCTTGATGGAAAAATGTGGCTTGTAAAAACATGAGTCGAGTACAATAGCTTTTTATTTCTGTAAATCGGTAATAAGTTTAGAATAAAGGATTGGGGGCTGTCACAGGAAACATTATTAGGACTGTTACAGCATTATTAAAGGAAAAAGTGGTTTGCAGAAAGACATACCTACAGAAAAGTATTTTTTACAGATTCCTTAAAGCTTTTAAAGCTTTTGTTACCACCATGGCTGCATTTTAGGTTTGACTCTTAAGTTTATTGAAATCGTAAGCTGTAGTTTATAGTGGGTAGGTATAGGAGTAGCACTGAAAATGTAGGTATACTCTAAAGTTTCAGCTTAGGGGTGCCTGGGTGGCTTATTTGGTTAAGCGTCCCACTGTTGATTTAGGCTCAGGTCATGATCTCATGGTTCGTGAGATTAAGCCCCGCGTTGGGTTTTGTGCTGACAGCACGGAACCAGCTTGGGGTGTGTTCTCTCTCTCTCTCTCTCTCTCTCTCATTCTCTTTGTCTCTCAAAATAAATAAATAAACTTTAAAAACCAAATTTCAATGTTTTGGCTTAAATCACTAATATGATACGTATGTTGTTTTCATGTCCTGACATTGTAATATGGTTTACTCTTTATGACCTTTTCCTGAGTCTGGAGCAGCAAGTTCAGTATGTATCAAAGGAACACTTGAGAAACCATTGTGGTTAAGACTCAAGTTTTGTTATATATCACTGATATATTTTGTAGCTATGTTTGAATTTTTCAAATAATGTCAGACACTTGATTATTTCCCATTTTTAGAGAAGGCAGCACAATTCTGGTGTCAGATTTGGGCTTGAGTTCCTGGCATACTACTTTCTAGCCTTTTGTAAATTCTTTTTATCATCTTTAAGCTTAACTTCATAGAGTTGTTGTGAGGAGTAAATGATACATAGTATGTCTAGTGGTTGAACAGCACAGTGCTTTGATATATGATAAGCACCCAAAAATTGTCAGTCTTTTATAACTGGCCAGAAGAAGCCTTTCAGACTCAAAAGCATACAGATGTAGTCCTATATACTGTTACTCTGGAGATGTTTGTTAATGAGTGGTCTGGAAATATATCCAGTCACAAGCTATTCTGATGAGATGAATATAGTTCAGGTAAGAGATGGCAAATTTTTGGAGGTGAGGTGACAAGCTTCAATCATTAACCATCTTCCCATCTCACCCTGTTTTTATAAGCTGCTGTGGTGTGACATAGTGGCAGAGATGCCTTTGGAGAGTGCTGGTTGAGCTTGGCTAGGCTTTGGTTTCTGTTACTTAATGAGACCTAAGGATGGTTCTTGATTCTTTCCCTTCTATATACAATACATCCAGTTGGTCACTTAAGTGCTACTGATTGATCCCCTTAATATTTATCTTCTATCATCTTGCTTGCAACTACTACAAGTCAGGTGTTTATCATTTCTCCTTATAATTAACTATCAAAGCTCCTACCAACTGGTTTTCCTACTTCCTAACTAGTTGGGATTCTGCCCTGCTACTCATACCAAAGGTAGCTTTCTAAAATGCAAATTTGACTTTGTAAGCAGAGTTAAGAGCTCTGGCAGTAGAATCAGAACTTCTGGGTTCAAATTCCATCTCTTCCTTGTGTGATCCTAAGTTAAATTCTCTGTACCTTGGTTTCTACATTTATTAAGAATATTTCAAATCGAACCCACAGTCACCTGGAAAGATGGCTAAAGATACACTGCTAAACTCCTAGCCCACTACTGGGTCCCTTGATCTTGGGTTGGATCACGAAATCCATAACTTATGAAAAACATCTCAGTTGGTTCAGATACCCCTTTATGAGTCTTCCTAAGATACCATGCACTTTGTCTTTAGGTTTTTGTACTCCTTGTGTCTGATGGGCACACCTACTTTGTCCAGCTAACTCTTGTTCCTCCTTTAGTACTTCGTTCCAGGTCTGAAGGGTCTGACTTTCTGATTGTGGATTTTGTGCTTTAGGAAGTCATCTCTAGTGCTCAGTGTTCTATAATCTTCCTCAAATACACTGTCTAAAATATAGGAAAAAGGTAATATATTTGTTGTAGACAACTGTTATAAAAGCATAAATTTCTTCACTGCTTGGCATTTGGCATTTTGCAAATTTCTGGCTTACTGATTTGCTGTCTCTTCTAAGATCCTTGGGAATAAATTTTATATCCTCAGTGTCTTGTAAATCTTAAAATTGTATTAAAATTATTAATCTTAAAATCTAAAAGTTATTCTTTTAGGAAATTTTCTTTACTGAAATGAAACATCTTTATAACAAGGTCTGCAGAGTGGGGGTCATGATGCATCAAGTCTTTGTTTTCTTATTGTATCATTTATTTGGATTCATCTATCTTTCATATTTGTACATCTTTGACCTCCTGGATTTTCTGTAGTTTTTAACCGGAACTTAGTTTGATTTATTCCAGTATTTGTAGGTGAGGACATTGTGGGATAGAACCAGAAATGAAATCAAGAATGTAAAACATTGTGAGATTTGGTTCTGGGGTTTTAGATGTTTTTGTGTTTTATTTAGTGAATCATTTCTAATTCATTTAGATTTAGATGTGTGGTTGTCTTGCTCAAGGCATTCAAACTTTGTGCATCTTAGTTTTCCTGTTGGTAAAGTGACAGACTAGATGGTCTCTAAAGTTTCTTCCAGCTCTAAAATTTTTGCTATTCCAAGTAAAAATTGAATAGGTGTTCAAATATTTAGCTGTTGCTATTACAAATAAAGTAATAAGACTCATTTTATCTTTTAAGCTCTCTCCATTTTATAAATAATTCCTTTAGGCACACATAAACTTTGTTATCAGCAAAAGTTAATTTCTTTCTCTTGTTTACCTAGATTTTCCTGGACCTCCTGATTATAGTTCTTTCTGATTTGAGTGTGTTCTCGAAATAGATGCGGGAGGCTGATAAGTAGATACAACTCAAGTGTTGTCATGAAAGAACTTGCCAAATGATTTTTCTCACTGGGCTGCTAATGAGAAAAGTCAAAATGATATATTTCTCTGTTAATGTGGTAGATTATTTTGCTCTTGAGTAACATTTAGGTCTTCTTTGTTTTCATTTAAGTGCCAAGGATGACATTGATCTTGATGCCTTGGCTGCAGAAATAGAAGGAGCTGGTGCTGCCAAGGAACAGGAACCTCAAAAGTCAAAGGGGAAAAAGAAAAAGGAGAAAAAAAGGCAAGACTTTGAGTAAGTATATTTTAAATATATTTGATTTTTATCAGCTTTGGTATTAGATTCACTTATTAAATTAATTTGGTGCCTCAAAATATATTTTAATCCTTTCTAGTGAAGATGATATCCTGAAAGAACTGGAAGAATTGTCTTGGGAAGCTCAAGGCATCAAAGCTGACAGAGAAAGTGCTGCAGTAAAGGTGAAAGACCCTTGTTACCTATTCTGCATCCTAGTGCCAGTTTTAGGCAGCTGCCTTTTAGAAGCTTTCGAGCAGTGTGAATATGTTAATTAAAAGTTTCTATAGATTCTGCTGCCAAAGGGGAAAAACAATTTTTAAGAAAGAAATACGTTGTAAAACCCAACACAGATACAAAGACATTTTATTTGGGATTTCAGAGGTATTTTGTGATATGTTGCTCGTTCACAATTGGTACATTTGGAGATAAAATGTTCCTGTCTCTGTCTCCAGTGTTCTTTGATCTTTCTTTTTCATTCTTTGAATTTGGATAGCCTAAAGTAATTGGAAAGTGATAGACATATTTTTTTTCATTCAGCTTCCTTGTAGGCTTTGTATACCATTTGAAGAAGGTAGTAAATGTGGACTGATGATTAGTACTTGTTTCAGAGCACCTGGATTCTGAAATTTACAGTGAATGTGAAATGTGCCTGAGGTCTAGGCTAGCTTCTGGTACTTGATTGAGTTTTATATTCTTGAAAAAAATGACCTTATTTTGAAGTTATTTGGAGAATTTTTTCTATGCATACTTAATAAAGTACATGATTGAGGAGTCTCAGTTATTTTAAAACATAAAATATAACTTAATATTTTTAACAATGGAATTGTTTTAGCCAACAGAAAATAATGAAGGAGAATCCACCTCAAAACAAGATAAAAAAAAGAAAGGACAGAAAGGCAAAAAACAAAGTTTTGATGATAATGATAGTGAAGAATGGGAAGATAAAGATTCAAAATCGAAAAAATCTGCAAAGCCAAAAGTGGAAATGTACTCTGGGAGTGATGATGATGATGATGATTTTAATAAACTTTCTAAAAAAGCTAAAGGGAAAGCTCAGAAATCAAGTAAAAAAGGGGATGGCTCAGAAGATGATGAGGATAACAGTAAAAGAATTAAAGAGCGTTCCAGAGTAAATTCTTCGGGTGAAAGTGGTGATGAATCAGATGAATTTTTGCAGTCTAGAAAAGGACAGAAAAAAAATCAAAAAAATAAGCCAGGTCCTAATGTGGAGAGTGGGAATGAAGATGACGACTCCTCCTTCAGAATTAAGACAGTGGCCCAAAAGAAGGCAGAAAAGAAAGAACGGGAAAGAAAAAAGCGAGATGAAGAAAAAGCAAAACTGCGGAAGCTGAAAGAAAAAGAAGAGCTAGAGACTGGGAAAAAGGATCAGAGTAAACAATCTCAAAAGAAATCTGAAGAAGAAACTATAAAATCCAAAGTGACCCTTGATGTTGGAGCAGTCCCTACTTCTGAAGAGAAAGGAGAGACGCCCACAGCTGCTGAAGGTTGGTAATATTATTAAGGAAAGGGCTGTAGGCATGGACTCACAGTCTGAGTTTCGCCCCAAGGTCATTTTTTTTTAAGTTTATGTATTTATTCTGAGAGAGAGTGTGTGCTCACATGTGTGCAAGCAGGGGTGAAGTGGAGGGGAGAGAGAATCCCAAGCAGGCTCTGTGCTGTAAGTGTGGAGCCCACTGCAGGGCTTGATCTCACGACTTGTGAGATCATGACCTGAGCCGAATGAAAATCAAGAGTTGGACACTTAACCGACTGAGCCACCCACGTGGCCCCAGAAATTTTGTTTTTTGTCCTTGGTTGTAAAGGGACTTAAGTTGTAAGAAGAAGCGTTAAAAAATTTTTTTTAATGTTTATTTATTTTGAGAGAGACAGAGAGAGAGACGAACAGCGTAAGCATGGGAGGGGCAGAGAAGGAGGGAGACACAGAAACTGAAGCAGGCTCCAGGCTCTGAGCTGTCAGCACAGAGCCCCATGCCAGGCTTAAACCCACGAACTGTGAGATCATGACCTGAGCCGAAGTCAGTTACTTAACCGACTGAACCACCCAGGTGGGAAGAAGCCTTTTAAAAATTAATCTAGGGATGCTTGCGTGGCTCATTGGGTTAAGCATCCAACTCTTGATCTCAGGGTCATGAGTTCAAGCCCTATATTGGACTCCAAGCTGGGCATGAAGCTTACTTTAATTAATTAAGAAAGTAAGTAAGTACTTTTGATTTTCATTGTTAAACATTTATATATATATATATGTATATATATATATATACACGTATACGTGTATATATATATATACGTATACGTATATATATAGTTTAAAATGTCTAAAATGGTTTGTGTACAGACTAGGATTTTTATAGAATTTCACTGTGAAAACAGTTTCGGTGCTGACAATACTGGAAGGTCTAAAGTGATATATATATTCCTTTTGATGTCTCAGTATCAGATAATGAATTCTTTTCCTGTTTTTAAAAGCCCAATTTAATCTATGAAATACAAAAGCAAAAACATGCTAAAACTAATTAACATCTTTTAAGCAACTGTGAGCCAAGTTTTGTTTTCTTTTTTGGTAGAACCAATTAATGAAAAGTAAGCTTTCTAGCTAGAATTCTTCTTTTTCAGAAGAATAAAGATAAAATGATTCATACAGCTTGTTCAAAAAATTTTCTTTTCAATGTTTATTTATTTTTGAGAGAAAGAGTGCAAGTAGGGGAGGGGTGGAGAGAGAGGGAGACAGAGAATCTTAAGCAGGCTCTAGGCTCTGAGCTGTCAGCACAGAGCCCGACGCGAGGCTCGAAGTCTCAAACTGCGAGATCATGACCTGAGCTGAAGTCGGACGCTTAGCCGACTGAGCCACCCAGGTGCCCCTCATACAGCTTTTTTGAAGACTAGAAAACTTTAAAATTTTTTTTTTTTTTTTTCCCCAACGTTTATTTATTTTTGGGACAGAGAGAGACAGAGCATGAACGGGGGAGGGGCAGAGAGAGAGGGAGACACAGAATCGGAAACAGGCTCCAGGCTCTGAGCCATCAGCCCTGAGCCCGACGCGGGGCTCGAACCCACGGACCGCGAGATCGTGACCTGGCTGAAGTCGGACGTCCAACCGACTGCGCCACCCAGGCGCCCCAAGACTAGAAAACTTTTAATGGAAAAATTGACATATCTTTTTTAACCAAATTTGTATTATCTGGACATCTTTGAAGAGTAATACCACAAAAGTAGCTTCATAAACTTTAATTCTTTGGCATAATGCTCCAGAGTTCTTAGAAGATAGTTATCTATATTTTTATATTTTATCTTTTTTTTTAATGTTTTTATTAATTTATTTTTGAGACAGAGACAGAGCATGAGCAGGGGAGGGACAGAGAGAGAGGGAGACACAGAATCCGAAGCAGGCTCCAGGCTCTGAGCTGACAGCACGGAGCCCGACGCAGGGCTCGAACTCACGGAGTGTGAGATCATGACCTGAGCTGAAGTCGGATGCTCAACCGACTCAGCCACCCAGGTGCCCCTATATTTTATCTTTCTAATATCCCCTCAAGGTAGGCATCATTCCTATCCTCCTCTTCTTTAAAAAAAAAATTGTTTTATGTTTTTATTTTATTTTTGAGAGAGAGTGCAAACGGCGTTGGGGCAGAGAGACAGGGAGACACAATTTGAAGCAGGCCCCAGGCTCTGAGCTGTTGGCACAGAGCCTGACGTGGGGCTGAACTCACGACGGTGAGATCATGACCTGAGCTGAAGTCAGACACTTAACCAGCTGAGCCACCAAGGTGCCCCCATCCTCTTTTAGAAGTAAAACTATCTACTAAATTTCGGCAGGAATTAAGATACCATGGATTAAGTGATACATTAGATACAGTATATCTTCTTCCTGCTGACTGAATCCTCCTGTCTTATTGGATATCCCAGGACAATTTAGAGCAATGCTAGCATTGAAGCCAACTCAGTTTTTTGGAGCTGTTCTGTACCTCTCGAGAAACCTTACCCTGCTGCTGGCATCAACCTCAGCCCAATATGGTCTTTGAATTCTGGGGGCTGCTTATCACTGTGTTAGGAAACCACTTTTTAAAAAACACTTTGCCTCTGTTCTTTTTTGGTAGATGACAATGAAGGAGACAAAAAGAAAAAAGATAAGAAGAAAAAGAAAGGAGAAAAGGAAGAAAAAGAGAAGGAGAAGAAAAAAGGACCTAGCAAAGCCACAGTTAAAGCTATGCAAGAAGCTCTGGCTAAGCTTAAAGAAGAAGAAGAACGACAAAAGAGAGAAGAGGAGGAACGCATAAAACGGCTTGAAGAGTTAGAAGCTAAACGTAAAGAAGAGGTATGTTTTCATGAAGTTGTGTTTAATTTAAGGTCTGTGCTCTGTAAGGTATCTTTAATCTTCTTCTTCTAAAAATGTCATAGTTGTATGGTAATTCAATTACATTATTATTCAGATGTAAACAATAAGATGAAGCAATATAGAAAATTCTACCTTTATTTACTCAGGTGCAGAAGTTGGTTATATATCCACTCCAATACTTGGTCTACTCTCATATAATGTTAATTATTATGTACACTGTTGAAGTATTTTCGTTTGTGGCATCTGGGTATTTCAGTCAGTTAAGCATCCAACTCTTGATTTCAGCCCAGGTCACGATCTTACAGTTTGTGGGTTCGAGCCCTGCATTGGGATTCTCTCTCTTCTCTCTCTCTGCCCCTCCTTTGCTCGTGTTGTCTCAAACATAATTAAGTAAACATTTAAAAAATAATATTTATTTTCATTTGGGTATTCATAATGTAATACTTTGCATGTATTTCAAGAGCTTTGTTTGAATTTGTGTTCTTGACATTTAAATTTCATAATTATGTCAATACGATTTTTGTCTGATATGTACTCCTATGCAGGAAAGACTAGAACAAGAAAAGAGAGAAAGGAAAAAGCAAAAAGAAAAAGAACGAAAAGAACGCTTGAAAAAAGAAGGGAAACTTTTAACTAAATCCCAGAGAGAAGCCAGAGCCAGAGCTGAAGCTACTCTTAAACTTCTACAAGCTCAGGGTAAGTAGTATTTTTAACTAACTGAATAGTCTAGAAGCTTCTGTCATGCAGTTATAGGTCTGTAATGGTCAAAAGGAGAGTAGAAGTCAGAGAATTTCTATGAAAATGCTGTGGAAAAAGTCAAATAAAAATGTAAAGAATAGGGACACCTGGTTGGCTCAGTTGGTAGACCATGCATCTCTTGGTTTCAGGGCATGCATTCAAGCCCCAGGTTGGGTATAGAGCTTATTTAAAGAAAAGTGTAAAGAATAGGTAAGATAATTACATTATTTAGGGAGGTGACTTCTATATGATGATGAAAATTTATGTGTAAATGATAGTATGTCTGTAAATAAGTTTTTGTTTCCCCCACAATAAACAAAGAGAATACAGTAAAATCAATCACCAAGTATCTGTTACTCAGTTTCAACAATTGTCAGTATTTAACCGTTCTTGTTTTCTCTCTCTCCACTGACTTTTTTTCCTCAAGTATTTTAAAGTGAATTTTAAACACCATATTATTTTACTCCTTTTTACTTTATTATTTTACTCCTATTTTACTAACAAATGAGGACTTTTTTTTTTTTTACATTAAGTAGATTTTGTATTACATATAACAAAATTAATTTCTTGATAGCATCTGGTTGTCTATGTATAGTTTTTCCCCTTATATCCACAGTGTTTTTTATAATTTGTTTGTTTGAATCAGGATCCAGATTAGATCCACATGTTGCCTTTGGTTGATATGTCTGTCTCTCACTGATACTATTACCCATTCTTGGTTTTGGTATGCCATTTATTAGTTGTAGATACTGGGTTATTTGGAATTTCTCATATTCTGAATTTGTCTAATTGCATTCTCCTGGTCTTGGCTAATAAACTTCTCTATCTGTTAAAATTTCCTATATCTAGCAGCTTGGCTTTTCCAAGTGGTACTATGTACTTCCTGTTGCCTCATGTCCGGAGGCATGTGATCTGGTTGTCTCACTTTTAGTGATACCAAGATTGATTATTGGGTTAGGTATTGGCAGCTTTGTCCATTATACAAGTAATCCACTGATTTTTCACCTAATAATTTAATATCCAATTAGTGATCATTGCCTGTATCAAGGAGCTCATTAGGAATTGCAGAGTTGTGATATACTGTCATTCCTTTTGCATTTATTAGCTATAATCTTTGTTTAAAGAAGAACTTTCCCTGAAATACAGTTCATGCAGGAAAGCCGGGATAAATGCTTAATTATTTTCCTTCATTAATCCTCAGGATAATAAATTGATGTCTTAGCAACTTCCAAAGGTGATCAGTGAGTGTAATTTTGTTTTTTGGATCTGTATTATTTTAATGGGGTTTTATGTAATTTACATGTTTTTATCTCATGAAATCATTTATTTTTTTTAATACTCAAAATTGTCCCATCTTTGGCCAGCGGGACCTCATTTAGGTTGGTCCCTCTGATTTTTTCCACACAACCACAGTATTCTTTGACCTCTACCTCACTTTCTAACACAACAAGGTATCTATGGTACATCTTACACATTTTCTGCCCTAGACCTGAAATCACCTGTTTATACAAGGAGCCCTAGTTCTTTTAGTTTAGAGACCATAATCTGGACATGTAATTATGTTTCTGACAGATAAGATGATTTAAAATAGTTTCTCTGCTCCATTGAGAAGAATATTGAGAAGAAGACCTCTCTTAATTTCTTGTTCTTACATTTCACAGATTTTTATATGACAGTAATTTTGGTGCTTTTGCTATAATTACAGTAATAGGTACCATTTATTTCGTATTTATTAAGTAACTGATATTGTCATAAACCTTTGACATTGTCTCTTTCCTTTTAAGAATCTAGTAAGTATTTTCATTCCCATCATTCATTCCCAAACTCCAAGTTTAAACTGTTTGCCCAGTGTCATGGAGCTGAGATTTAAACTGATCTGTGTGACCACCTCTTTATTATGCATTATATGTTGAGCTGGCAGCAGTAAATGTAGAGAAACACAGTACTTGGATCAAAAAGTTTATTCTTAATTGGGGATGTAGTTTTTTAAAGATGAAATTAGAGAACAAATATGAGTACAACTAGCACCCAGATACAAGATTTGACTGGTGACTATTTGGATGTCTAAAAGCACTCATGAAGAAATTGGGATGGGACCAAGCAGGGAATAATTTTCCATTCTTAGAAATGTTTTATGGAGTAGTTTGACTTGTACTTATGCGATTAGATGAAAATTATAATTAAGTAGACACTGCCCCCAATGTGGGGCTTGAACTCATGACCCTAAGATCAAGAGCTAGCCAAGAACCCCCCCTGTAATTTAATATGATGATCATTAGGACGGGTTTGGAAGAGATGGTCTCTCGAGTGGCATCTCTCCCCTTGGGCTCTTATTTTTCATAATGTTGCTCAATATTTGTCCTCTTACTCATTCCCTATGTATTGATAAAAAGTCCAAGCTCCTTAGCTTGATATTAAAGGCCTCCATAGTATGCTCATTGAGTCATCTCAAAAGAAGCTACATTGTTTTGTTTCACCTTATCTTTCAAAGCTACCTTGTTGGGTAAAGATCAGGTACCACATTCATTACCTAGAATAATATAAAACTTATTTATTGAGCCCAAAATGTGTTTGAGAGTGTAGGTATCTGCCGGTGTTTTCTGATAATTACTCTGAATTGTGTAGCAGATAGCGTTTTCAGTCAGTTCTATAGCCTTTAGCCTATTAACTACTAACCATATAGCAAGTACTTTACAAATAATTTGAAATTAATTCACTTCAGGCAAAGAGTTTCTGTGTGAATTTGATTGTAATAATCTCAGTTTGCAAGGTGAATGGAATATCTGAACACACACGTTGATGTTGACTACAAATATAACAGTTTATTAAACATTCCCTAACTCGAAGAATAGTCTGTTGATTAAGTCTGCAGTGTTGTTGTGACCACCCTTCAGTTCATCTAACTTACAGTTTCCCCTCCCAGGTCCCTGCTTTTACTTACTAGGGGTAGGCTGCTGGGCAGGGATATCTCTGGTCAACTGGATTATCTCCACATTGTCAGCTGGCTTTATCCTTTTATTTTAGTTTGTCTTACCAAACGATAGCTCTGATTTTATAATTCTGGCCAATCTCATTACTTACATACATGCGTTCATTCAGTACTTTAAAGTTAAGAACATTTAAATGATTTCCTTCTGTTAATGACTTCATTCCAGACCCCACAGTAAATAGTTTTTATTGTTTTATAAAATTTCTGCCCTATGTGAGACTGTGTCAGTAATCCAGCAAATGGAAAGTAACCTCTCTTAGGAGTTTGTTATAGGAATGGAGAGGAAGGATTGTAATAGAGAACCATTCCATGTCTGGGATTTACTAGTAACTGTTGACTGATGAAGATGTATTCTCCTCAGATTCAGTAATGTTACTTGCAGATCAGATTTGACATTGGTTTGTACTGCCATGTCTTTTTTTTTTCAACTTTTTTTTTTTTATTTATTTTTTTTGGGACAGAGAGAGACAGAGTATGAACGGGGGAGGGGCAGAGAGAGAGGGAGACACAGAATCGGAAACAGGCTCCAGGCTCCGAGCCATCAGCCCCGAACTCGAACTCACGGACCGCAAGATCGTGACCTGGCTGAAGTCGGACGCTTAACCGACTGCGCCACCCAGGCGCCCCTGTACTGCCATGTCTTAATTTGACAAAATTTGTTTGCTCTATTTAAGAGAAAATATGAAGTGTTCAAAACTGGATAGTAAGAACCATGAATTCAGATAAAAACAGATTTGTGATCTGACACTAACCTTTTCATTTTGGATAAGTCACTTTCTCATTGAATCTTACTTTTGACCAGCTTTTGACCAGCTGTGAAGCTGGCCATAGTTGAAAAAAAGTAAACTTAATGACTTTGTTTTGTAATGGTAATGAAACTTCTGTTATACTTAGTATTAGTTTTTTATTTGTATTGTAACAAATTTAGTAGCTTAAAAAGACACAAAATTTATTACTTTGAAATTCTCTAAATCAGATGTCTGATGTGGGTCTCACTGGTTTAAGGTGTTGGCAGGCCTGCATTCCTTTCTGGAGTTTCTAGGGTAGAACCAATTCCCTTGTTGTCTTCTAGAGGCATTCATATTACTTGGTTCATGATGCCCTTCTTTCATCTTCAGAGCCATCAGTATTGCATAATGCTGACTATTTTTCCATGGGTACATCATCCTCTGACTTCAGCCTGTACCTCAGAGAAAGGTTCTTCATTTTTAAAGGATCTCATGCAGTTGATTAGGTTGGGCTCACTTGGATAATCCAGGATAATGTCTCTCATCTCAAGTCCTTAGGCTTATTCACATCTGCAGTGTCTTTTTTTGCCATGTTAGGTAACATATTCACATGTCCTGGGGATTAAGACCTGGATGTTTTGGGGCAGGGGGAGGCATTATTCTATTTACTATGCACTTAATTTTCATCTTATTTGTGAGTTCATTACAAAGAAAACATTTTGTGAGTGTCATATTTTCACTGTATCTTTCAAAGACAAAAATACAGATTTTTAAATATGTTTATGTTAAATGTTTAAATAGAGATCAGTGACCATATTACTCTGAAACATGCTGGAGGTTACCTGATGCTATTTATTTGCCATGTCTTGTTACTTTAGTGCTTAAATTGGAGAATTCAAGACAAACAAGGCTGATTAATTATATTGAGGATGAAAAGGCATATAAATAGTAGCATATTTTTCATTACTACTAAAGTATTTGGAAGAATAGGTGTTAAATTAGTATCTACTCTGGGGCGCCTGGGTGGTTCAGTCAGTTGGGCGGCCGACTTCGGGTCGGGTCATGATTTTGCGGTCCATGAGTTCGAGCCCCGCGTTGGGCTCTGTGCTGACAGCTCAGAGCCTGGAGCCTGTTTCAGATTCTGTGTCTCCCTCTCTCTGACCCTCCCCCATTCATGCTCTGTCTCTCTCTCTCTCTCAAAACTAAATAAATGTTAAAAAAAAAAAATTAGGATCTACTTTTAATTTCTCTTGTTTCTGTCAGATTGTTAGAGGCATTTATTCTGAAGTGAAAAGGATAGATTAAAGGTAGAATTTACCTTTTTTTCAACTGTGGCTTCATTTTGGATTTTCTAATTTTTATTGTCTGTTTCAGTTCATAGTCCAAAATTTATGGAGTAAGTAGAGCTAGTGAAGGTTTTTGAGGACCTTGTGGGAAATGTGGGAAAAGGAGTTGTAGAATTTCTGTCCTTTCAGCTGTGAAATTCTTTATATATTTTTACAAAATTTTTAAAGCTTATTTATTTTGAGAGAGAGTGAGCTAGGGAGCACAAGTAGGGGGAGAGGCAGGGAGAGAGACTCCCAAGCAGGCTCTGCATTGTCAACGCAGAGCCCTGCACAGGGCTTGATCCCACAAACCATGAGATGACCTGAGCCCAAATCAAGAGTTGGATGCTTAACCCACTGGGCCATCCACGCACCGCTGTAAAATTCTTAAATTTCTTTGTTCACTTTGAATTGCATACATTGTTGAATGATCTTTTTTTTTTTAGTGAGAATTTTTTTAATATTTATTTATTTTGAGAGAGAGAGAGAACGAGAACACAAGTGAAGAAGGGGCAGAGAGAGAGGGAGACACAGAATCTGAAGCAGGCTCTAGGCTCTGAGCTATCAGCACAGAGCCCGATATGGGGCTCAAATTCACAAACTGGCGAGATCATGACCTGAGCCGAAGTCGGTTGCTTAACCAACTGAGCCACCCAGGCGTTCCGAATGATCATTATTTTTAAAACAGAGTGGTGCACACATGGTTACTTCTTTTTGAAGAGAGGAGTCAGGGAAAGGGGTCTCTGATGTCTGAAGAGTTTGAAGGGACTCCCCCCCCCCTTTTTTTTTTTAACTTTTGAAGCCAAATAGCAGCTCCACTTAAATGGAACTTCAAAACATAAAGGGTAAAGTTCTGAGAGTACCTCATATTTTTTGGCCAGAGGGACGAGAGGGGCTCCTGGGAGCCAGAGAGTGTAGGGGAAATTGCAGGGTGGGGGAGAAGTGACAGAAGAATCCTGTAATTCTGTTGATGAATGGACATAAATCCTAGGCTTACTATATAGTTCTGTGTGTTTAGAAGAGACCCAAAAAAGGATAGTCAAAACTTTAAGAACTAATCCATGATATAAACCAGTGCCCAAGACCCAGATTTACCTCTATGGCTCATGTATGTACCAGGTAAAATACTGATTCTAAGTATACTGTGGAAATCTGTTATAAATGTTCTAATTTCTGTAGCAGCCATTAAATAAGATTAAAACTAAAAGTTAATAGATAAATTAAAAAGGAAATCTAAAGTATATTCAAATAATCCACAAGAAAGCAGGAGAAGGTGAAAAGGGAAATGGAAAACAGAGGTAACAAATCAAATAATAAAATGATAGACTTAAAACCAACTGCATTAATAATTAAAATATGAATAGTCTAAAGATATCAATTAAAAGAGACTGTCAGAAACCAAGAGCCAGCTAGCTATGTGCTGTCTGCAGTAAATCCACTTTAAGTGTACTGATATAGATAAAATGGTAAAAACAGATACCAAAAGAAAGCTGAAGTTGTTATATTAATCTGAAGTACTTCAGAACAAGTAAAATTACCAAAAATAAAGACCTACATTGCATATGATAAAAAGTGAATGCCTCATAACTTTATAACAATCTTACGTGTACCTAACTACAAGTTCACAAACATTCACCAAAATAGACCATTTTTGGGGAACCATAAAATAAATGCTAAAACATTTAAAAGATTTGAAATCTTACAGTGTTTTCTGGGGGACCAAAACAGAATTAAACTAGAAATGAATAATAGAAATATATCTACAAAATCAGTAAATATTTAGAAATTAAACCACATTTCTTATTAACCCCTGAGCCCAGGAGAAGCTCTTATTGAAAATTAGAAAATATCTTGAATTAGAAGAAAAAAAAAAAAGAAGGAAAACACAGCATATTAAAATTTGTGGGGTGCAGCTAAAGCAGTTCTTAGAGGGGAATTTGTAGTATTAAAATGCTTGTTTTAGAAAAAGAAGGTCTCAAATCAATAGTCTAAGCTTCCCATTTAAACTAAAAAAAAAAAAGGCAGAAAGAAAAATGCAGAAAACAATGTAGTATAAAACAAGACTTAATAGAGAATCATTGAAACCAAAAGTTAGTACTTTGAAAAGATCAATAAAAATGATAAACTTCTAGATTGGCTAAGAAGAAAAAAGAGACAAGACACAAATTACTGATACCATGAGGAAAGAGTGGGGAGGGATATCATCATTACAGATTTCCAGGTGTTAAAATGATAAAGCAATATAATGAACAGCTCTGTGCTAATAGATTGAAAAGCGTAAGATAAAATAGGGCCATTCCTTAAAAGACACAAACTATCAAAACTTAAAATCTATCATGATGAAGTGGATTTTATCCTGGGAGTGAAGGCTGGTTCCATTTTGAAAATCAGTGAATGTGTTTAAAGAAGCAAAACTACATGGATGCAGAAGAATCATTTGACAAAATTCAGTAAGCATATATGATAGAAATTCACAAAGTAGAAAAGTTCCTTATTTTGCTAAAAGAGATCTACAAAAAAAAAATACACAATTGTTGCACTTAATGATGAATTATGGCTGCTAAACCCTAATATTGTAATTAAGGCAAGGATGTCCATTCTCACCACAATCATTCCACATTGTACTGGAACATCCTAGAGTTGTAATTAGGGGAAAGAAAGAAAAAAAAGTAAAAGACATACAGATTGAAAGGAAGAAGTAAAACTCTATTTACAGATGACAATTGTTTACATAGAAACTACTGTGAAATACCACTGAAAAAACATGAAACCCTACAACCAATAAGTGAGATTAACAAAGTTATAGATAGGGCCAGCATGCAAATACCAATTGTATATCTGTATGCTAGCCATTAACAGCTGAAAATCAAAACCATATTATTTACAATAGCACCCCACCCCAAAAATACATTGAAACAGTTATAATTCTAATATTTGTGGGACCTATATGCTGAAAACTATAAAAAAAAAACACTGACGAAAATTATCAGAGAACTTTGTAAATGGAGAAATGTTGCATTCATGGATAGGAAAACGATATTAAGATAATCAGTTCTCCGAAATGATCTGTAGATTCAGTGCAATCCCAGTCAGCAGTAGGATATTTTATGAGTATCTATAAGCTATTTCTAAAGTGTGTATGAAGAGATGAAGGAGTTAGAATGGCCAAAATAATTTTGAAAAGAATATACTTGAAAGACTCAGAATATTGTACCTGATTTCAAGACTTACTGTAAAGCTGCAGTCATCAGTACAGTGTGATAATGGCAAAAGCGGCAATAAAGACAAATAGATCAATATAATAGTCTGTATATGGTCAGTTTGTTTTTTTCTGTCATAGGTAAAAGGCAGTTTATTAAGTAAAATACAGTATTAGCAACAACTGATACAATTGGGAATCAATATGCAAAAACAAAAACCCAAAAGCCTCGTCCTAAATCTCATTAAATAAAAATTAACACAAAAAAGATCATAAATCTAAGTATAAAATGTACAACTATAAAACTTTAGGGGAAAACATAGTGGAAAGTCTTTGTGACCCTGTGTTAGTGATTAGTTTAACTTCAAAAGCATAATTCATAAAAGGAACAAATTTGAGGAAGTCCAGTTAAAAACTTGTTCTGCAAAAGACACCATTGAGACAGTTCAGAGACAGTACCTCAAAATCACGTATCTGACAAGGGATTAATATGCAGAATATGAGAAGATAACTCTGTATTCAACAATAAGAAAAGCAACAACCCTATTTAAAAATGGGCAAAAGATTTGAACAGAAACTTAAACTATAAGCAATGAAAAGAATGTTTAACATTAGTCATTATGGAAATTCAAATTAAGACCACCATGAGCTTTCACTACTTATTTATTGAAATACTTACATTTAAAACATTTTTTTCTGGCAAGTATACAGAACAGTTGGAACTCACCTACTTTACTGGTTGGAATGCAAAACGGTAAAGCCAATTTGGAAAACAGTTGGCAGTTTCTTACAAAATTAAATACCTATTTACATAATGTCCCATCATTCCCACTTCAAAATATTTACCACAAAGAAATGTTCACATAGAAACCTGCATACAAATGTTTGTAGCAGCTTTATTCGTAATTGTAAAAAACTGGAAACAACTCAAATGTCCATCAGTTGTCTAAAAGATAATGGAACTGTAGTATATACTTAACAATAGAATGCTACTCAGCAATAAAAAGAAATGAAGTATTAGTACACACGAGGATGACTCTAAAATCCATTATGATGACAACAGCCCAGACTAGAAGGTTTAATTTCTGTGATATTTTGGAAAAAAAATCTTTTGGGAAAGAGAACAGATAGGTGGTTGCAAGGATGTAAGTAGGGTTTGACTACACAGAACAGCCTAGGGTGATGGAATTGTTCTTCATCTTGTGTTTAATAACTCTGCTCATCTGTCAAAAGTCACAGAACTGGACACCAAGAAAGTAGAATTTGAGTGTATGTATATTTTACAGTATCTTATATAAAAAAGATTTTTCCATGAATGTTCTTTTATATTTCAGGGTATGTATCTCTGGGGTGAATAAAATGTTACCTTTTCAAGTAGCATTTCTTAAATGATATGCAAATAGCATAAGTCTAAAGTTTTTCATTCTTATCACTTAGGTGTTGAAGTGCCATCAAAAGACTCTTTGCCAAAGAAAAGGCCAATTTATGAAGATAAAAAGAAGAAAAAAACACTACAGCAGCTAGAAAATAAAGAAGGTTTGTATACAAAGTGACCTATGACTTAAAAATATTTTGGGGGCGCCTGGGTGGCTCAAGTTGGTTAAGCGTCCGACGTCGGCTCAGGTCATGATCTCACCGTCTGTGAGTTCAAGCTCCGCGTCGGGCTCTGTGCTGTCAGTTCAGAACCTAGAGCCTGCTTCGGATTCTGTGTCTCCCTCTCTCTCTGCCCTTCCCCCACTCATGCTCTGTCTCGCTCTACCAAAAACAGAATAAACGTTAAAAAAATTTTTTTTAATTTTGTTTGACTTTCTCCTTCAACATTCAAAACAATGTCTTTTAAAGAAACTGGAAATCAGAATTACATATTGAAACTTACTATACCTTATTTCCTATTATTGTTAATCATTCTCAGCTGATTTAAATGACAGGTTAATGGAAAAGTGCTTTTGTTAGAAAAACCTAGATCGTACCCAAAAACTATTCTTAATTATCGTTCTTATTTTTTCTTTGTTTCCTTCTCAACCTTTTTGTAATTTTCCATTCTATTCCTTGAATAGAAAGAAACTCTGTTTCCTGTAAAATATATGACTGATATTTAAACATTTTCTAAACGTGCTGAAGAATTCAAGTTTGTACTATTGGTTTTTATTCACTACTTAACAGAGTATCCTAACAAATTATGCACTGAAAAAGTATTGTTAACTTGGTTTCTGCCTTGTTTTCAGTGTCTGAACCAATAGAATTAAATGCTGCTGTAGAAGTGGTAGAACAAGGAGTACCAGAAAAGGAAGAGACACCACCTCCTGTTGAACCAGGCCAGTAGCACTGACTAATTGCTTCCTATTAAATAGCATTGGTGTGTCAGAAGTTGTCTAGTCATTATTAGTGTGGGGAAACCAAATATCTGGCAGAATGGTCTTTTTCATACTTCTTTTCTCTAAACCATTCCTTTCCATTTCCATTTTGAAAAAGTGTAGGAGATTTGAGTCAGTTTCTTTTTAATAGTGTCAGTATAATGTAGAGAGGATAGAAGTTTTTAGATTTTTTCTGATGTTTTCATTTTGGGTCAGAAATCTTAGGTGGTGCCAAGAAGACCTGAAGTTCTTTATTTAATCCTTTGGAAATAAATTGGTAGCATTTTAATGAGAACTATTTAAGAGTCATAAAAATTGGCATTTTTAAACCTCCTTGGAGGTCAACTTCTATTTACTAAATCATTAAGAGGATTGTTTATTCATTGTGTGTGTGTGTGTGTGTGTGTGTGTTTTGAGGTTGGAGAAAAATCTTTGGCTTTTTTTTTTGTTTGTTTAAGATAAACATTGTTCTAATTCATTAGACTACGTATTGATAGAGCCAGAGGTTAACTAAATGTGTGGTAATAATATCAAGAGAAGCTCCATATTGTAAAGTTTGGATTGGGAATAAAAAGCAAGAGAATGTCAAGACTGACCCACACTAGTGAAAGATATCATTTCTGGTTCCTTTCCTTCTTTCTCCCCTTCTGTTCTTGGTATAAAATGGATCATTTACTTGGCACAACTCAGCTTAACATGATGACATTAGAGGAATTCAGGTTGATACACTTAATAGCAGTCCATTATTTTAGGTGACATTTGTAGCAGTAGAAAGAATTGTTAATTTAGAAGGATGTTTTGGGTACATGTACCTGACTCATTTTCTTTTCCTCAAGATGACTCAACCAAACTTGTTGTCAAGTAATAATTATTACAGGGAAGCAAATACCACATGTCCTATGATTTGAGAATAGTTTTGCTTTATTGGATTTCATAAAAAAGAGTCATTAATATTGAGAATATTAAATCTTGAATTCAAAATTATACCTTTCTGGATACTTTTGGATTGTCAGCAGATATTCTATTCTTATTTTCAACTGGAGTAGAGGTGTAGCTTTGTACCTACAGCTATATAATTTAAGTCGTATTTGTATGTATCTGTAGAGGTTAAAGCAATAAAATAAGTAGTAAATTCTTAGGTATGAAGTAGAAGTTTGAAACATCAAAATGGAGATGCAGTAAGTCCCCTCTTATCTGCAGGGGATATGCCCCAAGACACCCAGTGGATGCCTGAAACAGCAGATAGTACTGAATTCTGTATATACTATGTTTTCTCCTTTACATACATAGCTGTGATAGAGTTTAACTTATAAATTAGGCACGTAAGAAAAGAACAGTAATGAGTAATAACATGAACAATCAGAATGATATACTGTATGAAAAGTTATGTGAATGTAGTCTTTCTCTTTTAAAATATTGTACTGTACTCTTCTTGTGATGATGTGATATGACAAAACACTCACATGATGAGATGAAGTGAGATGAGTGATGTAGGCACTGTGATGTAATGTTAAACTACTTTTGACCTCCTGACCATGTTAAGAAGGAGGATTGTCTGCTTCCAGACCACAGTTGACTGTGGGTAACTGAAAATGCAGAAAGCAAGACTAGATAAGGTGAGGGGACTCTTGTGAAATTTCATTTTTGCTCAAGAACCTAGGAGTACGACCATCTACCCTTTTCAAAATCTAACAAAACATTTAAATGTCTGAGTTTCTAATATTTTAATTATGTCAAATACGAAATCTGGATTAAGTGTAATTTCATGTATTCAAAATTCTGGGTAATTGTGCAGCATTTGGTAATAGTAAATTATAACATGCTAGCTATATTGAAAAAAATAATTCAAAGATAATGAGATTGTATATGTGTTTTTGCATAATGAAAACATTTTTAATGTCAGCATAATTTTCTACTTTTTTCTAAAAGCAATTCCCTATTTTAGATGATTTCTAACAAAAATCTTTATTTACAGAAGAGGAAGAAGAAACTGAAGATGCTGGATTGGATGATTGGGAAGCTATGGCCAGTGATGAGGAGAGAGAAAAAGGTGAATAGCGTATAAGTACACATTGATAAATCTCGTGGTAATTAGAGGTGTGTATATTTAAAGGAATGGTCAGTCTTCTGATGATGAAAGCCATATGAACATTTCTGAGAATAAAAACCAGTCTTGATTTCTCCATTGCCATGGTTCCTAAATCCTTATGTGGATCCTCATTTTATGAATAAATGGTTTTTCAGAAGATCCTAGGATTTAAAAATACATTTTTTCAGTGGTGCCTGGATGGCTCATTTGGTTGTGTCCCGACTCTTGATTTTACCTCAGGTCGTGTTCTCATGGTTCACGAGTTCAAGCCCCACATTGGGTGCCTGTCTCTGCCTCTCTCTGTGCCCCTCCCCTGTGTGCACACTCTCCCTCTCAAAAATAAATTTTAAAATATGTATACATATATATATATATATATATATATATATATATATATATATATATATATATATTTCAGTATGATGTTATAAATGGGATTAGGTTATTAAAGGTAGCCTACCAAAAGCCCCTTTAACTTAAAACATAATACAAAGATAATGCAAGTAAATGGTACCTAATCAATGTGAATAAACAATTTTTCTTTGTCATTACTTTCTTTCATTTATTATTAAAGTCTACTTTCTTTGGTTTTAATTTCCTGATTTTTCCCCCTAACTTCTTAATTTGTTTTTTTTTTATACATTTATTTATTTTTGAGAGACAGAGAGAGACAGAGCATGAGCAGGGGAGGGACAGAGAGAGGGAGACAGAATCAGAAGCAGGCTTCAGGCTCCGAGCTGTTAGCACAGAGCCCAGCGCGGGGCTCGAACCCACCAACCGTGAGATCATGACCCGAGCCGAAGTCGGATGCTCAACCGACTGAGCCACCCAGGCGCCCCACTAACTTCTTAAAATGGATATTTGTTTATTTAGAGTTTTTTTCCTTAATATATGTGGGTGGGTTTTTTTGGGAAGTTTTCATTTTAATTACAGTTAATATACAGTGTTATATTAGTTTCAGGTGTATGATAATGTTTCAACAATCCTGTGTGTCACCTGGTGCTCATCATAACAAGTGCACTCCTTAATCCCCATCACCTATTGAATTCACCCCTACCCTCTCCCCAGCCTCTGGTAACCATCAGTTTGCTCTCTGTAGTTAAGAGTATTTTTCTTGGTTTTTCTATTTCTCTCTTTCATATGCCCTTTGCTTATTTGTTTTGTTTCTTAAATTCCACATATGAGTAAAATCATGATATTTGTCTTTCTCCGACTGATGTATTTCACTTAGTGTTAGACCCTCTAGCTCCATCCATGTTGTTGCAAAATGGCAAGACGTCATTCTTTCTTATGTCTGAATAATATTCTGTTGTATATATATATTCCACATCTTCTTTATCCATTCATCTATCAGTGCATACTTTGGCTGCTTATATATTTTGGCTATTGTAAGTAATGCTGTTATAAACATAAGGGTACATGTATCCCTTTGAATTAGTGTTTTTGTATTTTTTGGGGGTAAGTGCCCGGTAGTGTCATTACTGGATCGTAAGATAGTTATATTTTTAACTTTTTGAGGAATCTCCATACTGTTTTCCACAGTGGCTGCACCAGTTTGCATTCCCACTAACAGTGCACTAGGGTTCCTTTTTTTTCCACATCCTGGCCAACACTTAATATATGTTTTTAAAACTAAATTTTTCTTTAAGCCTTAGTCCTATTTCACAAGTTCTGATGATATTTGTAATTTCCATTTTAATATATTTTACCTGATTTATAGAAATGTAGGTTTTAATTTACAAAAGTGGGATTTTCTGATTATTTTCTTGTTACTTCATTGAGATCACAGAACATAAATGTATCTTTTTGAAATATGTTGAGAGGGGCGCCCGGGTGGCTTAGTAGGTTAAGCATCTGACTTTGGCTCAGGTCATGATCTGGCAGTTAGTGAGCTTGAGCCCTGTATCAGGCTCTGTGCTGACAGCTCAGAGCCTGGAGCCTCCTTCAGATTCTGTGTCTCCCTCTCTCTCTGCCCCTTCTCTCCTTGCACACTGTCTCTCTTTCTCTCTCTCAAAAATAAATAAACATTAAAAAAATTGAAATATGTTGAGAATTAATTTACAACCTAATACATGGTTGATTATTGTAAATGTTTAATATGTGATTGGAAGGAGTTTATATTCTGCAGTACTGTGTGCCTTGTTCTCTATAGAGTTAACCCTTGAACAACATGGATTTGAACTCCAGGAGTTCACTCACATGCAAATTTTTTTTTTTTTTTTTTTTATAAATACAGTGCTATAAATATATTTCCCTTTAGATTTTATTCATAACATTATTATTTCTCTGGTTTATTTTATTATAGGAATATAGTATGTAATACACATAGCATAGAAAATATGTGCTAATCAACTGTTTATGTTATTACTAAGGCTTACGGTCAGTGGTAGGCTATTAGTAGTTAGGTTTTTGAGGAGTCAAAAGTTGTACATGGATTTTTGACTATGCAGGGCGACAAACATCTCTAACTTCCACATTGTTCAAGGGTAAACTGTTTTTAATCAGATTTGCTTATCATTTTGTTCAAGTGTTTTTTATTCTTTTTTTTCTGGAGTGCGTTTTTTCTCTGTTACTGAGAGAGGTGGGTTAAAATCTCCTGCCCTAATTGTAAATTGTCTGTTTCTCCTTGAGTTCTGTTAATTTTGTTTAATATATTTTAGTACTTTATTATTAGGTGAGTACACTCATTTTTTGATGGATTGATGCACTGATTTGTTATTCTATTATGTTTTATTTATATTTTATTTTTTTATTTCTAGTAATGCCTTTTGCCTTAAAGTATACATGATATGGCTATACCAGCTTTGACTCACATGATATTTTTCTATTTTTATTTTTCTGTCTCCTTAAATAGCACATATTTGAGATTTTTAAATCCAGAGTGTCAATCTTTATATTTTACCTAGACCACTTAGCCCATTACATTTAATCCTTGATGTAATTAATGAAGTATACTTATTATCTTTATCTTATTTAGTCCTTATTCTGTTTCTTTTTTTCTCCTTTGTAACCGTTTTTGGGATTGGGTTTTTTTGTTTTGTTTTTAATTCTGTATTTTCCTCCTTCCATGAGCTTGGAAGTTGTATACTCTTCCACTTACTTTTAGTGGTTACTCCAGGATAAAAGTATCCTTTTTAACAAAGGATATTTGAACTATTAGTGTTTAATGTTACCCTCTTTCCAGACAGACAATGCATACCACAGAATACATGAAGAACATTTATCTACTTCTCAATTTATATATCATTATTCTCATTTATTTTAATTCTCTGTTTTAAATCCCATAATAGCTTAAGTTTATTCATATTGTAAGCTTTTTGTTGTGTTTCATTTCTTTTTGTGTCTCTGACCTTCCATTTGAGATTATTTCTTCTGGCCTGAAGAACACCTTTTAGAATTTCCTTTAGTATGAATCTGTTAGTGAGGCATTCCATTTTTGCTTTTCTAAAAATTCCATTATCTCATCTTAATTCTTGAAGGGTATATTTATTGGGTGAGGACCTCTTTGTTGAAATTCTAACATTTTAAAGATACTATTCCCTTGTGTTAGCTTTCATGGTTTCTTTTAAGAAATCAGATATCAGCCTAAAGTTTTCATGTGTCTTTGGCTTTCAGCAGTTTTATTATGATGTGGCCAGGGTCAGTTTCCTTTTATTTATTCTGCCTATAGAGCTTTATCAATGTATGGTTTTATGTTTTTATCCATTTTACAATGTTATGAACCATTATTTCTTCTCAGGGATTCTAGTTATGCCTATGATATACCTTCCTGTTATATCAATGTGTCGTCTTTTTTGTGTTTTTCACATAATTGAATTTCCATGGTTCTTTCTAGATTGTTTATTCTCATCTGTCTTCTGGTTCACTAATTTTCTCTTCAGCTGTTTCTCCTCTCCTGTTAAACCCATCTTTTGGGTTCCTAGTTTTGTCTCCAGTGTTTTCTAGTTTTAGATATTCCATTTAACTATTTTTTATAGTTCTTTACTTTCTAAAGTTTTTAATCTTTTGCTCCCTGGATGTTAGAAACATAGTCATTTTTAAATTTTGGTTTTATAACCTCAATGTATAGACATTTTGTGGTTTTCTGTATGCTGGCTTCCATCCTGTGATTCATTTTTTCATGTGACTCATTATTTTCATATATTGTGCTGGATATTATACTTGTAAAACTGCAAAATAATTTGAGGTCAAAATAATTTGAGGTCAAGGTGTTTTCTTTCTCCAGAGAAAATTATGTGTACAATCCATCAGGAGTCTGAATGAACTAGCAATATGGAATCATCTTATTCCAAATTTAGAATTGATAGAATCTGGAGGTGATTGGCCAATAACAGGGAGGTCCTGTTTATTTTCTATTCATTCTAACTGCTAAGGTGCAGTTCTCCAGGATTTTACTCCACAATAAAGAGTAGTCAACCTTACCCCCCTGAGTCCTTAATAGGCCCAATACCTGGACCCCTAAGCACTACTTAAGCTCACCTTCTCTAGAATCAGCAAATGACCATTGCTTCTCTTCCTTTGTGCTAAGATCAAGTGCAGAATCAGCAAATGACTCCAAGGGAAAGAAATTGTAAGCATTTTGTTCCCTTCACTGTGTTCCTTTTCTGTCTTTAGGTTATCTTAGTAATATATTAAGTTTTTATTGTTAAATGGCAATCTTCATTTTAACATGTTGACCAATGCTTTGCTTTTATGATGCATGAAAACAATTTAGCAGTAATGATGTTTTATAATGTTACTGCCTTACTTAGTGCACCCTTAGTATTTCCCCCTAATCTTGACAGAAATCTCCATTTTTAACTTTCATTTATTTTAAAATCTTTTTTACTCAAAGAAGAAAACACGGTGCATATAGAAGTAAAAGAAAACCCTGAAGAAGAGGAGGAGGAGGAGGAAGAAGAGAGTGAAGAGGAAGAGAGTGAAGAGGAAGAGGAAGAGGAAGGAGAAAGTGAAGGCAGTGAAGGTGATGAAGAAGATGAAAAGGTGTCCGATGAGAAAGAAGCGGGGAAAATGTTAGATAAAAAACCAAGTAAAGAAATGAGTTCAGAATCTGAATACGACTCTGATGATGATCGAACTAAAGAAGAAAGGGCTTATGACAAAGCCAAACGGAGGATTGAGGTATTTATTTTCCCGTTTGCCTTTCTCTTTACTCTTTTCCTCCCCACTCCTCTAGGATCATTAGAACTATCCTCTGAACTAAAGACAATGTGGTACTGGCATGAGAACAGATAATACAGGTGAATGAAACAACTGAAAGTCCAAGAATAAACCCTCATCTTTCTGGCCTATTGATTTGTTGTCAAAGATACCAAAGCAATTCAGTGGGAAAAGGATACCTTTCTCAACCAAATGATGCTAGTTAAATTAATAAAAAGTTTAGTCTCTGACCCCACATCATACCTAAAAGTAATCTTAGATCAGAGATAGAGCTAAAGATGTAATAAACTAAAGGTATGAATTTAGAAAAAATGCAGAGCAAAATATTTATGACTTTGGGTTAGACAACAGGTCTTTGACACTGATCTAACCCAAGGACCTTACTCCCTGACCTAAGTCATAATGGTATACTGCTTCATCATTTATTTCTTGTTTTCTATAAATTTTTATGTGCTCTTTGAGTGATGGTTTACTCTGAGCACATACCTTCTAGTCATAAACACTAAACTAGTGTTTGCCTTGTATATTTTAGGTAGTTGCTGTGAGGCATCTGATCACTTTAGTTGTTTAAATCTGGTGGGTTACTGAGGCATCTTTCTATTTCGTAAAGTGTACATACCTACCAGGCTTACTTATTTTTCCTATGTAATGCAGTAGACTTGAGAGTTTTCTTCAATTCTGTCAGCTTAGTATAAATAATAACAATAAAAACTAGTTTTCTTGGGGGTGTTAAACTATTTTAAAGCTAAAAATTATTTTAGCTTTTCTTTGTTAAAAGGGGTGCCTGAGTGGCTCAGTCAGTTGAGTGGCCAACTCTTTTGATTTCGGCTCAGGTCATGATCCCAGGGTTGTGGGATTGAGTCCTGTGTCAGACTCTGCTCTGAGTATGGAGCCTGTTTTAGATTCTCTCTGTCTCTATAATAATAACAACAACAACAATAATAATAATGTATTTTTTTTCATTTATAATCCTAATTTTTAAATTTTTTTGTTTTGATAACCTGTATGTCAGTGTTTGCCTCTTTCCTCTGTGAAGCCTACAAAGGGATCCATTTTCAGAATTTCTTAAGGTCTGTTGATTTAAGTTCGATTTCTCACCCTATCACTATTGATAGTTTTAGGTAATATAATTCTGTTTTGGAGGATAGTCCTCTTCATTTAGGAGATTATACAGCATCCCTGCCCCCCACCCACTAGATACCAGTGGCATTCCCTTCTCTTTCCCATTATAACTGCAGCTTCCCATAGCACCTACTCAAGCCAACTGTCTTGCTCTATACCCATTTGTGAGAGACAGTTCGTATTGTGATCATTTAAAAACAATGGGTATAAAGCAGAAAGTAAAAGTTTCCCCATTATCTAACTTCCCAGATCTGTTCATAGTTCTGTACATGTTCAGGTTTTTTAAAATGTTTAATTAAAACTAAGAGGCACCTGGGTAGCTTAATCAGTTAAGTATCTGACTCTTGATTTCAGCTTGGGTCATGATCTCACAGTTTGTGAGACTGAGCCCCGCATCAGGCTGCCTGCTGACGGTGTGGAGCCTGCTTAGGATTTTCTCTCTCCCCCTCTCCCTCCCTCTCTCCCTACCCCTCCCCAACTTGTACTGTCTCTCTCAAAATAATAAACATTAAAAAAAAGAAGTTAGATAATAAATTTTGTAGATACATATTCTTTTCTTCACATAATATGCTGTGGACCTCTTAGCACAATAGTTTTTTTAAGCAGCTTTGTTGAGATATCTACATATCAAAGAATTGATCCATTTTAAGTGTACAATTCAGTACAATTTTGTAAATTAGAGTTGTTCATCTATTGTCACAACTCAACATTAGAGTATTTTTATCACCCCAGGAAGATTTCTTACACCAATTTGCGTCATTCCCTATTCCTAGTCCTACATATACAGCAGTTCCTATGCCCACCCTCCCTGTCCCCTCATCTACAGTTTTGTTTTCCATGGTGTGGTCAGTTGCATTCTGGAAGCAGATGATCCTCCTCCTGATGTATTGTCAGAGGGTCAGTAGTTGCCTAACACTATGTCATTCACCTTACTTCATCTCATTACATAGGCATTTCATAATCTCACATCATCATAAGAAGAAGGGTGAGTGCAGTACAATAGCATACTTTGAGAGAGACCATATGTACATAACTTTTATTGCAGTATATTGTTATCCTCGTATTTTATTACTAGTTATTATTAATCTTTTACTGTGCCTAGTTTACAAATTTAGCATTGATATGTATAGAAAAAACATGTAGTATATATAGGGTTTGGTACTATCTGCAGTATCAGGCATCCACTGGGGGTCTTGGAATGTATCACCACCCCTTGGATAAGGAGGGACCGTTGTTGGGGCGCCTGGGTGGCGCAGTCGGTTGGGCGTCCGACTTCAGCCAGGTCACGATCTCGCGGTCCGTGGGTTCGAGCCCCGCGTCGGGCTCTGGGCTGATGGCTCAGAGCCTGGAGCCTGTTTCCAATTCTGTGTCTCCCTCTCTCTCTGCCCCTCCCCCGTTCATGCTCTGTCTCTCTCTGTCCCAAAAATAAATAAACGTTGAAAAAAAAAATTTAAAAAAAAAAAAAAAAAAAAGGAGGGACCGTTGTAAATTCAGTCATATAGTATGTGTTTTTTTTGTGTCTGGCTTATTTTACTTACCCTGGTTATCTGTGTGGTAGCTGTATCAGAATTTTGTTCATTTTTATTGCCAAATAGCGTTTTGTTGTATAAATATACCATATTTTATTATTACCTATTCACTAGAGGACAGAGTTGTTTCTACTTTTTGGCTATTATGAATAGTACTGTTATATACATGCATTTGCATATGAATCTTTGTATGGAAATGTGTTTTCATTTGGGGGGGAAGGGTGGGAGTATGTACTCCTAAGAGTGAAATTGCTGGATAATATGGTAAATTTGTGTTTAACTTTTTCAGAAACTGTTAAACTCTTTTCCAAAGTGGCTGCACAATTATAGATTCCAACCAGTTGAAGGTTCTCTGTATCCTCACTAATGCTTGTTAACCTTTGTCTTTTCAATTATAGCCATTCTAGTGAATATGAAATAGTATATATCTTATTGTGGTTTTAATTTGCATTTCTCTGATGTTGAGCATTTCTCAGTTTGCTTATTGGCCCTTCCTGTATCTTCATTGGTAAAACATGTATTCAAATTATTTGTCTTTTATTATTGAGTTGTAAGAGTTCTTTTAGTTTTTTTAAATTTTGTTAACGTCAGTTTATCAAAATTTGCTGTTATAGAGCATGCTTCTAGTGTTGTAGTATAGAAATCTTTGTCTAACTTAATGTCATGAATATTTTGTCCTGTTTATTTCTAAATTTATACCTTTAGTTTCTTCTGTCTTTAGCTCTACCTCTGATAAATTAAAAAAAATTTTTTTTAAATATTCATTTTTGAGAGACAGAATGTGAGTGGGGGAGGGTCAGAGAGAGAGGGAAACACAGCATCCAAAGCAGGCTCCAGGCTCTGAGCTGTCAACACAGAGCCCGATGTGGGGCTCGAACTCATGGACCGCGAGATCATGACCTAAGCTGAAGTTGCATGCTTAACCGACTGAGCCACCCAGGCGCCCCTCTGGTCTGTTTTAAGATACCTTTTATGCATGATGTGGGGTCATAGACAAAGTTCATTTTTTATTAATTTAACTAGCATCATTGTTTGAAAAAGCTATCCTTTTCCCATTGCTTTTGCATCTTTGACAAATCAATAGGTCGGAAATATGAAGGTTTATTTGTGGACTTTGATTTCTGTTTCATTCACCTGTATTATCTGTTCTTCTGCTAGTACCACACTCTCTTTATTATAGTTTTATAGTAAGTTTTGAGATAGGGAAATCTTCCATTGTTATTCCTTTTCAAGATTATTTTGGCTATTATCGGTCACTTGCTTTTCCATATAAATTTTATGGTCAGTTTGTCACTTTCTACAAAAATCTTGCTTAGATTTAGCTGGTGATTGTGTTGAATCTATAGATCAACTTAGGGAGAATTATCTATTTTAATATTGAAATAGGCTGATGATTATACATTCAGTTGGATCTTTTACAGTTTCTTCTAGTAGTGTCTTATAGTTTTCATAGTTTGAGATTTGTAATTCTTTTAAATTTATTACTAGGTATTTTACTGTTTTTGATACTATTGAATGGGATCACAATTGAAAAAAATTTTTTTTCATTTCATTTTTCAGTATAAAGAAATACAGTTGAGTCTTACAGATTGATCTTGTATCCTGTAGCTATACTGAAATATTTTTTATTCTAATGATATGTGTGTTATGTGTTAAGCTAACACATTCTTTGTGGGGAAAGCATTCAGATTTTCACCATTAACTATGATGTTAATAGTGCCCTTTATAGGTTTGAGGAACTTCCTTTCTTTCTTTTCCTAATTTGTGAGAGTTTATATCATAAATGGAGATGGGTACTTTTTCTATGATATGTATTGAGGTTGTTTTTTTTTTTTTTTGTATTAATATATGATGTATTAACATTAGTTTTCAAATGTTAAGCTAACACTTGCATTACTAGAATATATCCCACTTGATCCTGGTATGTAATTCTCTTTATATGTTACTGGATTTGGCAATATTTTGCTGAGGTTTTTGTGGTCTGTACTTATAAGTGATGTTGATCAGTAGCTTTGCTTATCATATGTTGGTCTGGCTTTGGTGTCAATTTAAAATTAGCTTCCTTAGGATTGGTCAGGAAGTCTTCCTCCTCTTTTTTTCTGCAAGAGTTTGTGAAACACTGTTTTTTCTGTTTTAAATGGTAGGCAAAATTTACTAACAAAGCTTTTTTCTGTGGGGAGATTTATAAATTTCTAATTCAATTTCTTGTTATCTTTTTGTCATATTTTCTTTTTCATCTTGAGTCACGCTCAGTAATTTTTGTCTTTCTAATAGCTATTGTGTTTTATCTAGGTTGTGAGCATGAAGTTCTTCATTGTATCTTTTTACAGTCTTTTCAGTTTCTGTAAAGTTAGTGGTGTCTCTTTTGATTCTGATTTTGGTGACCAGTGTCTTTCCTCCCATCCTCACCCCTGCCCCCCGTCAATCTAGTGAAAGGTTTTCCACCTTTTTGATCATCTCAGAGATCCAGTTTTTGGTTTTCTATTTAGCCCTTTGAATATGTTATCCCATTGCCTTCTGGCCTCTTTTTTTTTTTTTTTTTGATGAAAATTAAGCTATTAATCTTACTTGGGTGACTTTGTACACAATGAGTGATTTTTCTATATGAAGATTTTTTTTTAACCTTGATTTTTAACAACTTTAATGTGTGTTGATGAGGATATATTTGTATTTATTCTGCTTAGAGTTTATTCAGTGTCTTAGATATGTAGATGAAGGTTTTTCATCCAGTTTTGCAAAGTTTTCTGCCATTATTTCTTCAGGTATTTTTTCTGCCTATTTCTCTTTCTCCCTTCCTTCTGGACTCCCATTATATGCACATTGGTGCACTTGAGAGTATCCCACAGGTCTCTTGAGGTCTTTTCACTTTTCCCAGTTGTCTTTTCTTTTTATTGTTCAGATTATATAACCTCACTTAATCTATGACTTTTGATTCTTCTGCCAGTTTGCATCTACTGTTGAGCCCCTCTAGTGATTTTTTTTTAATTTGTTAATGAATTTTTTAACTTATAGTGATTTGTTTTCTCTTTGTTGATGTCTTCTGTTGATTAGTCATCATTACACTTTCCTTTATTTCTTTAAATATGGTTCCCTTTAGTCCTTTGAACATATTTATATTAGCTGCTTTCAAGTCTTTGCTAAGTCTAATATCTGAGCTTCTCACCTTTTTTTAAGTTTATTTACTTACTTGGAGAGAGAGAGAGAGAGAGAGAGAGAGAGAAAGAGAGAGAATGAGCTGGGGAAGGGCACAGAGAAAGAGAGAGAGGAAGAGAGAATCCCAAGCATGCTCCACACTGCCAGCACAGAGCCTGATGCAGGGCTCATACTCATAAACCCTGACTGAGATCATGACCTGGGCCGAAATCTAGAGTTGGATGCTTAACCAACTGAGCCACCCAGGAGCCCCAAGGTTTCTGACATTCTGTAGACCACTTTTTCTTTTATAGGTCACATTTTCCTGTTTCTTTGTATGTCTTGTAATTTTTCGTTTATAAGTAGACATTTTAGAGAATATAGCAATTCTATATATTTAGATATATCTGTAGATTTAGATATATCTGTATATTTAGAGAATATACGAATTCTTTTAGCTCCTTACAAATGTAGTGGTTTTAGCTATTTTTGTTTACTTGATCATTGAGTCTTGTGGATTGCTTCTGTAGTATGATGCTGATGATGTTTCTTCTCAGGTATTTGTTTGTTTTTGGTATGTTTCTTAAGCCTGGCTTCTTAGGGCTTGTACCTGATTGCTAATCCTAGTGGTCAGCCAAGTGACTTGTCAGTGGTTGTGCTTAAACACCTGGAGCTGGTAAGAATTCCACCATTTCCCAGTGGATCTGGCAGTTTACTAGTCCACTCTTTATGCATTTGTAAGCCTCTTGTTGAGCTGGTAATGAGTAATTTACTAAGGACCTGTCTGGTTTCTTCTGACAGCCCTCTGTAGGAACACAGCTTTCTAGAGTACCAGTGATAGATAGGATCTTATCAGTGCCTACTTTGGCTGTCTTGTTCCATATACTCCTCTGTTAAATTTCTGATTGATCCTTCCAGGTTATTGCTTGCCCCACCACTATTGAGACCTTAGTCTAGTTGCGATTTTAGCCTTTTCTCTTTTTTTGCCATTGACATCTCTCCTGTTTTAGACAGTGCTTTCAGGTATGAAACCCCCTGCTCCTCTGTCTCATACCTCTTCACCCCATGGAGCTGTGGGAGTGTGGGGAGTATGATGGAACAAGTCTAGTCTAAAACTTCATAGGCTTCTGTTAGTCTCACAGGTGGGCAATAGGTTTTCTTGAATTAATGTTTTCTCAGTTTGTTATGTTGCCTTTGGTTGGTTTCTAGAGTCTTTCAGTGGTTGTTGTTTTGGTTATTTTGCTCAGTTTTGTTTCCTTTTGGGGGAGAGGATTTGCTGAGCCATTCATTTCATCATTGAAGAAGTCCTGCCTCAGTACCTTTACTGCTACAAATTGTACTCCATCTTATGGAAAGATCCTAATCAGTCTGTTTCAGCTGCCAGAACAAAATTTCTCAGACTGGGTGCTTTAAACAACAGAAATTTATATTCTGATAGCTTTTAAGGCTAAAAGTTCAAGATTGAAGAGTCAGAGGGTGGTTTTCTGGTGAGGGCTCTCTCTGGTTAGCAGATGCCTGCCTTCTCACTGAGTCCTCATATGACCTTTACCCTGTGCAGGCTCAAAGAGAGATTTTTTTTTTTTTTTTTTTTAACTTCTCCTCTTAAGGACACTTGTCCTATTGGATTACGGCCCCACCCATATGAGTTCATATAACTTTAATTGCCTCGTTAAAAGCCCCATCTCCAAATACAGTCACATTAGGAGTTAATTCAGTGTATAAATTTGGGAGAGATGCACTTCAGTCCATAACATTTCATGATTCCAAAACCTTGCCACATATAACTTTCTAAAACCCATAGCAGACTTTTGGATAAGAATCTCCATTGTGGAAGGAGTCTTGAAATGATTCTATGCAACCACTAGGTTTCAGCCTTGGGTTTGAGGAAATACTCATTAAGAAATCCCCAACTACAGATGATTAAGTGGTTACTAATTTTTGCTGTTATAAAACAATACTGCAGTGAACAAACATGGTTGTACATAGGCATTTCTGTATGCTTATGTCATTGTTTCAGGACAGATACTTTCAGGTAGAATTTCTGAGTTAAAGTCTAAACTACATTGCCTTCCAGAAAATTGTAATGCTACACCAAGTGTGGGAGAAAAGGCAAATTTTCAACCATATCAGATCCTAACTAAGGTCATGATGTCTATATTGAGTCTTACAGAGTGTAAGGTTCTTGTGTATGACTCCTTGTTAGTAAATACATCTGACTTGGGGCGCCTGGGTGGCGCAGTCGGTTAAGCGTCCGACTTCAGCCAGGTCACGATCTCGCGGTCTGTGAGTTCGAGCCCCGCGTCAGGCTCTGGGCTGATGGCTCAGAGCCTGGAGCCTGTTTCCGATTCTGTGTCTCCCTCTCTCTCTGCCCCTCCCCCATTCATGCTCTGTCTCTCTCTGTCCCAAAAAATAAATAAACGTTGAAAAAAAAAAATTAAAAAAAAAAAAAATACATCTGACTTTTGACGTTTCAAAATGTTTTTTCATTCCATTTTCTGTAGAAAGATCCAGTGTCTAGTGGTAGAAAGTAAATAATTTTTACAAAAATGGTTTTTAGATGGAAAATAGTTTTATAAACTACATCAAAATTTTGTTAGAAGTCTTATCTCCTTTAAATGCCCAGTTTACTATACTCAAAAAGTTGGCCTTTCAAGGAGCTGCTGGCATGTGTGTTTTTGTTTGGTTTTCAGCTGAAGTAGCTAGGTATATGCTACAAGAGAAACACATGATCCAAGAACATGCCTCTCAGGCTTGATGAGTGGTATCTTAAGGTAGGAAATGTCATTAGACTCTTAAGGCTGAGGATTAAATATACCCTCTCTTAATTGAAAGTTTTTTCGGTAAAGTTTATTTTAACTTATTTTGAGAGACAGCGCACACATGCAAGTAGGAGAGAGTGAGGGAAACAGATTCCCATGCAGGCTCCAGGCTTTTAGCACAGAGCTTGATGTGGAGCTCAAATTAATAAACCAGAGCTGAAGTACAAGAGACGCTTAACTGACTAAGCCACCCAGGTGCCCCTCAATTGAAAGGTTTTATAGCGTTTGTACACTATCAAAGTTTTCAAATAAATTGCTTTGAAATATTTTATTTTATAGTTTTGAAGTTCTAATGAAATTGTTTGAATGCAAGAGTATATATACCTCCTTTTATATAAATCCCCACATAAGTTAGAGGTTGTACTGTATACTAAGTATGATAGAAGATCAATTTCTTATATTCCATTAAATAAGCAATGTACAAAAGTGTTCAGAAAGTTGGAGCCAAAATTTTACATGATTTTTACTCTTAATTTAATAATGTTGCTCTGAAATCTATTTTAGCAGGTTTCCCTTTGTCCAAAGGTACTGTAAAGGGAATTAGATTGTAAAGTTTACATTGTAAAGTGCAGTTACATGTAGTTAAATCAACAGAGAACCTTGGATGAAGGTTCTGGCATTCTCTTGCTAAGGCAACATAATTTAAAGGATGATGGCAGTCAAGGTTTGAAATAATTTTGTGATTTTGTTTTTTCATTCCTAGAAACGACGACTTGAACACAGTAAAAATGTAAATACAGAAAAGCTAAGAGCTCCTGTTATTTGTGTACTTGGACATGTGGATACAGGGAAGACAAAAATTCTAGATAAAGTAAGAAAATATTGTTAGCTTTGATACAACTCTTAAGTGAATGATATCTTATAAAAAGCTAATAGAAACCGTAGCAAATATAGGCAGTTCTGTTAAATAGGTTGCTACCTTCTTACTGCTTTTGCTTCTTTTTATATTTTGAAATACAAATCTGAATCTGCTATCTTATCCCAGCTTCGTCACACACATGTACAAGATGGTGAAGCAGGTGGCATTACGCAACAAATTGGGGCCACCAATGTTCCGCTTGAAGCTATTAATGAACAGACTAAGATGATTAAAAATGTAAGTACAAATGTAAATGTATTTTGCATGTTTCAATCTCTAACAAAAATTCAAATATAGGAAAAAAGGTTAGTATAAAGACCCACGTGCTCACTATTTATAATTAACACTTGTGCCACTTTGCTCTGTTTTGCTTCAGATCTTTTTTTTTCCCCCCAGAAGAAAACATTAGATAAATAAGAGCACTCAGGTTTCATTTCCTTTCCTCTTGCTCCCAGAGGCAATCACTATTTTGAAGTTAGAGTATGTTTCGCCTACATGTTTTAACACTTTCACCATAGATCTCCATGTTTAAAAACTGTTTCCTCCCACACCCTTTTTAGCTTCTATCAAATTGATTGTATTTTCTTTATCTCCCTTATATTCTCTACTTTGGAGATATTCAGCTTATTTATCCAAAATATAGCACAATAAAGAAAATCACATAAGATTAAAGTAAAAACTTAATGAATCATTATAAAGCAAAACCTTTGTGTAATCCATGTTAGGAGATAGAACCTTGGCAATTACCTCAGAAGACCTCTCTTATGTCCCTTTCCAATCAAAACACTCTTCTACTTAAGAGGAACTTTTAAAGTAATCTCTACCTTTAATGTGTTAGAGGTTGCAAAATGTTGCTATTCTAAGCCTATTATTGTGTTTATTTATTGGACTACTTCTTTAGAAAAACTGCCTGGTTTGCTGTTTGGTTACTCAGGATAATATGTATAGTGAAGGCAGAATAAATGCCTAATCCTTTACCTTATTTACTAACTTTAAAAATAAAGAGTGACTAATTTTGTTCGGTTTTGTATTGCTATAAACTCATGGATTGAAACATATTTACTGTGTTTTAATTCATTTATTCTTGTGGTGAGATAGTCTCATCTTCATCTACTGATTGGCTACTGAGTCTTTTTGGTTCGCTTTTAGTAGTGTTTGGTTGCATCCATGCTGTTTGGTGTAGCAGAATCTTCCAGGCTCATCTACATACCATGCTCCAGTCTTGGAACTGGGCCTTATAAAAAAAAAAAGAAAGAATCCGTAATTCCATTATCCTAGAGCAGGTGAAAAAGGGTAAGTTTGGAACTGAGAAGTAATAAAATTGATAAATGACACACATGATAAGTTATTACATGCTAATGTGTCTCTACTCCTTATTTTGTCTTAGTTTAGTATATAGAAAGGGTCTACAAATTTGTCTCCAGTTTGGGGAAGGGAGTTTTGGTTGATACTATGTTTTATGAAGCTTGTTTTCTGGTAGATTCCTAAGGAAGGAATAATGGGAATAATATTCTTTGAGTTTTTGACTATTGTATACTTTGTGGCCTTCATCCTGGAAAGTTAGTTGGCTCCATATAAAATATTTGATTCTCATTTCCTTTCCTTAAATATCTTAAATGTTAGCTGGTTTCTTCTCACATAAATTATTGCCTTTCAAGTTTGATCACAAGCTGGTTTTCATCCTTTTATAAGTAATGTGGCCTTTCTGCATCTTGGTGTTGATTGTTCCAGGTCAGTTTTCCAGTTATGTGGAAATTTTCCAGTTCCATCTCAGTATGTAGTTTAAAATATTTGAGCACCATTTTCTTGAATTATAGTTTTTTAAATTCATAATTTAGAATTTATCTTGGTTGTAATTTATCTGGTATTTCTATGTTAGTCATTGGAGATTTTTCAACAGCTCATTCCACTAGTTGCCAGAACTTGAAATCTGGTTTTATTTTAGAACACAGTTAAAGAGCACGATTTTTATTAGACGTATATTAAAGTTCTCAGGATAACTTTTATATGACAATTCTATTTTTTGTATTCCAGAAATACAAAATAGAAATAATTATGGTGCCCAGTGAATGTTGATTTAAGATCACCAGTATGCAAATATGAGAGGTTTTACATGATGAATCATTTTGACATAGAACAGGAGATAAGATTTTGAAAAATCATTTGAAGATTGACAAAAAGTATAGATAAACAAGTAAAAGTTTTGTGTGTGCGTGAGAGAGAGATTTGTTGGTCAGTGCCACACTTTAGGTTAAAGGAGAATGTGCATATCAGGCATGTTGTAATTTTTTTCCATTCATTAATGAACTTTTGTCCAGAAAATTAAGTGTTTATGATGTTATTTAAATAAAGCAGCATAGGGGCGCCTGGGTGGCGCAGTCGGTTAAACGTTCGACTTCAGCCAGGTCACGATCTCGCGGTCCGTGAGTTTGAGCCCCGCGTCGGGCTCTGGGCTGATGGCTCAGAGCCTGGAGCCTGTTTCCGATTCTGTGTCTCCCTCTCTCTCTGCCCCTCCCCCGTTCATGCTCTGTCTCTCTCTGTCCCAAAAAATAAATAAACGTTGAAAAAAAAAATTTAAATAAAGCAGCATATGAAGTCTTTCTTAAAGATATTTCAGGTTGATGAGGTAAATTTTCTTTAAAATGTATTTTAGGATATTTTTCAAAGCTTAGAATTGCTTTAAAGTTGGAACAGATACATTTTTCAAACAGCGAGAACCTCTTCTTGCATGTCACCTTTTTATAGATAGTCACTCTAAGATGACTGCTGTCATTTATTACTTACTGATAATCTGCTCAAAAATTTTTATGACCTTAACAAAGAGAATGTTTTCTTATTTCATTTTTTTACTTGCAAAACTCCTTTTGATATTAATGAAAATACTGTTGTGCTTTGCTGCTTGACTCACTGTTTTAAAACCATTTTTTTAGAAAAGGAAGTGGTGATATTTTTAAGTTTTCATGGCAGAATAATTGTTTTTATAAGAAACTTTATAAAGTTTGGCTTCCTTAAGCTCTCCACTTTTCTTCACCTTTTCTAGTTTGATAGAGAGAATGTACGAATTCCAGGGATGCTGATTATTGATACTCCCGGGCATGAGTCTTTCAGGTAAGAGCAACTTGAAACCAAACTGCTTGAAACGATTAAGTCTAAAAGTTCAGTGAGTCAGAACGTCTGATTAATCAATTTTTGGGTTGTATTTTAAGATATGTGGTCCCACTATTGATCCTTATCTGTGCCTTACTGAGTATGCAGTACTTTATTTGGATACTTGTATTTTGTAGAGATCTTTTATACTTTGAAAGACCAAATCCTAATACATACTTGGTCTGTCTCCTGTGAAACCCATTATAGGTGGAATTTATCCTGTTGCCTCTTGGCCATATTCCTTAGCGCAAAAAACTTGGCCAGTACAATTTGCAGAAATATTGGAGTAACTTCTGGAACTAACTCATTCCAGCTGGTGTCAATTCACTGTGTCAGATAAGCATTTGGCAAGTTAAGGGCTAATGGCACTTGAATGTTAATGCATGCGCTTCATCTTGTTTTTTTTTTTTTTTTTCTGTAGGTTTTACGAAGAAATTAAAAATTTGTTTAAGCAAAATAGTAATTTTAAGATTTCTACTTATTCATCTTTTCCCCTCTTTTCAACAGTAATCTAAGAAACAGAGGAAGCTCTCTTTGTGATATTGCTATTTTAGTCGTTGATATTATGCATGGTTTGGAGCCCCAAACAATTGAATCTATTAACCTTCTGAAATCTAAAAAATGTCCCTTCATTGTTGCACTCAATAAGGTAAGCTCCCCTGAAAAATTAAATGTGAAGACATGGTTCTTAAATTTTTGTGATTAAACAAATGTGCCATAGTATAACTTTCATATAAGAATATGTACTCATGCCAAGTTAAATGTATTTTGACAGATTTATACACACATACAAAACCACTACCATCGGAACATAGACCATCTCCATATTCCCAGAATGTTCCCTCGTATTCTGTTACAGTAAGCCTACCCCCTTTGTCAAGCCCAAACACTGATCCTCCCATCAGATCAGTCTATAAAACAGACTATTTCATATTAATGGAATTACACAGTGTGTAATCTTTTGAGTCTGGCATTTTCCACACACTTGTTATTTTGCATTTATCCATGTTGCATATACCATTAGTGGTTCCTTTTCATTGATGAGTAATATTTCATCATCTGAATAATACCACACTTCATCCAACTTACAAATTGAAGAATATTTGCATTGATTCCACTTCTAGCTTATTAAGGAAGCAGCTATGAACATTTCCACAGGTCTTTGGGTTGACATTTCTTTTGGGTAACTAAAAAGAGAACTGCTGGGTCAAGTGGTATTTATATGTTTCACTTAATTAGAAAATGACATTTTCCCAAAGAGATCATACCACTTTATATTTTAGGATTTCAGTTCTGCAAATTCTTGCCAACATTTGTTCTACCTACAGCTGTTGTATTAAGTGTGTAATGCTAAATTATTATGGTTTCATTTGCATTTCTGTCATGACTAATGGCATCAAGAATCTTTTCATGTATTTATTTGCCATCTCTCTCTTTGTGAAGTAACTATTTTAAAATCTTGGTTCATTTTTTATTAGATTGTTGTCTTGTGGAATTTTTAGAGTTCTTTATTGTTGATATAAGTCTTTTGTCAGTTATGCGTATTGCCGGTATGTTCTTGTAGTCTAGGACTTGGTTTTTCATTTTCGCAATGATGTGTTTTGAAAAGCAAAAGTTTCTAATTTTGGTGAAGTCTGATGTGTGGGAATTCTTTATAATTTGTGTTTCTTATGTTCTCTGTAAGTAATCTTTAACCACCCCAAGTTTATGAAGAAAATTTTTAAGTGTTTCTAGATAGTTAACATTTAGGTCTGTGATTATTTTTAGTTAATTTTTGTGTATAGTATAATTTAAGGATCAGGGTACACTTTTTTCTACGAATATCCAGTTCAAAACCTTTTGTTGGAAAGATTATATTTTCTTTTTTGATTTCTTTTTATAATGATGTATAGTTGACACAAGGTTACATTAGTTTCAGGTGTACAACATAGTGATTATTATATTCTACATTGTTTTGCTGTGCTGACAAATGTAGCTACTGTCACTGTATATTCTACTGTTATAGTAGCATCAACTGTATTCCTATGCTGCATCGTTCATTCTTGTGATTTATACATTCTATAACTGGAGTCCTATACCTCTTACTCCCCTTTACCCATTTTACCCATGCCTCTCCACCTCCAGCCTCTGACAATCGCATTGTTATGTTTATGGGTCTGTTTCTACTTTTTGGTTGTTTGCTTGTTGTTTTTTTTTCTTCTTCTTCTTCTTTTTAGATTACACATATAAGAAATCATATGGTATTTGTCTTTCTCTGTTAGGCTTATTTCACTTAGCATAATATCCTCTGGGTCTGTCCACGTTGTAAATGGCAAGATGTCATTCATTTTTATAGCTGAGTAATACTCCATTGTGTGTAGTGTGTGTGTGTGTAGTGTGTGTGTGTGTGTGTGTACATGTACATACCACATCTTTATCCATTTAACTGTCATTGAACACTTAGGTTGCTTCCATATCTCGGATATTGTAAATACTGCAGCAAACATGGGGTGCCTCTGTGTTTTCATATTAGGTTTTCATTTTCTTTGGGTAAACACCCAGTAGTGGAATTGCTGGATTATAATGGTATTTATATTTTTAATTTTTTGAGGAAACTCCATACTGTTTTCCACATTGGTTGCTCCAATTTACATTGCCACCAACAGTGTAGGAGGACTCCCTTTTCTACACATCCTCACTGACACTAGTTATTTATTGTCTTTTTGATACTAGCCATTCTAACTCTGTAATAAGGTGATACCTCATTGTGGTTTTGTTTGTGTTTCCCTGATGATTAATGATGGTGAGCATCTTTTCAGGTGTCTCTTGACCATCTGGATGTCTTATGGATGGAAAAATGTTTATTTAGGTTTTCTACCCTTTTTTAAATTTGGATCATATGTGTTTGGGGGTATAGCATGGTAGATGGTCTTTATGTTTGATGTTAACTCTATTGGCTATATCATTTGCAAATACCTTCTCTCATTCCATAGGTTGCCTTTCTGTTTGTTGAAATTTTCCCTCACTGTACAAAAGGTTTTCATTTTGGTGTAGTCTCAATAGCTTATTTTTATTTTTGTTTCCCTTGTCTTTGGAGACATAGAAAAATGCTGCTACAGCTGATGTCAGGGAAATTACTGCCTTTGTTCTCTTCTAGTTTTGTGGTTTTAGGTCTTACCTTTAGGTCTTTAATACATTTTAAGTTTATTTTTGTGTATGGTGTTAGAAAGTGGTCCAGTTTTATTGTTTTATAGCTGTCCAGTTTTCCCAGCATCATTTGTTGAAGAGACTACTTTTCCCCATTGTATATTCCTTTCTCCTTTGTAACAGATTGACCCTAAAGCATTGGTTTATTTCAGAGTTCTATTCTGTTCCAATGATCTATGTGTCTGTTTTTGTGCCAGTACCATTCTGTTTTCATTACTTTAGTGTTGTACTATAGCTTGAAATCTGGGATTGTGTTATTTCCAGCTTTGTTATTTTTTCTCAAGATTGCTTTGGCTGTTTAGAGTCTTTTGTGATTCTGTACAGATTTTAGGATTATTTGTTAAAGTTCTGTGAAAAATGCTTTTGGTATTTTGATTGGGACTGCATTGAATCTGTAGGTTGCTTTGGGTAGGATGGACGTTTTAACAGTATTCTTCCAGTCCATGAGTGTGGTCTTTCTTTCTATTTGTTTGTGTCATTTTCCATTTCTTATATCAGTGTCTTTGAGTTTTCAGAGTACAGATTTTTCACAGTTTTGGTTAAATTTGTTCCTAGGTATTTTATTCTTTCTGGTACAACTGTAAATGGAATGGTTTTCTTAACTTGCCTTTCTCCTACTTCATTATTAGTGTATAGAAATGCAAGAGATTTTTGCATATTAATTTTGTATCCTCCAACTTTATTGAATTAATGTAGTTTAATAAATTTTTGGTGGAGTCTTTAGGGGTTTCTGTATGTATTATCCTGTCATGTACTGATAGTGACACTTTTACCTCTTCCTAACCAATTTGGATGCCTTTTGTTGTCTGATTGCTACTGCTGGGACTTCCCATGCTATGTTGAATAAAAGTGGCAAAAGCAGATATTCTTGCCCTGTTCCTGATCTAAGAAGAAAAGTTCTGTTTTTCACCACTGAATATGATGTTAGCTGAAGGTTTGTCATATATGGCCTTCATTATGTTGCAGTATGTTCCCTCTAAACCCACTTTGTTGAGTTTTTATCATGAATGGATATTGGCTCTTGTCAGATGCCTTTTCTGAATCTGTTGAGATGATCTTACGATTTTTGTCCTTCATTTTGTTAATGTGGTGTATCAGCTTGATTGATTTGTGGATATTGAACCATCTTTGCATCCCTAGAATACATCCCACTTGGTTGTGGTGAATGATCCTTTTCAGTGTATTGTTGAATTCAACTTGCTCATATTTTGAGGATTTTTTCATCTGTGTTCATTAGACATTGGCATGCAGTTTTCTTTTTTTGTAATGTCTTTGTCTGGTTTTGGAATTGGGGTAATCCTAGCATCATAGAATGTATTTGGAAATTTTCCTTCGTCTTCTATTTTCTGAAATAGTTTGAGCAGAATAGCTATTAACCGTTTTTTAAATGTTAGGTAGAATTCACCTTTGAAGCCATTTGGTTTCAGAAGTCCTAGACTTTTGTTTATTGGGACTGTTTTCATTATTGGTTCAATTTTGTTACTAGTAATTGGTCTGTTTAGATTTTCTGTTTCCTCCTGATTCTGTCTTAGAAGATTGTATGTTTTCCATTATTATTTCTTCTAAGTTGTCAAAGTTGTTGGCATATAATTTTTTTGTAATAAACTCATAGGCTTTTGTATTTCTGTGGTGTCAGTTACTTCTCTTTAATTTCTGATTTTGAGTCTTCTTTTTTCTCAATGAATCTAGCTAAAGGTTTATTAATTTTGTTTTTCGTTTCAAAAAATGAGCTGTTGGTTTCATTGACTTTTCCAGTTTTTTTTTATAGTCTCTTTCATTCACTTCTTCTCTGATGTTTATTATTTCCTTCCTTCTACTAACTTGGGGCTTTTTTTGTTTTTGTTTTTCCATTTTTAGGTATAAGGTTAGATTGTTTACTTGAGGTTTTTCTACTTCTTCTTTTTTTGAAATTTATTGTCAAATTGGTTTCCATACAACACCCAGTGCTCATCCCAAAAGGTGCCCTCCTCAGTACCCATCAGAGATTTTTCTGCTTCTTGAGATATGCCTGTATTGCTATGAATTTTCCTCTTAGAACTGCTTTCACTGTTATCACAAAGATATTGGACTGTTGTGTTTTTGTTTTCATTTGTCTCAAGATATTTTTTTTTTTTTAATTTAAAAAAAGTTTTTTGAATGTTATTTTTGAGAGAGAGACAGAGCACAAGCTGGGGAGGGGCAGAGAGAGAGAGGGAGGGAGACACAGAATTTGAAATAGGCTCCATGCAGGGCTCGAACTCTGAACCAGCAAGATCATGACCTGAGCCAAAGTTGGGCAGTGAACCATCTGAGCCACACAGGTGCCCCTTGTCAAGTTATTTTTAAAATTTCCTCTTTGATGTCTTTGTTGACCTACTGGTTGTTTAGTACCATGTTGTTTAGCTTCCACATGTTTGTTTTCAGTTTTTTTCTTTTTTCTAGAAAAATGTAATTGATTTATATTTTTATACTGTTGTGATTCTAAAAGATTGATATTATTTCAGTCTTCTTAAATTTATTGAAACTTATTTTGTGGCCTAACATGATCTTCCCTGAAGAATGTTCCATGTGCACTTGAAAAGAATGTATTCTTTTGTTTGTGCATGGCATGTACTGTACATGTCCGTTAAGTCCATTTAGTCAAATGTGTCATTCAGAGATACTGTTTCTTTATTGATTTGTACCTGGATGATCTGTCCATTCAGGTAAGTGGGGTATTAAAGCCCCCTACTATTCTTGTATTACTTGCAGTTTCTCCTTTTACATCTGTTAATAATTGCTTTATTTATTTATTTAGGTGCATAAATATTTACAATTGTGGTATCTTCTTGTTGGATTGATTTCTTCATTATTCTGTAGTGTCCTTCTTTGTCTCTTGTAATAGTCTTTGCTTTAAAGTCTCTTGTCTGATATTAGCATTGCTGCCCTGGCTATTGTTTTCTTTCTACTTTCATGTACGTGGAATAGCTTTTTCTATCCCTTTTCTTTTACTCTGTATATGTTCAGGGCTAAAGTGTAGGCAGCAAATGGTTCTATTTTCTTTCTTTCTTTTTTTTTTTTTTTTAAGCTTGTTTATATATTTTGAGAGATAGAGCAAGCACTCCACAGGCAGGGGAGGGGCAGAGAGAAGGAGAGACAGAATCCTAAGCAGGATCTGTGCCATCAGCACAGAGCCCCATGTGGGGCTCGAACTCAATGAACTGTGAGATCATGATGACCTGATCCAAGATCAAGAGTTTGAACATTTAACTGACTGAACCACGTAGGTGCCCCAAACGGTTCTGTTTTCTTAACCATTCTGTCACCCTATGTTTTTTGATTGGAACATTCAGACCATTTACCTTTAAAGTAATTATTGATAAGGATGTACTTATTGCCATTTTTCAATTGTTCTCTGGTTGTTTTTGTAATTCTCTCTTCCTTTCTTTTGCTCTCTTTTTTTGTGATTAATGATTTTCTTTAGTGTCATGATTGGATTTTTTTGGTGTGTCTATTAATGATTTTGTGGTTATCATGAAGTTCATGTATATAACATCCCAAGTATATAGCAGTCTGTTAATGGTCACTTATGTTTGAGCATCGTCTAGAAGAACTTCATTTTTATTTACCTCCTCTACATATTAAATATATATTGTTATATTTTGCATCTTTTTTATTTTGTCAGGCTTCTTTCCTTTCATAATTTTGTTCTCTCATGGCCTTTTCTTTTCCATTTACAGAAGTCTCTTTGACATTTCTTATAAGGCTGTTGTAGTGGCGAAGAACTCCTTTTTGTTTGGGAAACTCTTTAGCTGTCCTTCATTTCTGAATGATAATCTTGCTGGGTAGTGTTCTTGATTGTGGTTCTTTTCTACTCCTTTCTGGCCAGCAAATTTCTGCTGAAGTATCAGCTGATTGCCTTGTGAGGCTTCATCTCGTTTGGAGCTTTCTGTGCCTCCTGAATCTGAATGTGTTTCCTCTCCAGGGGTAGGGACGTTTTTCAGCTATTACTTCTTAGGATAAGTTCTCTGCCCCTTTTTTTTAAGTCTTCTCCTTATCAGGCCTTTATAACATGAATGTTTGTTTGCTTGATGTTACCCTGTTATCCAACAGATCCCTTACTCTATAATTATTTTTAAATTCTTTTTTCCCCCCTTTGGTGCTTTCCATTCCCCTGCTTTCCAAATCACTGATCCATTCTTCTCATCCTCAAATCTATCGAATCCCTTTAATGTGTTTTTCATCTGCTATTCTTCAACTCTGATTCCTTCTTTTTTTATATTTTATATGTCTTTTTTGAAGTTCTGCCTGACTTCATTCATGGTTCTTTCCAGTCCAGTAAGCATCTTCATTACTATTACTTTGAACTCTTGATCAGGCATACTGCTGATCTCCATTTTATTTAATTCTTTTTCTGAAGTTTTATCTTTTTCTTTGTTTGGAGTATATTCTTTTTGTCATTTTGATTTACTTCTTCTGTTTATTTCTATGGATTAGGTGGAACGGCTATTTTTCCTTAACTAGAGGGAATGATCTTGAGTGTGGGTTCCTGTGTAGAATGTGCTTGGTGAGTTGGGGTGGCTATCTGGACTGTGGTGTTTATGGACTGTGGATCCTAGCATTCTCCATGCTAGGGCCACCCTCGTGTGATAGTCAGAAGTGAAGTGGGTTCAAACCAGGTGTTCCTGGGGCTCTTCACCCAGAGGGCAGCACAGCTGGAGTTGAAATGGGTGAAAGCCAGGGGGTCCCAGGGCTCTCTTTATGGAGGGCACCCTAGCATCACAGCTAGAGCTGAAGTGGGTGTAACCGAGGGGATTCTGGGGCTCTCCTTGCAGAGAACACTGACAGGATAGCTGAAACTGAGTGGACACAGGCTGGGGCAGTACTGTGGCACTCTGCATTGAATGCACTCTGAGTACAGCTGAATCTGAAGTGGATGCGAGCTAGGGCTCCTGGGGCTCTCCATGCAGGGATGCCCTGGTAGGGTGACTAAAGCCAAGGCAGGCATGGGCAAGGATTGTCCTGGGTCACTGCACACAGGGGTGTCCTGGCAGGGCGGCTAGAACCAAGGTGGATACAGACTGGGGGTGCCTTGGGCACTCCATGAAGGAGATTCCCTGGCGAGTTGTCTGGAGTATAAGCTGGTGTGGGTTGGGAGGTTCTAATATGCTCTAAGCCAGGGGAGTCCTGGCAAGTTGTCTGGAGCTGCAGTGGTGTGGGCCTGAGTGTTCTAGGGTGCTTTGTGTTTGTGTCACTTTGACGGACAGGTGCAGCTGTAGTGAGGCATGTAGTGAGGCTGGCTAGGCATGTCTTGGTATGCTGCACCGCACAGGAGCCATCTTGATGGAATGGCTTGTGTCAGGTGTGGGCTAAGGACTCAGGGCTGACTGAGGTGTTAGGCCATCTAGAATTCCTGGACCTTGCTCCTGTCCACGCTGCCAGGGTGGAGGCACTTGACAGTTCCTCTTGACCTGGAGAGAGTTTCAGCAGTTCCCCCGCTGTTAGGCAGGGTTCTGGAGCTGGTTCCTTTATATTCTAGATGTCTTCGCAAACCACAGCTTTTTTTCTGCACCCCAGGGCAGATGAATCTACTCACAGTCCTTCAGTACTATCCTTCCACACAGAAGTTTGCAGTGTTGATGGGGGTCCTCTTTGTTTCTGTGTCTCAGTCTCTCTTGCCATTCTCTACATGGTCTTTGTTGTACAGAAGCTGTTAGCTCTCCGTTCTTCTTCAGGATGAATTGTTCTGTAAATAGGTATAGTTTTAGTGTGTCCCTGGAGGTGGTGAGGTCAGTGTCTCCCTATTTATTGCCATCTTGGACCAGCAGTTCTCCACTGAATTACTTTTGAATCTTTGTTGACTACTAATTGACCATGTACATGTGTCCCTTTTTGGTATTTATCTTCTCTTCCATTGACCTGTGTATCTATCCTTATGCCACTACTACCCTGTTTTGGTTATTATAATTTATAGTAATGTCTTGAAAGCAGGTATTGGTAATTTTAACTTTTTGTTTCTCAGAATTGTTCTGGTTATTTTAGGGTTCTTGAATTTTCATATAAAGTTCAGAATCTGCTTAGTTTTTACAAAAGGAAGGACTTTTGGAATTTTGTTTGGGATTGTATTTAATTTGTAGGTAAATTCTGTGAGAGTTGACATTTTATCAAAATTGAGTCTGCTGATAAGTGAACATGACATCTCTATATTTATTTACTTAGTTTTTTATTTCTTCTTGGTGATATTTTGTACCTTTATTGTCCATGTGTTGGACATATTTTTCTAAATTTATCCATAGTATTTTCATGGTTTTGATGCTGTTGTGAATAACATTTAAAATTTTGGGGTTTGTAATTTATATAGGAATATAGTTGATTTTTATGTATTCATTTTTAAATCTTGTGATGTTACTAATTTCACTGATTAGGCCTAGAAGCTTCTTTTGTAGATCATGTGGGATTTTCCATCTACATGATTATGTTTTCTGCAAATAAAGGGTTTGTTTTACTTTTTCCCTTCATGCGTGTGCTCTGTAAATTTTCTTCTTCCTGACTGCACTAACTAGACCTTCTGGAACAATGTTGAATAGAAGTAATGACAGACTTCTTTCTGCCCTATCTTAGGGGGAAGTACTTGATCTTTCACCATTACATGTGATGTCATTAGTAGGTTGCTTAAAGTGTTACTCTTGTTTAAGTCATGAAATGTTAAAATTTGTCAGATGGCTTATTCTGCTTCTCTTAAGATATTCATTTGGCTTTTCCTCTTTATTCTGTAACATGAGTTACTGTTGATATTTTGAGGAGACTTTAACATTTTATTATGAAGACTTTTTTTTTTTTATAGAGCCATTTAAGATTTCATAGCAGTGTTGACAGGAAGGTAGAGATTTCCCACATACACATATGCATAGCCTCCCAATATCAGCACCCTCCCTCCCACACCAGAGTGGTACATTTGTTGTAATTGATGAACTTACACTGACACATCATTATCACCCAAAGTCTATAGTTTAGGGTTCATTCTTGGTGTTGTACATTCTGTGGGTTTGGACAGATGTATAATGACATGTATCCAACATTTTGGTATCATGTTATTTTCACTGCTTTAAAAATCCTTTCCACTTTGTCTGTTTCTTACCCCATCTCTCAGTCCCTGGCAAAAAGATCCCTGATCTTTGTACTGTCTGCATCGTTTTGCCTTCTCTGGAGTGTCATAGGTGGAATCATATAGGATTTTACAGTAAGCTTTTTCAGATTGCCTTCTTTCACTTAAAAATAAGAATTAGAGGGGCGCCTGGGTGGCGCAGTCGGTTAAGCGTCCGACTTCAGCCAGGTCACGATCTCGCGGTCTGTGAGTTCGAGCCCCGCGTCGGGCTCTGGGCTGATGGCTCAGGGCCTGGAGCCTGTTTCCGATTCTGTGTCTCCCTCTCTCTCTGCCCCTCCCCCGTTCATGCTCTGTCTCTCTCTGTCCCAAAAATAAATAAACGTTGAAAAAAAAAAAAAAAATTTTTAAAAAGAATTAGGGGCGCCTGGGTGGCGCAGTCGGTTAGGCGTCCGACTTCAGCCAGGTCACGATCTCGCGGTCTGTGAGTTCGAGCCCCGCGTCAGGCTCTGGGCTGATGGCTCAGAGCCTGGAGCCTGTTTCCGATTCTGTGTCTCCCTCTCTCTCTGCCCCTCCCCTGTTCATGCTCTGTCTCTCTCTGTCCCAAAAATAAACGTTGAAAAAATAAATAAATAAAAAAAAAAATAAGAATTAAAGTTTCCTCCACGTATTGTCATGGCTTGGTAGCTCATTTTTTAGTTTAAGATCATTTATTTTGCTTAATAATTCATTCCGTTGTCTGGATACACTATTGTTTATTCATTACCCATTGAAGGACATCTTGGTTGCTTTCAGGTTTTGCAGTTAGGAATAAAAACTGCCATGAACGTCTTTGTGCAGGTTTGCGTGTGAGCATATGTTTTCTGGTTCTCTGGGTGAATATCAAAGAGTGTGATGGTGGATTGTTATGGTAAGAGTTTTAAGTTTTGGAACAAACTGCCCAAGTGGCTGTAATGGTTTGCGATCCTGCCAGCAGTGAATGAGAGTTGCTACATCTTTACCAACATTTGATGTTGAGTTTTGGATTTTAGTCATTCTAGTAGGTATGTAGTGGTATCTCGTTGTTGTTTTAATTTGTGTTTCCATAAGATGTGGAACATCTTTTCATATGCTTATTTGCCATCTCTGAGTTGTCAAATTCTTTGGCCCATTGTTAAATTGGATTCTTTATATTCTTATTTTTGAGTTTTAAGAGTTCTTTCTGTATTTTGGATATAGGTTCTTTATCAGATGGGTCTTCGGCAAATGTTTTCTCCCAGTCTGGCTTCTTGTTTGATTCCCTAGACTCACTTTCACAGAAACTTATCATTTTAATGAAGTTTAGCTTATCATATTCTTTCTTTCATGGATTATGCCTTTGGTTGTGGTGTCTAAATAGTCCTCACCACAGCCAAGGTCATCACATTTTCTCCTGTTTTATCTTCCAGGAGTTTTAGAGTTTTATGTATTACATTTTGGTCTGTGATTATTCTGAGTTAATTTTTGTGAAGAGTGGAAGGCCTGTATTGTGTCTAAGTTGTTTTTTTTACATGTGCATGTTCAGTTGTTCACTATTTGTTGATTACTTTTGGATTTTTAAATGTTAAACCAGCCTTGCATTACTAGAATAAACCCCACTTACTTGGTCATGATGCATTATCTTTTTCATGTATTGCCTGATTTGATTTGATAAGTTTTTGTTGATGATTTTTGTGTCTGTATTCATGAGTGACTTTGCTTTATAGTTTTGCTTTACTGTCTTTTGTCTGGTTTTGATATTAGCGTAATGTTGGCTTTGTAGGATGAGTTGAAAGGTATTTCCTCCTTTATTATCTGAACGAGTTTGTATAGAAATGATAGAATTTTTTTAAATGTTTGATGGAATTCACTAGGAAGCCATATCTGCATAGAATCTCTTAAACAGGTACAGGTTATTTAGGTTTTTTATTTGTCTTTTATCAGTATAGAAATTTGTATTTCAGAGAACCAGCTCTTTATTCTATTGATATTCTCTATTGGTTATTTTATATCTCATTGATTTCCAGTGTTAATTTTATCATTTGCTTCTTTCTGCTTTGATTTTCCTGTCCTCTTCCTTTCTAACTTCTTAAGGTGGAATCTTAGATTGTTGATTTCAGATATTTTTTCTTATCTAATAGAAATATTTGAGGGTAAGTTTAGCTCACTGTTATAAGCACTGCTTACATATTTTATGCTTTTATTATTTAGATCAAATAATTTTCTGAATATGGAATTCCAGATTTAAAAAATATTTTTTTCCTTCATCATTATTGCTTTATGGCTTTTATCTCTAATAGTCCTTCGTTTCCTTGTATATAATATATCCTTTTCTGTGATTGTTTTTAAGAACTTTCCTTTTAAAGGTTCACTAGTGAGATTTTGTAATGATTTTCTTAGATCTGTGGATTTATAGTCTTCATCTGTTTACAAAAATTAGGTTATTGAGAGATTTTTTCATGAGTGACTAAGGTTTTCTTTCATTCTTTTTTCTTTGTATGCTTCAGCTGGGAGTTTTTATTGCTATATTTTCAAGGCCTTCAGTCTTTTCTTTTGTAATATGTAATTTACTGTTAAGCTTATCTAGTAAATTTTTATTTCATATTATGTGTTTTTTAAAGCTCTTCATATTTTTTCTTTAAAGTCACATATTTTATAATAATTGTTTTAAGGATCTCGTATGCTAATTATATCAACTTTGTCATTTCTGGATCTGTTTCTACTTACTAATGTTTCTCCTTTGTAGCATTCAGATTGAGGAAGCTTCTTTATATTGTAACCCTAGACTTAGGAAATGGATTTTGCTCGTTTCTTTTTCCTACTAATTAGTTTTCCTGTCTATACCCATTTATCACACTTTTGAAAAGTGAAAGAAAATATATGATTTATTTAACAGAGTAAATCTAATGTGAGCAATAAAACAATTAAAATGGACTGTTCTCTGAAATAGGATGCAATTATTACTTTTTTTTTTTTTGCTGTAATTTTCCTGGTGATGATTTTTGCTATATTTCTTATTTTTATTTACTAAACAAAACCATTTTGGAATTCCAGCAACATATGCCAATAGTGCCAGGATAATTCTAGGATCTCATCTTTTGCAAACAAATGACAGCCTCTCATGAACTGGTTTGGAAGCTCATGGGCAGCTTGTTACCTCAGAAGTTTCTAGTTGAAGAAGGGCTGCAGTTAGGGGCACCTGGGTGGCTCAGTCAGTTAAGCACCTGACTTCAGCTCAGGTTATGATCTCGCAGTCTGTGAGTTTGAGCTCCATATTCGAGCTGTGTTGACAGCTCCGAGCCTGGAGCCTGCTTCAGATTCTGTGTCTCCCTCTCGCTTTCTGCCCCTCCTCCACTCATGTTCTCTCTCTCTCAAAAATAAATAAACATTAAAAAAAATTTTTAAATGAAAATAAATTAAGGGACTGCAGTTTAAGTGGGTTGTATGGGCTTTTTGGTATAATAAAATATTTGAGTAATTCACACTCTTCTGAATATGTATAATATACACTAGGAGTTTTTAGGAACTTTAATTTAGGAACTTAATTAAGTTCCTTAGCATTCTGAATGTTTTCAAGATGTTTCTTATGAAAAATTTTTGTCCAGATTGATAGGTTGTATGATTGGAAAAAGAGCCCTGACTCTGATGTGGCTTCTACTTTAAAGAAGCAGAAAAAGAATACAAAAGATGAATTTGAGGAGCGAGCAAAGGCTATTATTGTAGAATTTGCACAGCAGGTAAGAAAACTTTCCCTTCTTATTGAAGAGCCTATATTATAGAATATTTTTCCTTTTGTTATATTGTCCTTCTAATAAAGCTAGCATTTTCACTAATACTGGTTCTGTTCCCCTATCACTGGCAAGTAATGATCTCCATTCTTTTCCCTTATCCCTTTTTAAGTTAGAAAGCTGATATTTCAAAGATCTTTGTAAAGTCTGAATGTTTAAATTTTAAAAATAAAGTTGACTGGGAAAGCCACTACTTTTCTGTGATACAACTAATACCTACAGGTTATACATGATCTGGAGTGTTTTTGAGGAGTTTCAGAAAGATGAGTAATTTGCTTATCTATTAGCTAGTCAGTCATGCTGTTCTGGATACTTCCTTCCAGTTTGGCCTTTTGGAATGATTTTGCTTTTCCTGTCTCTAGGGTTTGAATGCAGCTTTGTTTTATGAGAACAAGGATCCCCGTACTTTTGTGTCCTTGGTACCTACCTCTGCACATACTGGTGATGGCATGGGAAGTTTGATCTACCTTCTTGTCGAGTTAACTCAGACCATGTTGAGCAAGAGACTTGCACATTGTGAGGAGCTAAGAGCACAGGTTATGGAGGTAATGATCAGCTTTTCAGTTTATTTTCCCTTTTGTTTTTAACATGGAGGTCTTGGATGGGGATGTTTCTTACTCTTAGATTCAGTCAATATAGTGCAGCATATATTTCACTCCCTTTGCGATTATGTCTCTTAGGTTAAGGCTCTCCCAGGAATGGGCACCACCATAGATGTGATACTGATCAATGGGCGTTTGAAGGAAGGAGATACAATTATCGTTCCTGGAGTAGAAGGGCCCATTGTAACTCAGATTCGAGGCCTCCTATTACCTCCTCCTATGAAGGAATTACGGGTGAAGGTAAGCCTGGGTGGCAAGTGTTGACACACGGGGATGTGTACATTGTGTATAAGTTCTGCTGAGGTCCCTTCTTAACTGCGAGAGTTGGTTGGCTTAATATGCTCTCGCTCCTTGTCTTATTTTGAATCCCGCATACAGGATCATCTGTCAGAGTGGAGATGTGTGCAAGTTTTTATTTACCACCTAAGCTTTCCATGAAAACTGAAATGTATTATTTTGGTTCTACACTGCTAAGTAGTCTCTTACTAACATTTTTTATTATGAAATAAAACGTTAATACACAAAATTCCATAAGCATAGAAGACAAGTTTAACCAATTTTTAGGAAGCAAACAGGTAAAGAATCAGAACATTGCTGATATCCCGGAAGCCTGTGTGCTTCTTACTGATGTTAGTCCCTCCCCTCTCCCCACCCCTCCCCCCCATTCCCCCACATTCCTAAAAGTTAACTGCTTCCATTTCCATGATAGTAATTAATATCCTTTTTAAACAATACGTGAGTGTGGGGTTCTCAAAAATCTGTATGGACTTTATATATGTGGAGTCCTTTTCCATTCCTTTGTATCCGGCTTCTTTTGGTCAAAAAATACTTTTAAGATTTATCCATGTTGTTGCCTATAGCTACTGTTGATTTTTGTTGTTGTGTAGTATTCTACTGAATGAATATATTATGGTTTATCTGTTCTTCTGTTGATGGAAAGTGTAGGCTATCTCCAGTTTTAAAACTTTTATTATTACCAGCAGTGTCATTCCTACGAATATTCTTATATTATCTCTTGGTGTAGTTGTGCAAGTTTCTCCAGGGTGTATGCCTAGGAGTGAATTGCTGAGTCCTCACTTACACTTAGCTCCAGTTTTACTGGATAAAGCCATATTGTTGTCCACAGTAAGTCTAACAAGTTATACTTTCAACTGCAGTATATTAGAATTTTCATTATGTCACGTCTTGTCAGCTCTTTGATGCTGTCAGAGTTTAAAAATTTTTCCCGTCTGGTAGCCCATTGTTGTTTCATTTGGTACTTGCCTGATTGAAATATGGTTGGCTATTATTTTGTATGTTTATTAGCCATTTAAATTCACTCCTTTGTGAAATGTCCCTGTGTTCCAGCATTGTCTGTCTTTATTACAGAGTCATGGGATTTGTCTATGTAGTCAGGATACTAGTCTGTTAGTGGCTTGTATGTATTGTACCATCTTCTACTCTGTGACTTGTCTTTTTACCTTTTCTGTGGAATCTTATGAAACAAATGTTTGTTTATTGCTTTTTATGTTTACTTTAAGAAAAATTTCCCTATCCCAGTGTCATGAAAATATTGTCTCTCACATCATCTTCTATTAACCACTTTCAAATAAATGTGGTAACAAATATTTTGATCTTTGTAGAACCAGTATGAAAAGCATAAAGAAGTAGAAGCAGCTCAGGGGGTAAAGATTCTTGGAAAAGACCTGGAGAAGACATTGGCTGGCTTACCCCTCCTGGTGGCTTATAAAGAAGATGAAATCCCGGTTCTTAAAGTAAATTACTTTTTTAAACCTCCAAAGCTATTTGAGTTCTGCTGGTGTGTCAGTAGGGCACATGCTGGTAATGATGAATGAAGTGGGCACCTTTGTCTTTGTGAAGCCTTACCTGGTGGCTCATAGCAAACAGTTGATGCTTTTAGATTACTTCAGTTTACACAGCCCTGTGAATGAACATTAATATTATATAGACTAGAATTTTAAGGTACACATTTTATTTAAATAAAAAATGAAACAAAAGCTAGAAGCTATTCATGTTTTTTAAGATCAGAACATGCAGGGGTGCCTGGGTGGCTCAGTCAGTTGAGCATCCAGCTCTGGATTCTGGCTCAAGTCATGATCTTGCAGTTCACGAGTTTGAGCCCTGCATTGGGCTCCACGCTGACAGTACAGAGCCTGCTTGGCACTTTCTCTCTCTGCCCCTCCCACACTCTCTCTCAAAAATAAACAAACTTTAGATACCAGAATATGCAGACAGAACTCAAGATAATCTTGAAGTCATTTTAAAATTTGCCTATCTGTAGGAGCAGATGTCCACCGGAGTCTAGCATAGTTACACAGAGTCAAACTTTATGTACTCGCTTGCCAGAGAGAAGATGGCACTGTTCCGAGCACACGGCTCATCTACTACGCTGAGACCACTGTTATTCTTCAGGCAGCACCAGGTCACCACCATCAAGGAAGTGGCCACCTTAGAGCCAGTAAGAACAGGGCACACATTCCTCTTTGGCCAGTACCAACTATGGCATGAACACAGCTGTTGTAGTTATTTCTGGGGAGAATGTCTTAATCCCTAAAGGAGCAGTGACTGAGGAAAAGGGTGCTGAGGTTAGGGTATTTCAGTTAAGGCTTAAGGCAGTCAAGCAGACCCTTTAGGCTAGCACAACACATTACATTTATGTAATGCTTTTTAACTTTGAAAAGATTCTCATTTCATTCAGCTCACCCATCTACCTTATTTGCCAAGTACAGCAGAGGTTAAATAGATTTCAACATTAGTAATCTAAAGACAGATGTATGGGACACATTTCAGATATGGGCCCTGAATCTCCTTCTCCATTCCAGTACAGGTTCTGCTATGCCTTACTTTTTCTTAGGCTTGCTTTCATGTTTTCAGGTAAATACTTAATTAAAAAGAGAAACACAGCCTTACTATAAGCTGCTGATGATAGAGATATATTTACAACCTTGTCAAATCTAATTTCTTTTCAAGGACGAGTTGATCCATGAGTTGAAGCAGACACTAAATGCTATCAAGTTGGAAGAAAAAGGAGTCTATGTCCAGGCCTCTACACTGGGATCTTTGGAAGCTCTACTTGAATTTCTGAAAACATCAGAAGTGCCCGTAAGTAATCCTACCTGACTCCACGGGAGTCCGTGGTAGTCATGGTTTGTAGTGCTATTTCCTTTACCTGACACAGACCATTAAGCTCAGAAACTCCCTTTCTACAGTATGCAGGAATTAACATTGGTCCAGTCCATAAAAAAGATGTCATGAAGGCCTCAGTGATGTTGGAACATGATCCTCAGTAAGTAATTTCTCTCCTGCTGTGAAGGCTTTAATATTACCTATTTTCTTCAACCTGTCCTACCTGACATATTCTGTGTTTAATTGAATGATCTTTATTGTGTTTGAACCTTTCAGGTACGCAGTGATTTTGGCCTTTGATGTGAGAATTGAACGGGATGCACAAGAAATGGCTGATAGTTTAGGAGTTAGAATTTTTAGTGCAGAAATTATTTATCATTTATTTGATGCCTTTACGAAATATAGACAAGACTACAAGAAACAGAAACAAGAAGAATTTAAGTAAGTTCGTGATTTTTACTTATTTTGGGTCTTCGAATTGCCAAATACAGGTTTCTCCCACTATCCGAAAGTAGAGCATTCCTGTGAAACCTTCTGTAAGCCGAATTGGCATATAGTGAAGAAGTAATTACTGTTAATTTATATGGAAAATTTTTTGAGCACTCCCTTCTGATACCTTAGGACACATCTTGATAACAGATAAAATCGAAATGAAGCCCAGATGCTCACAGACCTTGCTCACAGCCCTGGCAGCATGATGCTGAGATGTTGAGTGTGGTTCTTGGGAAGAAGTTTGGTGGGGCCACTCTGGGGTGCCCACCGCCTCTTTAACGGTTCACTGCAAAACAAATGCTAAACATTTTTCCTTTTCGCCTTTTTTCATAAAAGCACAAATCCTCCTCTTTTGGTTAGGGAAAGCAGGTACTAACATAGGTCTTTATAAAAGCAAAGTGGTGTCATGTGACCTTTCAAAATGTAGGGGATACCTGTATCGGAAAGGTGTGTGGACAGTGGAAGCATGGCATTTGCTCATCTGGAAGAGGCGGCATCCTGAAATGATGTGTTATAAACCATAAATGCCCATCTGAGGCATTCCAGCAGTGTTAACAAATCCTCTGTGTAGCCTTTTATTTTTTAATTTTTAAATTGGCAGGTCTGGGTCTCATTATTGATTAGCAGTTGCTAAAATTATCTTGTTGGAGTTCCTTATCTGGGATTACATGGGAAGGAAGGAACAAAATTAGAACGTGGGAGGTGAGGAAATGGAATAAGGTGAGGTGTTCCATGGGAAGAGAGCTTGTTCCTCCAGCAGACCTCACAGCTTGCCTGGTATAGGTGGCATTGCTGCAGGTGATTGAGGAGGCAGCAGTAACCTTGACCAGGTTCCCTACTCTTGCACCTCAGGGGAGACCGCCATGAACTCACGAGAAGTAGGGTGAAGTGCTGAAAAGCAGAACAGAGCAGGGAAGGCCTAAATCAGGAGGAAGAGCAGTGTGACAAGCAGTGTGGTTGGGGACAGCTTCCCTCCATAGGGTCTCTTGTTCAAGCAGAGATCTGAAGGGAATGACTTGAGCCTCCCAGACACACAGGGAGTTGTCCAGGCAGAAGGACAGCACTGGGAGGCAGCCACATCGAATCTGGCAGAGAACAGTAGGAGATGAGGTCAGAGAAGTTGTGGGACTCAGTAGGCCCCTTGGAGGATTTTAGGAAGGCAGCAAGGAGTTTTATCAGGCACCCAGTATTCCAGGCAAAACCTGAGAATGGCTCAATTTGGGGTACATATTTAAAGTGAACTACCAGGTGAGTATTGGGATTTAGACTGGGACATGCTCCCTTGAAATCGTGAAACCACAAGTGAAAAGACTTTGGTTAAGAAAACTAGACACTGTGAAAGACTTGAAGCTCATGCTCAGTAAGTGGCCTTTGGGTCACCTGGTTTGGGAATATGGTAGAGAGAAGGTGACTGGTTTGATGCCTGTGTGGTCCCCAGAGCCAACTGCCTGTGTGCCTGACCGTGGGTCCTATTGAGGTTCTCAGCTCCATCTAAATTTTGGGGCAGAGACTTCGCATGCTCCTGTGATGCAGCTTCTTCAAGACTTGGGAAGTGACAGCACAGAGGGAAGGAGGGGAAGGGGATGGCGAGGGGATGATGCACCCAGGACCGGAGACTGGACCATTGTGGACACCACCAAGGTCATTCTGCAGCGTCCTTCCTGCTTTTCCGGCACCACCTGGAAGTGCTTTTATCTGACAGGGGAAGCCTCATATTCATATTTTTAGGTTTAAGTGATTTTTGTCTGCTTCAAAATTTAGTGTTTTTTTTTTTTTTTTCCTCCTCCTTTTAGGCACATAGCAGTATTTCCCTGCAAGATGAAAATCCTCCCCCAGTATATTTTTAATTCTCGAGACCCAATAGTGATGGGAGTGACTGTGGAAGCAGGTCAGGTGAAACAGGGGACACCCATGTGCGTCCCTAGCAAAAATGTAAGTTCTCGTTGTACTTTCAAATCAAGTGTGGTCTCTTAAAAGCAGTAAAATGGGGAGGCCAGGAGTGGTGACAACAAGCAGAAGAGTTTGTCACCTTCTGTGATTTATCCCTTAACTACGAGTGTTCCTTAATCAGTGTTAATTCTTAGCACCAGGTATCGGTGCTTCAGCAAAAGAAAGTTGCAAGGTACTTTAACTTACTGCCCTTTTGAAAACTTTTTGAAGTTTCAAGCCTAGGGGAAAATAAAGAACAGAGTAATGAACACCCACATTCCCTTCCCCTAAATTAGCATCGTACCTAAGAAAAATTAACATTAACTCAATAATGTCCTATAATTTATAGTCCTCATTTGCATTTCACCAGTTGTCCTGAGGGCCTTTTTTCATCATTGAGAGAGAAAGTGCATGTGCATGCACGCATAAGGCAGGGAGAGAGAATCCCAAGCAGCCTCCTTCCATCAGCACAGAGCTCAACGCAGGGCTCAATCTTATGAACCATGAGATCATGGCCTGAGCCCAAATCAAGAATCACACACTTGACTGAGCTGCCCAGGTGCTCTGTCCCAAGTGTCTTTAATGCCATCTGCTGACCTGGTCCAGGATTCCTTCAAGGTGCACTGCATTTGGTTATTATGGGTTTTAGTCTCAATAGGAAGAGCCCCCATCCTTTGGGGAGAGCCCTGTTCTTTTGCAGATCATTTCTCAACTTGGATCTGTCAGTTTCCTCCTCATTAGAGGGAAGTTACAATTAGAACAGATACTGCATGCAAAGATGCTACCGTGTGCCTCGAGCCTCACCACACAGGCTTCCTTACTGTGGCAGCACCTTCGTTTACTGAGTAGGGTGCTGTTGGCTGAGGATAGCCATTAGAACCACATCTTTCTGCCTTGGATTATTAAGTAATCTCTGGGGGCACTTTGAGTACTTGTGAATATCCTGTTTCAACAACCTTTATTCTTGTAGATTTAATAATTGGTAATCCTTGCCTAAGTTTATAAAACTGTGATTCCCCCCACCAACACTTCTGTAAAGAACCTGTCTCTCCCCTGAGCTTTTCATTAAGTATGTCATACACACTCGGTTAGCTTTTTTAAAAATCTGATGTTCTAATCCATTACCAATATTTTTGAGATCCCCCTCCCACACACACACACACACACCCATTTGTCCATTCTGGTCAGTGGGAACCCATTCAAACTAGCTACTGCAGACTGCCCTGGACACATAACTCTTGGAGCATCTTCTTCCTTTCTGGTGTAGGGAGATGCTCTAGGCTCATCTAGTACTTTCCCTGCCCCAGACCTGGTTCCTTTAGTGGGAGATGGCACTTAGAAGTCATCTGAGCACTAGGACTTGTTGTTTCTAGGAGTTGTTGCTTTTATACCAGTTCAGTGGACTGAGGAAGGACATTTATTTGCAGTGATTATCTCCTCTGTGGCTTTGGTCACACATTCTCTCTCTCCTCTGTCCCTTCATAAGCAGGCAGCAGAGTGGTTTTCTCCTGTACTGTAACTGAGATCAGGTTGCTCACAGCTTCTCATCCTCAGAATGAAATGCCAAGGCTCTAACCTCGGCCCGCTTGGCCCCACAAGATGTATCCCTGGCTGCTGCTCTGCCATAATCCCTTTGCTCACCATACTGACCACTCCAAACTCATTCCTGATTCAAGTTTTAGGCCTGCCCGTTGTTATTATGGCACTTGTCATGAGAAAGGGTAGAGCAGAGATAGTAAACCACATTGAATTGATAGGGTACTTTTAAAGTTGTTTAAAGCATATGAATGATCTCCTTTTGTCCTTATAGTCATCTTGTGAAGGGCACAGGGGGTGTGGTGGGGTCATCCCTACTTTACCAATGAAACACACTGTGATGACGGATGAAGGGTCACAGAGCCAAGGCTTTTAAACTGGCTCTTTTGCTCCAGTTTTTATTTTAGCTGTCCAGGTTGCAGTGCCTGTGACTGGCATGATTCCTCTGCTTATATTGCAGTTCTTATTTTACAGTTTGTTGACATTGGAATAGTAACGAGTATTGAAATAAACCATAAACAAGTGGATGTTGCAAAAAAAGGGCAAGAAGTCTGTGTCAAAATAGAACCTATCCCTGGTGAATCTCCCAAAATGTATGGAAGACATTTTGAAGCTACAGACATTCTTGTCAGTAAGGTAAGTGTCTTCATAGAAGTGGCCCATTTTAGAGAAATTGGGGGTCAACTCTTCTCTGGTTACCTTTGCACAGTAGCTCTCAGGGCCGGATGTTTGAACTTTTACAGTCCAGCAGGACTGGATTCTTCTTCAGGGCATGACCTATAACGCGGCCTTCTCTGTGTTGAGGAAGGGGCCTCCTAACAGAGTTAGAGTGCCTGCTAGGACTTGCAGAGATTTACTACTCTGAAAGGCAGACAGGTACGGCATTCGTTATTTTGGCCAAGGTTTCTTTTTAATGAGCAGTAGCTGGTGTCAGCCTTGGGCCACGTGCTTTTTTTGGCATGTGGTGGTTGCACTGTTGTTGACCCTGTTTGTGCCTCGGGCTTGCAGATCAGCCGGCAGTCCATCGATGCCCTCAAAGACTGGTTCAGAGATGAGATGCAGAAGAGTGATTGGCAGCTTATTGTGGAGCTGAAGAAAGTATTTGAAATCATCTAATTTTTCCACATGGGGCAGGAATTGGAATAAATGAAATATTATGTCATAATACCACCAAGAAAAAACAAGACAAAAAAATGGAACGGATGTATCTGGACACTGATGAACTTAAGTATGGAAGGAAAAAAATAGGTGTATAAAATGTTTTCCATGAGAAACCAAGAAACTTACACTGGTTTGACAGTGGTCGATTACATGTCCCCACAGTTCCAACGTGCCTGTTCACCTGCCCACTCCTTTCCCAATCCTTCTCTACTGGCTGCTGTTTTAAAGTTTGCCCTAACCCAAATTTGGATTTTTATTACAGATCTAAAGCTCTTTCAATTTTATACTGATTAAATCAGTACTGCAGTGTTTGATTAACCAGGCTTCTGCAGATTTTGTGATTCTTGGGACTCTTTTGATGTAAGAAATACTTTATTTATGCATATCCTTCCCACAGTGATTTTTTTTTCCCCCCAGCATTCTTCCGCCATATGCCCTTAGGAATTTTTTAAAATAGAAATTTAGGCACTCTGCTATTTCTTTATCTGCTTTGTGTGAAACCATGGTGTAAAAGCCTAGCTGGCTGCTATTTACTGCTTGTATAGTCCTGAGAGTCCACTGTAATCAGCACAATTCTGAACTACCAATAAAGAAAACAGACATCCCTTAGGCTTCCATGCTAGCGTAGCTTCTCTCCATGAGTGAGTCATCAGCCTCAGTGTACTACCTTGTGTACCAGCACACGCTAACATTAGGATTTTCTAGGACACACTAGAACCAAGATGGATATAAAAATTCTACCATGCATACATTTCCTGATGGGGCAATCAAGTAGGGAACTGTTTGGGCTTAGTGCTTCTAAGTTGTTGCAGAAACTGACTTGTTCATATATCAGTTACTGGATTTTAGCATGTGGGAAGTCCACATGAAGATCTATTCCTTCCCCCATTATAAGAAATCTGTTAGTGTGAAATTAATTCTTCTAACAGATCTCTAGTAACTATTGAGAGAGAGAGCACAGTGTTGAAGTCAATGTGGGGTGTGTTTTAAAGAAAATGTTCCCAAGTGTTCCCTGGCGTAGATTTATGAACTATATTTTTGAAGTATTACAGCATAACTAACATAGCATAGAAAAATACTTTATATACATTTGAAAATCTTCTTCAGTACTACTGAAGTTTCTCTAGGGACGGTAGAGGTGGAGACACCACCGCTAAGCCATCTGTGGGACATAATTTTCCCAAGAAAAATTTAATTATGTGTGTGTTCTAATTTAAAGTATGTAAATCCCTCCACTTGGAAGAAGTAAAGAAGGTTTTCATAACATGCTCCTGTGTTCATGCTTGGGGACAAAAGTGATAAAATTATTTAGAAGCTTTACCCGGAACAAGTAGAATCCCATTCTGGGACCTCTCGGGAATTTCAGAGCTTAGCATGGAGCCTCTAACAGTCCGGCTTGTAGGTTTCTCAGCCTTTAAACACAATAAACAGTTCAGGATTTGCTTCCTAAAGGATTCACAAAAAGGAGCCTGTACAAAATATACATACAGTTCTTTATTAAACAACTGTAAACACTTCACTGTAAAAATCCATAAAACTTTATAAACAAACATTCTGTAAATAGAATCTATGCTACAGTAAAAGAACACAATTATTTACATGCAATACTGACAAATTTGGCACTTATTGAAAAGAAATGTACAAAACACTTGCTTAAAAAGAAATTTAAAATTATAAAAACTCAGAGCATTACTATCATGCACTTTGCAAATACCTCACAAGCACTTATGGCACAGCTAGTGGAGAGCACCAGGCTCCCTGGTAATATTTATGTAACTTTTAATGTGCTTCCATAAGTCTGTTGTAAAACCACCTGAACATTGTCAAGAATAAAGTCAAATGCCATATTCCAAACCGATTCCACCGACTGCTGCATCAACCTAAAGGTGGGTTAAGAAAAAACTTTAAGTAAAAAGACTCCTCCAAGAATCAGTTTAACATCTCCTTAGGGTCATAAACATTTTTAGGTAAGAATCAATTTTGGCCCAAACCTCAGAACACTTCAAAGTACTTAGTATGGTTTGAAACTATATAAACCTCAACGGGAACAATCTTTGATCTTCTGGCAGTTGCTTGGGATTCAAAACAAAGGTTACCCCCTTTTCACTAACTCTTTAGTTAACTGATTGCCCCCAAATGTCAAACTTGCTCTGTGCCTCACCTTAAAAGTAGCTGTGTGAGATGCCCCATTTTGTCCTTTAGATAAAAGTATTGAATAATTACCTTTTCATGTACTTTATTACTAGATCCAGTTTTTCCAAATCTTTTTCCTCTATTAGGTCAGTACAGTATTTCACAACTTGCAGAATGTCTTCCTCCATTGGATCTAGAAAGGAAAATCCTCAGTAAGGACCAGCCTGCTTGCATGAAGGAGAACTGCATCTCTACAAACTACCCCCAACTTCTAGCCATCCAACCAGTGGTCTATAGTATAGAGCTTTTCAAAGTCAGTCCCAGAGTTTCAAAGGTTACAGGGTGGCTGGTTTTGGCTTACCAGATTCAGAAAAGAGTTGCATTTATATAGCCGAGTCTGGTTCAAGTTCCAAAATTTTAGAACCATTACCTCTCAGTCTGTGGCTGTCACACCAGCCAAGCCCACCTGAAATGGTAGTTATCCACTCTTTGAGCAAGGTCTTCACGTCACTGAATTCAACAGCTCCCGCTAGGTTGGGTGCTGGGGGTCTCACGTGGCCAGACGGCTCAGGCTGCAAACCAGAAGGGCCTGGCACACCTGAAGTGGAAGCAGAGAGTTCTCCCTGTTAAGAAAACAAATGACAAAAAGTGCTATATTTACATAACATCAAGTACATTAAGATCTGATAAAAGGTCAAAGCTTAAAAAGTATTAAAAAGATTACCAGAGGTTTCTCAGAAGCGAGACCTTCATGTTTCAGAAACCCATCGATTAACTTCTGGGGACTCCCACAAGCCCCTGGAAGAGTTTTCACAGGGCTATTAAGCAACTTGTTTTTCAAAGGGCTCTGAATCTTTTTTGGGGAACTGACAGGATTTTTTTTCTTGTTCCGTTTCTTTTCTTTCATTGCTGCTGGTTTTAGTTGATGTAACGGATTCTTTGGCACTAAAAAAGTATGAACGTGGTATCTTCAACAACATATGTCTGGATAGTACCATGCAATCTTTCTTTTAAATACAGACGCTGCATGTGCACGCACACACACACCAACACAGGCCTCTTACCAAGACCGTATTGGAGGCAGTAACTGGATGAAAGCGCAGGCTGTAGGACACCCACTATCTGTGCCCACTTTCTTTGGGGCACTAAAAATCTTATCTTTTGGGTATTGCTTATCTATAAAGAGGGGGGGGAGCTGTAAAGATTAAATGAAAATTCAACAGTTCAGGCATTGTTGGAATACATGTTCAGAACCTTTCTTTCAGATTTTCTTATTTTTTTAACATTTATTATTGAGAGACAGACCAAGCATGAGCATTGGAGGGGCAGAGAGGGGAGGACACAGAATGTGAAGCAGGCTCCAGGCTCTGAGCTGTCAGCACAGAGCCCGATGCAGGGCTCGAACTCATAAACTGCAAGATCATGACCTGAGCCGAAGTCGGATGCTTAACTGACTGAGCCACCCAGGCGCCCCTTTCATTCAGTTTTAAACCTATACTCTGATCTGTCAGTCTTGACATGTAGTCAAAAGACTTCTGGTGGTAACTCAAACATTTAAATTCATTCATTCATTCATTCATTCATTCATTCATTTTATTTATTTGAGAGTGTGAGCAGTACAGGGAGAGAGACTCTTAAGCAGGTTTCATGCTCAGCACAAAGCCTTACACACAGGGCTCAATCCCACAACCCTGACATTATAACCTGAGCCATCCAGGTACCCCCAGACTACTTTTAAAGTAAAGGCATGGAAGTCAGAAGTTACACAACTCCAGCTAGGTCTAGGACAACACTTACCTGCATCATATACTTCTTCTGCTCCAATACAAAGAGCTCTTAACATGATTAGCAGCTTAGATGTTGGCCATTAATCTGCTACAATAATCATACCCTACCAATGACCTCATTTCCCTCATCTTCACTTGTGTTACATGTCCCTTCCCACGCTTATGCTTACCAGATGCAGCAGCTGACTGCTGGTGAACGGCATTCTCTCCCTGCCTTTGTCTTTGATCATATGCTGCCTTCAGCTCCTTCTGAAGCTCAGCAGGAAGGGCAGCAAACACCTCAGGGTCCACCTAGTGGAAACGAGAAGGTTCAGAGTCAAACTTGAGTTGACTCTTTTTTCACAAAACAGACTGTTTTCAAATCATGCTTTTCTGATCTGTACGAATTCTTACTAGGGCCTCAATATTCTGAGTAATAACTGACTTAAAAAAAAAAAACACCACTGCAGAACCACCAGGGCAAGAAACACCACTAGGAAATGAGAAGTGGGGTGCCAGAGTGACTCCGTCAGTTGAGCCTCTGACTCTTGATTTCGGCTCACAGGTTGTGAGATCAGGCTCAGCGCTGACAGCATGGAGTCTGGTTGGGATTTGCCCCCTTCTCTATGCTCCTCCCTCGGTTGCACGAACTCACTCTCTCAAAAGAACTTTAAAAAAGATGCTTCCCCCCGCCCCCACCAAAAAAAAGAGAAGCAAACCCAAGAAAATAGGTTTACGTGTACTTTTTTTTTTTAAAAAACACCAAACTTAGATTGTGTTATTGTCTCTAGTCTATGATTATACATCTCCACCTAGCTATTTATTTTTTAATGTTTATTTTTGATAGAGTGTGAGTGGAGGAGGGGCAGAGAGAGAAGATAACAGAGGATCTGAAGCGGGGTCTGGAGCTGACGGCAGAGAGCCCAACACAGGGCTCAAACTCATGAACTGTGAGATCATGACCTGAGCTGAAGTTGGACCCTCAACTGACAGAACCACCCAGGTGCCCCGCCTCCACCTAGTTATTTAAAATGTGGCCCAGTGGTCTTCCCTGGCCAAGAAAATAAGAACTGAATGTGTTTCTTACTTCTGGGTGGAAATTTTAAGCACCTACATACCATGTCCTCCTTCTCTGGGAGTCCATGTCCTTTAGATGATGTAGAAATGAGCCAGTGCCTTGAGCCCCAATGGATATGGGGCCCAAGAGTTTATGGGGCCCAAGAGCTACCATGAGTTTATGGTCCAAAGGAAAAGAAATGAGATCTGCCCGGAGCATATGTAGGGTGAAAGGTCCCTAATTTAACTCACCTGTGAAAATGCTGGCAGGGCTATGACATTGATTCCTGCATCACTGTTAGATTCTTGAGGTTCTGGTATTTGTAACAAAACTGTCCCAACTGGTTGTGGCAAAATTCCTGTATTACAGCCATTTACTGGCTCTTTCTTTTTGTCGCCATGCAGCTCTCCTTGCTGAACAGCACAAACTTGCTCTACTTGTTCCCGGAGATCAGGTGGAAGTGCTTCTAAAACAGACTGATCAAGCTATAAAATACCACATGAGTCTGAAGTTAAAGCGTGTTCAGAGAGGAAGTGGTAGGAGTGTTAATGTAGCACTTTAATTTCAATTTGAACATCTCAGACAACATGAGGCGCAGAGAAGCAGGATAGGAAAGGTAACCCCTCAAAGCAGCACATTTTTGGAATGTCTTTGGCTTTTTGCCATCGGGGCCTCAGTAGTAATGTGGAGTCTGGAGAGACCAGCATACAACTACGGGCAGTACCACTGGATCAGGCAAGTCCAAATATACTCATTGTATCTGTACTACAACAGGGGCAGACAGAGCCTTTGTCAAACTTGGATCTCAGACCCCTCCCAAGGGCAGGGACAATGCCTATGGGGTACATCACATTTTTGGAATGAATGGGACAATGGAGTCCTGGGTCAGAAGTTTACCTTTCAGACAGGAGACTATCTGCCCCCAAATACAAAAACTTCTAGTTCTGACAACAGCAAGTTAGAAAAAAGGGATTGTAGAAACTAACTTTTCTTTGGCCTACATACCAGAATCCTCTGCCCATCGGTGCACTTCCATTTAGAGATGGAATCCTATAAATTGGGTAGGCCAATCTTCTACTTTGCCAGGATCAACTATTTTTGGATAACTCAACAGCAACTGGGACCCAATGCCAGCTGATTAGAGCTGTCCCTTTCCCAGCCTCACAGCTGGCATGTCTGTTTCCTTCAGCCTCCTACTATTCAGTGAAGCATAGAAATGGACTTTCCCAATATATATTGAAGTGCTATCTTAACCTTACAAGGAGCAAAAATTCCAAAAGTATTCCACGTTTACAGCCCATACCAATGGAATTACTCGCTTATGTTAGGAAAATCATTCACTCTATAGAAAGGATGGTCTGCAAATGCTGCAAGAAAAACCTTGGACATGGGCCCCTACTGATGATCACAAAGCGATACTGCTGAAAAGAGTGGAGTCCCTGTGATTATTGCTGCTACAAAGAGGTAAAGTGGCTACTGACGGGCAGGTGCAGAACTAGCTTTCATCCATGTTCTACAACTTGCAAGAGTCGCTGATCTTTGCAAAAGCACCACCTTTCCCCTAACCTGATTATTTCCCATATGGAGTTCTGTAACACCATGAGCTGCCTGTGATCTACCCTGACAAGTACCCTCTCCCCTTCTCAGCTATGCTGTTACCTAAAAATGTCATCCCTACTTTAAAACTGCTGTTGCACTTAAATCACACTCAGAACTATAAAAATATACCTGGGAAGGTGATGGAACCTCAATACTCAGGTTAAGTCTTGATTTTAAACTGATGGGAGAATGTAGACCATTCCATTTCCCTGAAGACTCAGCTTTGCTAGTAACAGGATTGACACTTGATGTCAGATGTGTTGAAAAAGATGGCAAGAAAGTGCAATTTCTAGAGGCAGATGATATTTCCAGATCCATAGCAGCCAGAAATACTGAAAGTATAGAAAATACATAAAGTAGCTTCTTCGTATCATCGGGGACAGAATGGCATGGATTACTTTAAGCCATTTTAAGTAAAACAAACCTATACTATCGATTCATCATAATCCAGAATGTCCGTTTGTTTCTTAAAAAGTCACAGAGCCATGCCAGACAACTGTTGTATTAACAAGAACCACACTGATGCCCACTGACCTTCTTTGTGCTCCTCTTCTGTGGATTTCTTCGCTTTCTGAACCTGGAAGAGATCCAGGACAGAGTGTGACCCGCCAGGAAGAACTGATGGACGAGTGGGGCATGAAGAAGGGTCTGGGTTGGTCGGAACCAACTGATTCACGTGAATCCCAACCTAGAACCAGAGTTGAAAATGTGTTTCCAGGAAAACTAAAGCAAGAATATGAATTCAACTAAGCAAAATTCTCAGCTATTCCTTTTTAGAAAGATCTTCTAGATCTATTTCTATAATAAAAAATTAAAGTATTCAAAGAGCCTTCTACATGATTTATTACAAAAACTGTATCTATACTAGCTAGTGAGCAGTTATTCACCTCAATCTTGGAGTTATCCATTTCTATCTAAATATACTGTAATCTCTTCAGAATCAGAAAAATCCAAAAAAGTGTAATACTATATCCCACTGAAGTTCTAATCAACTAAATTTTTAAGATTAAAAACAAAAGATCCTATAGGAACAGTCTACTTGCAACCTTACTTCCCTTACCATTTTTCTGTTTTAAATGAAGAACTTTTCAAACAAGTGGGTTTGGGGGGTGGGATGAGCAGTGCTCTGGGTACACCATGGGCTCTCAAAGACTGTACCCCTCACCCCGCCCCACACTACCATAAAGCCTTACTGTAATAGTATTTCAGGGAGTTTTGATCATGTCTGGTTTAGTAATTCTTTAATCCTTCCACAGATACCACACCAATAACTGCCTTTCACTCACATATGAGCACACACACAACAGAACCTACAAAGGTTTATCCTTAAGAAAATTAAGGTTTTTACATTTTTTAATATCCTCTCACCTATCCATCCCAAAGGCATGTTTGTGGTGGTAAATTCTCCCTTCTAGAGCATCAACAGACACAGAATAAATTTTGGATTAAAAGGGACCTTAACGATATAAGTATTATTTGCAGTTCCACACTCTTCACAGTCCCATCTACCAATGAGAACCAGAAGCAGGATAATGTATGTAAAATAAGCCCTTGGTTAATTGAAAGACACTTATAAAAATTCAAGATACAAAATTATTGTAGGCAGAAAACAAAACGAAGAGCTGTCAGAACAAATTTGACTCTTCTCTGAAAAATAACAAAATCAGGTCAGAGGAGAAAGTCCAGAGTTTTTCAGTTTCTATTCTGGTATCATATCAAAGAAGCTGAAAATCTCATAAACCCACTACCCACTGCCATGACCATTCTCAGATCAAACCTTAAGTGAGAAAAACATTACAGAAAGTCAGAATTTTAAAATGTTATATACTCACCCCTCTCATATCCGATATATTTAGTTTCATTGTATGAAACATGTTTAGTGTAGCTTTTCCAATTATCTTTGCACTATCTGTTGCCTGGTCAAGAGTTACAGTCCTGTAAATGACAGAATTAACTTTAACGGAGCAAAAGCTACATTCCATACATATTCACTAGTACCTCACGAGTATGGAACAGTTTAAAGAGATATAGGAAAGCTGTAAAGAAAGTTACAAAAACAGTTTAAGTAATTAAGTAGAAAAGATAATCCTTAAAAATGAACACAAGAGTCCCCCCACTTCAAGGAAGCCAGTATAACAAATTAATTACACTGACAGCCAGGGTGTAAAAGAAAAACCATATAGAACACTGGGACTTTGAGTTACAGGCTAATGAAGACCTGGCCAACTAAAAATAAACTGGAAAACATTTTTTAAAAAGATGTATTTTAGTTAATGCATATACAAATACAAACATTATGTTGCAACCAAAGCATGAATATAAACATGAAGTTTTAGATTCCAAGAGAAGTCTTAGGTTCCAAGATTCTCTATGTTGAGGTATAAAAGATGAATCCCCTGTGTTTTAGTTCTTGATTCTACTTTTATCATGTCTGAAGTAAAGCCACTACATAATTTCAACATGTGAATGTGCATTAACAATTTCTTAGAGGCTCTAGAAATCAATAAAGAAATGCATGAACAACAATGACAAAGGAAACATGGTGGCACCCTAAAACCCAGCAGGACCAGAATAGATCTTTAAGAATTCTAGAAGAAAGGAGACTGCATTATTAGGTGCTAAGAACTACTTTTATTGTATTTATTTTCTCAGTACCATGAGGACATCATGTACACCCATGAAAGGTACCAGTTTTTCAAGGAAAATATTTACATTGATTTGTTACCTTAATTACATTTATTTAACACAAATAAATACAGAAGAACTTAAAAGCAAGGTTTTTAGTGGACTGGTGGTTTAAACACGTTTATATTTCTCCTGAACACCACTTAACTATTTTAAAATGAGTTTTAAATGGCATAAACTCCTAAAAAATCTAAACAGGAGAGGAGACAAGAACAGAGGACCAATGTTAACTGTAACTCAGAACACTGAAAGCGTATCAGTAAGTATTAAATTACCAAATATGCCTGCTAAATGCCTAAAGCAAGGCACCAACTTTAGATAAGCCAATTTATGCTACAGAACCTCAGAAACACTCAGTGATTAGAGGTGCCAGGTACCAGTGAAGGGGGCGAGAAGGGACCAAGAATGTGCACGTGCAGCAGACACATAGATCGCCCCTCCTCTGGGATTTTGTACACGCCAATGTCGATGCTGAGAGCCAGGGGACATCATGCATGGCCACGGAGAGAGGGAGGCACCTTGCTCAAAAGCAGCATGCATTCTTCCTTCCCACCTACACTGCTCTTCCTATGGAGGAACCAGAATGCTGGCTGCCATCTTCACACGTGCTCACCCACTGTAGGCAGGAGATGGGAAGATTTCATGTGGGGCATGAAATAAGACAGATAGTTGAAGAAAACCTCCAATATAAAAACAGTCAAAAGAGAAAGAAGGAACTGGAGAAACAAGTGACAAAGGGAATAGAAGAATATTTAAGAGATAAGAGATAATATTGCATCTGTGAAATAACAGATGCTATATTTAAATGTCCAAAGAATTTTTAAAAAATACTCAGAAGTTTAAAATGTTGGTAGAAATAATAAATTAATATGGACAAAGTACCTGGCACAAAGATAAAGACCAAACAAAATTCCAGAACCTGAGTTAAAGAGAAAATCCTGAAAGTTCCAGAAAGAACAGATCTGTAAAGAACAGGCAATCAGAATACTGGACTTCTCCAAAGTAATCATGAAAAAAAGGGGACAATGGAATCTTTAAATCAGGAGAAATAATTTCTAACTAGAAGTTATAACTTTTAAGTCAACAAAACTACTGAGCATTAGCACAGACAGGTTCAAAAACAATTTATGCCCATGAACTCTTTCTCAATAGACACTAGGATGAGGAGACCAGGGATCAACAGATCACAGAGAAGGGATACCCCAAGACTCCCACTTTATAGTAGGTCTTAAACTAATCCTGATTGCATTTAGCTTGCTGGAGGGCCCCAAGTAAAAAGATCAAACCAGTTGATTCTGGTGTACTGAAACACACTAGGAGGGACTTTGGAGATAAACTCAATGGCAAATTCACACACACAAAAAAGCCAACAAATAAAACAAGATGCTCAGAACTCCAGGAAAAACAAGTTCAACAAAAAAGGGAATGAGGTCACAGTGGACTATATGCTCATCTACATACAGTGTGCACATGATCATAATAATGTTAACACTGCCTGGGGGCAAAGGAAATGTGCATACAGGGGAAACAGCAATAGGCAATGAAAGAGCAGTAGTGCAAGGGACTGTGTGTGTGTATAAAATTCAAATTAAAAATACATATACACAAAAGAACTCCAAGGGGGAAAAAAGTCTTTGCCCAAAGGAAACTGTTAAGAGAAAATTTTTCCGTGTGATAATCAAGCCACAGATCTCAACCTACATAGGGCTCTTTGACATGCAATTTAAAATGGAATCCTTTCTCTTACAGTATTATAACCTATCAGAGTCTGCAAGGCACATGACTGCCGTGTATCTTTTGATCAGGGCCCATTACAAGAGGTAACAGAATCATGGACTGTGGACTACCACTGCTTAACTCAGCCCAACATTACTTCAGTGGGGACTACGGCAGGCGCCCACAGCCTGTTTCTGTAAAGAACCAGAGAATGAATCGCCTGTGCTTTGTGGTTCCTCTCACATGGTCTTCACTCTTTACAAACTTTCATAGAAGAATCATTCTTGGCTCACAAAGACCACATAAAAACAGGCCCAAGGATGGATATGGCCCACAGGAAAGAGTGTATCAACCCCTGAATTAGAGGAAATACAAGGTCAGTGTTATAATATTTCATAATCCCACACCTAAAGCCTTCCTCAGGCAGTTAGAACGCTACCAAAATGTTAAGTTTAAGTTAATGGTTTATAACCGATCTGCATTTTGGTAACATTTATAAAATTACACTTGTTCTGATTCATCATGTGTTCTTTTTCATTATCATCTTATCCAAAGTTAGTATTTTAAGGGCACAGCAAAATGTACATTTTATACACAGGTGTTTTTTTTTTTTTAACATTAAAAATTTTTTTTTTTAATTTTTTTTTTAAATGTTTATTTTTGAGAGAGAGAGACAGCATGAGCAGTGGAGGGGCAGAGAGAGAGAGGGAGACAGAATCAGAAGCTGGCTTCAGGCTCTGAGCTTGAACTCACAAACTGTGAGATCATGACCTGAGGTGAAGTCAGATGCTTAACTGACTGAGCCACTCAGGGCCCCCCCCCCCCAATTTTTTTTTAATGTTTATTTTTGAGAGTGGAAGGGAGGGAGGGAGGGAGAGAGAGAGAGAGGATGAGCAGGGGAAGGGCAGAGAGACAGGGAGACACAGAATCTGAATCAGCCTCCAGGCTCTGAGCTCTTAGCAAAGAGCCTGATGTGGGGCTCAAAACGACAAACCGTGAGATTGTGACCTGAGCCAAAGTCGGACGCTTAACTGACTGAGCCACCCACCTAGGTGCCTCTACACAGTAGGTTTTGAACTGTCCTGTGGTCACCAAACAAAGAGTCCTCATCTTGTGAGAGATAAACACTGAGATACCTATGGAAGAAACAAGACTGTATAGGAAATTCACTTCAAAATCACTGGGAGAAGGGAAGGAAGGATGGTATCAGAGGAGCTGACAGCAACTGTTGAGATCAGGTAATGGGTTCATAATAGTTCTACTATTTCTACTTTTAAATATGTTTAAAATTTTCATAATAAAACTTTTTAAGTTCAGAACAAAAATGGAACAAATACTAACAACAGCAAGGAGGTATGTGCTTACAAAAAAGGCTGAATATTATCCTTCAACTGGGGGGGCAGGGGGTTCAGTATAATTAATCCTAGTTTTTCTTACTGTTATAATTATATTTTTGGAGTACCTGGATTCTCCAAAAAGGATTAAATGAAGGCTGATTTTCTTACTAAAATTAGACAGAGTGAGCCCCCAGGTACTGCTGATGCACCAAAATATACAATGCTAAGACATTTAAAAATGCATACATGACAAAAGGACACTCTACTGCCAGTTCTCTTTCTAAAGAAAAATTAGTTTTTGGATGATCCTTTTCATGTACCTTGTACAAAGCAAGTTCTAGGTTGCATTCCCAAGAAAGGTATTAATAAACTAGATCTGATTTTCTCATAGAAACCATGTGTAAAAAGATCACTCTATTCCACAGTTAGGGCCTCATAACCAACTTGTTATAGAAATGACCACTAACACTGTATTTAACTAATACAGCATTTAAAATACGGATACATCAAAATGTTTATTAAAATAGGTTAAATACAGGAGCGCCTTGGTGGCTCAGTTAGTTAAGCACCCAACTCTTGGTTTTGGCTCAGGTCATGATCTCACGGTTTGAGTTCCCGTCCTACGTCAAGCTCTGTGCTGACAGTGCAGGGCCTGCTTGGGATTCCCCCTTTCTCTCTCTCTCTCTCTCTCTCTCTCTGCCCCTGACCCGCTTGTGCTCTCTCTCTCAAAATAATAAACACTTAAAAAAATAGGTAAATATAATAAAGATTACCAACTACCTAAAAAGGTATTTTATAAACGTGTTGTTTAAAGTACAATTTATAACCCCTGTTTTCATGGTGAACAAATGCATGAATGATAAAGCTAGAATCTGCCTGTAATGGAGGGCAGTCCTCTTGTGACTTGTGGCAACATCACTATACACGCAAACATAATTTCTATGGCAGGCATGAACTAACCTTTTTTTTTTTTTTTTTTTAACAATTCCTTATGTGTGGCTTTCAGGGTCAGAAGTCTCAAGGCTTTGATCTGACAGATAAAATATAGTGTACCATGTGTTAACAAAATGGCACACAAAATTAGGTATTTTCATATTTGTCACAAACTTCACAGGAAGTTTTATATTAGTGGCCCTCATATTTAATAAAAGGGGGTTTTAAATGCTTTCTACCAGTTTGGAGAGACTAAAATAATCATTTCAGACACAGAAACTACACCTCCCTAAACAAAGAAAATGTCTCATTAAAATCACTTTCTGAATCACTGTACTGACCCTCACCCCTCCAAGACCCTGTCACAACTGTTGCCACAGTGGCAGGTCTTAGCCTTTCCCTTTCCTTCTGTCCGTGCACTGAAGTCAACAGCCTGAAGACCCTGCTGAAGGTCAGGCACACAGGTGCATGTGAGTAGCCAAACCTGAGGGCAGTGACACAGCTGCAATGGCCTTGGGATGAGGCCCAGCGCTGCAGAGTACCAGATATCCTCTGAATTCAGAGATCTTTATTCATACTCTTCCTTGGTTTTCTTCATTTGCTATTAATTGTAATAACCTGCACCAAAATATCAATTATCCAAACTCTTTTAAATAAGCTTACCTGGTGATATTATCACAAATTCCATGGCCTCCAAATTTTGCAGTTTCTACAGGGGCCCCAGGCTTTCGTATCATGATTTTGAGCATCAGGCGTTTACCCTTCATGCCAGCAGCTTCAAGTCGTCGCTGAATTTCTTCTGAGAGATTCAGAAGAAAAGCTTCTGCTTCTTTTGGCTACGGAGAGACAAACACAGCAGATCTCCCATGTTATTTTCCTACATACCAAATAATTCTCAAGTATTTTCACTTTCAAAACCAAACATATATACTCTTTATATCCTGCTAAGTGTCTGTTAAAAACAAATATTCTGCAAGCCATGGAAGCAGCAAGAGTGTAAAGTCTTCACTTCAAGCATCAAGAGTCTATGGACTAGTTGGAGAGGGGGACTATGTGAAGAGATAAGAGTAAATGGATAAAACTCGTTAAGAGATCAGTACCTGGGTAAACCTTATTCCATAGTTGATCTCAGCTGAAATAGATTTTCTTTCCTTTTCAGTTCGAACTGGTCTATCATCCAAACCACGGCAGAACCTATAAAGCATCTGACCTGTTTTGGGACCAAATTCTTTTTGGAGTTTTGCCATTGTCATATACTGCAAGTCTCCACAAGTTTTAATTCCCAAAGATGTCAACTTGGATTCCATTGAACGTCCAACTCCTAGAAAAGGAGATATGTATAGTTCTATAATTCTGCACATAAACCATTAAAAACAATTCAGCAATGTTAAAGATTATTCACCCAAAAAACTAGTTTAAAATAATTTCTCTTAAAATTTTTAAGTGATATAATTGAAGCATCTCAAAGATTCAAGAATTTTTTTTTTATTTTTTTTAAACTTTTTTTTTTTTCAACGTTTATTTATTTTTGGGACAGAGAGAGACAGAGCATGAACGGGGGAGGGGCAGAGAGAGAGGGAGACACAGAATCGGAAACAGGCTCCAGGCTCTGAGCCATCAGCCCAGAGCCTGACGCGGGGCTCGAACTCATGGACCACAAGATCGTGACCTGGCTGAAGTCGGACGCTTAACCGACTGCGCCACCCAGGCGCCCCAAAGATTCAAGAATTTTTTAGCGCAACTGCTAGTAAAGGTATTTCTAGAAACTACTTCTCAATCTGAGTTCTACATATAGGTGAACCTTCTCAAATATGTGTAACTAGGTAAGTTCTCAAAGGAATGCTATCTTTATTACTGAGTAATATTAAGATTTCCTATTCACAGAATCAACTAATGAAGTTACAGACCTATTTAAACAGGTCTACAGTATGACCTACAGTATGACCTAGTGGGACTCCAAGTGTTAGGAATTCTACCATGATTTCTGTGACAGCCAAACCTCTCGACACTTTCAGTCTCACTTGCTATGAATGGAAACTAAAACAAGAACCTTCAATGTAGGTCCAAAACTACAAACATTATTGCTGTCATACTGGACAAAGTGACCTGGGGATGAAGGTTCCTAAGCAAACAAAGTGGCAGCGGGGACAAGATAGATTTCTTCTGTCAACAAAGACGATCTCCCTGAAAAGGTCTCAGCTCTCCTGCATGCAGCACAGTCCCTGTCTCCTTCTCTTCCGGATGCAAGGTCTGAGCCTCACCTGGAGGATACTGATGAGTTGTCACTCTCAATTTGCCCAAGATCTTAACAAAGGTACACATATCTAAGAGAGATATTTAAGAGTAACCTAGGAAACTAAAATTCTTGTCACGATGGCTCTGCACCATCAAATCAGTAATTTCCACCAATGAGAAAAAGACTGTTTCTGGTCTTCTGTAGGAGCTTGGCGGAGAGCTCAGAGTGAAGTCTGCTATGTTCTGCTCATTACTTATCATTCTTCCAGTGTCTATTCTCTCAATGGTCTTCGGCAGAAGGACAACTGGTCTAGTCCAGGCTCTGCCAGGAGAACTTCTTTGAAGCAGTTACCAGGGTTAGGAGGCTGCCAACTTTACAAGAGATCTATGGCCATGGAGGTGGGAAAAGTTATTCCCTCCTGAAGTTAGATGAAAGGTGTTAAGGGTGCTGCCTCCCATCAGTGCCATTTTAAAGTAAGAACAGAGAACAAGAAAGAATACCAGAGTCAGCTTTAACAACAACAAAATCTACCAGAGGAGTATCATTCACAAAAAGGTGAAATTCTAAGTGAAACCTATCTGAGTATTTTTCATGATGGGGAGGAGAAACTCAAGAAAGACACTAAACTGGCCAAAGTCACACATGACACACTATTCGTGTTCCCTCGGAGAACTGGAGAGTTGTTGGTATGTTCTGACTTGCAAAATCAGCAAGAGGTAATAATCCTGGATTAATTCTATGTGTGCTGGGGTGTGGCAGTGGGAAAACCTATTGTTTCTGAACAGTATCTTCAATACAGCAGAACAGATTATTAGCCAGTAGGTACAAAAGAAAAGCTATCATATTAAATATCACCAAATTAACTACAGTCAACCTAATCTAAGTACACTGTCCCTCTAGGGAAAAACAAAAGACCCAGTCTGCTGCAAGCTTACCTAATGAAATGGAATGGCCCTGAAGTTGAACAGGAGAGAGAAGCATGTGGGGGCGGCAGCCCACCTCTAACCTCTACCATACTGCGTGGGGAGGAAAAATTAATCAGCACCAAAACCCTAAGAGGACTGCTAGTTTAACTGACTGCATCATGTATTTGAAAGGAAAGGAGACACCTCTAAGGACAAAGTAACAGGGTCTTGAGGCTCAAACTGAGTGCAGCCACCTAGAAAGGAAAGTGAAAGAAAACATGCTAGCCTAGAACCAAGTGAGAAGAGGAAAAAAAAAAAAAAAAAAGAGATGTGGAAGCTCCCAGTTCAGCCACTGGGACAAAGACTTGTTATCTGTCCTTGAAGCATAACTATTATTCTAGATTAAAAACAGCCAGTAATATCTCTTCCCCTGGCATCCAGACTTGGCACTGACAGTGCCATAGAAGAATAAAGTTTTCACCATCTAAATTAACACTGTTTAGGAGAACTTTTTGTGATGATGAAAATGTTATCTGTGCTGTCTAATCCAGTAGGCACTTGCCACGTGGCTATTAAGCACTGAAATGTGACTAGTGCAGATGAGGAAACGAATTTTATTTGACTATAATTAATTAAATCTTAAATCTTCCTAGCTTCACTTAGTTACTGGTTCCCGTATCAGAACAGCGCACATCTTTATGTACACCTACATGTTCATGGTATTTCTCTTAGAATGGCATGAAGAGATGGCAACCGCAGGCTGGGTGCTCAAACCCAGGTGCAGCAGGTCCTTCAGTTAAGAGCGCACACATAAGGTGAAAAGCCTTGCAAAGATCCAAAGAACTCAAAGAAGTGGCTATTGTATTCAAATAGCTGTTGGGGACAATCCTTTCTTTAATTAAAACAGGTCTCATTAGGTAATGTTAGTGTAACATATAATCATTTTTCTGTAGAGTCCCCTAAAACATAAACTTATTGGAAGTGTGTTTTCTCTTTCTGAGGTAGCTACAGTAATTGTATATATTGTGCTAGACAACTGTGTGCCATGTATACATTTATGGGCACAGAGGGCCAAAAAGAGCTTGCAGAGGACAATGGGGGAGGTGTGTTCATTCATCCTGAGTTTCTTCTGGTTATTGGCCAGAGAGCTATCATATTAAATATCATATTTTCCACAAGATGTTAATAGGCACTATCTATTCATCCTCAAATATCTTTGGGAAATGACTGCTTCCTAACAAAAATATGGTTACTGCAACAATTCTCAACTTTTACTATGTGTGTCTCCACCAGGGATGGTACCCACACACATGTGAAATCTTTTTTTAAAGGAACAGCCTGTATTCTGTGGAGCACACTTTGGAAAAAAGATAATTATAACGCCATCTTCAAGACAGGCATAACAACAGCAAAGTGACATTTTGCATACCTGAAATGTTCTAAATTTATCTGATTAAGAATTTGGGAATTTGCTAAAAGTTGATAGACACATGGAAATCACATGAAGAATTTTGGGTGGATACAACCTGGTTTTGAAGACAGGAGGCCACATGGGAAGATGGCTTGCCAGAGGGAGCCAATCTTGCCACCCCTCACTATATTTCAGACATCCCCTAGGAAATTCAATGCTGTGCGTAAGAATTCAACCAGGACATGGAACTTCAAAAACTTGCCCTTCAAGAAATAAAGTCCCTCTGGCCAGGAAACAAAAGGAAGTGAGAGGGAAGACTGCCAGTTTCAGGAACTAAAAACTCTATTTCTTGTAAAAATAAACAAACAAACAAAAGAAAACAAAAAACTCCAAACAAACAAAACTAACAAAAATGATTCAGTTTAAAGAAGATGGTGTGATAGACTGAACTGTGTCTCCTTCTAACACTCAATACCTCAGAATGTGACTATAATTAGAGACAGGAACTTGAAAGAGGTAATTGCAGTAATAAGGACATATACAAGTGGGTCCTAATCCAGCATGACTGGTGTCCCTGTAACAAAAGGTTAGGACACAGACGCATAAAGAAAAAAGACCATGTGACAACACAGGGAGAAGATGGTCAGTCTACAAGCCAAGGAGAGAGGCCTCAGAAGAAACCACCCTGCTGACAACTCAATCTTGGACTTCTAGCCCCCAGAATCCTGAGAAACTAAGTTTCTGTTACTTAAGCCATGCAGTCTGTGGTATCTTGTTATGGTAGCCTTAGCAAACTAAGAGATGGCTAATAAAAAAAGCTTAAACTCCCATTTTTTTTTTTTCCTAAGTAGGCTTCAAATCCAGCATGGAGCCTAACAAAGGGCTTGAACTTATGACCCTGAGATCAAGACTGAGCTGAGATCAAGAGTCTGACACTTCCCCTAGAGACATTTCTTAGAAAGAGGTATCTATCTACTGGGGCGCCTGGGTGGCTCAGTCGGTTAAGCATCTGACCCTTGATTTCAGCTCAGATCATGATCTTACGGTTCATGGTTTTGAGCCCCACCGGAATTGTCCTACACACAAAAAAAATTAGATCTATTCCAGGCCTCAAAAGGGCAACTGTTTTTCAGTTATAATTATATTTGATGATTTGTCTATGGAAAGATTTTTACATGCTAGGATTGTTAGCCACACAGTAACCACACAAAAATATAAAATAACTAAACATCCTGGCCCTTAGCAGAGAAAGGTGGAGATGGACATTTTACTTCAACCTCTGAGTTAACAAAACATAACACTTCATCTTTAGGCTTTACTCTTCCTAATATGATTCGTACATTTTCTACTTTTCTTACTAAACTCAGAAACCTGTCACAAGTGCAGCAGTATAATTTTATAAATAGGGGTATCGATTCTCAAACTTTGTATTTGGCCTAGAAGTACACAATTTCAATTATGATTCATTTAAGGGGCGAAACGTCAATTTCATCATATTTAAAATGACTTCTTAGCATCCCCTGATCTTGTCACTTGAGAAATACTTAAACTAAAAGATGTGAGAAACAGAAGTAAAAGGTAACATGCAGGTCCTGGTAAGGAATTACTCATTGCAGAATTTCAAATTCTAGTTTTCATGGCACTCAATCATGGATAAAAAAATATATAATCATGTTTTGGAAAAGAATTATGTTCCAAAACTATGAAAAGCACTAATAAATGTTTACAATAAATGAAAAGTTAAAAAGCACAGATCTGTATTTACCTGGTAGATTACTAACTAGCTGACCTCTGATAAAATCATCTACTTCTTCTGGTTTTAGGTGGTACTGCCCATCTGGTTTTGCTTTTCTAGTTGCCATTCTAGCAAGAAGAATATTAGAACCTATAAAGTTAAAAAAAAATGTTCAAGAAATAGTCATAATTATTTTTAAATTTCTTAAAAAAAAGACATCTACAGACAAATTACCTATCCAATTTCTTTCAAAAACAATGAAAAACAATTTTCAATTCTGATCATTTCAAACACAGTACAAAACTGGCAGAATTTTGTTAAGTATGACAGATTATAATCCACATGGTTATTGGATAGGGGTTTCCCTTTGTTCCCAACTGAGTGTCATTTCAATACCTCCTACCCCTGGTAAAGGAACAGAAAAAATAGTCCTAATCTTATGATTGGAAGTTTACAGGCACTGAAGGCAATGATCAGAAATCAGATCATCCCACCAACCAATGCATCCAGGCTAGGCAGGGAAATAAAGCCAAAGGAGTGCTATTGGAAGGGGAGTTATGGGGGCAGGGAGAGGCGGGGGAAGGGAACCCAAGGAACCCGAAGTCTCACTATATAATCAGAACATGTGCAGGATAGGGGCACTTGTACCCCAATGTTTATAGCAGCACTTTCAACAATAGCCAAATTATGGAAAGAGCCTAAATGCCCATCAACTGACAAATGGATAAAGAAGATGTGGTTTATATATACAATGGAATACTACTTGGCAATGAGAAAGAATAAAATATGGCCATTTGTAGCAACATGGATGGAACTGGAGAGTGTTATGCTAAGTGAAATAAGTAAGGCAGAGAAAGACAGATACCACATGTTTTAAGTCATATGTGGATCCTGAGAAACTTAACAAAGAACCATGGGGGAGGAGAAGGGAAAAAAACAAAAAGTTACAGAGAGGGAGGGAGGCAAACCATAAGAGACTCTAAAATACTGAGAACAAACTGAGGGTTGATGGGGGTAGGGGAGAAGGGAAAGTGGGTGATGGACATTGAAGAGGGCACCTGTTGGGATGAGCACTGGGTGTTGTATGGAAACCAATTTGACAACAAACTATATTTAATTAAAAAAAAAAAAAAAAACATGTGCAGGAGAAATTGAGGGTATGAGCATCTTGAAAACAAAGACAGATAGTGACAGTGAGGTCCCAGGTGTGGTATGGACATGGAGAAGTAATGCAGAGCAGAGGAAAAGGCTACCAGGGACAGAGATGGTATCAGGAGTCTGTGAGAGGAGGGTGTCAGGTAAATTGCTATGTAAATAATAAAATCTCCAGAATTTATGGAAGACTTATAAAAAGGATATGCCTCAGTCTTACGGAAGACTTATATAACAACTATGGGTTTTCCTAGGGTAGATATGTAGATATTCATTAAGAGAAAAAGTTCTGCAAAGTCATGCTAAAACGATAAAAGTGGTGAGTTGTGGAGAGGGGGCTGAGGAATGGAAGTATCATGTGGGATTTTTGTTTCAATTATGTGCTTAAACTTAAAAGAATGTACTGTACTCACATTGTCACACCTGTAAATTAGAAAGAAGTACAAGTTAAAACAAACAAAACCCATGCCAGATACTGGAATACAGAAAATAAGCCCTAAATGAATATTGAGAAGGATCTGCAGGCCAAACATGGGAGGATAAAGGTAGGCCAGCTAGTAACAGGAAGAATGCTATGAATGTATTAATCATGTTTTTTATTTTCTGTATCTTATGATACCATGTTCTGACACCTTTAAAATCTTGCTGGCTGGGGAGAGGGCTGGCTGGTTCCTAAGGACAGCAAACAGCTGTCATATCAACACCTATCAACATCTCTCATATGCAAGCCAGCCACCCCCAACCATCTCATCAAGCTCACACACAAAAACAGTGTTTTCCTCCCCTAAATCATCCCAGGGCCAAGGTACCAGGGGACTAGAGATCTCCGCATATAGCCCTAAAACCACAGGATTATCCACAGTAGCCAATTCAAGGCTGTTTGCTTTGCTCTGCCCAGCTTTTCCCACAGAAACCCCAATATAGGCTCTGGCCTAGGATTTCCTCTCACCCTGCTTCTGCCTCCTGACCAAAACTGGGGGCTTCTCCATGTGGCCCTGTGTGGTGTGGCATGCCCTCTCCTCCTCTCAGGAATTGTTAAAAAAGAGTATGTGTTTTTTAACACACATGTAAGAAAGAAAGTGCTTTTTAAAGAGTATGTTTACAAATATTGAATTCAATTCTCCCGATTTTTTGAAAAAAATATTCCAACTTGTTTATCTGAAAGATATCATTATCAATCACTGACTTACGTTTCTAACACTTTTATCTCATGTATTACACAAATATGAGTGATACTAAGAACAGTTTTAGAAGTCAGGGGCCTATGTGGTATGATAAAAAAAAAAACACCAAAATCTAAAAAAAAAAAAAAAATCACTCTTAAATATTAAACGATATTCAGTGATCACAAAACAATACTTTGAGTAAAATGAATCATATGAGATAAGCTGTACACTAACCAATTCCAACAGAGGCAGCACATTTGGTCTGGTCTTTGATTTCCATGCGGACAGCATTTGCAAATTCATCAGGAGTAAGTCTGGTCTCTGCAAGGATCTCAGTGATGTCTACCAGTGCTTCATCACAACTCACAGCTTCGATGTTATGTGTGTAGCTATCAACAAAAGAGCAAAGGCAGTGAACCAGGCGCAGCCTGCCATCTCGTAGACACTAATGTTGCACCAAGTCCAGCCTTCCTATGGCATCTTTCTTCACATTTCCTAATAAGACTTAAAATGCTAAACAGTATTAGCATTTTAATTAAACTGACCCAAGTACCACTATTTAGTCACCTAACTTTTAACTGTAAAACGAATTAGTATTTTCTCATTTCCTATAACTACCAAAAATACAACAGAAATTATTATTCCAGTTTCTCTATACTGTAAAACTCTGAACATCTAAAAATTAGTAGGTGAATTAGAACTGTCAGAACATCTAAAATATTTTCAAACATGGTTTATCAGAATCCCAAACTGACAGAAAAGTTACACAAATCAAATTAAGTAACTGATGATTTCCTAAACAAAAACACCATAATTAAATACTTTTCATTGTAGCAGACCTGGGATAGGGATATAGGATAGGATATAAAGGATATAAAGGTCAATCACCCCAAATACCTGTCTAAAAGAACACAGATGACATTCCCTGAATGTAGAAATACTTTGGGTTTTGGTCATGATCTACACAAAGGCCTTGTTTTAATTAGCTATAGAAGAGGAAAAGAAAAGCAGAGTTGTCACGTGGCTCCAAAGCTAATCGAATATGTGGACCACAAAATGTAAGGCAACTGGAAAGGCCTCGAGGTCAAAAATGTGTCTTTAATAATCTACATGATAAGGTATACTATGCCTCATCTCACCCACATCTTACTGCAAGTTACAAATCAGGTTAATGAATATTGAATATTGTATTCATTTAAGAAATGAGTGTTTTGTTTACACTTAAATAAAGGTAAGAGCAGAAGGGTGCACCTGATCTGAAGAATTTTGCTTCAGAGTGAAAGCTAACTTGAAACATGGAGAATATGAAGCCGAGGCAGGATTTCCAAAGAGTGAAAGGAGAACACCACTGAATTTTTTCCCATAGCAAAGCCACATATCACTGACAATGTCTGCACAAACTAAAATTATCTCAGGACTAGTATGTGTCATGGCTCTCTCTCAAATCCTCCTGATGTGAGATTCAGGCTGACAGTTGCTTGAATGCCTTGATACTGAAAACACAGTTGTACCACTACCCAGCTCAGTCATCCATTCTCAGCCCTTATTTGGATGCTTCTATTGACCCCAGCTCTGGAACAGGATTTAAAAACTTGGTAACACCAACATTCCCATATGTGGGATCTTAAGGACAGCTGTGATTATAAATGGCTTATCATTCAGCACTCAGACCCACAAACTAATGCCAGATACCATCATCTGTTCCTTTTATTTTCTCTCTTGATCAAACAGAGATTGAATCTCATTCCTCTCTGTAGGACCAGCACCATCAACAACTGTTTGCATTTAATAGATAATAAATAGATATTCAAAATAATGCGTAACAAAGGAGAGGAAGAGGTGAAGACAGAGGTACAAGAAGGATCTCTTAGAACATTAATATACTCCAAAGGTCAACAGACCTTGGCCTACTGTCCAGATAGTTTTGGTAAATCGATAATACAGCCATGCCCATTCACTAATACTTCTGTCTGTGGCTGCTTTCACAGTTGAGGAGCTGGGACAGACCTTTTCTAGCCCTTTATAGAAAAAAATATGCTGACTGCTGCTTCAGACCATACATGGCCTGCAATATATTTATTTAAAATTTTGAGTTTTGAATTAATATTAAATATACCTACAACTAAAAATTAACCTCCTTTTCTCAAGCCAACTAATCAACCACCCTGAAACTATACTAAAAACTTAAAAACTTTTGGCATACCTAATGATTTTAGAAGATAAATGGTTTTAGAGTCTCCACTTGTTAACCCATTTATCTAATCATAAACAAAACTATAATTCAAACATAATAAAAGAAAAAAACCAGGTTAAAAAATGCCAATCTTTCATCTGTCTGGGTTAATGATTTTAGAAGATAAATGGTTTTAGAGTCTCCACTTGTTAACCCATTTATCTAATCATAAACGAAACTATAATTAGGTTAAAAAATGCCAATCTTTCATCTGTTTGGGTTCCAAGGGAAGAAAACGAGAGCCACTGAACTAAAGTTATGCAGGCAGAGAACCCGTTTATACCTATATCAGGAAGCACCTGAACAGTTTGAGCAGTGCAAACATGTCCCTTAAGGTTGAGCTACTGATTATTGGAATTGCTGAGGAATGGGACACTGAAAGAGGTTAAGAGTCTAGCAAATATGACCCTGCCAACCCTAAAGAAAGCTGGATTCTCTTCATTATTAAATATAAGAAGTAAAAGAACAGACATGAAAGTGACTGTGGTATATGCTGTACCTTGCCAATGTTTCATACATTGTTCGTGCAACTTCCTTATATGCATGAAAATCATATGGAACAGCTTGAAGATTAGGACAAAGTTGTTTAGCTTGCCCAAAAAACATTCCATTCTTAATGCCAACTTGTCTAGAGAAAGAATAAAACACAATGAATGTTATACTAGGAATAACTTTCAAATGCAAAATCAAATATCAAATGTTGACAGTATGTCCCCATGCCAGTAATATATACTTTTCGTTTAACTCAATTCTCATTAGGGATAAACAACAAGCATTAAGAAAACTTCAAGTTTGTTTCCCCCCCAAAGGAAAAATGCACAATTGACTGATTAGTGTAAATGACATGTGTAAATGTGCCAAAATATGTTATTAAAAGACCAGGTTTGGCTCTTGTCTGTATCTGAAGATTTCTCCTAAGACTCAGACCTCTGGCCCCTTTGCAGAGATGCCAGCATGCCATATGCTGGTGATATCACAACCACCACAGAGCAGGAATGTGCTGTCAAAAAGAGGTTTTCTTCCCCTAACACATGGCACGGTTTGGCCAGGGTTCATCCCCCAAAGACAAAGAATATAAACGAAAGAACTACACAAAACAGTGCTATGTGACAAACAGACAAAATGTACTCATCCTATTACCACCCAATTCCCAATTGACCAATTCCATGCTCCTGAAGTGGCTCCACAGTGGTTGAGATGCCAACAGCATTGTATATGGTAGGACATCACTCTGGGCAGGAGCCAGGGTTCCAGAACTTTGAGGGACCTAATTGAAAATGGTAAATTTTAAATCTTTTGCGTGTCTCAATGCCCCACATTACCTTTGATATTTGGAGCATTCAGCACAAAACTGTAATTATGGAATTATATATAATTAGTAAAATTCCATTTTACCACTCTGTAATGAAACCAAGAAAAAATACTAAAATAAAAACACAAGCAAAATAATAAGCACTGTTTCACCAGATTACATACTCCTGTGTAAATACATCAGTTATTCTATACATTTTTTCAATAAATATTTACTAAGTGCTTACTCAGCATGGTAGTGTGCCCTGTTTTGAGGAACAATATGCAAATACTAGGCTTCAGTTACTCAGAAATCTCTGGCACCCTCCCCATCTCACACCACCGAAAGCCAAGAAGGAAAAGAATCCTCCAAGTTACTCAGAAGTAAATGCAAAATCATATGCATTTCTGATGGACACAAAAACAGTAATAAATTATCTGACTTCAAAGCTCCTAGTAGACGAGAAGTATCTAATAGGAAGGAAAAATGACAGTAAAAGAAGTGCTGACTGACAAACAGTATGGCAACGAAAATTTTCTCATTCATTCAACAAAAATTTATGTCTGAGGTATTTTGCGAGGTGGTAGGTAAAACATGGTAAACAAAACAGACCCCATGACGTTCACAAGGATTACCCTCCCTACACTCACCCACCAAATAATAGATCATAGTCAATGGACCTTGTTTAGTAAAGCAAGGACGTGTGTGTGCGTGTGTGTATGTGTGTGTGTGTGTGTGTGTGTAAAAGTTTTGAAGTCTATATACAAACACATACAGCTTAAGACATTTTCAATAATGCTACATGTGTAGGTTCAGCATGCAAAAGCTAAGCTTACAAATTAAAGGTAATTATTCATTATTGAAAGAATGTGTTACATAACTGCTATATACTGTATTCTTATATTTACAATAATTGTATTTTCCTATTTTTTCACTTATTCAAAAATTTTCAGGGATATGTTACTTATTAGCAAAACAAAAGATATCTATTTATGTACTTGTGCACATATACATCTTGGAGAGAAATGTTTAGGAGCCACTAAACACTAGGGAAGTTACAAACAAAAAAGGAAAACCTAAGGGAACCTAAGAGGGTTCCCATAACTAAGGAAAGGAAGCAAAATTCTCTTGAGTTGGTAGTTGGGAAAGTGGATTTGTTTCATATAAAATAAATGAGTAAAGGCAAATACAAAACATTATAGTGACCCTTCACTACAGTGGTTTATCTATTCCTGTCAACTAGATCCCACAGAGAATAAACTACCAATACTTTATCAGTGTGTGCCACAAAAATTGTTTATTTGCAGGTTTACACTGCACATGTATGTCACTGCCCATTCAATATGCTAATAGGTATCCACATCACTGTAAGAACAGTAAAGCATCCTTACAAAAGTGCATGAAAACAGAGATTTAAAAATGATTGATCTTAAAAAATATGTGATTCTCGGATATTCATAGATCACTTCCTATTCATCCATATATCTACCTTCTCACTTATGTATAAATCTTGCTCTTTCTGTTAAGTATGAGTAAAACTACTAACAGTAATGTATATTCTAGCCTTCGTATATACATTCTACCTTTCCATAATTTCTACCCTCATGTGTACATACCATCCTTTCCTGACCTCATTATTAGTCTGTGTCTTTTGGAAACTCAACAATGGATAAAACTGGGAGGCCCATCCCTATATCCAGTCCCTACTCCAACCCTAAAAACATTTCTCTGATGCAAATGTGAGAAATTTTTAACAAATCTTCTCACCTAAGGAAAATACAATTATTGGACAAGAAAAGGGTATCCAAGAATTGTTTTCTAGAGACTTTCTATCAACAGCTTTCTACAAAAGGAAAATCACAATAAGAGATAAAACCCCACTCTTATGGGTTTTTCTTCCCCCAACTTATACTCAAATTCATTTTCATCACTTATGTTTCCCCTTAAACAATTACCACCTCACTGGCTTGCTGCATAGTATTTGGACCATATTATCGTAACACCAATTATTCTGTAATACATTCAGCTTGACAATCACTATCTTTGATGCGATACGACTGCAACATCCAAACACCAGAAGAAGCCTAGAGCTCCTCGGGCTCCTCCTACAGCTGTGGCTACTTGTGTCCAAAGCCATCAGGAACAGGAAACACTTTTACCCCCGAGGCAGCCTTGCTACCCTCTGACCAGCACTCAGCTTGGGGTGCTGAATGAGAAGAGACACCCTTCAGAAGCAATACAGAGGGTGGGGCTTTCACTTCAGCCCTGAGCAAAACTCAAACACCTAGAGAGTATTCCTGAGCTTCCCCATGCCCTCCACATGTGAACACAACTGTCCAGACACCAGAGGCACAAGTCATCATCCAATAACTCAGTGGGGAAAAAAGCCAGACTTACTGAGCACAACACAAAATCAGCTCTAAACTGCCTGGCTTAATAAAAATATAACAATCCAGAATGCATTTGTATCTGACTTATCATTTTTATTAAAGTAAATTTTCAACTCTTGGGCTGCATTATCAACAATGAAAAGGTTAAAACATAATTCTGTCAATAAGAAAGGCAAAGTCCGTCTAGGAGTAAAAGTTTCACAGGTCATAATTGGGAAGTAATTTAAAATATTTTATAATTACGTATGTTTGATTTCAAAGTTTTCTTAAGTATTCTTTTTATAAAATAACTGGTGAGATTTTAAACTATTTCAGTTAGATGATGTTGAAATATCTTTTGTTCCTATTAGACTTCCTTGAACAACCCCAACTTTTAATTAGGACTGAAAAATGTTACATATATCAAATCATTATGCTATACACCTGCAACTAATATAACGTTACGTGCCAATTATATCTCAATAAAAAAGAAAAGTATGAATGACAAAGGCATAAGTAAAAAAGACTGAAAAATATAACTGATGTAGGACTCTTTGTTTTTATAATTGTTAAATACTTTAACGCTTGCCAACGATATGTAAATATTATAAAGGTAGAAAGTGTCAGTTATCAGGAAAGAAAAAAAAAAGAGGCAGCTCTTTCAAATTAATCAATTCATTATTACTCCTTCTAGTTTTAAATGATTTAAGTGTGAGGAACACATACATAATGTCTGTTTCTTCCTGTACTAACAGAGTCCATTGTAATGAGAGTTTAAGGTTACTGTAAGATAAAGACCTACACACAAAGTTGGTACTAACAAGTTGACAACAGTCTGCAATTTTAAGTGAGGAGATTATTGGGTATGCCAATACGCAATTATTTACTTGTAATTTAATAGACAATCAAGTTTTAACAAAAAATTTTAAGAAAATATTATGTATTACGAGTTTTAAATTGCAAGAGATTTTTCTTAGCTATAAAAAGGAGTGATCAGAATAGATGAATAGTAAAAAACATCTAATTCTTTAATTCTATCCTTCAAAAGACAATGGTCTGAAAGTGACAACGCCCAATTTCTTTTGGTTTCCACTGTAGGACCTACCGATTCATCAGGAAAGTAAGGTATTTATTTAAAGTTATCTAGCATTTGTGAAAGGAAAAAAGGAACTGAAGGGACTAAGCCTTGAAATATTTCTTTCCATAACATGTAATACAGGGATGACCGGCACGTCTGAATCCACTTCAAAAGAGTCTGTAAAAATGATTAACTATCCGTAAGTATTACAATAGACTTAATTTCCACATACCTGGCTTCGTAACTACAAGAGGCAATTTCAGCCTTTGACAAAACAGAATCAATCCCATTTGCTTGTGCAGAATCTTGATTCTCCCACATTGATGAATCTGGTATCTTTGCTTTAAAAATAATAAAATTTAATGATTATACATTGGAAACTCATTTTCCTTAACTTTCATTCAAGAAATGTATTTTCCATTCCTTTCATATATAAATGCATAGTAAATTCCAAATAGTTATATCCACTGGTATTGGTCTCCTTACTTAATAAAAGAAAACTTATAGCTCTAAAATGGTTTGCTTCCATTTATACTTCATCAGCGGTCAGACAAAAATGTGTAATAAATTGAAAGTGTTCACTTTAGTAAAGATTTTGAGTTTTTTAGTTTTTTTTCTTTTTTACACAATAAATCAAAAGATAAATATAAAACATTCTTCAACAGTCTCTTGAGATGAAAAGGATGAAAAGTTATCAGGAAGATGAATCCCTCTTTTAGCCTTGAAAGGATTATACAGCTCTCTGTAATGGGAAACTTAAAGTTAATTGAAAATACACATTTCTCTGAATGTTCTTTGCTATTTCCTAAATAAACTACCTCCAAAGCTTAAAGCTACTGAACAACATGCTCAACAAACACCAATTTCCTGTAAGTCATTCGATCCAATTCAGTAGGTCACATACCAGAAAGAGGTTTCATCCTAAATTTAAGGTTTTTCTTTTGAACACACATCGGGTAAAAGAGCTTCACAACACTGCCCACCTTTCAGTTAAGTTCTACTCAATGGCTTAACAATGCATGCTCAATTAAAAACATTCAGGTGTGATCAGATACCAATTGCTTTACACAATACAACTCTAGCCTAAACAGTACCACTCACTAGTATCTTTTAATATCCAAACCCAATTTACAGCTTCACACAAGATTATAAAAGCACCTATCAGGAGAGTACTGACTGCACGCCATTTTACCTCCTTTAGCACCTTTAGCTTCACTAGCAATTGAGAAAGATTAAAACACAACTTCAGTTCTTGGTCTCTTGGGATATTAAGTTCCAAGACTATGTTTTAAAAACATATATTCTTGAAACACAATCTCAGCCATAGTTCTAGTATTATGAACAAAAATAGCAGTAGTTAGTAAAACAAGCCAAGATATACCACTTCAATTAATTCTAGACAAACCTATTTTGAGTATAATATATAACTAGCAAATCCAGGATTTCTCTTCTGCATATTTCAGAGACACAATGTTCCATGAAAAATCAGCCAAGTTAAAGCACCCCCAGGAACACATGGCAAAGTATCTGGCTTTATGGGCCAAAATAAGTCTTCCTGATTTGACTCCAGAAACTGTCAACATCTTTTACCCAACTATGCAACCCACGTAAGTATTTCTGGATTCCGGCACCCAAACACACAAAGCATAAACCCAAATCAAACTGAAAGGACTGGTATCTTAATGGGCTCAAATCCCACTTGCCTCAAAAATTAAAACAGCAGAGTATAAAATTGAAGCTATGATTTCTGATATATTATGATACACATATGCTATACTATGATACATTAAAAACAGAGTGCAGAGCAGACTTCCCCATTTTTCTGAAGCATCTTAGAAGGCTAAATATTATCAGCTTTCTTAGTCCATTATTCTAAACTGAAAATCTTTAGGAAATTTCAGGATTGTCAGTATCATAGTTCAAGAGAGGCTGCTACTGAACCAACAACAACAACAAAGAGAGCTGAAGCTTGAAGAGCCACAACCAGCTGCCTTTCACAGGTATAACCATGATTATGTATGCCTTGAAAGTTGGGGAGTTAGGTGACTTCTATTTGAAAGTCTAGTTAAATAATCTACGATACTTGTCTGGAAAATCACAGGAAAGTCATGCTGGAGGTGAAAACAGTGTCTGTGCTCCCTGTGCTCCCAATGCCCTGCCTGAGAGGCAGCACCTCGGGTTTCTCTTCACTGGGCTGGCTGACCTTTTCCACAGTGCAGCAGAGTGCAGGGATCCCTCCACGAGCGCAGTGAGTTGCTTCAAGGGAGATTCAGGGAAATTCAGGGACACACTGTCCTCACTGGAGGGCAAAGTAGAGAACTGCTCATCAAAACTTGACAAACTAGACGGGCACATGGAGAATGTGGAGGAACGGTTGGAGAAATCAGAGGCCGGGACCCAAGTCTGTGAAAAAGAAATCGCTGAGAATAAATCTATGACTAAAACGATTTTAAAAACTGTTGTTCTTTAGAATGAACACTGAAGTTGTTGAAGGGGTAAGAAAACATCTGCATCCTGGAATCCAGGAAAGGGTAAAAGGCCCCAACCACAAAATCTTGAGTATAAATGGATTCCAAATAATGAGGTCCCCTCAATGAGAAGCGTCACTGCTGAGTACTGTTCAGGAAGCAGCTTCCAAAGGAAGTCATGGATGGAAAGCCCTTGGTTATGCTGGTGTATTTAGACAAAGAGTTTTTTAATATGACGAATAAGAAACTAAAGTTTCTATCTATAAAAGGCTAAAGATGCTATTTGTTCTAATACTTTGCCTAGACGTACAAGCTGAAAAATCAGAACTGATTTTTTTGTTTTAAAAGCTACTGTGCAGAAGCCAAAGATTCTAATTCCTAAATTGATCCTCGATATTTTAAAATTTGATGTCATGTCTTATAAGGACACAGAGAAAGAAAGATCAGGGAGTAACAAGGAAAGAAGAACAAAGGCACTGAAAAAACAAGTTCTAAGTACAAGGTTAGTTGCAACCAAACTTTAAGAACAATCTGTTCATTTTATGTTACAAATATTTTGGTAAGCTCCTAATGGGTCAAAGGCTTAGGACATAAAAGTGAATGACATCAAGTTAAAGAAAGAATATAAAATGCAAAGTATTATATTCACCTGTTCTAGTGACAGAAAAACTATTTTTGACAGTTTTCAATGTCAAGTGAAATTTCAATATTTCTTTTAATATTTACCTTCCAATTTCCTACCCACATGTAGAGGTGGAGGGGATGTGAATTATAAAAGGTCATTACAGTGTTATGAAAATCCAGTGGCTAAACTGACGAAGATAATTAAGTAACTGTATTCTGTTAATAAACTGTGTGTGGTCAGATCACTTGTGAAGGAAGGAAAGATGTAAGAGGACTAGTTCTCTGCTACTCCTAAGGGATGTGTGCTTGCCAAGGCCAAACTTCCAGGCAGAGACTGCTGAAATACAGATGTGTGTAGCACACACAAGATTCTACCCACCAGAGAAACTGAGTACTGCATAACTGACAGACATTACTGAACGGTATGTCCATGGTATTTTTTCTTCTTTCAACGCTCATTCAGTAAGTTTTTCACTGACTGCCCAATGTGACAAGTATGCATTTCCTTAAGCTACTTGTTTTCTAGAAACCAACCTAGCACAAAACCATACTACCAATACTTAAGAAACTACCCATATTGCCACATACCACAATACAACTAAATCTTAAGCTCAATACTGACTACTTCAAGATCTATTCATGACACACAAAATGTTGGAATGTCAAAAATCTCTTAAAAGATTTAAATAAGCAAGAGAAAGGAAATCTGGAAAATACAGGTACACATGAAGCATAAAGTTCTATCTCTAGTTATTGTCTTTTGTATTCATACCATGTAAACAGATAATCACGACCAACAAAAAGACTGTAATTCCAAAAAACTCCTCAGATATGTCCAGTGGCTTTCCTTCTGCCTTAATTTCTATGAGATCATTTCTAAAATAATCCCAAATTCTTATAACTGAAAACTAGGAACCTGAAATAATCAGGATGAAATTTAACTGCTTGCCTTCCATTCCACTGTATATTTCTGACTACTTTCTGATTAATATTCTTCTGGAAAATTAATTTTTAAAAACTTTTGGCTTTGCAGACATTCAAGAGGAAACTGATCAATGACAAAGAATTTAATTTCTAATCAAATATTTCTCAGGGGATTTACTCAGGGGGATAAAACAGACATGAAAATGTTAATAATACTGTGATCAGTATAATTTATGATTTTTATTTATTAATAGCAAAAAATTCAAAAGCCAGTGAGGCAAGAAAATGTTCAAACAGGTTCAACAAAGATATGGGGAATGATTCCTAGTATTTATCTTCTTATTCCAATAAATAAAGTCCTACTACTATTTCTTATTCCACAGCCTCACACAAATCTTTAGTGTCTTTACTGTTGATCAGTGACCAAACAACTAGTAATCAGCTTGAGTCTAGAGACCACCACAAAATGATGTCCATGATTTTATTTTTATCCCAATCTAAATATACACAAAGCAAATCACACCCTATAAAACATTCTTTTCTATCCCAGGAAAATATCATCATCCAATTCAACAAAGCAGGACTATAAACCAGTCATTTGTATTGCATGCAGATTTTGCTTTAAGATGTCACTGACACCCTTAAAACCCTTGAATGAAAAAGCTAATTATTTCAACTCTTTCATTTCTGTAATGACAATACCAGCAGCAAAATCCAGACGTCTTCAACAGGAGCATTATGACTTCAAAGAGAGCTCATTTGTACCTGCTTTGCCTTTCAGGATTTTATTCTGGTAATACTGCCACTCCAACTGGGGGTTAGCGCCAGGACGTAAAGGTGCCCTTCCTGTGCCTCTGTTACTTGTAACAGCCACTGGTTTTCCTGTGAGGAAAAAAAAATTATTTTTAAATCTAAATATAGGAATGTTAACATGGCAATACGTAAAGGAAACATTTTCAAAAGTTTTAAAAATATGACATATTTTCTTTAGCTTTAGACATTAATCCATAAGGAGCTAGTATCTTTAAACATTCTCAATCACCATACAAAAATCATCTAAGTTTCTCAACACCCTCCAAAAAGTAAACTATTTATGACAATATGATACATTTATTTAAGTTAAAACGCTATCACTTCCTTTCCCATGATTTTTGTTTGGTTTCTTACAGTAGAGAAGAGTCAACTCAGATCCTAGATTCAAACTGGAATGGTGGGAGAGGGTAAGAAAACCAACTACATCTGGACTTTTTATATTTCTCATATCAGAAAAGTAAGGTAACATCCAATCTTTCAATTTTACAACAAGAGAAACAAATATATATGCAAAGGGACCACAATCTGACCTACTATATAATAAACTTGAGAATCCAGTCCCTCAGTTTTTGGTTTAGTTATAAAATCTTTCAGGTATCATTTCCTTGTGTATGCATTAAGTTACAAAAGAACTGTAACTTTTTAAAGCAATAGCATGCATCATTCATATATATGTTACTGAATGCATTTGTTGTGAGGATAAAAAATACTACCATCAGAGTGACTCATCAGGCTAAACTCAATTCTTTAAACATTCTAAACTCCCTTCAAAGCTGAAGCAGTAGCTATTCATGACACAAATAAAGCCCTGGTGTTAACCCAGCAGTTTCTGTGCTTTCCTGAAAAAGAACAGACTCTCAGAAGAAAATGCTAATAGTTACATCTTTCAAGCACAGACAGAACTACTGAAAAATCCAGAATAAATGTTTTTAAAAGTATTAACTCACAAATATCTGAAATTCCATTAAAACAAAGATGACAGCATATCTCAGCAATATTCAATAATGAAAATTATTCTCAAACCAAAAAGTTGGAATGTGCACTAGCATCATCAGAACAGTTAATCAAGTTATTTACCAAAGAGAAAGAAAGCACATGGACCCAAACTGCGGAAGATGCTACCATAAAATCTCTATTTAATAACCAAGTAATAGTAAATATGTAAAAATATAGAAAATGCCCAATGCAGGTACCAGTCTTATTAGTCTTAGATGAGATCTTTCAGCTGAAGAGGAGTATTCTTCCCTAAAAGACCTAACCTCCACAGGGAGAACAAAATGTTTCTAATTTCCCTTTATCTTTCTTGATAACTGAGTCAGAAAACTTGGAAGCAGGGATTTATTTTGCCAAGGAAAATGAAAATAATATTTCTTGAAGGTTTTATGATCCCTTAGAATATATATTTATAACAATATCAAGTTTTCTTAAAATATGAACAAGAATACAGACCTTTGAGATCTGGTCTATTTCGTATACCCACTGATACAAAGAAGCAATCCATATCAACATGCATTATACAGCTCTGATGCCTGGGTGAACTCAATACTGACATATTTCCTAGAAGGAAAAAGAAAATGTTCAAACCTGAAGCTAATTTTTAATATAAAAAAAAAAATCAGGTCTATTTAATTTTAAAAATTGTACTTTAAGTGCCTATAAGTTGAATGAAGTCTCAAAAAAATACAGTATCTATTACAGAATATTTCAATCACTTCAAGCAAGGTCAAACATCAGTTTCTTTGGCTCTAAACATAATCCAGAGATATAAATTTAGTTTGCAAACATAGTTTGAAATCAATTATGAAGATAGCATGTTTTCCTAATCTATATTGTAATAATTAAGTCTTTCATCCAAAGTATGTCTAAATACTTAAAGTTATTTGTGTGAATATTTTATTAAAATGTATAAAAGTACTTTCATATAGTTACGTGGAGCTAAGTAACTTTAGATGATCAGTATTCCATATGCAGTCTACAAATATTCCTTGATAAAAAAAACAGTAAAAACTGCCAGTATAGAGTGCTTGGTAGGTGTCATGCACTGTTTTAAGAGGTTTACATGTATTTATTTAAATTCTCAATATGATGAAATATATAATCTTATTAGGTCCATCTGATAGATTAATATTATGTTATGTTAATGACTGTGTTATGCAGCCAGTAAGAAGAAGCTGAACTGGATTTCAACTCTAGGCAGTCTGATTTGAGCCCTGGAACCATCACATTGTTGCTCTAGATATATTTAGAAAAAGTCTATAAAACAAATACCTACATATAAATCTGTAGGTAAATATATACAATTTTCCTCCTTTAGCCACTAAGCACTATTAAAAATCAGCTCTGAAGCATATATGGCACTTTCAAGAAAAGGGTAGTGTCCTCTCCTAAGGACTCTGCCTTCTAATCACCCTGAGCTATGTATTTTGGTTTATCAGGGTTACTGCAACCAATCCAGCCACAACTAGAGCTTTGTTCTTTATCAGCTCCATCCTTAGACCTTTTTCCTAGTCCTCTAAAATATAGAATTCTTGGAAATAAGAACTCCAAGCTTGTAAAAAGTTCTAATCTCAGGGCACCTGGGTGGCTCAGTTGGTTAGGCGTCCGACTTAGGCTCAGGTCATGACCTAGTGGTTCATGAGTTCAAGCCCGCGTCGGGCTGCATCAGGTTCTGTGCTGACAGCTCAGAACCTGCTTTGGATTCTGTGTCTCCCTCTCTCTCTGCCCACCCCCCCCATTCCCGCTCTGTCTCTCTCAAAAACTAAATAAACGTTAAAAAAAAAAAAAAAAGTTCTAATCTCATAAAAAAGTTTTCTGTTGATAGGTTTAAGAATACTAGTACTGAAGGTGTTAAGTCTTCAGAATAAGCTTCCAAAACCTTACATTTTTACTCCCCAATGGTTCAGACTACTACATTTACCAAATTGTGACTGTGAAAGCAGTGTGAAAGCACCAAGTTCTCACTATGTGCAAGGCAACAAGCCTTTGTTCATGTTATCTTCCCTTAAGTTCAGAAGCCCACAAGGTGAGCACCATGGACCACCTATCACTCCACCGTGAAGGGGAAACTGAGACCCAGAGAGGTGAACTGGCCCATGGCCCTGCAGAGTCAGAATTTGGATTAAGGATACATTATTGAACTCAAGCCATGCACTTCCTTGCTATCCTCTGTATTATCTCAAGAAATGATTTAGAAAATAAATCTTAACAATTATAATTTTGCTGTATATAAATATTATATAAACATAATATAGACCCCAAATAACTGCTTTAAATATTCAAGTAGTACAGAATGCATATACCAAACACCTACTGAATGCTTTCATACAATATAAAAATTTATCATTTTATTCCATTCATGAAACTAATTCATAATAATTCTTTGCAGCTTTCAAAATTAAATGACCTTTACCATATGAGGCCAAGGGATGATGAATGGATAATCTAATACCTGTAACATTATTCTGAAATATCTCATAAGTAACACAAAGTATTTAGGACTACATCAAACACAACAAAACATAATAGAAAAAAACCCACAGGGAGAAGCTCTATCACTGTCTAGGGCAGAACCATGAGCTTCTCTCTGTACCTCAGTTTCCATAGCTGTAAGTTAAAAGGTAATATGAGATAATCTGAGATATCTCTCTAAAAAACAAAACAAAACCATATATTCTGTAAACAGTTATCTAAAACCTCAAACCAGAAACTAATTAGTAATGACTGCATAGAAATAGTCTGTAATTGTTGGTTCTGTTTGCTTTTGAAGACAAGAAAAGTATTAAAAAACAAAATACAATTAACCCATCTACTATTATGTGAAAATACTTAATCTCACTACAAGTTTACCACTGTAATTAGAGTAGCTATTAAGTCAGTTCTTTAATAATTTAAAAATCATTCAGATGCCAGCTTCTAGAATTAAGTTACTCTTACCAAACCAATTTATTCTTACAAGAATTTGAGCACTGGATAGAATTACATGTTGTATTTTACACAGTTCAAAATTTCAACAACTGACAAGGTCTACATGAGGAATGAATGCTCAGAATCCCAACCTTGTTACTGTTTAAGTTACCTGAAAATATTCAGCTAGCCAACATTTAAATCTAAATTTGTAAAAAATATTTTAATAAGGAAGAAAGCTTTCTATAATCTGCTATACTTACTGTTAATTTACATGCCCCGATATTCCTAAAGACTTTTATGAAAGCTTAGTACTGATCAGAATACCAGTGATACCTTAAGAACAAAATGGTCAAGTACTATTGTTTCTTAAGAAAACAATGTTAGTAAGTATCTACCTGTGTCAGTTACAACAAGTGCAGACCTGCCTGTTTTCATTTTTTTTAACTTTTCCCTTCCTGGAAAGATACCACTACTTTGTCTTTGTAGGGTATTGACAAACTCAGTCAATTCACACTTCCACATTGATATGTGATGCAGTCTTGAGTGGGAGTAGAAGTCTGAAATAAAATTGCAATCTGAAGGTTTGGATGGCACTGAAGGTGCTGCCTTGCTAAGAGCAGGTACTGAAGTGCTTTTTGTGCTTGAAGGCCCCTGAACAGCGGAGTGGTGAGCACCATTTATTTTAGTGTTACTGTGCAAAGATGATAAGGAGAAGGAATGAGTTCTGTGTGGATTCCGCACAGCATCTGTGTTTCTAGTGCTCTGTTGCAACTGATGCAAAATGCAGTCTCTGAAGTCAGTGCTGCTCTTCTCAGCCTGCTCCTCCTCCTGGGCAAAGTCTGGAGAAAGCCTGCTGGCAACACTGTTGCCCATGGGCACCAAGCAATCCTGCATCTGTAAGGCACCATTAGAGCTAGGAGTATGTCCATTAAAAATGGCAGTGCTGTCTCTGTGATGCGGAATTCCGTTTTGTTTCCTTCCTGGAAGGATGTGCTCCAGCTCCGCAAAACTAAAATCATTATTGGCATCTTCTTCATTCCAACTGTTCATTCCATTGACTTTGACTTCATTTTCTGTCTCAATCTTCTTAATTATGTGATTTCTACAGATAGAAAAAAAGATTTAAATTGATATGTGACTTTCAGGCTAAAACAATTTTTAATGTAAACATGGTCTTAGTGATGCACACCTTCAATATTTCTCCCCCTAAAAATTGAAAAATTAAGCCATAAATTTTATATTCTTTCTCTTCCAACTAAGATAATTCTTAGGTAAACCAAAGTAGCAAGGTAACTATGAAAATCCTAGAACATAAAGTCTTTTAAGTTTTGTTCTTTTTTTTTCAAACTTCAAATACTCCCAAAGAAGAAACACAAAAGAATCTCAGGTTGAAGAAAAATAAAAACTATTTTCAATTATTCTTCCCACTAAAATTTAAATGGAACCTGTAATCCCTAAAGACCCACAGTAGCACAGTATCTGGCATTTACTAGGGAGTCAATAAATTATGGGAGTTAACATAAATAACTCCCATAAAAATGGATAAGAAACTTTATCTGAATTAATATTCCTAGTTTTAGTTTTATGTAAGGCATTGTTCAACACATTAAATATGATACTGCTACAATCCTAGGGCCAGTTAGTTTCACTCAGGAAGACTGACAGACTGTATTTACTAATCCCTTAATAGGCCCACTGTCATGAGTAGGTAAAAAGAACTAGGTTAATGTGTATGGGTAATTCAATAAAATGTATACCTAGTAAAATGAGGACATCTGCTTATTAACAAAGGAAATGGCATTTCATTTCTTAAAAAAGCATATTCAGACACCAGGGTGGTCCAAGGCAATCTGACCAAGTTTCTGGAGGACAAGTTTATAAATGTAGGACCTATGACAAATGTTTTGCTAAATTCACATTCTGACTCCTCTACATATTTGCTTGTTAATACTCTATAATAAAGACAAATTTCACTTGCATTCACAAAAATGATCTAAGTAACAAAAACAAAAACCTGAATTACAGAACAGCAATTCATTCTACTTAGAAACACCCACACCATTAACCCAATTACAGTTCAGGCTCCAGAGAAGGTTGCCTGATACATGATACCCAGGCATTTGTGAGGCTGCCACAGTATTACCAAGTTTAATCTAAAGTCTCTCATCCTAATACCAACACAAGAGATTAGCAGTAACAGTATGAATAAACAGAAAAGTCACACATGAGACAGATGCAAAACATTACCACCCATTTCTGGGTTGGCTCTGGCTGAACCATCTCATGATTTATGACAGGCAATTCTGATTAGGTCCAATCTTCACAGATGATCATGCCAGTGAAAAGGGAAAATAGAAGATCAGGGAGCAATTAAAATAAAAGAAGAAGGAAAGAAAACCTCATTTGCTACATGTCTGGCCCTTGAGATAAAGAGAAAGCAAGGGAACAAGAAGTCACATAAAAGAACTTCAAAGAAATTTATAAAACGTATTTACTAAAGAATAAATATTATGGAAAGCAACAAAAGTGAGTTAAGTCAGAAAAGCCTGACATCTAGTTTTCTGTGTGACAAACAATAAGATTCTTCTCATGTGTACTAGCAACATATGCAACAGAATTACAAACACTGGCAAGAAACACATTCCTAATATACATTCTTTCTGTACTACAGTTTTTCAGCCTACACAAATGGATATTCATAAAGTAGCTGTAATGGAAATACATCATTGGGAGACATACATTAATTAGGCAAAAGTGTACATGTATTAAAAAGTACAATCTAATAGGTAAATTCCTGCTAAAACTAACACAAGGGATAATTAAAAATAACAACCACCTAGTTCCTATTTTTGTTACTGTAAGAGAAAAATACGAAGTTGCACATTTGGAAAGATTTTCTGATATTATTTGTTGTGCACCCTGATGGTGCTAAAAAAATTGAAAGGGTTAGGTAATGTGAAAAACATGAATATGCTTATAAGTGAATACAAGATAAAATACAAATGACAACAAAAACTACTGAAGGTAGTGATATCAGATCCTCCCAGCTTAATTGGACTTCTGGTCTTTAAATATATATATATATCCAACTCCCAAAGCAAGCAATTTAATAAATAAGGAGAACACTAGTGATAATAAACCACCTGACATACAAGTTAAGGCAACACACCAATTAATCATGAAACCAATTTACCCAAGATAACTGCAATTAAAGCTTAATCAATATATTTTTTTAAATCTGCCACATGGAATAAAGTCTAGAGTTACCTCTAGCTGTAACACTGAGGGTCACCAACTAAATTTTTACCAATGTAAATATATTTACATATGTAAAACTGCTATGAATTTGGAAATTTTCAAAAATAACCTAGAAATGTTAACACATTTATTATGTATATAGCACACAACAAAAGCATACTGGTGCAATTAGCTTGGTTTTTGAGAAAGCAACATTCTACAGCAAATTACTTATGTGGAAGTAATTTTGGGCAAATCCATGGAAAATTTTACTTCCAGTAATTTAAGATCCATTAGTATAACAGGGGAATCTACACTGATTGGGAAAGCTTCCTTATTTACATTTTATTTAAGAAACTTTCATGATAAAAATAAATTTAATTTTTAAGTTTATTTATTTTTTGGGAGGGCACGTGTAAAAGTGGGGGAGGAGTAGAGAGAAAAGGGGAGAGAGAGAGAATCTCAAGCAGGCTCCACAGTGTCAGCACAGAGCCCAATGTGGGGCTTAAACTCACAAACCATGAGATCATGACCTGAGCCAAAGTTGGATGCTTAACTGAGCCACGTAGACACCCCCAAAATAATTTTTAGGTAAGATACCCACAAACATATTTTAACATGTTTAATATAGATAAATGGCCATGTTTTGTATTTGTTTCTATTTCAGCAAAGCAGGAGCAGTACCCACACCCACTGCTAAAACCCAGCTTTGCAGCATTCCCCAATCTAGAGAAACTTACACCCTGTTGTTCAGCTGTTTGGATACACTGCTTGGACCCGGCACAGGATCCTCAGGTTTGCACACAGGATTAAAGTTGAGACCCTTCTGCATGTTGGACTGCTTGCTGTACAGCTGATAGGGAATGTAGGACAGGAGTCGTCCAGCTTTGATGCTGAAACAAAAAAGTAAAACCAACTTAAGAGTTTAATACTTGAGGAAAAGAAGTTTCATGAAAAATAAATGTTAACAACGGAGTTTTTCACCAACAATGAGCCACCTATTCTCCTAGTTTATTTCTTCTCCCTCTGTTTTAGTGGCCCTAATGCAACATAATCTTACTTAAACACTTAAGAATAAGATATTCCTTTAAAAGTCAATGGCCAACAACATTACATGAGGGGAAAAAGAAATAGAGTAAGATGACAAAACTGCAAGCACGAGTTCGACTAGTCAATACTTTAATCCTCATGACTTTAATATTTTTACCACAACTCCCCCTCAAACAATTCATACAGAATCATCAAGATTTTCTCAAATCTCCTCTAGTAAGCTTTTCCAGAATAACTAAAATGGATGAGAATTCCCAATTTCCACACCATGAGCTCAGGAAGGGGAATAAAAGGTATAAAAATACGTATACAACTTCTTGCCCTCTCTCCTACAGGGTACAGATTGGTTTTTTATTACAGATACTGAAAATAAGCTATTTGTTTTTGAGCTCTTGGAGACCAAGAATGTATTTTCTGATAAAATACTACCTACAAGTCATTGGGGAATCATCTGAAATGTGTCTGTTGGTTTGTTAGTCAAGTAAAAATAATTTTACAAGAACTGTGTAATACTGTGAGAAAAAATGTAAATGACACCATTAAAAAAAAAAAAAAAAAAAAAAAGCCAAATCTATACCAGAAATTAGTCGTATACATTTTCTATAAAGAATAAATTGAGGCAAGATACAAAAACACAAGAGAAATGAAAGAAATCATGAGGTGAAACTGCTGTCAACTTTTATGTAAGTGAACTGAATAAGCACTCTAATCTATACAGTTAATGTAATTAGAAACATTTTAGCCCATGTGAAGTATGGGCTCTTCAGAGTATCGTTTAAGTACGTACGTGGCAGATGTGCTAACGTATTATAGTTTGGGAGCTTAAAAAGAAAGGGCAGAGTTTGACTGGGAGCCAGTTACCCCCAGCAGGAGACCCCAATGAGCTGGCATAAACTGCAACAATCACCACCTCTCACTGCCAGCAGACCCACCTGGGAACCTAACCATAGGAGGCAGGGTCCCCTGCTACAAGAGACTCAACACAAAATGAAGAACAAAAACAAAATCAGCCTTAGTAACTAAGGACAGCATTTTTAAACTGTGCTCCACAGCACTTGTCAGGTTTGAGGAGGCAGTGGGGTGAATCACAGCAGCTTCTCATTAACTATCTTACCCTTCAGATATCCACATTACATTGTCTGAAAAAAAGGATGAGGACAAAAATTTGAAAATCCCTAATTTATACTATATAAAAGTATAAGATTTGCAAGGCAAAGGTTTCAGTAAAATAATCTCATACCTAGAACTTCTTCATTAAAGGACTCCCTTGCCTCTTAGAAGTCGTGGCCTTATATTCATGCCCACATTAACTCAGGTTTAATGGCACATACACAGACACCAGGGAATTCTAATCAAAGCAAAGCAATCACCTCAAACACTTAGAAGTGGTAGTTGCTGTTTAAACTGCTCAAACTGAAAACAGGAAAATTATAGAAAAGAGTATCATTTATCATCCGTTAAATAACTAAAATAATGTTTAAAATTTTAAGTACAATAAAATCTCATAAAAACACTACTGAGAAGAGATGAACAAGACTGGGATTACAGTATGAAAGAAAGAGTACTGTAATTGCGCAAAAGGATTCCATGCTAGTACATGCAGACACTGGGCATTTATTTTATATATTAAGACATATGCCCAGACTGATCCATTTCCACAGGGCCAACTCATCTACATCAAGCTTAATTAAACGGCAAAGAGCAGACCCAATTAGGAGTCAGAAAGATCTGAATTCGGAATCCTGCTGTTCTTGGATATATCTTATTAGCTCTGCCTTCTCATATATAAAATGAAGCAAACAGGCCATATGATAAGGATGTCCAAAGTAACTTCAGTTATTGAAAAACAGATGACTAAGCCTGATTTCAAACCAAAATAAAATCCACTCAGGTGAACTTTAAAACTTGTAACTGCCTTACGTTGCTTTTTTGATTGTATTCTCTCTAGTTATATTCAGGGCAAGAAGGAAGAGTAGGTATTTGAAAAAAAAGCTCTAATGTAAACTCCCATTTTCTAAGCAAATCAAGTTCCACTCAGCAAGTGCCCTTTTCAACCCACTTTCCTACTATCTATGGATCTCCACCATTCCCTCCAAAGTCAAACTAATATCCTCAGATCAAAATTCTAGCCCTAGCACGATGATAGGATTGTCTGCACATGACAACACACAGTACAACTGTGGAATGATACAAACTTTTTTCATATTAAATATATTGTCAAATTGGTTTCCATACAACACCCAGTGCTCATCCCAACAGGTGCCCTCCTCAATGCCCATTACCCACTTTCCCCTCTCCACCAACCCCATCAACCCTCAGTTTGCTCTCAGTATTTAAGAGTCTCTTATGGTTTGCCCCCTTCCCTCTCTGTAACTTTTTTTGTTCCCCCATCCCCTCCCCCATGGTTTTCTGTTAAGTTTCTCAGGATCCACAAATAAGTGAAAACATATGGTATCTGTCTTTCTCTGTATGACTTATTTCACTTAGCATAACACTCTCCAGTTCCATCCACGTTGCTACAAAAGGCCATATTTCATTCTTTCTCATTGCCAAGTAGTATTCCAATGTATATATAAACCACATCTTCTTTATCCATTCGTCAGTTGATGGACACTTAGGCTCTTTCCATAATTTGGCTATTGTTGAAATTGCTGCTATAAACATTGGGGTACATGTGCCCCAGTGCATCAACACTCCTGTATTCCTTGGATAAATTCCTAGCAGTGCTATTGCTGGGTCATAGGGTAGTTCTATTTTTAATTTTTTGAGTAACCTCCACACTGTTTTCCAGAATGGCTGCACCAGTTTGCATTCCCACCGGCAGTGCAAGAGGGTTCCCGTTTCTCCACATCCTCGCCAGCATCTATAGTCTCCTGATTTCTTCATTTTAGCCACTCTGACTGGCATGAGGTGGTGATACAAACTTCTTATACTGAAAACCACACAGCTCCTTTTTTAAGGAGACACATAGCTAAAAGCCACGTTCTTTGATCTGATGTAATGAAGGGTCAGGTCATGAGAAAACAGCAAAAGGCACTGGTGACATATTCCAAGGATAGGCTGTCAACCTAATCCCCCAAGGTTTAAAAAAATTTTAATCTCTAAGATACATATGGTTTTCTGGAAGCCAAATGCACTTTCTAAAAATGCACTTTTGGGGCACTTGGGTGGCTCAGTTGGTTAAGCGTCTGATTCTTGGTTCAGCTCTGGTCATGATCTCACGGTTAGTGGGATCGAGCCCCGCATCAGGCTTCATGCTGACAGCAAACAGCCTGCTTCGGATTCTCTCTCTCCCCTCTCTCTGCCCCTCCCCTGCTCAAGTGCATGCTCTCTCTCTCTCAAAATAAATAAAATTTAAAAACGAGTGAATAAGCAAATAAATAGATATATACTTTTGACATTTTGGAATTTATTTTTTAACAATTGCTGATGTTTACAGAATAAAAATAAAACAACAAAGGAACTTCTATATTTTGCCTCTGACAATGTGCCAGGCATTATGCTAGATAATTGCACAAATTATTTCTAGTTCTCACATAATCATATCATGTCAATATTAGCCTTCTTTTACAAATGAGGATTTTAATATTTTCACTTTTAATTTTCATACATCTATATATACCATTTCAAAATATAAATTCACTTAAGTTATGGCTCATCGCCAAGGTTCAGAGGACATATTTAAACTTAGGAAATTAATACGAATGGCCGCTGATTTAGAACATCAATTCCAAATCAACAACAGAAGAACCATAATGTAACAACTAAAAGATATTAATACCTCAAACTGCTCTTCCTCTTTGTCCTGAGTACTCCAGGTCCACAATACCCTGGTCTTCTCCTTACCTCTTAGCATGTACTTTTAACACAGGATAGAATTTACTCATATACCAAGCATACTGTTTATTATGTTTTCTTCAATAGAACACATAAGCTCCAAGAGGTAGGGATGGGATCTTTGTTTGCTTCATCGATAATTCCCAAATACACAGAGCACCATCTAGCCCATCAGAGATGCACAAGCATTTGCTGAATGAATACCATGCTTAGCCAATCCCTTCCCATCACTGCTTCCTGCTGCTTACCTGAGTCATCTCCCCTAATTCCTCGTAGCTAAGGTTGTTGCAAGAACACTAACATACTAGGCTACCTAAATTATCAATGTGAGGTTAAAGAGTACACTGGTGTTAAGACATTATTTTTCACTCTTAAGAGGCAATGTGTGTTTATAATATAAAGTATTCCAATTTTAAAAACTTATTAATTAAAAATTAAACTTACCTTTCCACAATCCATTCTGGCCGAATTACTTTTTCTCCCTTTAATTCTTTAATTTTGGCATTTGGAAGATTTGTGGCAATAATGTGTGTTGTTTTGGATCTGGAATAATACACATGGTATTGACCTCCATGCAACATCATTAGCTTTCGCAATTCCTCAGCAGAAGGATCTGTAAAATTAGTATTAAAATATGTTAAAGAGTTTTTTATATAAGTACAGCCCTAGCTGAATAATCCCTTAAAAAGCCCAATTTGAGGAACGTATCACTGATTTCTCCTGGGCTGTGTTGTCAGTAAACAAAATTGGGAGGTAAGTCACAAAGTGATAAGGCTATTTGGCTTTAGCACATCCTCTTCCCGGGCTACTGGAGACAGTCCACCAATAAAAAAGCACTTATTGCTAAGATGTGCCCAGAGCAGATAGGGATCTCAAGTAATGAATCTACACTAATAACAGAGCAGATATTTTAAAACTTTTGATCACATTTTGCTACATGACCTTGATATTGGTTATCTTAGGTTTTAAAAAATTAACAAGTATAAAATCATTTATAGATCAGTTTACAGAGACTCCAATTAATCTTACACCTACCTCCTTCAGAATAGTACAATAGTTGGTAAATTACTCATACTTACTATGAGCAGACTTACTATAGGGCTATTAAAAGACTTTACCCCTATGAAGCTTAATAACTTTTATTTATTTAAAGTGTTTTTATTTATTTTTTGAGAGAGAGAGAGAGAGAGAGAGAGAGAGAGCGCGCACGAGCAGGGGAAGGGCAGAGAGAAGGAGAGAGGAAGAAGTCCAAGGAGGCTGGGCACATCAGCAGAACCTGAGGTGGGCCTGATCCCATGAACGATAAACTAAAATCAAGAGTCAGATGCTCAACCAACTGACCCACCAGGAGCCCCAATAACCTTTTTTTATTTAATATAAAAAAGTTAAAATAATATTATTCAGTTTCTTAATATGAACTTTTACCAAAACCAAAAAATAACCAATACAAAAAAAAAAAAATACAAAGAAACTTCATTTTTTTCCATTTTGTTTCAAATTACTGTTTCTTAAACTATAGAAAAATACCTTAAACAAGAATCAGGGTGACCTATGCTTTCCCATAAAAAGTCGAACTCACTAAAGTTATGTTATGACCAGTATTACTAGCATCACATTAAACTAATTATTTTCAATAGCTTGTTTCTTCCACCTATTATCCTAATGAAAGCTCTAATCATACCTTCCTCAAAACAGCTGTATGGGGGAGGGGGTGTGAAGAGTGGGGAAATGTCACTGGAGGCTTATGTATCTACTTGTTATTCAAGCAACAGATTTTCTTAAATTCATATGATACAGATCAAAGTATTTAAATAAATACAATACAGGTCAAAGTATTTAAATAAACACTTTTATTATGATAACTATGTAATTAGGGGAGTTTTAGTCTTTAGAAGAAGAAAAACACTAACAAAGGACATTTAGATATGACAGGTTTTGTCTAGTCTTGGTAAATTCTTATAGTGTAGAATTCCTATGATGCTATTGATTGCACATACTACTACTGTCCAACAGAAATATAATGTGAACCACAAATGCAAGCCACATACATAACTTAATATTTTGGATCTATTAGGTTAAAAATATTACTAAAATTAATTTTACTTTTAGTAAAAAGTCCTCTTTAAGAGGCTTACTAGAAAGTAAGCTTACTTACTAGTAAGTAAGCCTCTTTAAGAGGCTTACTAGAAAATTTTATCGTTTCAACACGTAATCAACATAAAAAAATATAATTTCATATTTTTTTAGACTAAGTGTCTAGCACATATTTACATTTAAAACATATGTCAATTTAGACTAGCCACATTTCAAGTTCTTATTAACAAATGTGGCTAGGGGCTACCCAAATTTAACAGTGCACTAAAGAGAGAAATGAAGCAACTTTTAAATAACATTAATTCAAAATTCATAATAGAAGGTTTATAGGGCTTAAGGATCACAAAAAAATAGAGCATCACAAAAACCTAATGTAAAACAGTGAAAATTAAACAGTCAGAAATCTGCAGTTTACTTACTTTATTTCCCTAAGATTAAAGAATTTGGTTGATATAAAATAATAATAAAAAGTACCAAATTAAAGGCTAGGTACAACGTAACCATATGGACAAATACCAAACCCAATAAAAAGCAAGGTAATGCAAAAAAGTACTTACAAGTTAATCTTGTAAATTAACTTGGTTAATCTAAACCAATTCTAACTGTATTAAATGATTTAAACAGAAAACAGGCTGACAGAACACATTACTTCTGTAAACAGATACTTGTGAAGTATGCCCCCTCTACTACTTGCTCTCTGATATCAAACCACTGCAGAATTTTGAAACTGGAAAACATGGACCTACTGGATAAAGTTGAGGAGGTTCCCTGAAGTCCAATTTTGCAGACTCTTGCATATTTTTCAGTGTGAAGTGGACCATTAAAACCAATCTAGTTAAAAGGTAAGATCCCATGAACTCTGGTGTCAGAATGACCTGGGTTTAATCTTGGCTTTAATATTCTTTAGCTGCATGACTTTGGACAAGGACTTAACTCCTTTAAGCTTTCTCCTCTTTACAAATAAATAAGTCTGGCACATAGAAAGCACTAGGTATAAAAACTGTTATTGTTGGGGCGCCTGGGTGGCGCAGTCGGTTAAGCGTCCGACTTCAGCCAGGTCACGATCTCGCGGTCCGGGAGTTCGAGCCCCGCGTCAGGCTCTGGGCTGATGGCTCAGAGCCTGGAGCCTGTTTCCGATTCTGTGTCTCCCTCTCTCTCTGCCCCTCCCCCCTTCATGCTCTGTCTCTCTCTGTCCCAAAAATAAAAATAAACGTTGAAAAAAAAAAAAAATTAAACAAAAAAAAACAAAAAAAAACTGTTATTGTAAACTATAATGACAGCAGAACTCCTTTCAAGTAATGTATGACTTGAGGATCCTGCCCTAGACCCTACAAAAAAATCATAGAAGACACATATATGCTGACACTCAGTAGCCCTAATATTTTAAACAAACAGAATTGACAATAATGCACTAAGGAAAGCAGCCAGGGACCGTTCCACCAGTCCAAACAGCATGGCATGCATGGTGGCTGCCCTCATTTTCATTGCTTTTTGATATTTTTAAAACCGTATTTCTCTCTGGCTTTGTTTCTTCAGCAGAACATACTCCTACATTAAAAGTTCAAAAGAATATAAACAGCTCTGAAGATTTGCACAATAAATTCATTTTTGTGCTTGACACTCTCTTTAAATTCAGATGTGGGCTAATTAGAGAAAAATGTTTGGGAGACAGTATCCAACCCCATGAAATCTCTAGGACACTTAAGTTTTGTGTAACCCCATTCCTGCAATCTACTACACCAGTTAGTTTTCTTCAGACTACTAATAACAATCTGAAATTACCCTATTTGTTTACCTGATTTCCCCGTGGAGCACAAGCTCCTTGAGGGCAGGAACCTTGTCTGTTTTATTCACTTCCACATGTCTGGCACAAAGCAGGTATCAGGTATTTTTTTTTTTTACACATTTACTGAATAAATTGGCATCTCCCAAGTATCAAAGACTCCTGCCTGGAGTTTTTACCTCAATAGCAAAAATGGAGTGTAAGCAGTATTATCACTTCAATTCTCAAAATACTTATTCAGTAATTCAACAAATTAGGTCATAATAGCACAAGGTCCAAAGCAAGACTGAGCATGTTCAAATCCTAGCTCCATCACCTGCTAAGCTGTGTGAACCTCAAGCAAGTTACTTAACTTCCCAGGGACTTACTTTTCTCAGATGTAAACTGGGAATAATAGTGCCACAGAAAGCTGTTGTGGAATTAAGAGCTAAAAATTATAAACTGCTAAGAAAAATGCCATGCACACAGTAAGAATTATGTGTCAGCTATTATAAGTATTATTACTGTTCCCATCTCTATCCCAAAAGCAGAAAGGAAAAAAACTCTTATGGCTGAGGCCACTCTCTACCTATAAATCACTAATTTTTTTCAATTTGTAATCCCACCTATAAATCCTTCTCTTGTTGCCCACCCTCCAGTACCTTTTCCTTCAAGAAAGACCTTGACATACTGGCAAGAATAAGAAAAGAAAATGAAAAATCAAACCAAACCAAAGTATATTCAGAGAAATTTTATCCCCCAAATCTTTACAACTGATGTTACCCTCTTGAGAATTTCAGAACTAAAAGACCTTTTAGAGATCTAATAACCATTTCATTTTCCACATTGGTCTAAATAAACTTAATCAAGTTAAACCAACTGGACCAATTTAAACAATAAATAAAACTATCCCTCAACCCTCCCTATGCATCTTCATTGAACATTTTATTTTTAAATACATTAGAGTATTAAAAAATAACTTAATCACTAACAAACATCATCACCACAGATTACCAATGATATCTTGGGTGAAGATCCATTAAATAAAAGAGCATGTCTCTGAGGCTCAGCAGCTCCCAAAAATGACTTTACCAAAGGAAGGGGAAAAAAAAAAAAAGCACTGGTTCTAACAAATGATTTAATTAATTACGTATTTATTTGAGTGCATGTGCAAGCAGGAAAGGGGCAGAGAGAGAGAGAGAGAGAGAGAGAAAGAAGGAATTGTAAACAAGTTCCGTGTTGTCAGCACAGATCCTATGTGGGGCTTGATCCCATGAACCATGAGATCATAATCTGAGCCCATATCAAGAGATGTACGCACTACTGACTGATTCACACAGGAACCCGAAAATTTTTTTATAAAGGTACATATGCCAAACAAATTATTTCCCTGAAGATATACTGAATTTTTCAGCAAGCAAATTATTGTTCATCAATGCACCTGAAGTTTCTTATAAATAGCATCAACTTTAGGCAGATTTATAGAAAAACAAAAGATAAGAGAGGGGCACCTGGGTGGCTCACTGGGTTAAGCGTCCGACTTTGGCTCAGGTCAGGTTCTCACAGTTGGTGAGTTTGAGCCCCCTGTCTGGCTCTGTGCTGACAGCTCAGAGCCTGGAGCCTGCTTCAGATTCTCTGTCTCCCTCACTGTGCCCCTCATAGAGAGCTCATGTGCTCTCTCTCTCTCAAAAATATATAAACATTAAAAAATTAAAAAAAAAAAAAGGTAAGAGAGATTAAGGTAACTTTCCAAAGTCACACACAGCTAATGGAATAGCTACAATTCAAGTCCAGGTTTCTGTCTCAAAAACGCATACTTAATCAGCCTTAACATGCTGCTACACTGGATAGAAAGGCCTGGTTTCCAGCTGCAGTGTGACACTTAAAAGTCATGACATATTGGGCAACTGACTCATCCCATTTAGCTTGAGTGTCCTCATTACAAGATGAGAGGCTAGACTAGATGACATTTGATTCCTTACAAAGCTACTGTATAACTGTATGTACTAACCATTATCTCCAGCAAACAAGAAAGAAAGCAAAGGAGGGAGGAAGAGAGAATCCATGTGACAGCGCAGAGCCCCATGAGGGCCTTGATCTCACAGATTGTGAGATCATGACCTGAACTGAAACCAAGAGTCAGATGCTTAACTGAAAAAACCCAGGTGCCCCCCAATTTTTTAAAGAGCAAAACCCTATTTCAAACGAACCCTTACAAAAAAACAAAAAAACAAAACCCAAATACCAAACAAATAAGAGTAATATAAGACTTTATTTTTAAAGTTCAATCTATATACTTACTTATACTTACTACTTTGTGCATTCCAGCATAGTAGTATACTTACATACACTTACATATACTTACTATTTTGCATTCCAGCATAGTAGTGAGAAAATCCTGATTCACACACATTAGAACTATTAATATTTTCAACTATTTAAAAGAAGTTATATTCCAAGGTCTATGTAAAAAGTACATAACCTAACAACAAACGGTACAAAACATTTCTAGTAAGTGGTATATTTGAATATTTGTTTTGTGTTTTTAGTGTACTTAAAAATACATACAATTTTAAGACTGTAAAACCTTTCAAGTGTTTTGGAACTGAAGTTAATAACCTATTTAAAACAACTAGCAGTTTTGGGGCGCCTGGGTGGCGCAGTCGGTTGGGCGTCCGACTTCAGCCAGGTCACGATCTCGCGGTCCGGGAGTTCGAGCCCCGCGTCAGGCTCTGGGCTGATGGCTCGGAGCCTGGAGCCTGTTTCTGATTCTGTGTCTCCCTCTCTCTCTGCCCCTCCCCCGTTCATGCTCTGTCTCTCTCTGTCCCAAAAATAAATAAACATTGAAAAAAAAAATTAAAAAAACAAAACAAAACAAAAAAAAAAACAACTAGCAGTTTTAATCAGGCATGCAACAGCACTTATTACTTATTATATCTGGAGACAGGAACCTTATTTAATGAGTGATAGTATCCTCAGTACCCATATTTTCTTTTCTTCTTTTTTTTAATGTTTATTTTTGAAGGTGAGAGAGAGAAAGAGACAGAATGCAAGTGGAAGAGAGGCAGAGAGAAAGGAAAACAGTCCACACAGAGCCCAACGCAGGGCTCGAACCCACGAACTACAAGATCATGACCTCAGCTGAAGTCAGATGCTTAACCGACCTAGCCACCCATGTGCCCCCTCATTTCAAGCATCTCACTTAGAATTTAGTAAGGATTTCACAAATGCTTTTTTTTTTTTTAACACAAGATACTCTATCAGATAAAAATTTCTGTGGGAACAGAGAGCTGACAAACATTTGACTGAGTTGAACCCAGAAAACTACGTAGGATTTTACATTCAGATAAGCTGAGGAAAATTGGTGAGCAAAGTTGTTAAGGAATGGGGGAGAGCTGTGGCCATAGAGTTGAAAGCACACTTTTCAAAGAACTAGGAATAATCTAGTTTGAGAGCAATAGGATGAATTAGCTTAAAGACCACACTGAGAGGACATGGCAGGGTTTGAATTTATGCTCTGTGGAGTCTTCGAGAAAGAACTAGGACCACTGGATGGAAGCTATAGGAATGTATGCACATTTTAACTCACTAAAACGATCATACCTGCTCCAAAATGAACTGGCTTGCACCCCAAGACAGTATACCATCACTGGAGTCACTGCAAGAGGCTGAGTGGTGGCCTTTCTCTAACTCAGCAATACTGAAGACGTAATTCACACACAGAAAATGATTAACTTGAAGACTTAAATTCCCTCCTAATCCCAAGATTCTGAGTCTGTGATCTAAAACAAGGGTCAGCAAACTAAGCCCTTGGGCCAAATCTGGCCCACCTGTTTTTGTAAATAAAGTTTTATGGAATACTACTCTCATTCATTTACATACTGTCCATGGCTGCTCTGAGAGCTATAATAGCAGAGCTGAACAGATGCAACAGAGAGTACATGGCCCACAAAGCTCTGGTCCTTCACAGAAAAAGTTTGCTAACCCTTGATCTAAAATACAGCCAAAGACTACTACTTTATGAAAACAAAAACAAAGTACAGTATTTGTTCTAAATATTTCCATTATCCACTATTTTAGATACTACTCAGAGAGGATAGGGTAGGTTATGCTGCAGTAACATATGACCCCAAAATTGCAGTGACTTAAAACAAAGGTTTATTTTTCACCCATGAAACATTTCCATCCTCTGCCATCATGTCCATGGAGCTGTGGCTCCATGTTATCTTTATTGACATCCAGACCGATGGAGCAACCTCAATCTAGAACACTGCCAGTCATTGTGGCAAAAGAAAAAGAGGGTATAATGAAGCACGAACTGACTTTTAAAGCTTTATCCCCAAAATGATATATACCATTTCACTTACATTTTGTGAACATGGCCAAATCTGACCTCAACAAGTAAGGAAGTAAAATCCTTCCCCAGGGAGGGGAAGCAGATTTTGGTGAACAAAAATACAATCCACCACAGAGTGTATTTGGAAATATTTATGTAAGTAATTTGTCTTCCCTACTTCTACAACCTATACCAGTAGATCTATACTGATGTTCAGCCTAAAAACAAACAAAAAAGCAGAACAAACAAAAAAATTTAGCAAAAATTACTAAGCAAACAACTTAGTAATTTCATATTTCCTAAGATAAATATTAAAACTCAGAATTACTTAAAGATTACTCTCTACTATAAAACATGCCTAGAATAAAAAATCTGAAAATAGAAGAAAATACATCACTCATACATAGTTCTATGCCCCAAAAAACCACTGTAATGTATTTGCTTCTACCATGTTTTTTCCTGTACTTTTCTGTTTGATTGTCCCCTACTTTTCATTTTACATTCTACCCTTTCACATTTACCAAAAATTTTCCTATATTATTATAAATTATCCATTGTTATCTTTTGAATTATTATTTAATGTTTAATTTATTTTGAGAGAGAGCACGTGCGATCGAGTGTGCGCAGAGGGGGAGAGGCAGAGAGCCAGGAAAGAGAGAATCCCAAGCAGGCTCTGCTATCAGTGCAGAGCACATGGGGCTTTGATCTCACAAAACCGTGAGGTCATGACCTGAGACGAAATGAAGAGTCAACTGCTTAACCAACTGAACCACCCAGGTTCAGTTTTAGGTCACCTTATAGATGGTATAATTTATACCTAAGTTTCTATTCTTATACAGTGCTTTGCTTTCAAACAAAAAATGATTAAGATTATCTTTAATATTAACTTATAATGGAAGGCCAATTAGGCTTATGGCCTTAGAATATACTCTCAGAAGAATTATTGAGCCAAACGTTATAAGCATATTAAAGTCTCCTCATGTATTTCATAATGCCATTTTCCAAAGCCAGTATACCACCTTACACTCTTGCTCCATCAATGAATGGGTTGGCTATTCTCATCTATCTGTTTATGTATTAGGTATATTCACATAATAATTTTTTGAAATTAAATAAATTTTGCACAAAATTTATCCTGCTTCCTTATACATTTCTCTAATAGTGAAGGTGAACATATTTACATGTTTGTGACTCAGGTCTATTTCCTGAAATAAATGGTTTCTGAAATCTGCCCTTTAATCTATTGGGATCTGAGTGTTTTATTTCTTATGATTTTGATGGATAAGCTTTTTTCCAGTCATCCAATTTGTTGCAACAAATTATACTGAATAATCCTACCCTCTCCCCCACTTATCTGTGGTTCTTTACAACTTAGAATATTTAAAGCAGTGCTTAAGTGCTAGGCTGTTCTAAGTGATTTATAAATATTAACGCAGTAATTTATAATAAGTACATATATATATACAAATGATATCTAATTTACATACCAAATTTATATACAGAGAATTTATTTCTGAGCAATTCTAAACCATGTATCTGCCTATTCTTACACCAGTTACGTCAAGTTTTAAATGCTTATAGCCTTCCATAATAGGTTTTGACATGTCAGAGCTAGTTCTCTCCTCACTGTTCTTCATCGCCTTAAGGTACGCTATCGTGGGGGAAACAAAACATAAGTCAGATAATTTCCTGTAGCAGGTTGGCTAATAGCTAACAGTACTAATAACAAGGACAAAAGGGTTGGGTTTGAAGAAGTATTGCTATTGCAACAAAAGGATTTCTGGCATTCTAAAAACCCAAACTATTCACCAGAACTTCTTATGTAAAATAATAATGGGTGTTCTTAATGACAATGAAGGCACTCTAGGATCCTAAAGTATCTTCTCAAAGTTTAAAATTATATTCCACAATACTCCTGTAATTTTACAGAACATTCTATAAGAATGTTTTGAATGCAACTGAAGTTCAGAACTAAAAACAACCCTAGTAAGAGACAATTACACACAGTAAAAGTAGAAGGCATCTATCACAGGACCACAACTTAGGCCTGACGTTCTGCAAGTGAAATCCCACCACAGCAAATAACCACTACAGAATGCAAAAAGAAACACATGAAGACCACTCTCATGTCTCTAGGCTCAGTTTAGAACAGTTTTGGTTATCTGGTTAAAATAAATTCTAAAAACAAACTTTAGGGACGGCTGGGTGGCTCAGTCCATTAAGCATCTGACTCTTGGTTTCGGCTCACGCAGGCCATGATCTCACGGTTCATGGGTTTGAGCCTTGTGTCAGGCTCTGCGCTGACAGTGCAGAGCCTGCTTCGAATTCTCTCTCTCTACCCTCCCCTGCTCATGTTCCCTCTCTCTCAAAATAAATAAATTTCAAAAAAAATTTATTATCTTGCACAAAAGCTTTCCTTGATACATCTCTAATGAGAAAATATTCATCATGCGCACCATTTCATTCTGTATATCCAAAGAGCTTGATTTAATGTTGGTTGTGCTACATACATGGTAGAAAGAAGTAAACCAAATGGCTGCTTACACCTCCTTTGGTCCTACAGTAGTAATATCCTTCATTATTTCATTATTTCATTTGAGTCTCACAATCCTATAAATTAGAAAAGATAATTTAGCACGGTTACTGATAAGGAAATAGAAAAAAATTAGGTGACTTGTCCATAATCACTTAGCTATTGTGCAGACCCTTTTTGTCTTCTGACTCCCAACTGTTACTCTTCCTCCAGTAGCTATGCTTACTCTCCTGACTCCTTTCCTACCTAACTACCTTAAAGTTACCACATTCAACTATAAGCCACATACACTTAACCAAACAAAAATTGAAGAAAAAATTCAAAAGCCTAGAGAGTCGTGAGTAACTATCAGGTGCAAACACCTATTAGACACTGGACAAAAATACAGTGGGTGGCATAAAATAATACAGTAAGTCTCTCCCATGTTAGAGGTTAAATTCCTATATCTCTGATTTATAAGATCAGAGTCTCACAGAAAATGAAAGAAAGATATGTATTTACAAAAAAATAATTTCTGGAAAGCATACGTTTCTTAATAAAAATTAGATTTTTCACCACTAAATGGGGCTCTTTTCCTAAGACATCACAAGGTTCAGAAAACACCAAAGTAAGGTTAAGGTCATTAAAGTTTTCAAACAAATCCTTATCACTTGAAATGTAAGCCTGTCATACTTGCATATTCCCTTGTTCATTTTGCAATGCATGCCAACATGTTTGCCTGCCCACCTATTTTTTCACAAATCTCAGCAGTGCCAAAGCCGTTGGACCTGGTCTTTTATCTACATATTGAAAAAAGTACAAAATAACCAGAACACCTCTTGCCATATTAACTGTCCTGATCCCACTCAACAGAAGATAGCAATTACAGTTCACAAGATTTGGTACTAGCTCACTCTGGGAGCTTTCACCAAAATAAGCATGCTCAGGGCCTATCTCCCAGAGATTACAATTCAGTAAAAGCCTACAATGTAGCCTATTTCTTAATTAAAAGCTATAAATTCAAGAAGACGGAGTTGAATTAACATATGAATGAAAAGATTTTAACAGTATGATGTACAAATACAAAACCCTGTTATTCACTCATTTACTCAACTAATATGTATTAGCCATCTTACAATGTACCAGGAACGGCTCTAGGCCACTGGGCTATAGCAATGATCAATAAAAACTCATCTCTGTGCTCCATGGTAGTACTTCTATTTCACTGGGCAGACAGAAAACAAGTCAAATAAATGATACCAGTTCAGGTACAAATAAATTCTATAAAGAGAAATACAGCTGGTCAAGGGGTCACGAAAGCAATTGAAGGGTAAGGTACACCTATCTTGGATAAGTGTGGTCAGGGAAAGTCTCAAAGGAGATGACATTTGATCAGAGATGTGAATGATGAAGACCTGGGGACATCAGATGGAATAGCAAATTTAAGGCCCTACAGTGCTACCTCTGTAGCCCTCATGTTTGTCTAGGGGCTACTACATAAAATGGGCTTTCTGACTCCAAAAAAACTTAAAACATAAAGTAAAACCTGACAATATAAGACTCAGGTATCAAAATAAATGTTTCTAGTAGTGCTGCTATGAAATTTAAATACTATGGACTGGCTTAGGAAAGGAGGCAAAATCTAATTTAATCTGAGTCTTAATGGATGAGTATAATTCCAGTTCACAGTAGTGAGGAAAGCAGCTTTTCACAAGAGGCAAAAGCACAAATGGAAGCGCAGAAACAAAAGTACAAAGAAAAAACCTAAAACATCAGAATAAGCCCAATGACCAAAATTAGAGAACATGAAGGTGAAAATGTACATTACGATCATGACAAGAATGCCTTTACCCTTCCTCATTTAGAAAATGCCTCTTTATCCAGACTGGGCTTAAAAAGTCAATCCCTTTATGAAGGATTCACTAACTCTCAAAGGCGGTAACTTCTCTTCTGTGTTGCCATCCACCTTCCTCTGTACCTCTCAGAGATTATTACTCACCACAAAACCCACATTATTCATCAACCACCATCTCTGTTCAAACCTAGTTACTAACACACAAGCAGCATAGAAAATACATTTGTTCAATCAATTAAGGTGGAATAAAATGGGATGGAAGGTCCACAGACTAGAAAACTCAACAGAGTAAAGACGTCAATTCTCCTTAAACTGATCTACAGGCTTAATGTAATTCCTATCACAATCACAACAAGGTATTTATTTTATAAACAAAGACAACCTTACTCTAAAATTTATATGGAAAGGCATAGGCCCTAAGAATAACTAAAACAATCTTAGCAAAGAAGAAAATGGAAGTATCATTCTACCTCATGTTAAGGCTTACAATACAGATAATCAAAAACCAGGTGGTACCAGTGAAGAGAGACATGCATCAATATAATAAAACAGAGAATAAACAGACCCAGATACGTCCAACTAATTTTTGATAAAAGTGCGAAAGTAATCTAATGGAGGAAAGATAATATTTCAACAAGCAGAACTAGAGCAATGGGATACCCATAGGCCACCAAAAAAATAAGTAAAAATTAACTCAAAATGAATCATGAACTTAAAACATAAAACTATGAAAATTTTTAGAAGAAAACAGGTGAAAATCTTTGGGATCTAGTATTAAGCAAAGACTTTTGAATTGAAAACACAATCCATAAACTTAAAGATCCATAAACTCAACCTTATGAAAATTAAAAACTTTGCTCTGCAAAAGACCATGTGAAAAGGATGAAAGACAAGCTACAGACTAAGAGAAATATCTGCAAACCACACATCTGACAAAGGAGTAGTATCTGGAATATATAAAGAACTCTCAAAACTGAAGAGAATATAAAACAAATTAGAAAATGAACAAAGATGTTTACAGAGTTTCACTGTCAAGGACATAGAGATGGCAAACAGACGCATCAAAAGATGTTCACGATCAGTCATCAGGCAAATACAAATTAAAAGCACAATGAGACACCACTACGCATATTAGAATGCGTAAATTAATTTAAAAAACAAAAACAAAAAACCAAATTGTCTTTACGAAATGCTGGTGAGGATGCAAAGCAATTGCAACACAAATAAAAACCACAATGAGATAGCAGGACACACCTATTAAAATGCTTAAAAAACACTAAATGCTAACAAGAATGCAGAGAAATGGGTCACTCATAAATTGCTAGTGGGAATACAAAATAAAATAGCACAGCCACTGAGAAACCATTTGGCAATTTCTTTAAAAAACTAAACAGGCAACTACTGTATGTATGACTTAGCAACAGCTCTCTTATGTTCACACAAAATCTGTACACATATGTTCAGAGCCAAAACGAGAAAATAATCCAGATGTTAAATTATTTTTAATGTTTATTTTTGAGAAAGAGAGAGAGAGGAAGAGACAGACAGAGCCTGAGCAGGGGAGGGGCAGAGAGAGAGGGAGACACAGAATCTGAAGTAGGTCCCAGCCTCCGAGCTTTCAGCACAGAGCCCGACGCCTGGTTTAAACTCAAGAGCGGGGAGCTCATGACTTTAGCTGAAATGAGACATCTAACTGAATGAGCCACCCAGGCGCCCCAATAATCCAGATGTTCTTAAACAGGTAAATGTTTAACAAACTGTAGAACACCCATATAATGGAATACAACTCAACAATAAAAGGGAAAAAACTACTGATATATACAATGTATATGAATCACTAGAATATTATCTTAATTTAAAAAGCTAATGCTAAAAGGCTGTATACAGTATGTTCTTTTATGTAACATTCTTGAAATTAAAAAAGTATAGAAATGGAGACTAGGTTAGTAGTTAAAAGGACTAAAACGAGGCTGAGAGCCTTTTGTTTAAAAAAGGGCAGCATGAAGAATCTTTGTCGTGTGGAAACATTCTCTATCTTGAATGTATCAATGGCAATTTCCTGGTTGATATTGTACTATGGTTTACAAGATATTACCATTGAAATAAACTGGGCAAATGGTTCATACTATCTCTGTAGTATTTCTTATAATGGCATGTAAATTTACAATTACCTCAAAAAAATTTTTATTAAAAAAACAAAAATAAAAACAAAAACAAAAACAGGATGGAAGGTGAAGAAGTTAACCTTGGCAGGGAAAACATCCTTTTTTGGGAAGAAAAAGAGAATGGGTTGACAGAAGCACAATAGCCAAAAGATGTAGAATCTTTTCTTTAATCTCAAATTCAACAGTAATTGGTTTGCAAAGGATGGGAGTCAACAGAGAGAAGTTCAGGTGGCACACCTGGGAGCTTTAAAGGAGTCAAGAAAACTTGGAATGTTGGGTGCCTGCGTGGCTCAAGCGTCTGACTCTTGGTTTCACGGCACGGGCAATGCAGAGCCTGCTTAAGAATTCTCTGCATCTCTCTCTCTCTTTCTCCCTCTCTCTGCCCCTTCCCTGCTTGCTCTCTCTCTCTCAAATAAACATTAAAGAAAAAGAAAACCTGGAATGTTAGTCTATGGGGAGCATGATTAAGAACCAACAATACAGCATTTCCTACTTCTCTTACTGCAGATAAAGCACTAATTGACTATACTGCTAATTCATTACACAGAGGCTGTTGATTCTTTTATCTACAGAGTATTCACTAAAACTGAAAATATTTCTAAAAAAATTGTATCCTCACAACTTGCAAGTCCCTATGAAATTCAACATAATGGAATTTTACTTGTAGAATTATAATAATGTTATCCAAACAACAGTAAAAATTATTATCCCTATCCTAAAGAAAAGGATAGGGAAAAATAATGAAAAGGATAGGGATAAAACTGGGTCCAAATAAAATGAGTCCAAAGAGAAAATGTCTTATGGTCACACAAAAATTGATAACAAAAATAGAATCAGAATTCCCGATTCTCAACCATGGGAGTGATTACTATAGCTTTTATTTTTTCCCTCACACAAAGGATCTCTTTCTTAATAATGAATAAGGGTACCCTCGTAAACTGGGGACTTCCGTAACTGGCTAACGTAACAAGCGATGTTTCTTCTTTTTTTAAAAAACATTTTTAATCTTTATAATGCATCTCAGGAAAGTCAGTGGAACCTGAATGTTCCAGGATACTTAAGCAGAAAAGTTGCATGTTGTGAACTTTCCCAGAGCTGCACCAGCATTCATTGTGAGGTAACATTCTTAGACTAAAGATGCCTGATAAAACTCAACCAGGAAAACGTTTTCAGTTAATTAAAATTTAATTTTAATTCAATAAATATTTCCTGAGTGGCTAATGCCCAGAGACACCAGGATACAACAGTAATGAAAATGTGAAAGTGTTTCTCTCGTTCTTATCCAGTAAACAGACAACTAAAGAAAGATCCAATAAATGCTAACAAGCCATAGCCCCAAAGGAGCAGAAGTCACGTATCCCAGTAGGAAGACAATCAGACAAGTTAGAGGAAGTGATTTATAAAGAGACCTTAAAGATAAGTAACACCCCGCTGAGAAGCAAAGAGAGAGACATATAACAGAATGACACAAATATTTATAGCCATTCACTTAAAAAATAAATAAATAAAGTGATCTTAAGAGAGGAATTCTCAAGAGATGAAAACTTTAGTACTAAAAGCTGACAGCCAACAGACAAGTGATAACTGACTTTACAGACCAGAGAAAGAGAAAAACCTAAGCTGGCTATGTGGAAGCACACAAGAGTCTGTTTGGTGCCAGTGAAAGCAAGAGAAACTCATGAAAAAGAGGCACTGGGTATCTCCAAAAGTGGTCATGTGGATCGGTTCTGAAACAAGAAGTTTATGGTTTAAATTTTGTTTAAGAGACAAATTAGAATTCCAGATGTCTTCTCCCACCCAAAAAGAAAAAACTATCCTGTCCCTTCCAGGGAGTAGACTCAATAACAAAAGGAATACAGGAGGGGAGAAGTGGATATAGGGGATGAAAAAAAAAGAACAAGATTAAATGAAATTCTGTTTTCTAAATTGTGAGAACTGTGGCCTCTTTCTTCTCCAAGCTAGGTTTATATACCCTTCTCTAAGCAAAATTCTGGGAAATCTAACACACACACCACACCCTCCTCCCCCATCAGCTCAAAAGGATCTATGCAAATCCACCGATGAAATGGCCCTACCAGATGCCACTACACTGAAGCTCACAGTGTACATGTCCCACACGTGTGATGAGCTTCCAATCAGGTGGTTAAGAAAGAAGACTATTCTTAACCTCATTTGGCTTTTTCAAACTTGATAAAAATTAAAATAAAAAACACAATGGCAGGTATAGATGGGATGAAAAGGAAATGTCCAAGACAATAAGCAGAGGATTTTATCATTTTTATATACAAGATAACTAAAAACAGAATTTAAAGCAAATCACACTCAATCTTAATGAAAGTACATGCCAAAACAGGATACCTAAAAAGTAAAAAGTACTCAACCTGTATATCCATTAACATAAATGGCAACTCCACTAAAAATCGTAGATGAAGTTCCATCCTTTTGTAGAGCAGCATCTGACCGAAACTGTTCCTCCAATTTCTGGACCTTGGCAGCCATATACCCACCCTGGAATTAAAAAAAAAAAAAAGTAAACCAATTACAAAGGTTGTATTTTCTACACCCCCTCCCATTTTAACAGAAATTTACATTAAAAAGAAAAGGACCTTATTCTATGCTAGTGACCAAGGTATAATGACATAGGATATAATTATAAATATTCACCATAAGGCAAGGCAATAAAACAGGTTTTTCTATCAACTCATTTCTTAATTATTTTATCACATTCTTATAACGGTTACTTTAAAAGTGGGAAAAGGTAAGACAAGAATAATGAATTTAATGCTACAAAATATTGTTCTTATCTACAAAATCAAGCAGAAGTTACACAGAAGTTTAAACCAATTAAAAATTTGACAAGTGGTCAGTAAGAGTGTATTTTCAATTGGTTTCCACTATCTTCTGAATACAGGAAACTTAGAATTAGTAATTTAAAGCAAAATGAAACAGTTCAACAAACGAGTACAGCTCTCCATACATGTAGATAATACAATAAATGATTCAGTGGCCAAATTCTGGATCTAATCAATCTACTTGACAGCAGTAATAATTTTCATTAGAGAACATCAACCTCAGAAAGAACATAAAAACATTATTTTTGCTAAAGACCTATACAAATCTATGAACTTAGCTACACTTTTCCTGAACATTAAACTTAATTATGTGATAATTAAGCTTAATTATGTGAATTATCGATTGTTTTTTGATTTTACTTTACTGATAAAGAACTGTCCATTAAATCTTTAAAATACAGTCATAGAAATCTTGAAAGTAGTACTTATTTCCTCCAAAATGGAAATTATTTTGCTGGTTTTGATTATTCAGATATTACATGCTCATTGTGGAAAAATTTTTTTTTTCCAGAAAATATAAAGAAAATGTAAATTAGGTATAATCCCATTCACTGTTAACATTCTGGGATCTATTTTTAAATTTATTACTATGTCTCAGAATATGCACATTTTACAGAAATAGGATCACAGAGAATAATCCTCTATAAAACACGATTTTAGTCAAGGCCATCTCGAGTTAAGAAATAAAAAGCTAAATAATGGCTGAACAGTGTTCTACTGCATAGTGATAATTGACTTGACCAATCCTCTACTACAGTATATCTGGTATTTTCCTGTTTTTCAGTATTACTAGCAATGCTGCAATAAAATTATCACAAATAAATATTTGTACACCAGAACATTTATTTCCTCAGGATAAAATAAAGTTCGTGTGTTAAAAAGTTTAAACAAGCTTTCAATACATTGTGAAAACTCAGAAGAGGTGGTATCTAGAGTGATTTACAATTTTAAAAAATGCCTTAAACCACACTCCAACCTACAAGAACAAAAAATACCTAGACAATTAAATATAATTATTTTTATTCTTTTAAAACACACCCATTTTTCCCAGCCATCATTTTCAGCTCGCCTCCTCCCTCCACCTCGTCTCATGGTGGAGCGTCTGTATTAAGGGGGGAAAAAAAAAACTGTCAATTTTATAACGTAATACTAATTGACATTTTATTTCAAGTCAAGAAAAATGACAATTTAAAATAAACTCAAATATTCAATTTGTGAAAGTTAAAACTTTTCCCAAAGCATAACATTCTCCTGCTTCACAAGTGAGATTTGTACCTAAAACACCCTTCTATAGAGAAATATCATGTTTCAATTATAACTATTATAAATTTTTTATAGCAAAAACATTTATGCATTCCTATGCACCAAACCTAATACACACTTGCGAAAAACATCACCACATTAGACTAACATGGCCATGCTTGTTAACATTAATTAGTATTAACAGAACCCAAGAAAACATTTTCCTTCATGAATTGTCCTCTAATATGGCTCTTAAACTGGCTTTACTATTACATACTAGACACTTAAGAGTACAGTTACAGTGTAATTCATCTATTATGCAAAAACTCCTAAAAGAAGTCAATTAAAACAGCACATCTTAAGGGAGATAATGTAGAAGGATTATCACTTATCACAAACTATTAAACTGGCATTCTCCTTAAGGCTACACTTGACCCACTATGCTGTTAAACCACCCAAATGACCAAATAATGGCTTATCTCAAGTGTTAGGTGCCTTAGTAGCTAGCAAGGTTATCAAATGGTTCAGAAGTCAAAGCAGGCACTAAATGAAACTCCTTATAAAACTCGTCTAGCTATACGGCTACATCTTGAGACCCGACTGCATTATCCTTCACAAAACTAACTCGCCCTCTATTTAGGTTATTTTTCTTCTACTATATAAGTTAATATCAATTAATATGTTACCGGAGAAGCTCTGTACATTATCCAAGTCAAATTAGCTGTGATATGGTTTATAAGAATTTGTTACTGAGTGAAACCTTAAAATATGACACTTTAGACACACACATAAGCATTTTCTTTCAAATATTTCTATACTTGATATATTGTGCAATGTATAGTTTTTCCTTGCTGACATTTATATTATGAATGTTTACTGTTAGCTTTCAAAAGGGGCCTAAAAGATATGTAGAGACCTTCTCTTAAAAAGGTAACTCCGGGGGCACCTGGGTGGTTCAGTCGGTTGAGTGTCCAACTTCGGCTCAGGTCATGATCTCACAATTTGTGGGTTCAAGCCCCGCATCAGGCTCTGCGCTGACCACTTGCTACGAGCCTGGAGCCTGCTTCAGATTCTGTGTCTCCTTCTCTCTCTGCCCCTCCCCCGCTCACGCTTTGTCTCACTCTGTTTCTCAAAAATAAATAAATGTAAATAAATAAATAAATAAATAAATAAGTCCTATAGAGAGACAAGGGGCATGAGCAAAGAGCTCTGTGAACAAGAGGCAATGTAATTAATCCAGATTAGGGGATGTGGATGCTGGCAGAGAAGAGATGGTGTTGTTTTCAGTTTGACAAAGGTAGGGGCATGGCTACCCAATGTGTTCATTATGAGTCCTAGAACTGCCATATTGCTCTGCTAAATACTTCTATTTTCAAGAGGTACACTTTGTCCAGTCCCTCAAGACTTCTCCCCTTATCTTAAAGGAGTAGGGGAAATGTGTTAACACAAAGTTCGTGACTTCGTATTAACTTTGAATCTATATATCTGCTCTTAATAAGTAAAGAGTCTGGGAGTTCTGGCCCTTGTATGTTAAGAATGCTCACAAAAATTAAAGGGAACAATTAATCAGCTAAATGAAAAGTAAGTTAAAGAATATATTATTCATTTAAGATCTACTGGGTAACTACTGCAAAAGGCCAATATGAGAAATCCTAATCAGTGGTTTCATGAGGGTAGGAAAGTATGAAATAAAGTTGTAAGTTAAAAAAAATTTTTTTCAAGCTTCTTCTTCTATTTCAAAGTAATAAAGCTATCCCAGACAAATGTTTAAGCTTTGAAAAAGTAAAAGACTGAAATTAGTAATTTCTTCATTTCAACTAATTTGAGTACAGCAAACTCCTATTGATTGATTCAGGATTCAAATAGACTGAAAAAAGGGAAAAAGAAACAAGAAACATTTCATTTTATACATTCAAATTCTATTTTTGAGAAAAACCCATAACAAGTAGTTAACTAGGTTATTGGGATCAATCTTCCTGGTGAGAAAGAAGAAAACTAAAGAAAACATTATTTTTTAAAAAACAAAATAATGAAAAATTACTGGGCCCAGATTTAGAAGATGACAAAGAAACCCTGCCAGCTCACCTGTCCTCCCCAGGTTGGGACAGCTTTTTCCTCTGAAAGCATGTGGCAATTATAACAGTCTGGGCAATGTTTCTGAACAAACACAGCATTAAGGGAACAACAGTTGGAATTCAAAGGTCCTCCAAGCATATACATCTCCACACTTGGGATTAGAATCCTAGGGGTAAGTAAACTGGAAGTAGACAAACCAAATTTTGCCAAAAATGTAGCCTGCCTTGGATTATTTCAACCTCTGAAAGTAAATTAGATGATCCTAAAGAACACAAATACATGGAGGTCAAATAACATGCTACTAAATAATGAAATGAGTCAACCAAGAAATCAAGGAGGAAAAATCAAAAAATACATAGACACATGAAAATGAAAACACAATGGTCCAAAATCTTCGGGATGCACCAAAAGTAGTTCTAAGAGGGAAGTTTATAACAATAGAGGTCTACCTCGAGAAGCAAAAAAACTCAAATAAACAACCTAACCTTACACCTAAAAGAGGTAGAAAAAGAAGAAAAAACCCAAAACCAGTAGAAAGAAGAAAAAATAACAATTAGAGTAGAAATAAAATAGAAACCAAAAAAACAACAGAACAGATCAATGAAACCAAGAACTGATTCTTTGGAATCAAGTGTTTACCCAGACTCATTAAAAAAAAAAAGAGGGTGCCTGGGTGACTCAGCTGGTTAAGCATTCAACTTCAGCTCAGGTCATGATCTCACAGTTTGTGAGTTCAAGCCTCATGTCAGGCTCTGTGCAGACAGTTCCAGGCCTGCTTCAGATCTCTTTCTCTCTCTCTCTCTCTCTCTCTCTGACCCTCCCCTGATCACTCTCAAAATTAAATAAACAAACATTAAAAAGAGAGGGGGGGTACTCAAATCAACAAAATTAGAAATAAAAGAGGAGAGGGGTGCATGGATGGCTCAGTCGGTTAAGCATCTGACTTCAGCTCAGGTCACATCTCGCAGTTCATGAGTTTGAGCCCTGTGTCAGGCTTTGTGCTGACAGCTCAGAGCCTGGAGCCTGCTTCAGATTCTGTGTCTCCTACTCTCTCTGCCCCTGCCCTACTCACACTCTCTCTCAAAAGTAAATAAACATTAAAAAATTTTTTAAAGAAAGAAAAGAGGAGAAATAACACTACAGAAATATAAAGGATAGTTAGAGAAGATTATGAAAAATTAATTATAAGCCAACAAATGGGACAACCTAGAAGAAATAGATAAATTCCTAGAAACAGTAACTTCTCAAAACTGAATCAGGAAGAAATAGGAAATGTGAACAGACCTATTGCCAGCAATAGAATTGAATTCGTATTCAAAAAACTCCCAACAAACTGAAGTCCAGGATCAGATGGCTTCACAGGTGAATTCTAGAAAACATTTAAGGACGAGTTGATACCTATTCCAAAAGCCAGGAGAGGAAGAAAAGCCTCCAAATTCATTCTGTGAGGCAGGCATTACCCTGGTAACCAAAACCAGATAAAGATACTACAAAAAAAGGGAACTACAGGTCAGTATCTCTGATAAGCAAAGATGCAAAACTTCTCAACAAAATATTAGCAAGCTGAATCCGACAATATGTTCAAAAAAATCATTAACTATGATTCATAATGGGATTTATCCCAAGTATGCAAGGGTGGTTCAATATTCACAAATCAATCAATGTAGTACATCATATTAACAAAAAAAGGGGGGAAAATCATATGATCATTTCAACAGATGCAGAAAAAGCATCTGACACAGTTACAACACCCACTCATGATAAAAATCCTCAACAAAGTAGGCTTAGAGAGAACATACCTCAACACAAAGGCCATATATGAAAAACCCACAGTTAACCTCATACTCAATGGTGAAAACCTGAGAGCTTTTCCCCTAAGATCAAGAACAAGACAAGGATGCCACTCCCACCACTTTTATTGAATATAGTACTGGAAGTCCTAACCACAGCAGTTAGGTAACAGAAAAAAATAAGAGGCATCCCAATTGGTAAAGAACAAGTAAAACTTCCATTATTTGCAAATGACATGATATTATATATGGAAAACCCTAAAGACTCCACCAAAATACTACTAGAACTGATAAATGAATACATTAGGATTGCAGGATACAAAATCAATATACAGAAATACATTGCATTTCTATATACTAATCATGGAGCAAAGAGAGAAATTAGTAAAATAATCCCACTTACAATAACACCAAAAAATAAAATAAATAAAATAAAATACCTAGGAATAAACTTAACCAAGGAGGTGAAAAACCTATACTCTGAAAACTATAAAACATGAATGAAAGAAACTGAAGATGACACAAAAAAATGGAAAGATATTCCATGCTCATGGAAGGGAGAACCAATATTGTTAAATTTCCACACCACCCAAAGCAATCTACAGATTTAATAGAATCCCTAGTAAAATACCAACAGCGTATTTCACAGAACGACAACAAATAATCCTAAAATTTGTATGGAACCACAAGACTCTGAATAGACATACCATCTTGAAAAAGAAAAACTGTAGATATCACAATTCCAGATTTCAAGATACACTACACAAAGCTGTAGTAATCAAAACACTATGGTAGTGGGATGAAAACAGATACAAAGATGAAGGAACAGAAGAGAGAGCCCAGAAATAAACCCACGATTACATGGTCAATTAATCTTGGACAAAGGAAGCAAGAATGTGCAATGGGAAAAAGACAATCTTTTCAACAAATAGTGTTGAGAAAAATAGCAACATGCAAAAGAATTAAACTGCACCAGTTTCTTACACCATATACAAAAATAAACTCAAAATGGATTAAAGACCTAAATGTGTGACCTCAAACCATAAAAATCCTAGAAGAGAGCACAGGCAGCAATTTTTCCAACAATGGCCATAGCTACATTTTTCTAGATAGGTCTCCGGCCTCAAGGGAAAGAAAAGCAAAAATAAACTATTGGGACTACAACAAAAATAAAAAGCTTCTGCAAAGCAAAGGAAACAATCAACAAAACTAAAGACAACCTACTGAATGGAAGAAGATATCTGCAAATGACATACCTGATAAAGGATTAGTAATACCAAAAAAATCCTAAATAATCCAATTAGAAACAGGCAGAAGACATGAACAGACATTTCTCTAACCACAAACATATACACATGGCCAACAGACACACGAAAAGATGCGTAACATCACTCATCATTAGGGAAATGTAAATCCAAACCACAATGAGGTATCAATTCACCCGTCAGAATAACTAAAATCAAAAACACAAAAAACAAGTATTGGCAAGGATGTAGAGGAAAGGGATCCTTTGTGAACTGTTGGTGAGAACGCACACTGGCGCAGCCACTGTGGTAAACAGTATAGAAGTTTCTTAAAAAATTAAATGATTTTTTACAATAAATTATATGATTTTTAATCAATAAATTATATGATCCAGTAATCCCACTAGTGGGTATTTACCCAAAGAATATGAAAACACTAATTCAAAAAGATACATGTACCCCTATGTTTACTGCATTACTTAGAAGAGCCAAATTATGGAAGCAGCCCAAGTGTCCATCAACAGATGAATGGATAATGATATATATACACAACGTAATATTATTCAGCCATAAAGAAAAACGAAATTTTGCCACCTACAATAACATGAATGGAGCTAGAGTATTAAGCTAAGTGAAATAAGCCAGTCAGAGAAAGATAAATACCACATGATTTCAATTCGTATGTGGAATTTAAGAAACAAACCAAAAAGAGACAAGCCAAAAGCACACTCTGAGAACAAACTGATGGTTACCAACCAGAGAGGAGGTGGATGGGTGAAATAGGTGAAGGGGATTAAAGAGTATACTTACCATGTAATGTATAGAATTCCTGAATCACTATATTGTACACCTGAAACTAATATAACATTGTACATGAACTACACTGGAATGATAATTAAAAAAAAAAAAGATGATCTGGAATGCTCTAAACCATCTGGCAGAAGCAATGTAAACCCTGTACAGGGAATGACAACATCCTAAACACATGTTTCTGAAAACCATTTTGAAAATATAAAGTCTGGCATACAAATAAAAATAACCAGGCACACAAAGTAGTAAGATCACATGAGTGAGAACCAACAGAAACAAAGTAAACAGACCTACACAGACTCCAGATATTGATTTTTTTTTAAATATATGAAATTTATTGTCAAATTGGTTTCCATACAACACCCAGTGCTCATCCCAAAAGATGCTCTCTTCAATACCCATCACCCACCTTCCCCTCCCTTCCACCCCCTATCAGCCCTCAGTTTGTTTCCAGATACTGATTTTAACCCAGTTAAAGATTAACTATGCTTACTATGTTCAAGGAAACAAATAAATAGCTGCCATGGGTGGGGAAAACAGATTTCATTCAAAATATTCAAAGGAGGACCAATTACATAAAGGCTGTCTTTTCAACAGAAACAATAGTGCCAGAAGACTACACTGAAAGAAAATAATTACTTAGAATTCTATACCCAGAGAAAAATTCAGTCAAGAAAGAGAACATAAAGGTATCTGGGGCAAATTAAAAACAGAAGCTAATGCCACCAGCAAACTTGTACTACAGGAAATCCTAAAAGATATCCCTCAGGTAGAAGAAAATATTAGCTTGGAAGATCAAAAATACAGGAAAAATGTAGCAAGGAAAACAATAAATATCTGGATTAATCAATGTTAAATACTGACTAAATAAAAGTGCAGTAATGACAGTCAATCTGTTATTTTTTGTAGAATATACAGCACAGTGGATCAAAGAATTATGAATAAAAGAGTAGAAGAGGAAATGTTTCTAGTACAGGCTGTGCCACTAACTGGTTTCACTGATCTCTGGTACATCTCCATTTCTCTGGGTCTCAATTACATTGCCGGGTCTTTAAGAGGTTTGGGTAGTTGACTACTAGATTTACGATAAATTGAATTTATCTGAGAACAGCAGAGGAATTCCAATTTGGGAAACTCTTGTGGTAGCAAGGTATAGGCAAGCCTGTTAAGGGTTTGGGGCAGGCTGTATTTATGGGCAAGGATTGTAATTTTTTAACGTTTTTTTTTTTTTTCCATTTATTTTTTAAGAGACAGAGAATGAGCTGGGAAGGGGACAGAGAGAGAGGGGGAGTCACAGATTCTGAAGCAGGCTTCAGGCTCGGAGCTGTCAGCACAGAGCCCGACGCGGGGCTTGAACCCATGAACCATGAGATCACGACCTGAGCCGAAGTTTGCCGCCCAACCGACTGAACCACCCAGGCGCCCCTGGGCAAGGATTGTAAAGAGGGGGAAGCCCAGGTGGAATCCAAGCAGTAAGTTCACTGGCTTGAGGATGGGGAGAGATTTTTGGCAGACATTCATCGGTCAGGAGAGGTCTCCATCTTCTGTAAATCAGGCATTTACAGCAAATCAGTGCCTCAGTTCTTAAGTTCATTCCTCTGAGGGCACGTGCCTGAGATTCTCCATTTCAAATCCTCTGGTTCCATTTTAGAATAAAATTCTTCCACAGTTCCCTTTTGTACTCCATACAAGACACACAGAAATATTTTCAGAAATTAAATATAAAAATTAACATTTTATCCATATACTTCAGCAACATACTTCAATTTTAGAAATTACATTGTGTAACAGTTTTGATGCTCTACATTTATTTATGCAGACCTCCTAGACTTATTCAGAAAAGACTTAAGGCAACCAGTCCTATCAAATTCGTTTAAATAATATGTATAGACCAAGATGGCCTGTGACAGTGGATTGGGGTAAAAACCTAACTAAATCTGGTGTTTGCTACATACTGGGAGTGGCAATTTATCAGCCCTGTCACTGTTGTAGACAACAGTAGCATAACTCCTTCTGTCAGACAAAGATGCTAGATAGTTCAGTAGACAGCTGTAGATTACTTCTCATAGCATAGGTAATTATGGCATGTAAGAAATAATTCAGATGTGTATAGGAGAGACCACATTAAACTACCTATAGATCAAAGCTAATGGAATATTACTGTGTATAAAGCACCATATTATACTAAACAGTACTGAGATAAATAAAATTATAGACATTTTTATATAAATTTTAAAACTTTACAATCTAAAAGGAAATGAGCACCAATTAAGGAAATACTAACTAGCCCTACAAACGAACTTAAGAGGAAGATTTCATGCAGAAGAGTAGAGAGGACAAAAAAACAAAAACAAAAACAAAAACAAAACCCGGACACAAAGAAAACTACATAACCCACATCTAAGATGCTGGCAAAGAGCAGTAACAGACCAACCTGGCATGCAGCAAAGCTCCCTGACAACCTAAACTGTAAGGTCAGTAAGAGACAGGAAGGTGACAGGTGAAGGTGACAGACAGGTGACAGGAAGCAAGTAATAAGTAGGCTTATCAGACTTCTGTTCATATGTACACAGCATCAAAGATTGTTCATACTTCACTTACTTCAGTTAGACCCACACTCCTCTCCTTTCTCATACTCAAAACATTGCAGAATGAAAATATGAACATACTATGTATATAATCAATAATCTTGCATATGATAGAAAGCCAACAAGTTCTTATTTAATAAAGAAAATAAACTTCTATGTAGGAGATAAAGCAAGGTAGAAATAATAATGTCTCTAGTATAATGTACCCCAATGTATCTATATTTAAAACTGTACCTTGTATATTTAATCGTATCTGTTTTTTATTCTTTTTTTTTAAGCTTTTATTTTTAAGTAATCTCCATACTCAACGTGGGGCTCAAACTCATGACCCTGAGATCAAGAGTCACAGGCTCTACTGACTGAGCCAGCCAGGCACCCCTATTTCTCTTATTTTAAAACATCTTTCCAAAGAATCACAGTCAGATTCTGTGTTTAACAGACAGAAATACGATATGCTCCCTCCCCCCAAAATGGTACACAGACCAGATTAGCAAATGATACACACTTTTGATGCTAACAAGAACCAGCCAACAGGTGGGATTAAATGTAAGTCATTTAGGGGGTTCTAAACACTACAGTGCTTTCTTTGTAGTGTGAAATCAGGAAACAACATAAAAACCTATTTGTGGAAAGTGGTATGCCGTGAAGTCAGGGCTTATGTTTGTGCTAACCAGTATAGAGCTTCAAAAAGAGGCACCTATGCCTCTCAAGACATATTCAGGGGAATAGTTCTCCACTCCAGATGACTGATTTGTTTCTTCAAATAGGACTTCCCCTAGAATGGAGAACAGTAAGTCAGGACACCACAACTTGACAGAAATAACCCTCAAAAACAACACACATGCTCTGTTCTTATCTTCTCTGTTCCAAGCATCCTTCTGACTTACAACATGTCCTCTTGACTAACCCTGCTCACTAAGAAGAGAATGCCCTTTATCAACAAGTCATCCAATTATCAAGTCACACTTATAAATAAAAATTGGCCTTCTAGATGAAACTCTTGCCGACTACGTTCCCAATCTAGTCCCACGACCTTGAGGAAAGTGATAAATGTTTCTGAAACTGTAATACACAACCTAAAATAACCTATGTAACCTACGGACTTCTCCTTATCCAACAGCATCAATGCCGAAGTCAATTGCTGGGTTTTTAAAAACTAGTTAAAAAATGGATAAAGAATGAACTCATGTATGCAAAAGTACCCTTATCCCTAGCATTTAGGGTATGCCCTCAATAAACATTAGCTGCTATTATACTAATCTACTGCACCAAGTCACAAAGTGAAAATCAAATGAGACCACATGTATGGAAACTCTTTGAAGATTATAAAGTACACAATATCATTATTTTAAATGTGCTATCCACGGTGTACAACATAATAGAGCAATATATTTAGTGACACAAGATCTGGGCTTTAATCCCAGTTCCACCACTGCCTATCTGTATGACTTGGGATGAATCCAAGAGCACTGAGCCTCACATCCGTTCACCTATAAAACAAAGTTTGACCGGTAAGTGCTCAGTAGAATCCCTGTGGAACTATGCACTGCATATATGGGATGAATGTGGTAGGGAAGAAACAAAAGTTTGGGGCAAAACAACAATCATGTAAGGTTCCACTCTCTAAAACCACTTTAATTTTGGCAACCCTGCTTTGTAAGTTTTAAATTATCTGAGGTCTGAATAAGAAAAAAGCTCAAATTGAAAAAGACTGAAAACCAAAACTAATGAACTAAAAACTAAGTCTGAAGACTTCTGGCTGTGTTCTGTGTTCCCATATGTGACTACAAAAGAGGGTGGAAATGTTCCACCCCCTGAAAGATTCAAAAGCTAAAACTCACCTATTAGACCTCAAGTAATAAAATTATAAAGACCAACAAAATGAGAGGCTGTCAGTGCAGTCATGCCCAGCCCCCCAGTGTCAACACAGACTAACAGCTAGCCAGGTGAGGCACGTTTAAGGCAAATGGAACAGCAGCTATATCTATAATGAGCTCGGGGACCCTGAATGCCTTGCAATGCTAAAGATTTCCTGACTCTTCCATTCTCTTAACAGGGGTATTAAAAAATCCTATGAAGAGTCTCATGAAGGATCTACTTATGAAAAAATATATCAAAATTACTTATTCATACCTTTCCCCAACTTTATTTCATCTTTTGCTGGAGCACACAGTTCACTCTGGACTTCCAATATGCATTTAAGAAGCTACTCAAATCCTGCTAAAACAAGAAACAAACAAACAAAAATTCATTCTGTCTTCTTTACTATGATTACTGGGACTTTGACATCTACCCACATCACCAAAAAAAATCATTTTCATGCAAAAGTGGTATTTCATCTATTTCATGAAGAATTATTAACATTACAGGGTTCTAAACACACACCAGCAAAATCTCCACAACATATCAAGGAACTGCCCAAATACATATTCATTATTAGTGTTACTCTGTTGGTTATAGGTCTGTAACTCTAAAATACATAGGCTATTACGTAATGAAACTGACTCTGAGTGGTTTTTACATAGTCTCATTACTCTAGTCATATGTACATGTATGGGTTTATCTTCATTCAATAGTTATTTAAGAAATAGGTGCAGAATGAATGGGAATATACAAATCAATATGCAATAGATAAATGAATCTGCATATTATAGTAGTATATTAATTCATGAATATGACACAAATGCAAAGAAAGCAGCCTGTAGCCACCCAGACCATCACTAGGCAAGTCTGAAATAAAAGAAGTTTACCCTTGGCTCCCTACCATATCAATACTCAACATCTCTTCTTCAAGGCCTCTTTCTTTAGTCTGCTATCAATTCGCTGCTAACAATTAAGAAACTGGTAATAACTGATATTCCAGGGACACATGTATTTAAGAAGACTTCTCCATGACCATTAAATAGGGAAAAGCAGTCTTTCTGCCAAAGGAAATGGAAAACTGGATATCCACATGCAACAAAATTAAGATGGACCCTTATCCTATACACATCAAAAGTTAAAATGGATCAAAGACCTGAACAATAAAACTTCAAAAAGAAAACACAGAACAAAAGCTTCATAACATTACACATGGCAAAATATGACCAAAAAAAGCCAGCAAAAGGAAAAATAAACTGGGCTATATCAAAATTAAAAACTGTGCAGCAAAGGACACAATCAACTGAGTAAAAGGGTAACCCACACAAGAGAAAATATTTTAAAATCACCTAATCTGATATTTAATATCCTGAATATATAAAGAATTCCTACAATTTAACAATAAAAAGAAACTGATTTTAAAATGGGCAAAGGTTGGGGCGCCTGGGTGGCGCAGTCGGTTAAGCGTCCGACTTCAGCCAGGTCACGATCTCGCGGTCCGTGAGTTCGAGCCCCGCGTCGGGCTCTGGGCTGATGGCTCAGAGCCTGGAGCCTGTTTCCGATTCTGTGTCTCCCTCTCTCTCTGCCCCTCCCCCGTTCATGCTCTGTCTCTCTCTGTCCCAAAAATAAAGAAACGTTGAAAAAAAAAAAAAAAAAAATGGGCAAAGGATTTAGGGGCACCTGGATGATTCGGTCAGTTAAGTGCCCAACTCTTGATATCGGCTCAGGTCGTGATCTTGTGGCCATGAGATCGAGCCCTGTGTTGGGCTCTGCACTGTGTGCGGAGCCTGCTTGGGATTCTCTCTTTCCATCTCTCTCTCTGTCCCTCCCCCATTCACTCACACACATGCACACTCTCAAAATAAACATTAAGAAAAAAATAAAAGGGGCAAAGGATTTAAACAGACATTTCTCAAAAAAAAAAAAAAAAATACAATGGCCAAGAAGCATGTGAAAAAATGCTCAGCATCACTATTCATTAAGGAAACGCAAATCGAAACCACAATGTGATACTATCTCATATCTATTAGGAAGGCTACTATTAAAAAACAGAAGCTGGGGCGCCTGGGTGGCTCAGTCGGTTGAGTGTCCGACTTCGGCTCAGGTCATGATCTTGCGGTCTGTGAGTTCGAGCCCCGCGTCGGGCTCTGTGCTGACAACTCAGAGCCTGGAGCCTGTTTCGGATTCTGTGTCTCCCTCTCTCTCTGCCCCTCCCCCGCTCATGCTCTGTCTCTCTCTCTCTCTCTGTCAAAAATAAACAAACATTAAAAAAAAAACAAAAACCAGAAGGGGCACCTGGGTGGCTCAGTCGGTTAAGCGCCAGGCTTCGGCTCAGGTCATGATCTCACATTTCGTGGGTTTGAGCCCCACATCGGGCTCTGTGCTTATAGCACAGAGCCAGGAGCCTGCTTCGGTTTGTGTGTCTCCCTCTCTCTCTGCCCCTCCCCTGCCCACACTCTGTCTCTCTCTCTCTCTCAAAAATAAACAAACATTAAAAAAAATTTTTTTTTTTAAAACCAGAAAGTAAGTGTTGGTGAGGATGTGGAGAAATTGAAATACTCGTACACTGCTAGTCTGTTGGTGAGAATATACAATGGTGTAGCTATTATGGAAAACAATATGGTGGGTTCCTCAAAAAATTAAAAATAGGATTACTCTAGGATCCAGCATTTCCATTTCTGGGTATATACCCAAAAGAATTGAAAGCACAGCCCCAAAGAGTTATTTATACACCCATGTTCATAGCAGCATTATTCACCACAGTCAAAAGGTGAAGAAAGCAACCCAAATGTCCACTGATAGATGAACGGATAAACAAAACGTTGTATATACATACAGTGGAATATAATTCAGACTTAAAAAGGAAAAGAATTCTTACAAACACTGCAACATGGATGAACCTTGAGGACACTATGCTAAGTGACATAAGCCAGTAACAAAAAGAGAAACACTGTATGATTCCATTTTTATGAAGTATCTATAGTCAAAATCATAAAGAAAGAAAGTAAAACGGGAGTTGCCAGGGGCTTGGGGGGAATGGGAATAGAGAGCTACAGTTTAATGGTACAGAGTTTCAGCTATAAACCAAAAAGCATTCTGGATAGTGGTGATGATTACACAACATACATGAACGTGCTTAGTGCTACTGAACTGTCCACATAAAAATGGTTAAAATGGTAAATTTTACACATGATTTTCCCACAATCAAAAATTTTTAAATGAAATTTCTAAGAATAAGCAAAGAAAAAAAAAAAAAAAAAGGACTTCTGACATTGGAAACATTCCATAGGCAGCTGGGATTACAGAGACCGGCAAGCTAACAGGGAAGAGGGCAGTACAACACCGGGAGAGAGGCTACTTCTCCAAGAAATCTATATAGCAGTATCTGGAACTTTTTCCTCAGAGAAGGCAGTGGGAAGGCATTTGTAGAACTAATTTACTAGGACCAAGTACTGTCCTTAACTAAGGACAATGAGTAACTAAGTAAATGAAGTGCTAGCACGCAGTCACTAACACGACTTGACAATGCCTGCTTCAGTGTGCTCTTATTTGTCCTTAAATGGTAAAAGCTTTAATACCAGATAAACATTTACATAATACTTAAACAGAAAAATACAGCTGTTTTGAGGTTTTGGTTTGACTCAACCAGAGACCATCACTGTCTACAGCTCTCAGCCTGCTCAAGTCACAAGGGCAAAAGAGATTCTTGAATTTCATAAACCAAGGAAGTAGAATCTTCTCGACCTGTCCAACACACTAGCCATGTTTTTGACTTTGAAAAAACTCATCAAGCTATTAAAAACAAAAATCAGACACCTGGGTGACAGACATTGTACCCTTGTGATAATTTCCAAGAAGCACAACTAATGGCTCTAGTCTTTACCATATACTCACTTGTAGGGATTCAAAACCAAACTGACAATTTAATGTCCTAAGAACACTGTGTGTATAAAATCTCTTTGAAAATATATAAAAATAAAATGTCAAGGTAGTTCAACCAGGTATTATTCCTAACCTAACAGGACCCTTTTAAAAAACTTTTTAACCTGGCTCCCTCACCTTCATTATACAGAGACATTTTCCTATTACCAATTGTTTTCTGCTACAATAAAACAATTCCTGTTCTATAAGAGATATGATCTTTTTTTTAAGTATTTTTTTCTTTTTAAAAAATGTTTGTTGGGGCGCCTGGGCGGCTCAGTTGGTTAAATGTCTGACTTCAGCTCAGGTCATGATCTCACGGCTCGTGGGTTCAGGCCCTGCATTGGGCTCTGCGCTGACAGCTCAGAGCCTGGAGCCTGCTTCAGATTCTGTGTCTTCCTCTCTCTCTGCCCCTCCCCCACTCACACTCCCTCTCTCCCTCAAGAATAAACATTAAAAAAATTTCTAAAAAAAAAATGTTCATTTTTGAAAGCATACACAAGCATGAGTGGGGGAGGGGCAGGGAGAAAGGGGGAGAGATACCCCAAGCAGGCCCCAAGCTGTCAGCACAGAGCCCAATGTGGGGCTCAATCTCACGAACCATAGTATTAAGACCTGAGCTAAAATCAAAAGTTAGACACTTAAATGAATGAGCCAACCAGGTGCCCCACGAGATACCATTTGATAAACACCAAAAAAATACAGAAATCAAAGAACTTTAATCCATCAAATAAAAGTGGCTACAACATACAAAGGCACTGTCTAAACAACAAATTATAGACTTGGGTACATAAACTTTTTCCAGAAGTGAGTCTGATCTTTCCACCTTTTCTTGAGAAATTTGCTATTACTCATCCAAGTCATGATTTGTGTTTATACACTGCTTTGTTACATTGCCAGTATTTGGTCTTGCTAGGTGTCCCTTTTCAAAAAGTTTTCTGTGCTGTCATGATAAAGGAACTACATGTTTACTGCAGAAAACTGAGAAAATAAAGGGAAGAGAAAATTATATTCTCATCTTTTTAAAAATTCACTCAACTGGTATCTTCTATTTCCTTCCTTTATTAAAATTTTTAACATTTAACTTTAAATTCTTTAAATTTAAACATACCACTAGTAATATTTTACAATTCCATAGTATTTATATTTTTTCCAAAGGGACCTTTACATTTACTATTTATCTTCACAACAATCTGGAGTAGGTAGGCCAAATACTAATTATTCTGTGCACAGTTGCCTCCTAGTGTAGAAAGACTAAAGGCTGCATTGCTGGTTTGTGATGCAAAATCACACTTATACAAAACTGTCATCCAACTTTCAGGGGGATAATGAACAATACTACCAATACAATAAGCTTCTGAAGAGAACACTCATACTGGAAAAAAAACCACTCATAATGAACTGAACCAGACAAATACAATTCAACAAAATAGATGCTTCGAATCCAGTACCTGTCTGGGTCAGATACAGTAGCTCCCAGACATGTATGGTACATATGTAAAGGACAAAGGAGGAAAATAGGTCCTACAACAGATTCCATCTAGACTGCAAATGTAAGTAGCCCATGTTCATAAGTAGAGATTCAGATACAGTATCAACTTTGTTAACTGGTTCTCTGATCTAGGTCACAAGCAGTCAGATGCTAGTTCATTTGTGGATAGTTGAACCTAACGTAGTCTCTTGTAGTTTTTAAAAGGTACATGATTTTAAACGTCTATTCATTTAAGAAAAAAAGCTTTCAAAATGAAAGCATTTATATTATGCAACTGTCTATATATCCAGAAACAAGATGTGCCTATCCGCAGAAGTGGCTATCTAGTAAAGAATTAACCTTACTCAAAAAGAGGTCTAGCCTTTAACCTTGGTTCCTGGGAGGTAATCTCTAAGCCACTGGAATGTCCTGTATGATCAATGTCTTTGTTTAGTAGCCAACCACGAGCCACTTCAAATAGTCTAACAAAGTGATTTATGATGGATACTTTGGGTCATGCATTATTAACTTTCAGAGACAGGAGACTAAAGATCAGCCACATGGGTAGCCAACCATATCTGTATGACCAAACTCCAATAAAAACTCTGGACATTAAGGCTTGGGTAAACTTCCTTGGTTGGCAGTATTTTGTGTGTACTGCCACTCACTGTTGCCAGAAGTTAGTGCTGTCCTAAGGCTTCAGTGAGAGAGGGCAACTGGAAGTTCCACCTGTGTGCCCCAAGTGCCTTCTCCCTCAGCTAGTTTTGATCTACATCTTTTACTGAGTAAATCATAACCATGAGTACAACAGCTTTCAAGAGTTCTAGTGAATTATTGAACCCGAGGGTGATCTTGGGGCTCCGCAAAATTGCGGTTGGTATCAGAAAGGAGAGTGGTCTTGAAACTCCTAAAGTTTGGAGTGTCAGAATGATGTTCAGTAGTCATTCTTTCTTCCTTTCTTTTAGTAATAGAACACTTCTCCCAATTCCCTAAGTGGGAAGCAGAGTTACCAATTGAGACTACATTTCCTAGGTTCCTTTAAAATCAGGAGTGGCCATGTGACTAAGTTCTGGCCAGTGAGATACAAGCAGAATAATATATATAAAAAAATATGTGCCATCTTCTCAAAGGAAGGTATTTACTCTTTTTCTGGTGTGCCCCTATGAAGTAATCTGGCTTCAACGTGAAATGAGAACAATACTTAAGGGGATTGCTAAGCAAACAGAAGGAACCTGGGACCATGAATAACCTTAAAAAAAAAAAAAAAAAAAAAAAAGGCAGTCCCTCACCCACTACAGACTGTCCACCTACTATTACAGGAAAGAGAAAAACTTCATTAGTGTTGTGTTTGTATCATTGTGTTTGTAAGTTTCTGTTACAGCAGCTAAGCCTGTACCCTAATGTAAATACATTTTAACATTTTCATACTATGATTGAGAGTCAATATTGTAATAGACGACAGAGATAAAAAGAGAAAAACAAGATATATAAGAAAAATATTTGGATATATTAAAACTGAAAATGCATAACAAATATTTGTAACATCCCACTCTGAGACTGATCTTATTAAAAGGAAAGTTTCTATCCCACAGAATTCAATATAACAAAGAATTTTCTCTCTTATCCTCTTTGTTATAACAACAAAAATACAAAAAGATGAATGATTTAACAAAATCAGTCATCTGAATACAAGTTGAAGGAGGTGTTCTAGAAGAATTACTAATAATTTTCCTCCCTGTAATTACAGATTTCCACAGAAAGGAAAGAAATGAAGACTGATATTTTAATAAAGCACAAAGAACTGCCTTCTCTGACTTTCCAGAGTGCAGCAAAATTAACTGGTTTGTAAACACCTTCCCTCAATTTTTCTGACTTTCTGAACTCCAAATCATGTGGCCCAATTGCTTATTAAACAACTCCACTAGGATGTCTCACATGCATTTCAAGGTCAGCATGTCCAAAAGTCAGCCTCAAGCTACAAAGTAAAACAAAAGGAAGTTCTGGAGGTAACATGACTTAAAAAAAAATTTTTTTTTTTTTTTTTTTTTTTAACATTTATTCACTTCTGAGACAGAGAAAGAGCACGAGCAGGGAAGGAGCAGAGACGGAGACACAGAATCCAAAGCAGGCTCCAGGCTCCGGGCTGTCAGCACAGAGCCTGACATGGGGCCAGAACTCACTGACGACAAGATCATAACCTGAGCTGAAGTCAGACACTCAACCGACTGACCTACCAGCACTGCTGGAGATGACAGAATTTTAAAAAAGTCTAGAAGAAGGAATAAAAAGCCAGTGATCTTCACTAAGGAGAACTGGTATATTCTCACAGGGAAGCCAAGTAATTATCCACAGAAAAGTTCAAGGTTGCAGTAAATCAAAGGCCAGAGTAGAAGCTCAGTAACAGGGACAGAACATAACCTCTCCAGATATGGAGGAGATAATATCAAAGAAATAGGGACTACATCTTCAGTATTTCTCATACTTCAGCATGGAGCAGAATATTTTGAAGGCCCAGTTAACACAGACTGCTGAGCCCCCACTCCAAAGTTTCTCATTCAGTAGGTCTGAAGTGGGGCCAGGAATCTCCATTTCTAAAAAGTTCCCAGGTAATGCTGATGTGGCTGGTCTGAGGCACACAAGAGGAGAAACACTGATTCTGCCTGCAGTGTATCTAGAGCGGTAATTGCAAACAGAGACAACTAGAGGACAAGTTCAAATGAGACAGTATACCAAGTAGAAAGTTGGGATAATGTACACTAAATAGAAAGAGTATCACAGTCCGAGGACTAAATGAGTAAACTCACCAGATCAAGGTTTTTAGATTACAGGTAACAAGATCTCTCCTGTCCTGTTCCTTGCACTCCTCCTCTCCCCAAATTCCAGGTCTAATCTAACAGTTTACTCTACATTCATTGAACATTTACTATAGTTCACAGTTTTCAAGGTAAATAAATAAAGTATAAACCGCAATCCAACATTATCATTAGAGAAAAAAGACTTGTGTAAAACTACAATACAGGAGCGCACATTAGAGGGAATGTCAAGAAGGAATAAATGCACAGAGAAAACAGCAATAAATCTCATGATGGAGAATACATCCAAGAAGGCTTCACTGAAGAGGTAGATATGCACTGAGAACAGTGAGTAGGATTTTAATGGGCAGAAGAGGGTGAGAGGGTATTTCAGGAAGAAGGAAATTCATGAGCAAAAACACAAAAGAAAAAAGATGTTTACGACAACATTCTGGATTGACATATGGGTAGAGGTAGTGATAACTCATAAGGTAGTTGAAGAAATATAACAGAAGGCTTTAAATATCATACTAACAAGTTTGAACCTTCCTTTGTAAAAGTTAGGAAAGAAAGAGCAAATTTGTGTATGTAAATGCTGGAGGATAGGGATGACTGCACACAGACAGGGAGAGGTTCTCCCTCCTGAGCCTAATCTACACCAAGATCTATAAACCTGGTTTTGCAAAAGTCCTCATCTTGTGTCTTCTATCCCTAAATGTATTAGATCTCCAAACTCAGAAGATATGCCAGCATACAATAATGACATACAACTAAAAACAAATTCCTCTGAATAAGTGTAATTCAAAATTGTGGTCAAACTCACTCTTTTCCAGATCTGCTAGTTTCATCTGTTACAAATCTCTTTTCCCACAAATCCTTCTATTAAATGTAACTGTGAGTGAAAATAAAATAAAGGGAGTAGAATGTTTAAGAAATCACCCCTTCTGTACTTTCTGGCCTCTTTTCCTTTGCTTCATGCCAAGAATTCCCAATCATATATAAAAAACAACAACAAAACCCACTAATTTTTAAGATAATACGACATTTCAAATAGTAGATGCTGCATTCCTCAGAAAACACTAGAATTCTTATTCAATTAAACAGTTTATTTATAACACTCCCTACCTTAATAGACTATTTCTGAACATTCAGTAAGTTCCAAGAGAATGTAATATAACCTTTTTTCCCCTTAAGTTTATTTGTTTTGAGAGAATGTACACGCACAAGGGGGGGGGGGGGGGAGTGAGAGGGGGAGAGAGAGAGAGAGAGAGAGAGAGAGAGAGAGAGAAACAGGGAGAGGGAGAATCCCAAGCAGGATTTACACTGCCCAGAGCCTGACGTGGGGCTTGATCTCACAAACCATGAGATCATGACCTGAGCCTAAATTGAGTTGGACACTTAAGCTACTGAGCCACCCAGGTGTCCAAGTATGTAATATAATCTTTAAATGACAATCAGAAATAAGATTTTCTACTGGGCATAAACAATATGCAAAAGAATATTATCAATCTTCAACACTGTACCTGAACAGCTAGTAACTTCTACTCAAGAGCTAAAATTCAAAATGGCAATTAAGTTACTAAAGCACTTTATGACACTAACAACCAATGGATACGTTATCAACACCTCCACCTAACAAAAATCTCACTTCATAGGTTTAGATTTTCTCTGACTTAACACTAATAACAACTAAGTCTAAAATTACAAATTCAAAAATACCAAAAATAAGTATTTTCACAGCCAAAATTGCTGAGCTTATAAATACCAAAAAGCATGTAGTTTATAAACTTACCTACAATTTATGTTAGTATGAGACTCAAAAGAACATTGAGCCAGGTTTTAAATACAATTATATTGATAAAAGAATGTTTTAATTTTCAATAGAGAGCAATCTTTCAGGGATCCTGGGTGGTTCAGTCAGTTAAGCATCCAACTCAGGTCGTGATCTCGTGGTCGTGATCTCGTGGTTGGTGAGTTTGAACCCTGGAGCCTACATCCTGCTTCGGATTCTGGGGTCTCCCTGTCTCTCTGCCCCTCCCCAGCTCACACTCTGGCACTCTCTCTCTCTCTCAAAAATAAATAAACATTAAAAAATTTTTTTTTTAAAAGAAAGCAATCTTTCTACATATGTAAATATATTCAAATGCAACCTGTTACAATTTTTTAGTAATGGAGATCACTGGGCTACTGGCTACTACTACAGAGATATGTTCTAGTTTCAATGGTCACAAATTAGACAAATGTCTGTTCTCACTTCTTCAGCTATTATTGTATAATACAAATTCTGGCTGCCTTTGTCCCTGATTCATAGGACGGAGACTCTAAATCCTTGGAATTTTGCAACTGATAGAGAGAAGTGTCTTTGTTTTCCTTGTTGGGCCCCTAGGACATCTTTTATCATGAACATATAACTCCCAGTGGGCCTCTAGTTTCAGGAATAGGGTTGGCCATACTTGAAAGGCCAGTCAAGTGATTAAAGGATTGGGGTTTTGAGGCATATGATATCAGCCTAACATCCTGGAAGAGGAGGGGGCTGGAGACTGATTCACCGTATGGCCAATTCAATCAATCATGCCTATGTAATAAAACTCCAATAAAAACTCTGGACATGGAGGCTTGGTTGAGTCTCCCTGGTTGGTAATCACATGTCAATGTGGCAAGAGGATAACATGTCCTGAAGAAATGGAAGCTTCATATCTGGGACCCTTGTAGACCTCTCTCTAGGTTGTGTCTTCATTTGTCTTGCCTTGATTTGTATCCTTAATAATAAAACTGTAATTTTAAGTACAGCACTTTACTAAGTTCTGAGTCATTCCAGCAAATTATCAAATTTGAAGGGGTAGTAGGAACTCCCAAATTTGTAGCCAGTTGGTCACAAATACAAGTGGCCTGGAAGCCCTGGAGCTTGCAAATGGTATTTGAAGTGAGGAAAATCCAATGGACAATGCCCTTAACCTGTGATGTCTACCCTAACTCTGGTGGTTAGTGCCAGAATCACACAGCTATACAACAGGACATACCATCTCACTTCTCTCTTTTAGGAACTGAATGAGAAAAAGCCAAGTGAAAGCACTTTTTAAGGCATAAAGCATTACAAAAAATAAAGGACATTTTTGGTTATGCTCTTAAACATACTAAAGAACAAACTGTTAGGAGAGCCTGACTGGTTCAGTCAGTTGAGTATCCTGACTCTTGATCTCAGCTTGGGTCTTGCTCTCAGGGTTGGGAGTTCAAGCCCCACACTGGGCTTCATGCTGGTCGTAAGACCTACTTAAGAAGAAGAAACTGTTAAAAAAATTTTTTTTTAATTCAGGATTGTCCAATTTAATTTTTTTAAATACTTAAAGTAATAGAACTTATTATAAGAAAAAATTCAGAACTCTGATGAAAAGCATTTAAAAGAGAATCATAATTTCAAACACATAATTAAGACTAATGCCTAAATGATAAAAATGTATTAAGTCCGTTTTTAGTAATCTCTAGTGTAGAAATGATGGGAGTTTAGAAAATGTAAGATTCAAGCTATTATTTTCTGACTAAATCTCCAAAAGCTCATTTTAGCCTTGGTTATGATCAGGAATGACTGAAGCCAATAAGCAACATTTTGGTTACTCAGACACTGGATTCAAGAAAAAATTATTCACATCACAATCAATTTTATTGCCTACCTCTAACCTTTCATTCAAGCATAAAGCCACGAGACCAGAATGGTCTTTAAAGTATTACTCAAGCTATCCTACATGTATAGGCACCTACCTACTGGCATGAGAAAGCATACTTCTCTTTTAATTAAAAAAAATTTTTTTTAATGTTTATTTTTGAGAGAAAGTGCAAGCAGGGAAGGGGGGGGACAGAGAGAGAGAGATAGAGAGAGAGAGAGGGAGGGAGGGAAGGAGACAGAATCTGAAGCAGGCTCCAGGCTCTAAGCCATCAGCACAGAGCCCAATGTGGGGCTGGAACTCCTGAACCGTGAGATCATGACCTGAGCCAAAACCAAGAGTCAGACGCTTAACCGACTAAGCCACCCAGGTGCCCTGAGAAAGCATACTTTCTATCACACTATAGACTACAAGTATTTTTTCTATTACTTCAAAGCCAATGATAAAAAAACAAAACCTCAAGGTATTAAATCACAAATTTATCAGAACATATTGTTCAATTCTCTATTCTCTTGAACATAAGATATTAAGCATACATTGGTCTCAAATACATTGGTCTAAACACACTGGGTGATTAATGGAGGGCAGTTCAGAATAATTTAAAAAATGGCCTTATAGTAAAAACAACAGCAAAACAAAACCCTTAAGTTCTAGTACTATTTTTCTTCCTTTTTAAACATTTTTTAAAAGTTTATTTACTTGAGAGAGAGAGCACGTGTGTGCACAAGTGTCAGAGAGACAGAGAGAGGGGGGGAGAGAAAATCCCAAGGGGCTCAATTTCACAACCATTAGATCATGATCTGAGCAGACACCAAGAGTCGAACGCTTAACCGACTAAGCCAGCCAGGCACTCCTCTATTACGATTTCTTCTCTTAATTGAATGACTCTCTGGGTCTCATTTTCTTCCAGAAGAATATAAGGAAAATAGAAGCTGCAAGGTTCATTCTAGCACCGGCATTCTGAATCTACTTAAGTTCTACTTAAGTGTTGAGAAGTCAACAAACTCATAATTTAGATATTCTTCAAATTTTAAAGTCTTTTTTTAAAATTTATGTTTTTTTAATTTATTTTTGAGAGAGAGAGAGAGACAGTGCAAGCAGGGGAGGGACAGAGAGAGAGGGAGACACAGAACCCGAAGACAAGCTCCAGGCTGAGCTAGCTGTCAGCACAGAGCCCAATGCAGGGCCTGAACCCACGAACTGTGAGATCATGACCTGAGCCGAAGGTGGACGCTTAACCGACTGAGTCACCCAGGCGCCCTTCAAATTTTAAAGTCTGGCAAGTATGTCAAAAATACTTAAAAGTTTACCATGGTGTAAAAACATTCTACCAATGTGTCCCTACCTTTTTTTTTTTTTTTTTTTTTTAAGGTTTCAAGGCATTTTAATTGATTGAATGATACCCTCTTTACTTATTAAAAACAAAGATGGTGGGGCGCCTGGGTGGCTCAGTCGGTTAAGCGTCTGACTTTGGCTCAGGTCATGATCTCGAGATTCATGAGTTCGAGCCCCGCATCAGGCTCTGTGCTGACAGCTCAGAGCCTGGAGCCCGTTTCAGATTCTGTGTCTCCCTCTCTCTCTGCCCCTCCCCTGCTCATGCTCTGTCTCTGTCTCAAAAATAAATTAAAAACATTAAAAAAATTAAAAAAAAATAAATAAAAACAAAGATGGTGATAATTTGCTCCATAATCAGCAGAAACAGATCTTTAATTTTTATTAAGTATTTACTTGCTACCTGAAATTTTAGCCTTAAGCGAATTTAAAGGTACAATGTTTTCTTAAATCTGATGTCTCGCATCTATCAAGCAAAACTTTTTCAAACTATTTACATAGGTGACCTTCCATGACGGACATGCTTTGACTTATTTGTGGCTCTGTAATAAGATGAGAAAAAAAATAATTTTGCCTATCATCAACCTATTAAAACGTTTCTCACTTACAGAACATTTAGGCATTTAAGTATAATAGTTAAATCAAAAACAAAAAACAAAACTTAGCCGCAAACAATGAAACTACTTGCAGTTACAGGAACACCACACAGAAATAACATGGTAAAATATGACGGCAAGTTTCCAAGTAGAAACCATGAGGTTTTTTTGGTGTTGTTTTTAGTTTGAAAGAGAGAGTAAGCACAGGTGGGAACCTTAAGCAGGCTTTATGCCCAGCACAAAACCTGATGCAGCGCTTGATCCTGTGACCCTGGAATCATGACTTGAGCTGAATTAAAGAGTCAGACGCTCAACTGACTAAGCCACCCAGGCACCCCCCGAAACCATATTTTTATGTGCCTCGGAGAAAAGTAGTTATGACCTTGAGTTATGGACTCAGGTAGTAGACTGAAATCCTGGCTCCTTTCATAACTGTGTGACTGGCCCAAGGAACATTATCTAAATCTGTTTCTTTATAACTGTGCTACCTCAGAGTGGTTGTGAATACTGAATGAGGCAATGCACTCAGCAAAGAGCCTGACACATAGTAAATGTTCAATAAGTTAGCAATTATTATTAAATTTTGGAACAAATGTTACACAGAGAAGCAGTATTTTGAATTTTTTTCCTAAGTTTAAGGCCCACTGATAGGATCCTATTTGTTAAAGTTCAGAGTAAGAAAGAAGTATGTTCCTACAAAGAAGCACCTTAATAAAGATACGTGGACTGAGTAAAAATAACTGGTATCAAGCAAGTGCAGTTACTACAGGCAGAATCTTAGTTTCTAAGAACTCAAGTTGCATTAGCTCAAATCATCTATTATTACAAAGTTACTGTTTGTTAATTCTTTCCTCTCCATTTCTGTAAAATATTAAAGGAAAAACAAAATCCCATTATGAAAAGATAAACAGAAAGGGGAAAAAAAGATAAGAAGTAGAGTTGGGTCACTATAAGCTCTTGTCAAGAGCCAAACACAATGGGGGAGGGGAGGATCCGTAACAAAAAATAACAGAAATTGAATGCCAAAGATGATAAACACCCCTCTTTCCCAAATACTACAGGACTCATCCTTCAACTTGATCTTCCAGGATCTTCTGTCTTGGGCCTCCAGCAAATCCTTTCATCACCACAGTCCCATCTCCAGCAGAACTTCAAAAGGAAATATGTAAAAGCTACTCTGGTGGGCAGCTGCTGAGATAATCTCTCCTAGCATCTTCCACAGATCACAGAATGAAAAAGCTGACTTACACATTATGACCAATACTGGTCACCATCCTCAGCAGTTTATTTTTTAATCCATTCTAGACATTCACAAGATGTATTTATTTTAAAAATAAGTTTACAGGGGCACTTTGGTTGGCTCAGTCAGTTACACGTCCAACTCCTGGTTTCAGCTAAGGTCATGATCTCAGTTTCATGAGTTCGAGCCCCATGTCAGGCTCTGTGGATTCTTCTTTCTCCCTGTCTCTTCCCTCTCTTACTCATGCTGTCTCTCTCAAATAAACTTAAAAAATAAAAAAATAAATAAAAAGGAGTTCCATTAATACAACTTTGGTAGCCAAAAATACCAGCAAAAGTCATAAATATAAAATTAAATGATTGCACGTTTGTCTCATGCAAAAACAAAATGCTAAGTGAATGTTCCAAGCTAACATCAAATACTGTTCCTATAGGGGCGCCTGGGTGGCGCGGTCGGTTAAGCGTCCGACTTCAGCCGGGTCACGATCTCGCGGTCCGTGAGTTCGAGCCCCGCGTCGGGCTCTGGGCTGATGGCTCAGAGCCTGGAGCCTGTTTCCGATTCTGTGTCTCCCTCTCTCTCTGCCCCTCCCCCGTTCATGCTCTGTCTCTCTCTGTCCCAAAAATAAATAAACGTTGAAAAAAAAAATTTTTAATAAAAAAAAAAATACTGTTCCTATAAACTATAAAATAACCTTGTTCTAAGTACTTGACATATATTAACTCAATTATTACTCAGCATAATCCTATAAGGTATATACAGTCTCCATCTCACAGATGAGCAAACTGAGGCATCAAAGGATATTAACTTGCCCAAGACTACAGAATCAGTAAATGATAGGAGACAACATTCTGACCCAAGCTGTCTGACTCCAGAGCCATGTTTAAATTAAGTATACCATTCATTCATTTAACAAGTTCTTTTGAGCACCTACTATGTGCCAGGCACATTTCTGAGCACTGGGAACAGAGCTGTGAGAACAGTAAGACAAGGTCCCTGCCCTCTAGTGGGGGAGAGGCATTGGAACAAACTGATAAATAAGTCAACAGTGTGACTTTCACCAAACAATAAATGCTATGAAGAAAAAGCAAAATGAAAGAATCAAAAAGTGGAAGAAAGATCGGGGCTGGCTTGTATTTTAGGGATCAGGGAAGGCCTCTCTGAGGTAATGACATTTGACGAGCAAACAGAAGATGTAAAGGCAAGATAACCACCAGAAGCAAGGCGTGGCCCAACTAAGAGAACACCAAGTTTAACACTGGTAAGGTAGTAACAGTTTGGTTAGTTCAAAAAATGACAAAAGGACCAGGGAACTGGGGAACGGTGATGAAGAGTCAAGTCGTGGCAGCTGACAAGTCATGTAATGCCCTAAGGGTAAACAGGAAGCTTTCTCAGAGGATTTTGAGCCTAAGGATGACAATAGGATTTATGTCTTTAAAAAGACCACGGATTCTTATGCGGGGACCAGTCAGGAAGAAAAACAAAACAGGGATACCAGGGAGGGCACTGTTAAAACAGTCTAAGGAAGAAATGAACTCATAGTGGATTTAGTACTGTTTGTAAGTAGATGAGACACTAAAGGAAGAGCACACAACCCCAATCATTCCCAAAAAGGACTGTTTAAAATACGAGGGGCACCTGAGTGGCTAAGTGGGTTAAGGTTCCGACTTCGGCTCAGGTCATGATCTCGTGTTGCGTTTCGTGGGTATGAGCCCCATGTTGGACTCTATACTGACAGCTCAGAGCCTGGAGTCTGCTTTGGGTTCTCTCTCTCCCTCTCTCTCTCTCGCTCTCTCTGTCCCTCCTCCACTCACACTGTCTCTCTCTCAAAATAAACACCTACTTATAAAGAAATAAATAATAAATAAAATATGCTTCCTCCCTTCATCCTTCATTCCTAACAACTTAAAAGATTCCTTTTTAATATCCAAGTTAATGCTTCAGTTGGTGCTATATATAAAAGAAAAAAAGGTTAATACATATTTCCTTCAATTAGAAGTACTGTTTAATGTAGTCTATTATGGATAATATGCCACATACACTTGTACATTCTTGAGAAGCAGAAAGAGATTTACTACTCTCTAGCTAAGGGTTGGTTCATTTATTCAGAGACAAGAAGTACCTATCCCCTCCTCTGATCAGTTCTCCTCTCATGCTTTGTTTCCAGCATTTCCTGACTCATTCTAGATGGTGAATTGCAATAAAGAAGTATACCAAACCAAGCAAGTATGTATGTATTTATTGAGCAGCACTGTATACCAGGTACTCACTAGATGCCTTACACTGAAAGACTCATTTAATCCTCAGCTACCTACAGTAAGAAATAACACGAGGAAATTCTATACAAGGGAAAAAAAATCAGATAAGAGTAACTTAAACTGTCCAAAGTCACAGAGCTAATAAGACAGAATTTAAATCTACATCTAACTCTAAAGTTCTTATCTTTCCACCACAACAACTGCCAAAGAAAGGACTATCAGATGTATCATATGTAGTCTTCCCAATTTATTATTAATGACTAGTTTGTTGCTGGTGAGGACAGGGTTTCTCTCCCTCATGGAGAACTGAGTTTTGAAGTTGGGGTGGGGAAGATGGAGTCGTCCTACTTATTCAAATATTATTTTGAAAAATTATTTTCCACTTGAGGAATCATAAACATTAACCCTAAAAGAGTGATTCCTACGTTTTGGGGGGGGGGGGGGAATCTTAAGATATGTATTGTTTACAATAAAATGTGAGTAAAATTCTGACAAAAGACGAGTTTGGTACAGACTGAAAGAGAAAAAGAGAATATGGATAAAAAGATAATCACAACACATGTAGAATCTGAGTGGCAAATAAACAGCCTAAGAATTGAATGGCGATCTTCCTAGACCTGAAAAAAATTCCTGGAAATGGAACTTTAGGTGAACCTCCCAGAGTCCACCACAGGAAACAGGGAGGGAACCACTTGCTAGCAGCACTTGCACCGGCTAAGACAAGGCTATGTGGGAAAGGAGAGATGGGAAGTCTGGAAAGCAGGTCGACCGTACCCCCACAGGATGGACTGCGGTGTACTGCTCCACAGCAAGAACCAAGGCTGTGGTGTGCCCAACCCTAAAGAAGAAACGGCTAATTCCCCAAGACTAAAGTGGAGAGGCCACCGAGACCAGGCAGACACACGGAATGGAGAACTGTTACATAAAAGTCCTTAGAAGTTAGTTACAGGTCCTTTTATGGGATGTGGTAGTCTACATTATTTTCACCTAAATGATACCATTTCTACTCTATACGTGACCTAAGAAGGAGTGAGAAACAGAAATAGTAAACTTCCACCATCCCCAAGTATTTTGTTTTAAACAAGGAGTGGTATATTAAGGTATTTCCTCACAGAGTGTTTAGGTAGGAAGAGCAGTTAAATATATAAGGAAAAGCCCTTTCGGTCCACACAGGGACTTAATCATTTTAATAGTGAGTGGAAGTGTGAAAAAGGGCACTTGTTAAGGACAGTTGGGGAAAGGTGCCCTGCGTATTAGGAAACAGGGAACAAGGAAAACTAAGTGAATAAAAATTGTCTTCAGACAGTCCAACACCGATTTCGGGCCCCAATGCGGGGGAGGGGTGTCTGATATAGGGGTCACGGGAGGTGGGGGAGGGGATGGCCTGCGGCGGGGAACACAAGCGTCCGGCCCCAGCAGACATCCTGCGATGCCTGAAGAGCCGACGACCAAACGCGCGCATGAATGAATGGCGCGGGGATGAATGGCCGGCCCAGGCGCCGACGCAGGAAGGAGTTTGCGGCGCGGTGTGAGCGGGGCCGGAGGTGGCGTCCGTCGGCGGGACGCAGGGAGAACCGAGGGAAGGGCCGCCGTGCGAGACTCTTTGGCGCGGCGCGTCTGTGGGGCGGCCGTTTGCGGGAGGCAGGGTCGGCGGCCGCCGGCCGGCCGCGCCATGGCGGAGGGGGAAGGGGAGGTCACGCGTTACATAACCCGGCAGCTGCCGCGCTTGGGGACGCCGCGGGCCGCCCAGGCCGCGACAGGACGGCCTGCGGTGCCCGGGCCGGCGCGCCCTCCCCGGCCCCGCCTCAGGCTGTCCGCGTTCGGGCGGGTCTGCGGCGCCTCCGGGCGACGCGTGTCCGGTCCCACCCCTCCCCCACCCCCGCCGCCGGCCCGGGGGTCGCTCACCTTCCGCGTTGCCCCGGACCACCATGCCCGGGCACCGCTGCCTGCTCGGCCTCGAGGGCTCCGGTGCCCCTACCGCCGCCGCACAGTACCCTTGCAGGGGGCCGGGGGGGAGGGTCGCGGGAAGGAGTCACACCGCCGCGCCGCGGCCCACGCTCGCCCCACGCTCACGGCGGCCGGCCCTGCGCGCGCTCCGCGGCTGCTCCCGCCCCTCCCCGACTCCCGCGGGCGCGCGCGCCGCAACTCCGCCCCGCCCCTCCCCCTCCACTGCTTGCGCGCTCCCTGGCTCCGCCCCCTCCGCTCTCCTCCTGCGCTGGCCTGCGGGGCGCGCTGGGCTGGCGAGCGACTGTCCCCGCCCCGGCTCGCATTCATCCCTGAGCGGCGCACGCGCCTGGCCCGCGCCCTGTCCCGGGCGACCCGGAACCGCGGGCGCAGCGCCTCGGAGCTCCGCCGTTGCCTTGCCTGGCCACGCCCCGCCCTCCCGCCACCGCCCGCAGGGGGCAGCGCCTCTGCGGCACGTGACCGTCTTGCTAGCGGGGGCGGAGAGGCGTGCGGCGCGGGCCCGCCTTCCGCCGCGCGCAGCCTGCCCTACACCCCACAAGCTGCGGGTCTCCTGCTCGGGTCGTCACGCCTGGGTCGCCTCGCCCGAGGAGGCGCTGCTCTCGCTTCAGCGAGTGCCCACCACCGCCCCGGTCCCGCGATGGACTTCCCACTCTGGGAGGAGACAAGTGCGGGGACTGACCATGCTTAAAATCCTGGCACTGTCTGAAGACGCGAGAAACACACGGTCCCCCTCCACAAGCAATTGATTTACAGTGACATCTAGCGGAGAAAGGGACACACACGAACTGACACTTTCCTATGTCAGGGAGCAACCGAGAATCATGGCCCACGTAGGGGGAATGAACACTGCGCCACGGGGTTTAAGTGATTCAGCGCCAGCTCCCACAGAGACGCAAACACCATTTCTTGTCCCATGAGTTCCCGCCCAGGATTGCACCTGGATATCTGTAAACCAACGGCGGTATCCCATCCCACGTGCAGCACTGGGGTTATACGCGAAAGCAATTTTCTACTAATGTTAAAAAAAAAAAAAATTCGTACATTTTGTATGCTTAAATACAATTTTAATTGAGGGCCTTCCGGCAAAAGACAATTGTTCCATAAGGACCATTTTCCCACCCCCTTTTGGCTGTGTCGCTTTGCCAAGAGATCCCAGATTGCTATTATAATAGGCTTTATTGTTGGAATGAACAAACATGAAGCGAACCTCTGTGCAAAGGCTCAACACTTTTTTTCCTTATTCCCTCACCTCAGATAATTCGAAGAGTTTGCATGTACTTAGGAAATAGCACTCTTTTGAAGACTGATTTTGCAGAGCTGAGACTTGTTTACTGGTAGTCCAGAGGATATTCGAATGACTTGTTTCTTTTATTCAAGCCTTTTTGGGTTTTGCCATTTTATAGTCTTGTAGATGCACTTCAACTTCGGTATTCTTGTCTCTGACCCAGCAAAAGCAGGGTGCATGTTTTTCTGAGACGTCATAATTTAATACATTGGCGTAATTTCAGAGGGCTCACAATTAGTTGCTCACTGCAACTAAGGGTATCCTCATCTGCTGAGATCCCACAGAAAAACAATGGTAAGCCCTTATTAATTTTTTTTAAATGTGTATCTCTAAATGGCAGCATTCTGTTAACAAGAAATGACAAAACTCGATTTTCAAATTGGAAAATAACCTGGAAACTCTACAGGAAATGTACCATTTATTTCAATTGCAATTTTCTCTATTAAAAGATTTTTTTTTTTGTATTTTCTCAAGAAAGAAACACAAACATGGAGCAGCTGACCTTGGCAACACCTCTATAGAATATAGTAAGATAGTATGACTGCATTTTAGTGCTATTAGAAAGCCTCTGATAAGGAAAAAAAAAAATACCATTCCTCTTTAGATAAAAAAGGACAAAAAGATGAAGAGTACATGAATAAAATGTATACAAACTCTAAAATCCTTCATACAACCTTTCCAGGTTTTTTTTTTTTTGCCCATTCTAGAATATTCTGTTATGCTATCCCATAATATATTACACAATGTCTGAAGAGCCTTTTATTTCAATTTTGTCCAGTCACCTACATTCATTCTTCCATTTACTTCCATTGATTCTCATGGGGACTGTCTTTCCCAGTCTAAGGGGAGCTGGTTTGACCTTTGGGTAGTGCAACTGAGAGAGCCACTCTGGACTCTCACACTTGAGAGATGCCTTGGGACACTCTGCCTTATTCCTCTTTTCTGAGCTTCATTAAAATTTATTTTTGAGATTTCTATCATTACTGACATCTCAAGGGGCCTATAGAAGTGCAGGCCCTTGTAGGCACAGCCCTGGGAAAGGATGTAGCTCTGTTACCCTTTAACCTCTTTATTTGGCAGTCAACTTTCCTTGAAAACATCCACATCTAGTCTCTCAAATACTAAAAGCAGAAAATAAGAACATGAAACCATTAAAAAACAGAGATCTGTACTCAAGTCCCTTGGGTGATCTACTCACACAGCAACTCCTGTGATTTACTCATGGGAAAGACGAACATGCTGATCATTGTAAGGCATTCAGCACATTATACTGAAAGATGAAATAATAACAAGGAAGAATGGGCACAAACGTACAGAAACTTAGAAAGGAAGTTGGAGTCAGAATTGGATTACTGAGACTTAATTCTTCTAAACACATTATCTGTTTTTACAGAGTAAAAAAAAGACCATGGACAGGTATATATATCTATAATTAAAAAACATAGTTCACAAAATTCAGGATGATTTAACAATTAGTTGTGATAAGCATTCTGAATGCCAGTTACACTTGGGTCACCAGGGAACAAATGCATTTCCCGCTCTCAAAAAGTTTCCAGTATAGGAAGGGAGGAGACAAATCAGCAAACAGGCACCTGCAGTACAGGTTCAGAGCTGCTACCCAAGAGTGTTCTATGGGAACATAAAAAGGATGTCAGCAAGGCTTCCTAGAGAGGGTGACATCTCAGTAAAAACTGAGATACTGGTCAATTTGGCTAGGGAAATGCCACTCCCCACAGACGAAGCAACATGTGCAAAGGCCCAAGGGAGGGAGAACCAGGAACATTCCAGAAACTGCATAGTGCAAAGCACAGAAGGACATGGGTGGGGAGTATGCTGAAAAAAAGGTTGGAGAGGCAAGTAGGGGTCAGATCATGAAAGGCCCCTTAGAGTATACGAATGTGTTTTGACTGTATTCTAAGGGCAATGAATCATTGAAGGGTTTTAATGAATAAAGTGACTTTCCAGTTACTCTGGCTCTGCATGGTAAGTAGGGGTGGAAGCCGTCAGGAAGGCTTGTGTTAGTCTAGGTGCCCAGAGGCAGGCACAGAGGAGGGAGTGGTTTGGATCTGACAATGGTAGAGGTTTTGCAAAGCAAGTATAATGCATGGAGAAAAGGGCAAAGAAATTGAAGATGTATTCAAGGGAGGGATTATACTGATTGATCATGGCACTGAGTCTCAGTAATTTTGTTTCACAGCATTCCTAGGCCAAAAGAAATACTTAATAGTTTATGAAGGAAGTAGGGCCAAACAACTTAATAAGCATTTGTGACATAACAACTTAATAGGCATTTGAAAAAATAATACACATAAAGTGAAAGCAAAAATAATATTTGAATTTCATTTTTAAATAACCATCGTTACTTCCCAATGGGAACTATGTGCCCACTGGGCAATGTAAAACTTCTCAAACTATGCGATTAGGTTGGATACTGCCAAACTCATCTCCCATTCCACATTGGCAAAAACCTTTCGTACGTATTGCTTCATATTGCATTATAACAAGAGGTACATTCTGTCCCATTACCACTGATACTAAGTTAAATCCTTGGCTAGGTGGTGACAGCCAGATCTCTCCTTTGCAAAACCATGTTTTCCCCTGTGCACACGGTGGAGCAGTACTTTTTATCAAGTGAATATTCTTTTTAACAATCTTTTCACTTAGCAGTTTCAGCATTCATGGATGATCTGGACTGAATCAGTTGTTTTATTAGGTTGCAAAGAAGTGATTTTCTAATTTCATAATTTCTCCCACATTGAATAGCTGACATTTTGTCAACTGGAGATAAACTCTCATTTCTCCTTGAAAAGGAGGGCAAATGCTTAATTCCTTCCCTTTCATTACCAATGTTCATAGAAAAGTATTATCTAAGAGTTACCTCCAGTGTTGGTAAATGAGCCTTTTCTTTCTCTGTTTTTCCTTCTTTTTCTTGAAAAATTGAAAGGACTCATAAATATTTATTTATTTATTGTAATCTTGCAGTTGATTATATTCATTCTTTTTGATGTGTAAATTGTTCCAAATTTGGCCAGTCATAACCCCTTCAAGTTGGTGCCTATGTCCTGTAACCCACCCCAGTAGTTGTTTAAAGTAGTTTTTGTTTGTTTTTGTTTGTTTGTTTGTTTAATGTTTATTTGAGAGAGAGAGAGAGAGAGAGAGAGAGAGAGAGAGCACAAGCTGGGGAGGAGCAGAGAGAGAAGGAAACATAGAATCCAAAGCATGCTCCAGGCTCTGAACTGTCAGCACAGAGCCCAACGCGGGGCTCAAACTCACAACCTATGAGATCATGACCTGAGCCGAAGTCAGATGCTTAACTGACTGAGCCACCCAGGTGCCCCTTCTGTTTGTTTTTGTTGTTTTGTTTGTTTTTAATGTTTATTTTTAAGAGAGAGAAAGAGAGAGACAGGGTGCGAGTGGGGGAGAGGGAGGGGGAGACGGAGACACAGAATCTGAAGTAGGCTCCAGGCTCTGATCTGGCAGCACAGGGCCTGATGTGGGGATCGAACCCACGAACCGCGAAATCATGACCTGAGCTAAAGTTGGACGCTCAACCGACCGAGCCACCTAGGCACCCCTGTTTTATTAATCTAATAAGGCTACCACTATTAGTCTTCTCTTTCAGAGTTTTCTTACCTATTCTTGTTTGCTAATTTTTCCATTTTAGAATCAACTTGTATAGTTCTCTGGGGAGAGGGAACTTTATATTTTTATTGGGACTTCATTAAACATATGTATAAACAGGGATAATTTTTGATGCTGAATTATCTTATCCAAGGACATGGGACATCTTTCCATTTCTTCATTGCCAAATTAGAGTCTTTCAGAAGCTTCCCAAAATTTGGTTATATAAGTTTATGCACATTTGTGTCTCTTTTTATGAATTTTATCTATGTGTTTTTGTTGCTGTAGTAAATAGTCTTCTTATTTATTGTCTTTTTATACTGGCTATTGTTTAAATGAAGTCTATTGATTTTTTTATAGGTTAATTTTATATTCTATTGTATTAAAATGTCTGTTTGAATTGGTATTTTTCATTGATTTTCTTGTATTTTTCAAATATTCTATCATATCATCTGCATACAGATAACATTTTAATTCTTCTTTTACTATTTTTACTTCTTTAATCATTTTTCTCTTATTTGATTGCTTTAGTTAATACCTCCAATATATCATAGCTGAAATAGTGGGAAACTGTTCCTAATTTTATTTATTTAATTTATTTATTTTTAATATGAAATTTATTGTCACATTGGTTTCCATACAACACCCAGTGCTCATCCCAACTGGTGCGCTCCTCAATGCCCATCACCCACTTTCTCCTCCCTCCCACCCTCCCATCAGCCCTCAGTTTATTCTCAGTTTTTAATTTAATTTTTTTATTTTTAATTTTTTTTAATACTTATTTTTGAGAGAGAGAGACAGAGTGTGAGCCGGGGAGGGACAGAGAAAGAGGGAGACACAGAATCTGAAGCAGACTCCAAGCTCTGAGCTGCCAGCACAGAGTCCAACGCAGGGCTTGAACTCTTGAACTGTTAGATCATGACTTGAGCCGAAGTTGGACACTCAACCGATTGAGCTACCCAAGCGCCCTCTCAGTTTTTAGTTTTAATGGGAGTGGGTCCAATGTTTCACATTAAGTGAGATGGTAGTTTTAAGGCTAAGATATATATCAAGTATGATCCTGATTATAAAAAGGAATCCACATTTGACCTGTAAAGATATTAGAGGTCATCACTCCCATCAGTGATCACGACAATAATCAGTGACTTTTTTTTTTTAGATGTATCAGAGAACTGAGGGGGCGCCTGGGTGGCTCAGTCGGTTGGGCGTCCGACTTTGGCTCAGGTCATGATCTCACGGTCCGTGAGTCTGAGCCCCACGTCGGGCTCTGTGCTGACAGCTCAGAGCCTGGAGCCTGTTTCAGATTCTGTGTCTCCCTCTCTCTCTCTGACCTTCCCCCATTCATGCTCTGTCTCTCTCTCAAAAATGAATAAACGTTAAAAAATTTTTTTAATAAAAAAATAATAATAAAAAAGAGAACTGAGGTCACATGACAAACCACCACCCCAAAATCTAGAGACAAGTATATCCAGATATATATATCCAGATATATATGCTATATATATCCATATATGCTATATATATCCATATATAGCATAGATCTGCTTACCCAGAGCAGAAGTTATTGGATGCCATAAGATGGTAGGAACACTTGCAAGGAAATTTTAATGAATAGCTAGAGTTTGCTTGGACTAGTGTAAGAGTGAGGAATTTGGGATCCGCAGCCATAGATTTTAATTCAGCTGGATCAAGAATCACTTTAAATATGAATGGTCTAAACACACCAGTTAAAAGACAGAAGTTTTCAGGTTGGATTTAAAACAAAACAAGACTAGATACTGTGTACAAGAAAACCCACTTTAAATATAAAGACTCAGATAGGTTAAAAGTAATGGGATAGAGAAAGATATACCTTGCTGGCACTAACCAAAGAAAGTTGGAATAGCTATCTTTTTTTTTTTTTTAATTTTTTTTTTCAATGTTTATTTATTTTGGGGACAGAGAGAGACAGAGCATGAACGGGGGAGGGGCAGGAGAGGGAGACACAGAATCGGAAACAGGCTCCAGGCTCTGAGCCATCAGCCCAGAGCCTGACGCGGGGCTCGAACTCACGGACTGCGAGATCGTGACCTGGCTGAAGTCGGACGCTTAACCGACTGCGCCACCCAGGCACCCCTGGAATAGCTATCTTAATTTCAACCCAAAAGACTTCCAAATGTGGAATATTATCAGGAATAAAGAAGGGCAATTACATAATGATAAAAGGGTTAATTCTCTGAGGAGGTATAATAACCTTATTGTATATGTACCTAACAACAAAGTGTCAAAATACATGAAACAAAAGCTGATGGGACTGAAAAGAGAAATAGACAAATCCACAATTATAGTTGAAGACTTCAGCACCTTTCTGTCAGTAATTCATAAATCAAGCAGGCAGGAGCCAGTAAGGATATAGATGACCTGAAAAGACTATCAAACAACTTGATCTAATAGACATTTATAGGATAATCCATCCAACAAGAGCAGAGTGTACATTCTTTTTTTTCAACGTTTATTTATTTTTGGGACAGAGAGAGACAGAGCATGAACGGGGGAGGGGCAGAGAGAGAGGGAGACACAGAATCGGAAACAGGCTCCAGGCTCTGAGCCATCAGCCCAGAGCCCGACGCGGGGCTCGAACTCACGGACCGCGAGATCGTGACCTGGCTGAAGTCGGACGCTTAACCGACTGCGCCACCCAGGAGCCCCCAGAGTGTACATTCTTAACTGCACATGAAACATTCACCAAGATAGACTGCATTCTTGGCCATGAAATATACCTTAACAAATTCAAAAGAATAGAAATCATACAAAGTATGTTCTCAGACCATGACATTAAAATTGAAATCAGTAACAGAAAGATAGTTAGGAAAATCTTTAGAGATTAAACAATACTATTCTAAATATTTAGAGATTAAACAACACTATTCTAAATAACACAAGGATCAAAGAAGTCTCAAGAGACATTTAAAAATATTTTGAACTAAATGAAAATGAAAATACAACTTTCCAAAATGTGTGGGATATAGTGAAAGCAGTGCTTAGAGAGAAGTTCTTAGTATTATAGGTGATATAGATATAGATAGATAGATATATCAATAATCAATAATTTTCTACCTTAGGAAACTTGAGAAATAAGAACAAACTAAATCAGCAGAAGAAAGGATATAATAAAATTAGAGCAGATATCAGTGAAAATGAAAACAGGGGAACAAGAAAATCAATGAAAACAAAATTTGGTTCTTTTGAAAAGATCCATAAAATTGATAAGCCTGTAGCCAGGGTAACAAAGAAAAAGGAGAGAAGACATAAATGACCAGTATCAGGAATGATATTGGTAATGATTTAATTCCCCATGGGCATCAAAAATAAAATAAGGTAATACAATGAACAATTTTGATAGCTTAGATTAAATGGACCAATTGTTTGAAAGACACAACCTACCAAACTCACTCAGAGTATATAGTCATTTCAAGATCTAATCCTATATCTATTTTAAAAATTGAATTAAAAGTCTTCCCAACAAAGAAAACGCCAGGCCAAGATGATTTCACTGTTGAATTCTACCAAATGTTCAAAGAAAAAAAAAATCAATTCTACCTGGTATCTTTCAAAAAATGAAAAAAGAGACATTTTCCAACTTGTTCTATCATCAAAACCGGTTAAAGATGGAACAGCTAAGAAAAACTAGCCTCTCATTAACTCAGATGCAGAAATCCTTAACAAAATATTAGCAAATTGAATTCAGCAATACATAAAAAGGATGATACATTACAACCAAATGGGGTTTACCCTAAGAATGCAAAACTGGTTCAATACTCATAAATCACTCAATGTAATTAATCATTTTAAAGGAAAATGAAAACCTGTATGGTTATAGCAATAGTTGCTGAAAAACCACTCAACAAAAAATTTCAAATTAGAAATAGAAAAGTTTTTTTAGCCTAATGAAGTGTATACATAAAAAAACCTACAGCTTATATAATACTTAATGATGAGAGACTGAATGCTTTCCTCTAAGCATAGGAACAAAGCAAGTATATTCTTTTACATCTCAGTTACTCAACATCATACTGGAAGTCCTAGCCAATGCAATATGACAAGAAAAGGAAATAAAATTATGCAAATTGGAAAGGAGGAAATGAAACCGTCTTTATTTGCAGATGACGTAATTGTGTATGTAGAAAACCTGAAAGAGAATCTCTTGGGACAAATAAGGGAGTATATCAAGGTCACAGAATACAAGGTCAATATACAAAAGTCATTTGCTTTTATATATACCAGCAAAGAATAATTGGAATTTGAAATGAAAATAAGAAGAAATCAATAGTCATCAATGGGGGCACCTGGCTAGCTCAGTTGGTGGAGCATGTGACTCTTGATCTTGGGGACATGAGTTCTAGCCTCATGCTGAGTGTAGACATTACTTAAAAGACTAGTCATCAGTGGCGTTTGTTTTAAAATGTTTATTTATTTATTTTGATAAAGAGAAAGAGAGAGTGAGAGACAGCACACAACCTGGGGAGAGGCAGAGAGACAGGGAGAGAGAATTCCCAAGCAGGCTCCATGCTGTCAGCACAGAGCCTGGTGTGGGTCTCAATCTCACAAACTGTGAGATCATGACCTGAGCTGAAATCAAGAGTTGGACGTTTGACTGAGCCACCCAGGTACTCCTAGTCATCAATGGCATTTTAAATGTAACAATAATAGCTAATTATTATCAATGTAGCATGTATGTTGAAATCACCCTGTCTCAATTCAAATGGACAATTTAATCTTTGCTGTTTTTAATTTAGCAAGAGAAGAAAGTTGGGAATTTCCCTGTCAAACAAATGAGTTATACATATATAACTCATATTTTACATTTATATTCTCTCCTTCAATTTTTAGTGACATAAATAACAGTTTCCTAGCTTCTTTGATTATTTTTAAACTTAATATTACTTTTATCAAAAGCTTATAACTTCTCCCTGCCCCTAAATTTCTGATTTCCAAGCCAATACTGTCAATTTTTGTAGCAATTTATGCCGGGATTTACCTTCATGTTTCCAATGGCATGTTTATATTGCTAGTACTCGCTCTTTCCATTTTAGATATTGTCTACTGACTTCTTACCATGAAATATGTGTATTTGGCTGTCTTAAGTGAAAATTTATGTGCAACACACACACACACACACACACACACACACACATTTTCCACCCCATATATTCTCATTTTAGGTATGTCACAAAAGTTGGTTATGCCAGTGCTTAGTCTTTACATTATCATGACTATTTAAATTAACATTCGGAGGTGACTTATATGGTTTATATGACCATAATTTTTTTAATAATCAGATAAACTATCAGTTTTCATTTTTTCTTGGAGTCATGACACCATAATTTAGAGGTCATTTCTTGTTCCAATGAGGGCTGGTGGCTCTCTAGTTCTGCTGCACAATTGTTTTCCTGAGAGTTCTTTTTGACTTTTGAGAATTTTCTTCTATATCCATCTTGATTCCATTTCTTCTTTCTTGAGTCTCTTGTTTTGATCTAGCATATCCTCTAACAGTTTCCTGAGAAACAGTGCAAGAGAGGTTATTTTTTCTCTATTCTACTCTCATATTTGATAGATAATGGCAATGTTTTAAAGTTGCAAATTATTTCCCTAAGAAATTTCAAGGTGCTGTTCAACCATGTTGTGGCTTCTACCACTGAAAATCTGATGCCATTCTGATTTCTAGACCTGTGATCTCACTTTTTTTTCCTCTAGATCTTCCATTTATTTCTGGTGTCCTAGAAATTCACAGTTATATGCTGTAGTGTGGCACTTCTGTTCATTATGTTGTGTACTTCATGGACTCTTTCCATTTAGAAGCTCATGTTCATCTATTTTAATTTTTGTCTTATACTATTTCTTTGATAATTTCTTTCTTTCCTTTACCTCAAAGAACTTAAAAAAAACCTAAGCTTAAAGTTAGTAGAAGGAAAGAAATAACAAAGATCAGAACAGAAATAAAAGGAATAGAGACCAGAAAAATGATACAAATGATACAAAAATGATATAAAAATCAAGAGTTGATTTTTTTACCATTTAATTTAATTTATTTTTTTAATTTACATCAAAGTTAGTTAGCATATATTGCAACAATGATTTCAGGAGTATATTTCTTAATGCCCCTTACCCATTTAGCCCATCCCCCCTCCTCCAACCCCTCCAGTATCCCTCTGTTTGTTCTCCATATTTAAGTCTGTTATGTTTTGTCCCCCTCCCTGTTTTTAATATTATTTTTGCTTCCCTTACCTTATGTTCATCTGTTTTTTGTCTTAAAGTTCTCATATGAGTGAAGTCTTAGGATATCTTAGGATATCACTTAGGATAATACCCTCTGGTTCCATCCATGTAGTTGCAAATGGCAAGATTTCATTCTTTTTGATCGCTGAGTTATAATCCGTTGTATATATATATACCACCTCTTCTTTATCCATTCATCCATTGATGGACATTTGGGCTCTTTCCATACTTTGGTTATCGTTGATAGCGCTGCTATAAACATTGGAGTGCATGTGCCCCTTTGAAACAGCATCCCTGTATCCCTTGGCTAAATACCTAGTGCAATTGCTGGGTTGTAGTGCAGTTCTATTTTTAATTTTTTGAGGAACCTCTGTACTGTTTTCCAGAGTGGCTGCACCAGTTTGCATTCCCACCAGCAGTGTAAAAGAGATGCTCTCTCTCTGCATCCTCACCAATATGTGTTGTTGCCTGAGTTGTTAATGTTAGCCACTCTAAGAGGTATGAGGTGTTATCTCATTGTGGTTTTGATTTGTATTTCCCTGATGATGAGTGACATTGAGCATTTTTTCATGTGTTGGTTGGCCATCTGGATGTCTTCTTTAGAGAAGTGTCTATTCATGTCTTTTGCCCGTTTCTTCACTGGATTGTTTTTTGGGTGTTGAATTTGATAAGTTCTTTATAGATTTTGGATACTAACCCTTTATCTGATATGTCGTTTGCAAATATCTTCTCCTGTTCTGTCAGTTGCCTTTTAGTTTTGATGATTGTTTCCTTCACCATGCGGAAGCTTTTTATTTTGATGAGTCTCAATAGTTCATTTTTGCTTTTGTTTCTCTTGCCTCTGGAGACATGTGGAGTAAGAAGTTGCCACTGCCAAGGAAAAAGAGGTTTTTGCCTGCTATCTCCTCTAGAATTTTGGATGGCTTCCTGTCTCACATTTAGGTCTTTCATCCATTTTGAGTTTATTTTTGTGTATGGTGTAAGAAAGTGGCCCAGGTTCATTTTTCTGCATGTCGCTGCCCATTTTCCAAGCACCATTTGCTGAAGAGACTGTCTTTATTCCATTGGATATTCTTTCCTGCTTTGTCAAAGATTAGTCGGCCATATGTTTGTGGGTCCATTTCTGGGTTCTCTATTCTGTTCCTCCATTTTGTGCCAAAGAGTTGATTTTTTAAAAGATAAACAAAATTGACACACCTTTAGCTGGACTAAGGGAAAAAATGAAGGTTCAAATAAATAAAATCAGAAGTGAAAGAATAGGAAACATTACAACTGATACCAGAGAAATACAAAGGATTATAAGAGACTACTATTAACAGTTATATATCAACAAATCAGATAACCTAAAAGAAATGGGCAAATTCCTAGAAACATACAACCTACCAAGACTGGATCATGAAGAAATAGAAAATATGAGCAAACCAATAATGAGTAAGGAGAATGAATCAGTAATCAAAAACATCCCAAGAAAAAGAAGCCTACTGCATTTACTGATGAATTCTGTGAAACAAAAAAGAATTAATACTAATCCTTCTCAAACTCTTCCAAAGAACTGAAGAGAAGGGAACACTTCCAAATTAATTTTAGGAGGCTAGCGTTACCTGATACCAAAGTCAGACAAGGGCCCTATAAGAAAAGAAAATTACAGGCCAATACCGCTGATGAATATAGATCTAAGAAAGTAGATCTTAATTGTTCCACCACACACACACACAAATGCAAACTATGTGAGGTGATGGATGCATTAATTAAATGGATTGGGACAACTATTTTACAAGTATACATATATCAAATCATCACACTGTTTACTTTAAATATATACAATTTCATTTGTCAATTATACCTCAATAAAGCTGGAAAATATTGTCTCCTCTGTTTTCTGTCCATTTGTTCTACCTTCTGGGAGTTTATTCAACTTTATTTTCTAAATCTCAACTAACTTTAAAACTTCATATATTATATTTTATATTTCTAAGAGCTCCTTTTTGTACCATTAAGTTTGCTTATTTGTGTAAAATATCATTTTGGGAGGCATGTGGGTGGCTCAGTCGGTTCAGCATCTGACTCTTGATTTCGGCTCGGGTCACGATCCCATTTTAAGCTCTGCGCTGAGCATGGAGCCTGCTTAAGATTTTCTCTCTCTCTGTCTCTCTCTTTCTCTCCCTCCCTCTACCCCACTCCCCTGCTTGTGCTCTCTCTCTTGCTCTCCAAAAAGCAATATTTTTTTAAAATAACATTTTTGTTCTTATTGCAGAGATCTTCTTTTACCTCTCTATGGATATTAATGATATTAATTATTTCAAAATTTTTCTGCTCCTTATATCTCCTTATATCACTTTATATCTTCTCTTCACTGCTTGGTTTGGTTCTTATCTTTCATGTTAGACACTGTATTAATCTGTTCAAGCTTTCATAAAAGATACCACTTTTAGACTGGGTGGCTTTCAACAGAAATTTATTTTCTCAATTTCTGGAGGCTGGAAGTCCAAGATCCAGGTGCCAAAAGGGTTGGTTTCTGGTAAGGCCTCTCTCCTTGGCTTGCAGACAGCCACCTTCTTGCTATGTCCTCACACAACCTTTTTTCTGGGTATGTGTGTTCCTGGTTTCTCCTCCTCTACTTATAAGGATGCTAATCCTCTACCTCTATGGCTTCATTTAACCTTAATTACCTCCCTAAAGGCCCTATCTCCAAATATAGTCACATTGTGGGTTGGGGCTTCAACTTATAAATTTGGGGGGGAGGGGAGACAAAAATTTTAGTCCATAACAGATACATCCATAACAGATAATGATGACTATCAGTTCATATGTAAGCAGAAAGCCTTAAAATAACTACATGGCATAGAAGGGCCTGTTGAATGATGGGTTTCCTTACCAAATAATCAGAGGGTCAGCTATCTGCTTGATTGGGGACCCTGACATATCAGTGACTATTGGTCTTTAGGAAGAATGGTTTATTTTGTGCACAAGAAAGTCCTTGGTCCTGTTAAGGGAGATTAAGCCTGGCTGAAAATCTCTGTACTACGGAGAAGGTAGGGTAGAAGTGTGGGTGGGCAGGAACTTGGGAGTCTCAACCTCTAAAGTATACACTTTCACTTAGTCCCCTGTTTTTATCAAGATATCCCTTCTTCAGCTTGCTCTGCATTCTTGAATCCAGAGCTTCTCAGATCAGCCTTTCCAGGAGCAAACTTCTACTGTTATGCTGTGGTCAGGGAACAGGTGTCATCTGGGTACACAGGCTCGGAAGCTCACTAAAGGGTTTAACTGCTTTTTTATAGATTCATTACAACTCCATTTTGGGTCCTGGAGAGCTGCAGCAGTCAACAACCTGGGCGAATTTCCTGTGCTGGTGGTGCTTATTTCCTAGTGGGTAAAAGTAATCAATAAACAAATAAAAAGCTATGTGAGTAAACCATCAGTTTACAGTCATTTTTTGTGAGATTTGGAAAGGGACAGAGAAAATAATGTGTGCTCAACCCAAAGTTCAATAGAAAGTCTCTTTATTTGTTTACCATCAGGTAGTGGGAAGTACTGTGGTGGAAAGTAAAATGGGGAAGAAGGCCAGACTGGGGAAGGGTGGGTGTATTTAGAGAGGTGGTAAGGACAGCCTGCTTTGGTAAAGATTCTCTTTTGAGTAGAGGCCAGAAGGAAGTGAGGAAAGAAACCATGCAGGTGTTTTGGAGAAGGGCATTCCATATTCAAAGGACAGTGAGATCAGAGGCCCTGGGTTGGGAATGTACTTCAGTATTTAAGGACAGTGAAGCTTAATCAGAGCCACAAAGAGGGGAATGGTTGGAGATGAAGTCAGGGGGTGGCAGGAAGCCAATCATGTTGGGCCCTGGACCTACATGCTGAATGTGATGAGCCACTGAAAGGTTTTGACCAGAAACGTGAGGTATGAGCTGAGTTACTTTTAGAAGAATTCCTGTGGCTTCCATGTGAGGAAGATTAGAGGAAAATCAGAGATTTTAGGGGTGGGAGCAGGAATCAGGAATTCTGTTTTAGTCATGTTAGGTTTGAGATATCCATCAGATAACCAAATGGGGATGTTGAATAGGCAGTTAGATATTCAACTGTAGGGTTTGGGAAGATGTCCAGATTGAGGGCTCTACATTTGGGAGTTGTTAGTTAATGGATGATGTTTAAATCCATGCAGCTGGATACAATCAGTTAGGGAATGAGTATATAGAGATAAAATGTTTGATGACTGAGATTAGGAGCACTCGTATGAAGATGTTGTCAAGATGATGAGGATCCATCAAAGGAAGCTGAAAAGGATGAACTTTCAGTGAGATAGATGGAGAAGGAAACGAAAGTAATCTTCTGAAAGACAAAAAAAAAAAAAAAAAAAAAAAAAAAAAAGGAAGGAGGAGTATTCCAAGGATGAAAGAAGGATTCACTGAGTCACACATTGCTGATAATACAAGTAAGACAAGACCAAAAATGAACATTGGACTTGGCAATCTGGAGGTTACTAGTGACTTGTAAAGTGCTGTGGAGAGATGGGGACAAAGATGCAATAGAAAATGAGAGGAGAGGAAGAAGATGGATCCAGGCAAGAGGTGATGGTGGCTTGATCTAGGTCAGTTGTGGTGGAGGTGGTGAGAAATGGCCAGACTTTGAAGATGGTTTTAAGGTGGAGCCAATAGGTTTTGTGGATGGATTGCACGTGGGGTATAGGGTGTGAAAGATGATGTAGGTTTTCAGCCAGAAGAATAGGAGTGAAGGAGAGGATCAGACTTTCAATCAATCTTCCTGTTTCCTCAACCTCGTTCCTACCTTCAGAGGGACTTGGTGCTCCCAAGGCCTGAGATTTCTCTGATTGCTCCTCCTGCTTCTCCACTGGCAGCTCTTTGCTTTCAGCTTCTCCTGGTTCCCAGATGAGTTGCCATGCATCCTTCTGATTTCCAGCTTCTACACTTTTGTTGATGACTATCCTTTCCCATTCACCTCTTCCTTGTTGCATTTGAGTCCCTTTTATAAACAACAACAACAACAACAACAAAACGCTTTATAGTCATTTTTGTGAGATTTGGAAAAGGACAGAGAAAATAATGTGTACTCAACTGAAAGTTAAATAGAAAGTCTCTTTGTTTACTTTTAAATTAACAAAGGATTATTTCTCTAGTTTGGTCAGGTCAGTTGGTCCTTCATAATGTTTCAGAGCCTGTGCTTTCTGAGTGAGATAGATCAATAATCTAAGTGATAGATTTTCTTTTTGCCTCCCCACCTCTCTTTCTCTAATTCTTCTCTTGCATGAAACAATGTATTTTATTCATGTTTGCCTGGGAGCACTACCACCAGGCACCAACCTGGAAAAAAGTATACCACAACCATTTAAAAATACAACAAGCTTTTGCTTAGACACTGTGAGCATGTGTGAGTCTGCATGGGTCTGTATCTCTGAATTTGAGGGTATGCTCGTATGAACACATTCTTAGGTTAGAGAGTCACAGAGAATCACACATACTTAACTGTGATAACACATAATTTAACACATAATTCCATCTCCAGTTATCTTAGGTCTCAGCTAGATAAAATTCCCGGAGAATTTGGAATCTGAACAGAGAATCTTCAAATGGCAGGCAACTTCAAGAACTCTGAGTGAATTTATAGGATGGAGTCAGGAAGCTTATTCTTGCAGACTCTTGCAGCCAATTGATTCCTGTAGCAAAGCAACCACAAGTGGAGAGAATGACATAGGCCTGTATCCTTGGAATGGATTTCTCTTTCCTGCTTAAGCTGACTCAGGTTGGTTTCAGTAACTTGCAGCCAAGGGACACCTACTAAGATTAAAGATCTGTGTTTTACCTACCTGGAAGGTTGATCGAACTTTCCATGGAGTGTTAGAGCAGTCCATCTCTATCTACTGACATCACAAAGAAGGAGGTCAGTGCTTAGGACAAACAGCTCTCAACTTAACTTTCCCAGGGGCTAGCAAATTCTCATGACCTTGGGCCATTCCCAGGGATTTAGCAGAACTTGATCTCAGGGACTGATCCCACCATATGGAGAAAGTTGAGTAAGAACACAGGCCTAACTCATCAGCACTTCCCTTCCCCCTTTCACTGGAATAGTAAGCAACCCCCAAGGAACACTCCAAATTGCCCTGAATCTTGGGCTTGGCCAGAGAGCATTAGAAATGCACTTTGAACTAGGATGAGAGACATGAGGATCACATTTCTGGACTAAAAGTAAGTATATGCCCCCAAATGTAATATCCTAAATGACGCTGTATGTCTCATTCTTCGACTGTCTTGGACAAGGTCTGTCATAGGGTCTGTCTGTAACTAGAATCCAACACATTAGGAAAGCCCAAGGGGGAAATATTTGCAAAGTCAGACACCAAATCAGCGGGAGAACGGAAAATAAAACCCAGGGACTTTTACTACTCACTCTGTCATTAACGACTCCAGGGACCTACAAGGACCCTAAAGGATGGAGTCTGTTTCTGGATTTTATCGGAAGGTTTCACTTTTGTGGGTGTTCCAAATACAAATACTGAAGGGAAAAAAAGATTAATACACATATTCTGAGAATTATGATTTATATTGGTGGTATTCAAATGTAAATGGCACGTTAAGTGGAGACACAGCTCAATTGTAGAAACGGCACTGGTTTCGGGTTCTGACTCTGCCACTAATGAGCTGCTTCATTTGGGGCCAATAGTTTTAACTTCTCTGGACCTCAAAGTCCCGGTCTGCAAAATGAAAGGGTTGCAGTAAACACTGTTTTCCCTAGTTCTGAAATTCTAAGAAACCTTAATTCTGAAGGTTTAAAAACTGAATACAATAAATTGGAACAAGGGTTATTGTTTTTATCATGTAGTACTGACATATTCAAAATAATACAATGTGTTTAATACAATTTTAAAAAGCTAAATGGTCACAGAAATATATTCAATTAAAGATAGAAAGAACAATGGAAGAGGCTTTTTGCTTCTGGCCTTTTTTTTTTTTAAAGATATGAGGAAGCCAGAATAAAAAGGGAATTATAAAAGACAAGCAGAATTAATCATTATATGAGTTTAATCAGGGAGAGATTAAAACAATCAAGAGGCTCAATACTGCAAGCAGCATTCATAATCATAGGCTTTTAAACCACATACACAAGGCATCAAATATTTTCGCATGGGGGAAAAAAGGGGTTCAGAGAACAAAAGAGATAAAGGAAGACTAGATTTTGAACAGACCATGTCATTACTGACAGAGGGAGAGTGGCGAACTGCCAAAATGAAGAGCCTTATATCTAGGAACCGCAGCTGATATTCAGGGGACTGAGTGAAAGGGTGGTGTTGGTAGAAAGGATTATTAGCAGGCAGAATGCATTTCAGCTAAGCAAAGCACCAAGCCCAGATATTATTATCTCAAAGGTGTTCAGCAAATAGGCAGAGATACTGATGAAACTTGAAAACAAATTATGGATCCCCCCACCCCCACCCAATAACCAATGTAAAGAAAGATTCCAGTGGCACCTGGCTGGCTCAGCCACTAGAGCACATGACTCTTGATCTCCAGGTCATGAGTTCAAGCCCCACATTGGGCAAGGAGCCCAGTTAAAAAGAAAGAAAGAAAGAAAGAGAGAAAGAAAGAAAGAAAGAAAGATCCCAAAGTAGGGAAAAGCACAATTATCTTGAAGGAAACAAACAGCAAACAAACAAAATCTGAAAGACTAAATCAGAATACACAACAGCTCAGGGAAATGAAAAATCTATTGTGGGAAAATGGCCAACAAGAAAGCTGTGGGAAAGTAACTGGAGTTATTAAAAGCACAACCTGGCCTTGTTTTTAGACACAAGCTAGTCACACTTAACCAAATGTTGGGTATTTCTGGAGGTTATTGCTGTAATTATAAAGGAAAGTTGATACCTGGGCTGTTGTGCACACATTAATTTTTAGTAAGGATTATTTGTAAATTCCTGCATGGGAAATTAATTTCAAATGCTGATTCAGAGGCTAGGAAGTTGCCCCAGTTAAGAACCAGGAAAAGGTAGGAAGGTGGCCTATCAATGGTCCTGGGACTAGGATACCACTGCTCAGGAAGCCCAGATATCAAGAGGGAACCTGAGAAGGACAGCAGGAAAGGGGAAAATGGTGAAGAAAGGGGCTTTTGAGGTGAACAGTGTCTGTACAATTTGGCTCCCTGTCCTTGGTGAAATTCTTAGCTTGGCATCCAAGACCCTGTGGTATCTGATCCTGCTTCCTTGTCAATGTCCCTCTGTTGCACACCCCCTTACGCCCACTACTCTGCAAACAAACTTAGTGCCTTTCCTTGACTTTGCTTCTGGGTCCTCATGGTTCCCTCTGCCCGAAATGCTCTCTGTTTGGCCAGCTCCTGCATCTCAGTCCCATCTCAGCTCACCGCTCAACACTGCAGAGCGACCTTCCTTGAACAACATGTCTAAAGTTGCCACCACCACCTTTTTGGCTCACTTTCCTTCACCACCTCCTCTCTGTTGTTTCCTTTCTTATTGTATGCCCACGTGGTCTCCATCATGGCCCTTCCTCACTGGAACATGAGCCGTCTGAGAAGACTCTCTTGAACAAAAAGGGAAATGGGTTTATGATAATTAGGCACCCCCAAGTTAGGGGGTGGTTGCAGAGCGTTTTTTAGATTTCAAAAGACTTATTTATCTTCCTAGGGTAGAGGTTCAGGACCTAAGGATGTAGTTCAGGGAAAGGGTTTCAGTGTTACACAAGTTTGGCAGTTTGGTACCCATGCCTGTGATATACAGTCAACCTAGGAATCCCCGGTAGTTGGTTTTGGAAAATTCTGAATCATTTGTAATTTATACAAAGTGAGATATTTGCCTTCTTGTGATATTGTGTGTCCTAAAGAATGAACTTTTTGCTGTTGTTGTCACAGAATTGTGTTTTCTCCCTGAAGGCTTTATGTCTCCTTTGAACTAAGATCTTTAATAAATACACAGAATCAATTTTAAAGCTTTGCTCCTTTTTCGAACATAGTAAAAGATCATCTATATATTATCTTAGAACAGAATCACAAGGAAATCTCAAATCTTCAAGGCCCCAATTAAGAATCTGAAAGAAATAAGGGGAGAGCATCAGTAAATCCCCAAGATAAAATAGTCCAAGGGTATGGTTGATTTTCCCATGATAAGGGAAAGAAATATTGACTGCCTGGATCTAATGGGGTGCTTAATAATATCAGTCCATCACAGTGAAGTGAGTGCCTTCAAGTAGTATTGAGGATCAAACAGAATTTGGGTGAAGGAACAGTGAGAAAAGAGGAATCACAATCTTATTTATAGTCCTGCAGTCTTCCATAAATCAATATCTACGCCCATGAGGTTTTTCACCAGGCAAATCTGGAGTATTATGAGGGCTGATGCAAGGAATAATGGACCCCTGCTTCATAAAATCTTTCACAGTAGGCTCCAATCCTTCCTTAGTTGCAGGCTTTAAAGCCTTGTATTGAACAAGGATGGGTAAGAATTTAGAAAAGTCAATTTCTATTTTGATGGGTTTGGTTTCCAGAATTCTTCAGGATGACTGTTGTCCCAGAGAGAATCAGAGACTTCAAATAATTGCTAAAACTGAGATTGGGTTACATTTTCAAGAACAGGCAAAATGCCATCTAAGTTATGTTATTAAGGGATTATACATGAGAGTCTTCAGGTGTTTCTAGAAAAAGCCCATCCGAGGAACATTTAAGTTGGCAGTTCAATTTACAAAAAAGGTTTCTCCCAATAAAATTTATCGGCATGGTGTTGCAGAGAAGAAATGCATGCCCACTACTGAAGGGGCTAAGAGTTACAGCCACAGGTTGGGTAATGGGAGGTATTTGAGCACTGCTTGAAATTCTTGAATAGTGAATAACTCTGAGGAAGATGGGTAGAAATTTTGGTAGAACTGACAGTTTATAGAGTAGCACGTGTGTCTGTCAGAAAGGTTTGCTTTTGTCTTTCTGTTATTGATGATAATCCTCCTTATTGAATTAAAGGAATCATTGGAAATTGGGCACTGCAATATCCCTCAGAGTCCCTTCATTATTCCTGTTTGGAATAACAACGAGGCAGCATAGTTCTGTTCCATTTTAGTTAAGATGGGTTAGTTATTTTTCCAATGCCTAACCCCCTCCTTTTATTTCTTTTATAGTATTGGCAAATGTCTTTGTCAAAGGGAAAGTTTATATTGTCTCTTGAGGGAGAGGAGGATAGGTTTAATTGCTTTAATTGTAACATTGTGTGCTTTGCTTATTTATTTGTTTTCCTTTTGGGTATCTAAAGCATCTTCAAAATGTCCAGCCAAATGTTGAAGTTCATAGAACGGGGTATTTGCAAACCAACATTTTATGTATCATATCTGCAATTGCTGCCTTTCAATCACTAACAAAGAAAGGTGGAAAAGGCATTAGAAATCAGAACACCAGGAACTAAACCAGAATATTGTCTAAATGTGATTAGCTGGTTGACAAAGCCTCTTTGATTTGTTTTGTTTTTATAGAGAGATAGCTTGTATGCACGTGTGAGTTGGGGGAGGGGCAGAGAGAGAGAGAGAGAGAGAGAGAATGAATCTTAAGTGGGGCTCTATCCCATGACCCTGGGATCATGACCTGAGTTGAATTCAAGAGTCCAACCTTCAACCGACTGAGACTCCCAGGGGCCCTGATGATGTCTCTTTGTATTCATTCTTTTGCTTTTTGCAAGATTGACTCAAGGTTTAGGGTTTGTTGTTTGTTTGTTTGCTTTTGTTTTGTTTGTTTTTGTAACAAAGTCTTGTGCTACAATTTCTGAGAGGTTCTCACCCCTTTCTTGTACTTTAAAGTGTCCTAACTGAGTAAAATGTATTCCATTATTTTGTATTAATTTTTACCAAGAAAAGTGTAGATTTACCTGCACTTGTAAAAATAATTCAGAGAGATCCCGTGTACACTTTACCCAGTTTCTCCCCATGGTAACACCTTGCAAACTGTAGTACAGATTCACAAGGATATTGACTTTGATGCAATCTGCTGCCTTGTTCAGACATTGTCAGTTTTACTTGTGCTGATTTGTGTGGATATGTGTGTGTAATTCTATACAATTCTATACCATGTGTAGGTTCATGCATTCACCACCACAACCAAGATACAGAACAGTTCCATCATCGCAATGATCCCTCCTGTTGCCCCTTGACAACCACATCCACCTCCTTCCCATCACTTTCTCCTGAGCTCCTAACCCCTGGCAGTCAGTACTCTATTCCCCATTTCTATAATTTTGTCATTTCAAAATGTTACATAAATGTTGTATAAATAAAATCACACAACTTTTGAAGATTTTTTTTTTCCTCAGTATAATTCTCTGGAGATTCATTCAGTTGTAGCTTGTATCACTGGATCATTCATTTTTACTGCTGATTAGTATTTCACTTTCACCCATTAACCCATTGAAAGACATCTAGGCTGTTTCCAGGTTTGATGTGAGCATTTATGTACAGGTTTTTGTATAAACATGTTTTCACTTTTCTGGAATAAATGCTCAAGAGTGAAATTGCTGTGTTGGGTCATATGGTAGTTGCATGTTTAGTTTTATAAGAAACTGCCACTGAACTGTTTTCCAGAGTGGCTGTTCCATTTGACATTCTCCAACAATGCATGAGTGACCCAGTTTCTCCACGTTCTTGTCCATATTTGTCATTATTTAGGTGCTTCTGTGTTGGGTGCTGTTTTAGCCATTCTGACAGGTGTGTAGCAGCATACCCTGATTTTCATTTGCAAATCTTTGATGGCTAACGTTGTTGAAGTTGTTTTCTTATTTGGTATGCCTTTTATTTCAGTGAAATGTTTGCGTCTTTTGCCCATTTTTGATTAGTTTTTATTTTATTTTATTGGAATTTTTTTTGGTCTGTTTTACTCTCAAGTTTTGAGACCTTTATATATTCTAGGTACTAGTCCATTGTCATATGTATAGTTTGCAAATATTTGCTCCTAGCCTGTAGCTTGTCTTTTTATCCTCTTAACAGAAGCCTTTACAGAGAAAATGTTTTTAATTTTGATAAGATCCAATTTGTCCTCTTAAAATTGTATTTTTGGTGTCAAACGTAAGAACTCTTTATAAAGCCCTAAATCCCAAAGATTTTCTCCAATGTTTGGTTCTGAAAGATTTCTAGTTTATCATTTTACATGTCAGTCTACAATACATTTTGTGTTAATTTTTATATAAAGAGTGAAGTTTAGGTTGAGTTTTTTTTGTTTGTTTTTGTCTGTGGATACTAATTCCTTCAGTATGTCTTGTTAAAAAGACTATCCTTCCTTTATTGAATTGCTTTTGCACTTTTGTAAAAAATCAGTTAAACATGTTTATATGGATCTATTCCTGGATTCTCAATTTTGTCCCTTTGATCTATATATCTCTCCCTCTGTTAGTACCATACTGTGTTTATTACTATAATTATATAGTAAATGTTAATATCAGATAGAGTGATCCCTCTCACTGTATTCTTCTTTGTCAAGATTGTTTTAGCTCTTCTATAGTCTGTGCTTTTTAATGTAAATTTTAGATAACTTGTCTATGTCTGAAAATCTTTGCTGGGATTAAAAAAAAATTTTTTTTAGTGTTTATTTATTTTTGAGAGACAGAGACAGCATGAGTGGGAGAGGGCAGAGAGAGAGAGGGGGAGACCCAGAATATGAAGCAGGTTCCAGGCTCTGAGCTGTCAGCCCAGAGCCCGACGCGGGGCTTGAACTCACAGACCGCGAGATCATGACCTGAGCCGAAGTCGGACGCTCAACCAACTGAGCCACCCAGGCACCCCTTTGCTGGGATTTTTAAAAGAGTTACATTAAATCTATACAGATTTGGGGGGAAACTGACATCTTTACTATGTTGAGTCTTCTAGTCCATGAATATAGTATGTTCTTCCATATATTTAGGCTGTCCAAGAGGCTTGCTATGGTGGGATTCTTCCCTATGGTGCCACTTGGGACATTGGTTGGTGTCTCTGGGTGAGTCTTAGGCTTGGGAGGACAAAGAGGTTTTCCAGGTTGGGTACTTCTTGTAGTAGGGGTTTTGTTTTGTTTTGTTTTGTTTTTGGTGTAGCTTCCAGGTTGGGTGCTTCTTGTAGTAGGGTTTTTCTTAGTGGTGTCCTGTCTTAGGTGGGGGAGGGCAGTCTCAGGACCAGCAGAAAAGGAAAGCACCTCTGGGCTAGGCACCTGTGGCATGATCCTCACTGCCTCATTATTGTAGGATTTATTTGGTGTTGGCAGTAGGTCTGCTGTTCCATCAGTGAGAATGAGCCTACTTGGGTCACTTTCTGTTGCCAGGTTGGGGATCAGGAGACGGCAGGCCTGGGTTGCCTTCTTCTGTTGGGTGGTCAGTTGGGAGACATCCTGTTGCTATGTTGGTTTTCCAGGCCTGGGTCCCTAGCAAGTTTTCCTTCCTCTTTCTACCTCTCAGAGCTCTCCTCTGTTTGCCTCTTGCACTGTTTCCAGGGTTTATAATTGCACTTGACTGGAGGAGCGAGGAGAGATGAGTCGGTCGCATGTTGTCCATACTGGCAAACTCTATTCTAATTTAATCTTAAGAGAATTAGAAAGTTAAAATAGAGGATCCACAATATACATAGTATATTGGAAGAAAATGCAACTTTCAGTCAAAAGACCAGAAAGAGGGAATTATTTCCATTAAGAATTAATATAAAATAACTAGATATGTTCAGACTCCCATCATCCAACATTTTATCCATTTATGCTGCTCCTGAGAGCATGAAATAAAACCTTAGGTATATCACATAAATAATAAAGAAGAAATGAAAGACTTTGCGTGATCATTCAAACATCAAGAATGCTGTGTAGATGAAGGTGTGGAATACTGGAGATGTGCGGATGGCAGACACTGCTGTTTGCTAAAGGGCTGCAAGTCCTCACCTTTATCCTCTTCTCTCAGATGAGAACTGCCCAGTGGAGGATAATGCAAGCCACATATCTAATTTAAATTTTTCTAGGAGCCACATTAACGAAGTGAAAAGGAGGAGCCCCTGGGTGGCTCTGTTGATTAAGTGTCATGATATCAGGGTTCATGGGTTCGAGCCCCGCATCGGGCTCTGTTGTCAGCACAGTGCCCGCTTTGGATCCTCTGTCTCCCTGTCTCTCTGCCCCTCCCCCGCGCACACACTTTCTCTCCCTCTCTCAAAAATAAATAAACATTGAAAAAAAAAGTAAAAAGGAGCAGATGAAATTATTTTAAATGATATTTTCACCCAATATATCACAAATATTATCATTTCAACATATAATCAATAAAAAATTGATATTGGTATAATTAACTTCTTTTTTATACTAAGGCTTCAAAATCTGGAGGGTGTATTTTGCTTAGCACATTTCAACCCAGACTAGTCCCAGCTCAAGTGCTCGGTGCCCTGGCTCTCCTTTTTGCCTGACACATCCTTCCCTGGAGACTGTGAGTACAGAATAGCCTGGAATGCTCGAATTCTGAGGTGTGGCAGGTGACAGGTTGAAAAGAAAGTGGAAACAACTGGCAGATACCTCAAAAAGTATTAGCCCAGCAGAAAAGGAAACGTCTCATTCATTTTAGGTCCTCTGCTGATTTTCTGTATGATCTTCACCTAATTCTTTTTCACTCTCTATTTTGGCTTATTCACGATGACTTTCCCATCCCAAGTACAAGGCCTCATATTGCTTTGTGCTACTTCACTTCCAATAGGAAGATGACCCGAGCTTCAGGGAAGTCAGGGGATTAAGTGCCTATTTTCTGCTCAGAAATGCATCAGTTCAGCCACTTCTAGGAGCCTCCTCAGCAGTTTCTACTTCAGGGGCTGGGGAGAGCAGGAGAGAGAGGAGGAAGTCCTTTGCAACATTCAAAGGGAATTCGATCACTTAATTGATGGAGCCAGCAGATGGCCAGTGCAGCTCAGAAATGATTGAATAAACAGAGCAGTCTGCGAGCAAAGGGCGAATCTAGGGGTGGGGTGGGGTGGGTTCCCCCTGGCCTCGGTGGGTGTGGCTGGGCACTAGTGGGTCTGTCCCCATTCACTCAGAGACAGCCACTGCCTCTGAGCACAGCAAGGAAGGAGGGAAATCCGAGAAAGGCCAGTGTTTGAACAAGGACCATCTGGAATAAGCAGTAATCATCAGAGAAAGGGTAAAGTACTTTGCCCGGGATTAAAAAAAAAAAAAAAAGCCCAGCAACTGATCTAAGTGCTAAAAGGCCTCAATTTGTTGACATATATTGTTTTTATGAGGGACAAGCATTTATTTTTATGGCTGAGTTAATGGACTTTTAGAAGTAGAAATTGAATAGAGAGAGCAACATTTACTACTCATGTAACGTTAGAAAAATCCCTAACAGCCTTCCTCCTCCTTTCTCCCCTTCCTTCTCCCCTTTCCCCACTTGCCTCCACTTCTCTCTCCCACCCTCCTGTCTCATACACCCATTTACTCAGCATCTGCTCTGTGCTAGACACTGTGCTATGTCCTGCAGGTAGAGAGATAAAAGATAGAATCCCACCTGGCCTCACAGTCTAGCTCACAAGCTGGTGTCATTAAAGTCTGCACACAGGTTATTACCAGGTAGTGAAGAAGGGGCAGTTGGGGCTCTGAGCAAGGGGCTTTGGGACTCCAAAGGAGGGCCCCTCCCCCATATGGTGGGAGGGAGACAAGTAAAGGAAAGCTGGATTTGGGGATGAGTGGGTTGGATGATGCCTGTTTGTGTTTTGAAAGCTAATAAGGAATTGGCTGATTGAAGTCAGAAAGTGGTGGTCTAGGAAGTGGGACAAAGGTGTACAAAGGCATGGAGGTATTCATGTGGCTTGGTTCAAGAACCTCAAGTGGTTTCACAATGGCTGGATCCCTGTATGGGGAGAAGTGAGTGGCTCAGATAAGAGAAGCAAAAGCCAGATCACTGAGCTTTGCATGTACCAAAGTGGTTGGATTTTCTTCAAATGCAGTGGCTCTCAATGTGGGGAGATTTTGTCCCTCAGGAGACACTTGGCATGTCTGTGGAGACAATTTTCATTGTTACAACTTGGAGAGGAGTGCTACTGACGTCTGGTGGGTAGAGGTGATAGATACCACTAAACACAGGACAGCTCCCCAGGGTTGGCCACTTAATTTGCAAGGTCCGATGGGAAGATGGCTTTTGACCTAACATACACCGGGTTTCCTTTGACTATGGGTATACCAGTGCCCAATTATTTGTGTCTTTTTAAAAACAATTGTTTATTTATTTTTGATAGAGAGTACAAGCAGGAGAGGGGCAGAGAGAGGGGGACAGAGGATCCAAAGCGGGCTCTGCACAGACAGCAGTTTCAGCACAGCGAGTCCAATGTGGGGCTTGAACCCATGAACTGCAAGTGCAAGATAATGGCCCAAGCTGAAGTTAGACGCTCAACTAACTGAGCCACCTAGGTGCCCCTACGTCTTTGTTCGCTTTATGTAAACTTCCCCCTTTCAATGTTTGGAGCAACTGCAGCCTGTTTGAAGTCTTATTTCTTTGTGTTGAACCTAGAACAGTTCATCATGATAAGAAAAATACACTATTTTTCTGAATACTAAGAATCTGCAGGGTAGGAATTATCTACAAATTTACTCACTCGTTCATTCAATGATGAAAGCCAGACTCTCTGCACCCTTTGCAGACTATCTGCACAGCTCCCCACCACCCTTCATGTTGGTTTTGGAGGTCAGGACAGTTCATGGGACTTCTCAAAGAAGTCCAGTGCCTTCACTGGAGTTCTTAGTGCCTCGCAAACCTGTGAAGTGAATAAATCAAAACCATTGAAAAACCTGTATTCATATCTTACTCATGTTCTTTGGCATGTGTCTTGGCCATTGCTGAACTCAGGTTTTGAAACGATCATTTTCCTACCAAAACAAAACACTATAAAACAAAACAACCCATTCAAGATGATTTACAAATTGAAGGCACCTAATAATAATACCTCGCATTTCTGCAGAGCTTTTTATCTGCAGAGCACTTCCTAGACAATAACTAATGGATTCCCCAACTCCCTTTAGGAATATAGACACACACATTCCCACATGCACCAGCAACTTAATTTACATGAAATGAAGAAAAAGACATTCCGAAGTGTCATTCTACTAAATCATAATTACAACCTCGAGCTCAAGATAAACATGTCGAACTCTCCCGGGAAGGCAGTGACGCTCCTCCACTGGGGAATTTCCACTTCAATTCCAGTGCCGTCTACGTGGGGAGGACAGGTCAGGAATGGTCACATAGTCAACCATCGCTAGAATCAAGGTCCCATTTTAAAAGCAAATGACCCAGGTAAATGACCTGTTAGGAGCAGTGTTGCAGCCTTGTTCCCCGGCGAGGGAGGCCTGTCTCCCTCTCTCTGCTTCAGCCTTCCTGGCCACCTCCTCACCGGTACCTCTGCCCCCCACAGTCTCCTCCTGCTTATCAGTGGCAAGAGTGTGATAAGATGTCATGGATGTGTGAGGGCCTTAGTCTGTGACACCTTGGGGGAACATGGGTTTTTTACAAAGAGGAGCCTGGAGGTAGTCTTCCGGGAGTTTTCAGTCACCAAGGGAGGTAGAACATTCTTCCAAGTGCTCCATGAATCCCACTACCCGGCTGTCATCTGCCTCTTCCTCCCCAAGGGACTGGTTCTGTGGCAAGGCACATGTGTCCATCTGCACACTCAAGACCCTGGACACTTTTCATGGATCATGCCTCACTTACCTTGCTCACTCACTTTGAGATGACGTCAACCTCCAAGTCCCACATTAGAAATGTCCTGGGCTGAATGGCTGAATGTAGAACCGTTCTCTGGGTCAGCAAGCTCAATTAGAACTAGTCTGGTAAAAAGGATTGAACTGCTTTATTTTCTTTCTACCCCTCAGCCTTTTCCTCTTCATGACTGAAGCCACAGAACCTCCACCTGGAGGTCACCCACCCCAGGCTCTGGACTCTGAGCCAGCCCCATGTCAGGAGTCACATCTCAGTGTCCAGGCAACTCACGGTCAAGTCTCCTTGTTGCTCCCAGCTCTTCTGTCTCAGTACTAAAAACTGATTTCTGCCACTGCTCTTGGGACAGGTCCCTGGTTTATACTCATGTGCTGTGTTGACCAGCAGTGGGGTTGGAACCACCTGACTTGGCTTCTGCATGTGACTCTTTCAAGGCCAGAGTAGAAATGGCCTCAGCATGCTCTGTGATGGAGAAGGGGGAAGTTTTAAGGTTAAATCTGGGATAGATGCCAAAAATCTACTTCACACTGGACTCATGGGTGTGGCAGAGGCAACAAAGGCCAAAACCAGCCAGCAGGGAGAGACCTCTCAGGGCTGCCGCTGGATACATTCACCAGAGGTGTGGTGCAGCAGCTGCAGGAACGGGCAGCAAAGTGGTTTTCAAGGGGCTGAACAGTGACTACATCAGAAAAGCCAGGATAACCAGAGCTGGTTAGCTGAGGGGTAAGGCTCCCCGCAATGCAGAGTCTAGAAGTCCAAGGCCATCTCGGAAAGCATGTTAGATGGAATAAGAAGGAATGCAGACCAGCAACATGCAGAACATCCCATAAGGAAGCCTGAGTTGCATCAAGCCTGATTGGTATAAGGCAATTCTCCTGCCACTGACAAACACTGGGATTTGATTTCATTAAAGGAGAGAGGGGATCAAGATGGCCAAAGAGATATAAGAACAACAGCAAAAACAAACCACAACTGCACTAAAAACAAGAGGCAGTGTATTGAAAGGTCCAGGAACTTTGAGGCAGCTCTTAAGGATGGGAAAAGTCTAGGGTCATCATGAAGAAGAAAATCACAGTCCTGAGGTTGTGCAGTACTAAAACATAGGGCTGATCCAGGATTTGATGAGATTGGAGGTCAAGAATATTGGGAGGTTTCCAGCGGGGGTCGTTAATCACTTGGGATGCCATATAGGAGCAACCACCTGTCCACCCTCAGGTTAAGAAGCAAGCACTAAGGGGGGCGCCTGGGTGGCGCAGTCGGTTAAGTGTCCGACTTCAGCCAGGTCACGATCTCGCGGTCCGGGAGTTCGAGCCCCGCGTCAGGCTCTGGGCTGATGGCTCAGAGCCTGGAGCCTGTTTCCGATTCTGTGTCTCCCTCTCTCTCTGCCCCTCCCCCGTTCATGCTCTGTCTCTCTCTGTCCCAAAAATAAATAAAAACGTTGAAAAAAAAATTAAAAAAAAAAAAAAGAAGCAAGCACTAAGGGTGTTAGTCACCCAGTAAGGACCACTGGGTTCTAATGGTTGTGATGGAGGTTGAGATGGGGCCCTGGCAACCCCCAGGAGGGGTGAGCTGCCCTCTATGCCCAGGAGATTAGATGCAGTAAATAGAACATTGGCAGAAAGGCTGAGAGCTCAAATGTGAAGTGGAGCACACAGCCAAAAACCTCTAAACAGTTGGAAAAAGCCATACAAGAGAGTTGTACCAGCCCTAACAAATGCAAAAGTTTAAATCCAAAGAAGCAGACTTAATAGAGCAAACAGAACAAGCCAACAGGCACATATATAATTAGAATCTTCAGAGAGAAATAAAATGATATTGCCCACAAAAAGGAAGGCTTTAGAGATGTTGGAAATGAAGAATTTGACGACCGAAGTAAAATAAAACTCTCAGTAAGTAGGCAGAAGCATTGCCGCTGACAAGAGAATAAGTTGAAAGGGTGAGCCAAAGAATTCTCTCAGAATAGCAAAAACGGACAGGGAGACAGAAAGTATAAAGAGGGTCAAGAGAATCAGAAGATGAACCCAGAAGTTCCCAGCATTCATTGAACAGATCTTCAGGAGATAAGGACAGAAGGTGTGGAGGACAGAGTACACTCACCAGGCATAGAAGACAGTGTCCCAGAGTGAGGACAGGTGTGGAGCCCAGAGTGCAAGTGCCCATGGCGGATGTGCAGAGTCAAGGACAAACAAAATGAAAGACTCCTACCAAGCTGTGTCGTGGTGACATTTCAGACATCAAGGATAGAGGGAAAACTCTAAATGCTTTCGGGGAATAGTGGGATGGGGAGAGGAGGGGCTCTGTTACTACAGAGACAACATGAGATGCAAAAAGAGACTGGAACAGTATCTTCAAACTTCCAAGGAAAATCCTTTCGAATTAGCATTCCATAATAGGTGAAACTATGACACAAGCGTGAAGGCACAAAGCGAGATACTTTCAGACATGCAAAGATTAAAAAATTTTACATCTCAGATCTGATCTGAAAAAAGAATCAACTCAGGAAGTATGATACAAGAAGCAACAAAACAACTGGCAAGCTCTCATGCTAAGTCTAAATAAATACTGACTACTTTTGAAATTGAGATGTAATTCACATACCATAAAATTCCTCCTTTCAAAGTGTACAACTCCATGGATTTCAGTATATTCACAATGTGCAACCTTAACCACTTTCTAATTCCACAACATTTTCACTACCCGACAAGGATCCTGTACCCCATCAACCGTCACTCCCCATTCTCCCCTGAAAAAATGAAACATAGAGTTAACCCATGACCAGCAATTTCTCAAGAAGGTATATACACAAGAGCACTGGAAACATATACTCACAAACTTGTGCTATGAATATTAATAGCATCATCATTCATAACAGCCAAAAAGTGAGAACAACCCAGTGCCTATTGACTGATGAATAAACAAAATATGGTATGTCTATACAATGGAATCTTGTTTAGTCTTAGAAAAGAATGAAGTGCTTATACATGTTACAGTAGGGATGAACCTTGATAACGTTATACTAAGTGAAGGAAGGCCAACAAAAAAGGCCACTTGTATCATTTCATTTATATGAAATGTCCAGAATAGGCAAATCTATTGAGACAGTAAACAGATTGATGGCTGCCAGGGGCCTGGGGAAGGCGCTATGGGGAGTGACTGCTAGCGAGTATGGGGTGTCTTTTTGGGGTAGTGCAAATGCTCTGTATTTAGACTATGGTGATGGTTGCACAACCTTGTGGACATGCTAAAAACCAATAAATTCTACATTTTAAAAGGATGAATCAACAGCAATGCTTAACTATTTAATTGCATACATTTTTAAAAGATAAGATTGTATTCTCATATTACTTGTTTGATTGAAATAGAGTTTAAAAAACTGGAAAAAAGAAATGTAGTGAACCAAAAATGGCATGAGTCCATCACATATATATACATATATGTATATATACATATATGTACACATATATGTATATATATGTCTGTATATATATGTGTGTATGTATGTATATATATGTATATAGTTTTTTAAGTTCTTTATTTACTTTGAGAGAGACAGAGAGAGCATGCGGCGGAGAGCGAGAGGGAGAATCCCAAGCAGGCTCCATGCTGCTCAGTGTGCAGTGAGCATGGAATATTTTTGTCTGTTGTGTTAGAACTATGTCACAATGTAACAGCCTCCATTTAGACATTGCTTTATAGTAAACAAAGCTTGACATGTATAAAACCAAAGAAACAAAATAAAAAAAAACTCTCTTAGCAAGAATATTCCAGGCTCTCTCATAGGTTGTTTTATTTCTTTTTCACTCTAAAGTGACACTTAACATTGCCTGCCAAGAGCATTCTCAGATTGGTGTTCCTTTCTGTCAAATGCATTATCCAGCTTAGTAGTTCAGGTGGATTCAAATCTTTGCAGAGAAAAGATAAGTTTGTGACTAGGTGATTCTATTTAAAACAAAATACTGTAACACATAGGAAAGGATATTTTACTCCGATGTTCTAAGAAGAAGCAGTAGGATGTTTGTGAGACAGAGTGATGTTGATTTCAAGGTTTATCAAGACATTAAAAATTAACTTCACTGATGCATTAAATATAAAATATAAAATGTATTCAAATATAAAAGTGCTTATACTTATAAATCCTTGAGGTTCATTCTGTTACAGTATAGCAAGATGTTTCTCTATTCCAGAAACTGTTCTGCATGAGTTTTATGTGACTTATAGACACAGCAAAATTTTCAAACAGTAAAATAAGAGACAATGATTCCATAATTTTTGTACATGTAAAAATTTTTTAAACATTTTTTAACATTTTTATTTTTGTGAGACAGAGCACAAGCAGAAGAGGGGCAGAGAGAGAGGGAGACGCACAATCCAAAGCAGGCTCCAGGCTCTGAGGTGTCAGCACAGAGCCTGATGCGGGGCTTGAACCCACAAACTGTGGGATCATGACCTAAGCCAAAGTCGGATGCTTAACTGACTGAGCCACCCAGGCACCCCTGTACGTGTAAATTTAAACTCAGACAAAATATAAGATCTCCTTAGACAACTCCTTAATATTAGACACACACTCCACTCCTTCCTAACACCTTGCCAAAATAATTCACTATTGAATAATTCACAATTTGAATGTGGAGTTTTATTTGTCATATGATAATTACGGCTATGTGGGAGCAACTCTTCTTTTTTTTTTTTTTTAAGTTTATTTATTTATTGAGAGGGAGAGCACATGAACAGGGGAGGGGCAGAGAGAGAGGAGAGAGAGAATTCCAAGCAGGGCTTTTTCCTATGGACTGTGAGATCATGACCTGAGCCAAAGTCAAGAGTTGGACGCTTAACCGACTAAACCACCCAGGTGCCCTGCAACTTTTTTCTTACACGGAGAGAGAGACGTAGAAAGGGGATTTAATATTTGCACTTCCTTGCACAGACATTAGCAACCCCCAAAGTGAAACACTTTAGGCTTCAGGCATGCAGACATCTTAGAAGAAGCCTGGGAGATGAGACCCCTCTCTAGGAGTAAGAGATCTTGTGGGATTTTGTGAGGATGCTTTGGAATTTCGTTGGAAAAAGTGTTAATGCATTTTGAGAAGAAAAGCTGGAGGAAGTAAACCTTATTAAAGCCAATGGTCTTTATTAATTGCTTGGGTTAGATTTTTATCACGTACTTAAAGACACAGCCAAGAGCACATGGTTTCATCAGTAATAGTGTTCGTAATGTTGGTGCTTAATAGGCCATTACAACTACTTGGATTAAAATAGTGACTATCAACACAGATTCTGGACTTCCTCCATAACCATACCCGAATGCTCTAACAAGAAGCCCCAAATAAATATCACATAAAGAAAAATGAACTTCAGCTATTTTAATATTGAATAACTAGACACAAATGAAAATAGTATTTGACCTTATAAATACAGCACTTTAATCAACGCTACAATGGGTACATTTTTACAGCATAAATTACTGTACACAATTGTCCTACTTAAAATCCTCTTCAATTCTGGAAACAGTTGTAAGACCAATTCCTGTAAGAGGAGAAGATAAAGGCCCTGTAATCTGGTTTTGCAGCTGCTAAAATTGGATCAGTGGAAAAGTCTCGTGGGACATAAGCAGGTTCCCAGGTTGCTGACAGACAGCTCTCCCAAGACCGAGATACACAATTTGAAACGGTGTTTGATGTGACATGCTATATAGGAATATTGAGTTAGCGTTGCCAACTCCATGAATGAACATCTAAGATGATCCAGGATAAAAGGGTGGAATTTAAAATTCCTGCTCTGACTGAGGCAAACTTACATGGGAGTGACTTTCAACTTGATTCCACAGAACCATAGAGTAAGCTGCTATTTATTATGCTGTAGTAGGAGTGTTTGTTCCATAACATCCTGCCTGAGAAAAGGCAGTATAGCATCCAAGTGCCTAGCTAGTGTATCGACACCTCCTCATGCTAATAAACCCCATGTTGCCATTCTAGATTTTTTTTTTTTTACCTAAATACTCAGAATTCACACTGCATAAGGTGTTGTGCTTTTGTGGAAAGGGTGTTAGTATCGATTTGGGCCTAAATGAGGATGGATCTTGTAAGACCTTCAGCGATTGCTCTTTTGTACTGGAGAAAACCTAGGGATTTTCCAATGGGGACGAAAAGAAAAAAAAGCCCTTTTCAATGGGTATTTCATGATTATTTTGGTTACATCAAAGCACTGATTTAGGGATACAAGGAAGCCCTGTGTCTAAATAATATAAATATTAGATAAAAGCTAAAAACTTCTATCCAACATTGAGGACCTTGACTGCGGTGGTATGAAACATTCAGATTAGTCAGATTTCCAGTTTTCGTTTCAATGTTTGGGGCTAGAATATACAATCACTAGTTGGGCATCACAAAAATTACTAAGGTCTTACGCTGATTTTTCCCTCTCCTGGTACACTGACTAAAATGTAGCCTACAATTAAGTGATTATGTTGAGGCAACCTAACCCACTAGAGAAAATATTTACTTTCTCTCAAGAGAGGTTTCCTTTTTCCTGAAGCTCATGACATACCCAAGTCCCTTATGACAGATCTCCTTTCTCAGGAATAAACCTCCCAAAGAAGCTTATCTTCCACCTCCTGGCCCCGGACAGACAGACAAACAAACAATCAGAGGCACAAGGTGCACATGTAGGCAACTCAGCCCCCTGGCACTCAAAGAAACACCATGAGAGTATGGAAAATGAGACTGTGCTGTGTTCTCTGGCTCTATGAAGATATTGAAACATGGTGTTCAATAAGTAAGTTTTCTCCTGGAAGATGGTGCACCCTGGAAGCTTGGACCCAATGTTCCTTCTTCCCCTTTCCATCTGGACACCCCTTGATTTCTTAAGGCTGGGACTGAATGAGAAAGGGGAGGGGCGATTGCACCACCAACTGGGGTACTTGGTAGCCCTGTTGATCTTGGCAAGGACTCTCCCTCCCCGCCGCCGTCATTGGTCTTAGAGCTCTGCCTACAGGCAGGATGGACTCAAAGCGGTAATGACAAAGGCTGAAGAGTCTTATGAAAGGGTCTGTGGTTACCCCACGGTCATCTTCCTGGTCCTCTGGAATCTAGTCAGGGCTGGGACAGAGTCCCATGCCCTGCATCACACACCTTTGTATCTTGGTGCCTGTAGATACAGTATATTTCTGTTGCTTCTGTGCTGACAATAATGCGTGACTCTTGCTGAGTGTGATAGCTGGGGATCTCAAAATGCTTGCCCAGATCTGTTGATCCTCACAATCTGTCTGAGGTTGTGGGTGTTCTGAGTTACATTTCACATAGAGGAAACTGAAGTATACAAGGGAGCTTTATTCAAAGATCAGGTGCAGCAGGTGAAGGAGGGGAGTGTTTTCCTGAGTTCTCATCCCAACATCACTGAGTTCTAATATTGAATCCTTGTTTTCTTAAAGCTTCCACTGTCTCTAGTAACCGTTCACCTAAAAAGTCAAGATACTAAACCTGACATATAGAACTTAGAAGGGAAAAAAAAAAAAAAAAACCCAAAGGAACAAAAAAATAACCCAGCTCACAGGGCAGGACACTTTTGGGTTGAGCTGGCAGCCCTAGGAACTTCAGAAGATTAATAATCAGGTTGCAAATTACTCAAAAGAAAGTGTTAATGTTGATATTTCACCACACAAATAGGCCCCAGAGATAGCTGGTGAGGCCACAAACGTGTCTGTCACCAAAGATTAGTGTGTTATGTGCTTAGAATTTTTGACATCTCAACTACATGGCCATACTTTAGGCTTTGTGATCTCTCATTTTGTAGGATGGGGGTAACAGAGGAGACTTTAATAAGTCGTGTATCTTTGACTACTGTGAGTAGAATGCTGTTCAGTCAGGTAGTGTGTATTCCTCAGTGTTAAGTATTTTCTCTTTGCTCATCTGGACATCTAGAAATCAAGAGATGATAAATGCTGGGGAAAAAGTGAGTTTTGTTTTATGGAAAACTGAAAAAGGGTTGAAGAACAATACAGGAACCAGAATATTGTAATTATTTTTCTAACCAAGCACCACTGTTTGAAAAGCCTAAACACTCGTACTATTTGACATTGTCTTTGGATATATTTTCCGATGAGCTTTTCCTATGTCAGAAATGAGTAGAAAACAAGTCCTTGATTCAGCTTTCCAGGCCTCATCATTACTTCCTGATGCTTCAAGACAAACGCCAACGATTGTTTTGACTTGCAGTTAGTACCTTGAGTTCATCCCTCAGATCAATGTGTTTAAAACTGGCTGTTAAGAGGTGGATTTTCAAAGCAACACATAGGGGTTTAATCCCCTGATTCCCATTACTCGAAGAGCTGTGAAGCTGACTCCCCTTGGAGCCAGCCTCAAATTACCCCCTGCTGCCTCAGAATGCCAATTAAATAATAAAAACCAAAACTGTGGTCAGATGTAATTAGTTTGAGAACAGAGTTTTATAATTTCCCTCATGCCACACAAACAAATTGACCCCTCTGATGACATATACAGAATAATTCAGTTTGGACAAAGAGAACACAGATCTCAAATCTGAACATTTCTTGTGCTATTTGTTAGGAAATTGTAATAATGAAAACTGTGCTTGAAAAATTGTTGGAAATGCAGTTTATGTTGTTAGGTTTTCTTTCTTTCATTAAAAAATGTCTTTCAAGACTCCAGTTGGTCCATGTTTCATTGAAAATGTGTTACTTCTTAAAAATTTGATTCTGATTAGTATAGACTTCAATAGCAGGCAAACTGTGTAAGAGAAAGACAGTTCTTGAAAGACTGTTGAGTGTTTCTTAGCCCAAACCACTTCTGAAAAGAGTATCAAGGTCCCTGGAGCAAGCAAAACCAGTCCCCTGTCCTGGCCATTTCTGGGATGAGGTGGTCTCCATAGTGGCCCTGAGTTAGGGTCCTCTTGCAAGACAAGACAATTTGAATCTAAGGGTAGGGGCTGGGTAAGGTGAAAAAGTCATTCTGTTTTTGTTGCTGTTTCTGCTTCTTTGGGAAGGAATGGATTGAAAAAATTCGGGGAGAAGAGTAAAAATAAGGTTAAGAAAAAACCCTCCCACACAGAGAGATATATAATGGCAAGCCACTGTTCTAATATTTCTGTCTTCATTAGTTCAAAATTCTCCTATTTTACTCAACCAAATATTGCAAACATTATTCCACCTTGTTGGTCTGAGTTGAAAAAACCTGGCACATATAAGTTAACTTGTGTCATTAAGGAATATTAGGTAAAACAGTATACCAGGACTACTGGGTAGACAGGCATCAATGCAGTCATCAATATGAACTCCTCAAGCTTTCTATTCAGCATTTTCTGGGACACTGGGGGGTGTTCTTCTGCACATGCATGTGTGCATATATGTGCTGGGAAATGGGAAAGACAAGTTGTAAACTAGTTATAATGCAGGAGAACATGCTTCCATCTTGACTGTGAAAAATGTCAGGCCTATAGTAATGAAAATCCATGGAAGCTACATTTAAAAGATTCATGAAACAACAAGGTTGCTTCTGAAGAGATTATGAACGAGGGACCAGAATTCTTATTTGAACGTATTTTGATTCTGAAGTTTCCTTGTAAAAATATTCACAGAAATTGGTGGACATTTTTTTTTTTTTACATACAACTCGGTTTCTCTCATTTACAACATAAGTCATTTAATGTAACATTTGCAACCTTAGAAAGGCAGACATATTTAATCCAAGTCAGTTTATAAATTCCAATTTCACATGGATTAAAAACTGCAGATAAATTAAGTCACAATAATATCCTGTACATGCATTAAGGCTGGTGACTGCTAAAGTCTCTTGGGTATCTACAAACAGGAAATCACACACAGATTACTGGGTCTGAAGAGTGTCTACATCATTAAAAAAATCTTGCTTTTTTTTTTTTGTTTTGCTTTTTTTTTGGTGATACAGGTTTCAACAGTAACTCTGGAAAACTGTGAAAAATGTTATTTAAAAATATATATGTATATACTACTGCACAGTTTCAAAGATGTGATTCATAAATAATGTTGGCTGCACTGATTAAGTTTTAACAATTACTGCACTTCCAAGGTGATGCGAACACGCAGCGACTTATACTCAATGTTAGGCACTAGTAATATCCTTCAGGCATACTACAGTTTTATGTTAGCTGTATTGTACATATATATTTTTAAATGTATGCATTTATACAAACTGTGTATATCATGTATGGGATGTCAGAAATGTACACATCACTGTTATATAATACACACATCATTGTTTTACATACTAGGATAAGTTTTAGTGCAGAAAATCTCATTGCATTGCATTCCATGTGTTCGATCTAGCACACAATTTGTCAACTCTTCAGATTATTTTTCCAGTACATTCTTCTTTAGATAGGGGGTCTGAGTTTCTGTCTGCAATCTGCAAGTTTCCAGAAATATCTGTTTTAATCAAACCTCACTTTCCAGGCACACTCCTTCACATAAGTCTGATCTCTGTAGAGAGTAGTAACAAATCCCAAATTTTGATCAGGAATATATTTGGGTTACTTTCAAAGGTAACTCTAACATTGTGATAAAGGAAGGCATCCACTCAGGTCATGGAAGGATAAGGTCAGTCGAACTTATGTTGAACTTCTGAGGAAATTATATGTCTTCAAAGAGAAAAAAATGATAGTATGTTTAAATGGGAGCATCTGTGGAAAAATATACATGAGACTGTCAACAGTGGTTGTCTTTCAGGGATGGGACTTGCTACCTTCTACTTTCTACATTGCTGTATTGTTTGAATCTTTACAATGAGCATGTATTACTTTTATAATCCAAAAACACAAGAAAGGTATTTCTACTTTGAACAAAGCTAAATAAAAGGAATAAGTCATGAATGACTTTCACAAGTAACAGTCAGAAGATGGTTCCTTACCAAAATCATCTATGCCAAAGCCAACAAAAACTGCTGCCCTCACGTGGTCAGTTGATGAGATCAAAGACAGGGAGAGGAACTGCATGCTCTGACCATCTCCAAGATGACGACTTCCAAGTGTTTTTTTTTGCGGAACACGGGCCACGTAAGTGCTGATAAAATGCTGTGGGCACAATCAGCCAGGGGCCGCCTGTGGGTCTACATGGGGTTTTGTGGGTAAGCACATTATGGGCCGCTACAAGACCCGTGGCTTTGAGGATGGGCAGGGCCAGAAAGCACCCAGGGGATGCACGATGGACCCTGAGGTTCATTCCTTTGAGAGTTTCAACATTTCATCAGGATTCATCAAGGGTAACTAGAACTAAGCTTTAGTCCTCCAAAAAAAAAAATCCAAAATTTCCCAAGTTAGATTCAAATTTCCAACATAGGATGGGATCGCAAACTCTGCCAATAGCTAGTGAAAGGGATGTGAGGCGCCCCACAGTTGTAAAATAGAAATACTGGTAACATTTCAGGGCCAAAGCCAAATGCAAATTTCACAAACCCTTCACTGGCTTCATTTCACTTCAGACCCTTCACTTTAAATTCATTTCAAATCACCTAAGTTGTTCAATCATTTGTACAGTTTTGAATCAGTGTTTAGAATGACAGCAGTCTTATTTCCCATCTACAGATCAGGTGACAAAAATGTTAACATTACAACCAAAGCAGTAAGAGCATCAGGGAAAGCATATATCACAATCTACTATAACTGTTTTGTGCCAGCATCACCTTGGAAAATGGAGCGTTCCACATACTGCAACACCTGTCTCTTTCTCAGACCATCCTGGTGCAATTCTGTCAAGTGAGAGGCTTCAAGCACATTATTTTTGCTTTTAAGGACATGGCAAGGTATATCCTCTTTTGCAGAAGTTTTTCTTCTTACCAGTATTTTTTATATTCAAATATATTTAACAAGAAGACTAAATCTAGGGCATGACAAGAGACTATAAAAGAAGTAAGTTTCATACAAAGACTGTAAACAAGATGTCAAAAAACTAAAATGTAAACTTAATTGAAAAGAAAAGAATCAAGGGCAAGACGTAAACATACCAGACGTACAGGATGCAAACATGATGTTCTAGTCGTGGCTACCCCAAACAGGGTTGTGATCATTGCAAAAATAACTCACCCCGCACAATAAGCAGCTTGCAAATCAAAGCCTGAAACATATCCCCCAGATCAAAATGCTATTAGAGGCCTGCATTCTGCACAAAGAGTGAGAGGGTGAGACAGTCTCACGATAGCAAATATTTCTCAGCCTGATAAGCAGCAGATACAGACTCCTAGGTAGAAGAGACGTTCTAGGTAATGTCCCATTTGGCCAAGAAAATTTGCAAGAAAGCTATCGTGGGAAGAAAAGACTTGAAACATATTGGCTGACAAATGCCATGTGGCTCTATGGCTGCTGTGTCACAGTGGCAGGAAGAAAACACACGTGGGCTGGGCAGGCTTACTGTTCCACGTGCAGAAGGTTTCAATTCCCAACTGAGCTCCAAGCTCAGTTGTCTGTTCTTGTTGGTCAGCTTTCAATGACACTGTTTTTACCAAATCCCAGTGCCATTTTCATATGATTTTGGGGGGCAGGGCAGGGGAGGCCTGTGGGATTTGATCCATTTGCTTATAACGCATTTAGTTGATAATAAAGTTGGATGGAAGGGTGCGTGTTAGACAAAAGGCAAGGTATTTGGTAACATGCAATCTAGTAAACGTCCAGCACAAAAATAACTGACTTTTTTTCGTTATTCAATTATCCATAATACACACAATCAAAAATTAATTGGGGAATAGTATATTAATACTGAAAGTAATCAACAGTATAAGAACTAGGTTCATCTTAACTGGCAGTCAAGCTTTTGGTGTGCTGTATTGCACCTGGTTAACTAACCCATGAGATTTTGGTTGAATGTTCTAAGAAGTCATGGTTTAGCTTTGAAATAGAAAGTGTGTGTGTGTGTGATTTTGTGCGTGCGTGCATGTGTGTAAGTGTATATTCTCTAATCAGAAACCTCTGATCACTTTGTCTAGCTTGGGATTATGAAAACTAGACAAAAATGTATTTTAAAGAGCTGTATATCTTACACACATACACAGGCAACTTCTTTTACGCCCACACATACAAACACACATGCCCTGGGAAAAGACCATTGTTCGATGCTGAGAAAATATTCACCGCAGTTCGATAAATGCTGTGGCTGGGAATTTCAGTAGCACAGTGTCCAGAAACATTGAGCCGTCCATGGAGATGAGAGCACAATCCAGCTCAGGGGCAAGTTCCCTATGACAGGTGGGTGCTGTTCCGCAGCCAGTGCAGGCCCTGCTGGGAGTATTGGACCAGGTGCTCCATGCTGCTGTGCAGGGTGACAGGCCCCATGAGCAAATCCAGGTCGTTGAAGAATTCTAGAGGACAGAGAGAGTCGTTTGAGTGACACACGTGCTGAGCGTGCTACCCTGAGAGACCTGAGTGACTTAAGAAAAAATTCCATTCACAGTCTCTATATAAATCATGCACTGTCTATTCCATCAGGCAACTTCAGCATTCCACTGGACAAAATAAAACCCAAAGGTAGAGAACTCATCCTATATCCAATTAATTCTATTGGCCATTTCTTATTTATTTATTTATTTATTTATTTATTTAAAAATTTTAAAATTTTATTTAAATCCAAGTTAGTTAACATACAGCATAATAATGACTTCAGGAGTAGAATTCTGGGATTCCTCACTTACATATAACACCCAGTGCTCATCCCAACAAGTGTCCTCCTTAATGCCCACCCCCACCCCCACCTCCCCTCCAGCAACCCTCAATTTGTTCTCTGTATTTAAGAGTTTCTTATGGTTCGCCTCCCTCTCTCTTTTTATCTTATTTCTCATTCAAATGAATAACATTTACTCAGCCAAATAGCAAAGAAAATGTACTTCCTTAGACTGCATTGTCCTTGTGCACGAATGCATCCTGCCCTAGATGTGGCTTATGGCTCTGTCACCCCTTAATATTGTACTCAACTGTAGCATGTGCTGAACCCCTGCAGTGAGTCCAAGGCAGAAGGGTCCAGGACCTTGGGGGCAAGTCAGAGATGGGTTCTGAAAAACCCCTACTGAGGTCACCTTCTAGTCCTGGGACATTCTCTAGGTCTGTGCCTTCGTTAACATTTATTATGTGCTGAGGCACTGTGCTAGGTGCAGGGGGTAGAGGTAGGGGGTACAGAAGACGAATAAGGTGCAGGCTCTGCTCTCTCAGAGATCACGGGATAGTGGCTCAGAGAAACAATGGCTCATATGGCTGTTATACTGTCATAACTGGATCACTGAACAACAGTCTTTGAAAGTGAGAATCTGGGAGTTTTTCAAAGTTCCTCATATACATGCTGAATGATGTCCTGCCAGAGAAGGCGAGGGAGAGAGTAGAGAAGACTCTGAGGTGGTAGGGAGGGAAGCCAAGGCAGGAATCCAGGAGCAGAACTGGGGAGGATGGGGCAGGTCCAGGAAAAATGCCAACTTTACACTGGACATGTAGCATGGAGCCCTCTGGTAGGAGACATCCAGTAGGCAGCTGGCAGTGCCATCTGGAGTGTGGCCTGCTCAGGGTCTCCCAAACTGGCCATGTCAATTTTTATACATCCTGTCCCTTCTGTTGTGTCCACTGGGGATGCCCACCCCACTCCATCTCAGCTACACAACGACTATTTGCCTTTCCAAACCCTGTTCCCTGTCAATTCCTCTAGAAGGTCTCTCCTGGTGGCCTCAGTCCCCTGGCATTGACCTCCCTGGCATTCCCATTAGATTTTTAGGGTGTGTCACCTCTGGGATGCATGTTATGTACTATCCAGTTTTATTACCAATTTCATGTACTCAGGACCCACGTGCTTATCTATGCCATTAATTCCTCATCTCATTGTGAACATTCTGGTCTTGTCCTCAGAAGCTTATGCTTTTGTGGGAACAGAATTCGCACTTAATGGCTTGAAAGTGAACTCAGATTTGTGCTCTCCTGCTGTGGGAGGGAGAATAGTAAATCGATATAATCATTTGGGAGAAAAGTTAATATATATTAAGATATATAACAATATATATCTTAAAAGAATCTATAGCTGTTGACCTCCAAATTCTCCCTTGTATGAAAATAATCAGAATATAGACAATGATTTATATAAGGAGATTTGTCATAACATTATTCGTAGTAGAACAAAAGTTGGAAGTGATATAAATGTCCAACAAGAAGGGAATGGTTTTGAGAAATCATGATACTTTATGACTGTAAAACCACTATTATGACAGTCTTCTAGAACATCATAAAAGATGTTTTTGAACTAGTTAGTGTCATGGGAAAATGCCTGATATTGTTAAATGGAAACAGGATATAAAACTGTATATGAACTATAATCTTATTTTGGCAAGAATTGTGCATGTTTGGAGAAGACTAGAGGAAACTTTGGTAGAATGTTAACAGTAATTATCTCTTGGTGATAAGATTACTGATAATTAAAAAATGTTTTCCCCTGTAGTTTTCCACACTTTACAAATTTAGCCACAGTAGACATGCATTTGTTTTATAATCTGTGAAAACAAACCTTACTTAAAGAGAAATAGAACTTACTGCTGCCTATAAAACAGTCTCTTTTCAGTGGCAAGCAGCTATCACTTATGCAGCCAGGAACATTCATCCTCATTAATTAATAGTTAAATGTTTCAGGTCCCTAGTTGTATTCTAGGCACCGTGCAGGTCTTGGGAACACTAAGCTGAATAGAACGTTACCCCTACCTTCACGGAGCTCACAGTCTCAAAGAAGAGCATATGTGTATATATCTCTATCTGTATTTACACCATTTCTATGTATCTGTATCATATCTATGTCCACCTCCATCTCTAATCTCCTATAGTCAAGATTAAGGTAGGTTAAGGCACGAGAGACCCTGAGTGAGGGTGGGAGGTCAGGAAAAGTTGTGCACAGCTTCTACTGTCTCCTCTGGTAAATGACGAAAACTTGCTCAATGATGTCCCGCGTCAGGCTGGCTCCCTGGGTTGTGGTTGGAACCACACACACACACTTCCTAGAGGCTCACACACCTCTGTTTTCCTTGGCCAGGTTGTCCGCCATCTCCCAGTAGTCATAGCTGTGGAGAATGCTGTTGGTGATGCTGACGTGGTTGGCTGCCATCTGGTGGATGCGCTGTGGGATGCTGACGATGGTGGAAGGGGACAGGGTGTTGGCATTGGAGAGGCTCCCCTGAGATCCCACGGAGCTGGTCGGAGAGGGGTTGGGAGACATGGGGGATGGGGTTCCAGTGCTCCTGGAAGGGGAGAGCGTAGAAAAAAACAAGAGTAGGGGGGCTGGTACCAGGTGGGGTAGAACAGCCCCCCAGGGTGCTGTAAGCAAAGTAGCACATGGCCCAGCATCATGCAGTGCCTCATTTATCACCTTTACTTTGGAGAAATGAACTTACTTTCCACTGGCTCCCCATGGAGATGGGGCTTGGGCAGCTTTAGATGAATTCTGCAGGAAAAGAAAAACGTTGACAGTGAGTACCATCTGTTTAAGTTTAAACAGCTGACGATAACGTGTTCTCAGGTGACCTTTGAGAGACGTAATGGCAGAGGCTGCAGATAAAATAAAGATTCACAGAAATTGGATCTGGGAAGTTACAATTACTAGGCTACTGGTTTCTCTTCTGGAAGCTGGTGGGGGGCAGCTGCATGGCCTGCAGGCATCCACCATGGGCTACAATGAAGAGCTCAACCCACAGGCTGGGTTTTCATGCACCAAATTCTGTGTACCAAATTAAATCATAATCCTAAGGGTCTGTTGAATCCTAAACCAGCCTAACTTTTTTCAACTAGCTTAATTTTTCTGAAAAGGAAAAAAGGAGCAGGACCGCACCTTCCCCCTGCCACACCCACGGGGAACACCTTATATTTAAATGTAGGGCATATCTACAGAAACCACTGCCATACATTTAATGCCTGAAAATATATGAGACATCAGATTCTATTGTTTTGACTTATGAAGTTTAGAAGTATTTGTCTTAAAGGAAAGTGCTGTTGAAGTTTTCTAAAAGAACAAATTAAAATATATGTGCATAACAGAGTATTCAAAAACTGACTTATCTGAGTATTTTGACTTAGGATGTTATGTTACATAAGCCAGTTGTTTGCATCAGGCATTGAAAAGAAGTTTTGACTTTGGCAAGGAAAGCTGCTAAATGTACAGACAGATTTCCTCTCTGAGAGTCTGATAATGCGTTCTTGGACATAAATCTATGGGACTATTAAGGAAAAAAATGGTCTTTAATGTTTATTTATTTTTGAGACAGAGAGAGACAGAGCAAGAACAGGGGAGGGGCAGAGAGAGAGGGAGACACAGAACCAGAAGCAGGCTCCAGGCTCTGAGCCATCAGCCCAGAGCCCGATGCGGGGCTCGAACTCACGGACCGTGAGATTGTGACCTGAGCCAAAGTCGGATGCCCAACCGACTGAGCCACCCAGGCGCCCTGGAAAAAAATGGTCTTTATGATACTGATGTGAATTTTGCCTTCCAGAGAGAAGAAAACAGCCTCAGCCTGGTACCCCAGAGACAAGGTGTTTCTTTGGTTAAAAAGGACTTTATGAAGTGGTGAGTGATTTTTAGTTTTTTAGCAGAGGTGTTACCAGAATGGTAAGAAATGGCCTTACAGGTGGAAATTCTACTATTGCCTTCGTGCCTCTTCTACTACCAGTAAGCCCTGTGACTAAAAGCATGAGTGGGAATCAAGTCCTTTATTGAGAGGCAGCTCTGTATTGATAAAACACTTTGCTTATGGACAAATTATCATTGCCACCTGAAGGTTTCATAATCTCTGAACTTAAAATATCTTTTTTTTTTAATATATGAAATTTATTGTCAAATTGGTTTCCATATAACACCCAGTGCTCATCCCAAAAGGTGCCCTCCTCAATACCCATCACCCACCTTCCCCTCCCTCCCACCCCCCACCAACCCTCAGTTTGTTCTCAGTTTTTAAGAGTCTCTTATGCTTTGGCTGTCTCCCACTCTAACCTCTTTTTTTTTTTTTTCCCTTCCCCTTCCCCATGGGTTCCTGTTAAGTTTCTCCACATAAGATCCACATAAGAAAGAACACATATGGTATCTGTCTTTCTCTGTATGGCTTATTTCACTTAGCGTAACACTCTCCAGTTCCATCCACGTTGCTACAAAGGGCCATATTTCATTCTTTCTCATTGCCACGTAGTACTCCATTGTGTATATAAACCACAATTTCTTTATCCATTCATCAGTTGATGGACATTTAGGCTCTTTCCATAATTTGGCTATTGTTGAGAGCGCTGCTATAAACATTGGGGTACAAGTGCCCCTGTGCATCAGTACTCCTGTATCCCTTGGGTAAATTCCTAGAAGTGCTACTGCTGGGTCATAGGGTAGGTCTATTTTTAATAAAATATCTTTTTTTAATGCTTATTTATTTTTGAAAGACACAGAGAGCATGAGCAGGGGAGGGACAGAGAGAGAGGGAGACAGACAATCTGAAGCAGGCTGTCAGCAGAAAGCCTGATGCGGGGCTTGAGCCCACAAACCATGAGATCATGATCGGAGCCAAAGTCTGATGTTCAACCAACTGAGCCACCCAGGTGCCCTCATAATCTCTGAACTTCATACTGTAAAGGCATTTAAATGGCCTTTAATTAAGGGTAGCCACCAATAGCCCCTGGAGGGGAAACTCTGATATTTAAGTTGTGTTCTTTGTCCATTCTGTACATATTCATGGATGGCATACATAGGCTAAGAACTTCTTATATCCCTTAAAAGTTATGTTGTAATCTCTGTAGCTTACAGTGTTCAGATTCCTTTTTTATTCAAGCATTTTCTTTTCTTTTCTTTTTTTGACTGTAGTAATGTTCTTCAGTATTAGCTCTTAGATTCTGACTTTCTGGAAGTAAAGGAATAGACTCAGTGTCTGTTCTTGTCATTATGACACAGAACGGTCAATGTGTCGAAACAGTTATCTCCTTGCCTTAGCACCTGGTTACTTTACACACGTGACCAGGAAGGAGATGGCATGCTGGTCATAGCCCACAGAACCTCCAACGTAGCCTGGTCATCTGAGATGATGTCTAAGAAGTGGAGGTTGGGGATTAAAGGATCTAAAATGATGGTGTGTATCTGACATGGGGTTGGTGGAGGTGGAAATGCTATAATTTCTTGTTTCTATAGACAAATGGACAGCAAAGGGGCTGAGAAATCTCAAATGAATAACTTCATGTCCACTTCACAAGTACATCAGAGAAGGTTTTCTTTTTTTATTCTCCCAATGAAAATGATTTCATTTCCTGAGATAGGGAAAAGTTAGCGTATTTTCCAATTCTACCCTTATATTTACCACTACCTCTGAGTTCTAACAAGCCATTTCTTATCATTTAAAACAATGCCTTGATTAAAAGTTAAATCAGCTACTGGAGAGAGCTATGAGGAAGTTCTAAGTAGTTACTTCTAAGAGGAAGAAGCTCTAAAGGAACATGAGAAATTTGTTAGCTATAAAGAGGAATTTCCTAGGACACTAATATTCTTTCTCTTGAGGCCATAAAAATACTTGGACACAAGGCAGGGAGATAAATTAGATGGACTCTCAAGGCCATTCTTTGAGCCTTGAACACCATGAGTATGTCATAAAGGGGGTTAGTGTTGATATCAGAGGGTTCCTGTATTATCCCCAAAGCCATGAATTCTACCAGGCTCCTCGAAAATGTCCATGACAGAGAGACCAGTGGATACAAGCAATAATGTTGCCCATTAGCCAGATAGTACCTTGAAATAGTCGATAAGTGCTTTTGAGTACTTCACAGCGTGGTCCCTTTTGAGTCGAAACATCCGCCAGTACAGGAGAGCCAGGCATCGATAACTGCAGCAGAAAGAGAGAAATGGGCCCTGAAAGCATGAGTATGTCCTTTGCAAACAAGACTTAAAAAAACAAAACAAAACTCTTGTTCTAAGGCACTCAGCATTTATATCATGATTATATATATGTAATATTTTTAAACTTACATTTACGTCTGAAAAGTATCTGACCTTCCTTTAGTTCAAAAGATAGAATTCAAAACTTCAAGGAGTTATTCCATAAACATATCTACCACTATATCATAGCTTTATTGCTTCTTTGTTGGGGCCAAGGGACAGGCCATTTTCTTCTTCCACCACTAGAGGACAGTCTCTCTCCATGGGAGGAGTGAGGGAGCATTAGCACAGGGCTTTCCCAGTCACTGGGAAACTCACTGGGGGAGTTTCAGGGCAGAGCCACCTTACTTTGATTTCTCTGGTGCCCTGACTTCTGCACCTTCGGCTTTGCTGAAAGAACAGCTCTTCCACCTGTTTGTATTCCCTTCACTTTTAAACTACTTTACTGGACTGTATAAGTAGTTCAAATTAATATATATGAATACTTTATAAACAGCAAAAACTCAAGGCTGAGAGTATCATTATTTTATTATTTTACACTTATTATTTACATATTAGTATTCTATCTTCTATAATATTAGGTATTAATCATCATTAATTTGTTAATCCTAATAATGGAACTTTACGTTTGAAAACAACAAAGAAAGCATTTACTGAGACATACCCTCCACTTTTCCCTGGTGCTTTTCCCTCAATTATTTGCTAACTCAGTTCTGGTGCTGACATGCTAGAATGCCAATGTACCAACTACAACTTACTAGTGTCTTCTGAGAACAAAAAATTGCAGATGGTGTGACAATGCAAAACTACCTGAGACCCTCTCTTTTCTGAATGTTGCTGTTATTTTTTTTTGAGACTTGGTTCTCTGACTTGCAGATCAGGTTCTAGAGTAGAATATGAACCACTGGAGAGCAAAAAATGTTGGATCCCTATATAGGAGGAACCAAGACAGGTGTCCTATGATTTGGGAGAATGAGGTGAGGTGTTCCAAGGAGATATAATGGGGAAAATTGTTATTATTATATTCACATAGTCATTACCATTGTAATCACTACAGATACAGAAAAAAAAATCTATTACATGCTGGTGAACAGTTTAAAAGAAATGCTTCTGTTATTACAGTGTAATAAGCTGTTTCTTTGATGTGTTGAGAACTTCAGGGCACCATCTTGTTTTAGTCATAATAATCCCACATGTAAACGAACAAATGGATTATTTTGATCGTGTCTAAAGTGTCAAACACAAGAGAAATTACATTTGGCACAACTCACATTCAAATTATTAAAACACAGACCTACCTGATTTTAAAGTTGTGCATGCACTCACATACATACAAATACACAGAAAAAATTATCCTTGTGTAATGGACCTGTTGACTCTCAATCACTGTGAATTCACATCATGCTTGGTAGGCCAGCAAGAAATTGTGTGGGCTCACCCCAGCCACCATCAGAACTGCATTTGTTTTTGCATGATAGAAGGTAGTAGAAAAATGTATACACTTCAGCAGTTGGTTTGCCAATGAAGGTATACATGGCTGTGGAGGCTATTTTAAGTTGATATCATGTACTTACCATAATGCAGCCAATTGTTTGTCTTCTGGTGTGGCATTAGGGCCTGAATGGGTTTTTAGTCTCATAGCATACCTAGGGGAAAAAAGAAATGAAAAACCAAAGGAAAAAAAAAAGCTTTCTTGTTAACAACATCTTCTATGATGGAGGTTCCCTTTGCCCCAAAACTTAGTTTTTCATAGCACTTGCTATTAATTCTTAAAAGCTAGCTAATGCTGCCCCATTTTCCCTAAGCATTACACTACTGTGATGACTAGAACAAAATGACTTTAATGATTGTCCAGCTACTTTCTCCCCCTTAAAAATACAAGTTCAAATGCTACCGGTGGTTGAGAGTGAGGCCAGTTCAAGTATTATCCATGAATATAGTGACACATCCATTTTTATAAAATTTTGACTATGGCTGAGTGGCTGACAAGATTGAGTGAAGTTCAATCCTTCCAAACCAACCTTCAGAAAAATGTTCACTCCTTGTACTCAGATGAATGCTTGGATTCACCCCTTTTTCATTGTTATGGAACTCTTACTTTGATGGCTGTGTAAGTGTCCTAAAAAAGGTGGCTCTTTTGAACTTTACTTACTCCCATTTATTTCTCTAATCAAGGGGACAAATGGCCATTTCACTCTCCCAATAATATACCAAGTTACTTACAGACTCTTTGAGAGAGCGAACACATAGCTGAAATGGTCAGAGTTCTGGGTTCAAATCCTGATTCAGCCTCTTATTAGTTGTGAGAGCTCAAATGAATGTCATTAAGCCTCGATTTCCTTATTGATAAAATATGAATACTGCTGATTACACAGCCTTGTTACAAGGATAGTATTTGTGAAGGTCATTGTAAATTGCTCAAGATATGATGCTGTTATTATACTAGGTCTACAACATGCAGATTTGCAGTGCCTCTGAATAGATCTCTGCAGTTTTCCTAGTGGTTGTTCTGGGTATTTACAATATACATGAGTTATCACAATTCATGGGTATTAACATGTTCCACTTTGAGTGGAGCATGAAAACCTTATTTCCATTTATGTCCCTTTACTCACTTTTAAATAACATTGTCTTGAGTATCAGATGGTGGTACAGTTTTTTTTAACCACTGAGTATGATTTATAAAACTCACGAAGAGGATAGTTTATTGCATGTATCCACATTTCTGTTCTTCCACTGTTCTTCCTTCCTTCCTGACACTCCAATATTCCTTCATTTGTCATCTCCTTTAGTTTGAGGAACTTCCTTTAGCCCATCTTTATAGGTCAGAAACAAATACTTTTAGTTTTTCATATCTGAGAATATTTTTATTTCCTAGTCATTCCTGTATAATGAAGTTTCCCTGCATCTAAAATTCATTTTGATGGGTTTTTTTCTTTTACTACTTGAAAAATGTCATGCCACTCCCTTTTGGCCTCCATGGTTTCAGATGAGAAGTCTGCTGTCATACAAACTGGTGCTCCCCTACATTTCTCTCTGGTTGTCTTCAGGATTTTTTTCCTTTGTCTTTAGTTTTCAGAAATGTAGTTATGATGTGTCTTGGCATGCATTTATTTTGGTTTATCCTACTTGGGTTTTTCTCAGCTTCTTGTACCTGTAGGTTTATATCTTTTGCCAAATTTGGCAAATTTCAGCCATTGCTTCTTCAAATACTCTTTTAATCCCACTCTCTTCCTCTCCTGAGACTCCAATGAGACACATGTTGGATCTTCTGTCATTGTGCTTGAGGCTTTATACATTTTTTTCCAGTCTATTTCTTTTTGTTGCTTAGATTGGGTAAATTCTATTTTCTGTTCTCAAGTTCACTGATTCTATCCTCTGTTGTCTTGCTGGGGAAGGTCTTCAAAAAAATGTGACTGCCAGTTGACCTGTGAGCTGGACCTGGATGATCAGAGCCTCATCTCCTCCCTTGTCCTTGAAATGTGGGTTCTATTTGCCTTTTCTGTTCCCAGAGGCTGCTCCAAGGACACAACCTTGAGACAGCGTGTGGTGTTAAGAACACCTTCACAGTATACTTGAGTGAACTCATTAAGGCCTCCATATAAACTTTAAGAATTGGTGGGCAAGTATGGGAATCCATTAATTTTATGGCCACTCAAGACAAGTCTTATATGTAAGTTCTCTTTGCTTATTAAACCTGCCACCTACCAACCTGGAGTGGCCTGCCTCTTCCCCAGTGTCTTCTTGACCCCCATGTAAAGGGCCTGGTTTCAGATTATACCTGGGAATCTCCTGAGAGGGTTACGAACCAGCATATCTCCACGCTACTACTGAGCCCATCCAGTGAGATCTTTGTTTCTATTTTCCATTTCTATAATTTACATTTGGTTCTTTTTATTTTTTTAATGTTTATTTCTGAGACAGAGAGAGACAGAGCATGAGTGGGGGAGGGGCAGAGAGAGAGGGAGACACAGAATCCAAAGCAGGTTCCAGGCTCTGAGCTGTCAGCACAGAGTTTGGCGCGGGTCTTGAACTCACAAACCATGAGATCATGACCTGAACTGAAGTTGGTTGCCCAACCACCTGAGCCACACAGGCGCCCCTGGTTCTTTTTTTTTTTTTAAAGAAAATTTATACTTCTTTGCTGATATGTTCTATTTTTTTTTGTTGTTCTTTTAAGAGAATTTATCACCATTTGTTGATCGAAGTATTTTTATGATGGCTGCTTTAAAATCCCTGTCAGATAATTCCAACATCTGATTTACCTTGGTGATTGGTGTCAAATGATTGTGTTTTTTCATTCCAGTTGTGATTTTCTGGTTTCTTGGTACGATGAGTGAGTTTCTATTGAACCTTGTGCATTTGGTTATTATGTTAGGAGACCCAGGGTTCTATTTAAATCTTTTATTTTAAAAGGAAGTCATCCTGTTTAGGTTTAGGTCCTGGCCTACTTCTGGGCTGTAGTTCCAATTACAATCTAATTTTCAGAGCTTTTGTGGCACCATTTTGATTCGTGGTGCAGGGGTCCACTTGCCAGTGTCCCCAGTCACTTGGTATCCCTTGGGGAGAAAGGAATTCTTCTGTCTATAGGGACAAAGAATGTAGCCTGAGCTGGACAGTTGTGGTGAGATCCTCCCTTGCCAGGGCTCCCAGCCCCCACTGGCTCTCAGTGGGGGAGAAGAGTCTCAAGCCTGGTGGGCAACATGCAGGTATAAGTAATAAATTAATGTTATTTTCTAACTCAGATAAGAAAACTTTCTTTTGTCTTAGTTTTCTGACTAGTTCAAGGGATTCTACTCAGTCTGAATTATCTAGAAAATAGATTTTGTTCTCCATCATGCAATGATACTCATATCAGTGAACACACTAGAGTTCTAACTCTGGTGCAGGGCAGGTGTAGCACATCAGCACCTCCAGATGTATTTGACTGCCCTCAGGCTTTCATTGTTGTTTGGGATTGTTTTTTAAAATTTGAATGCCTTAAAGGGGGCCGTGCACACTGGAGTTCACCATAGGCCCTGTGACTGGTTTATTTATTTATTCCTCAAGTATTTATTGAACACATACTACGTTCAGGAACTGTTCCAAGGATTAGGGATACATCAGTAAACAAATCAGACTCCTCCCAAATTCTCTGGTTCAAAGCACTCACATTCTAGGACACCTTACTATTTTGTGCCCATCTACTTTCACCATGTTCTTCCCTGACTGCTTGTGGGTATCTGAGTCTGTGCCTTATTCTGAGGAAGGAATGTGACGATCTAGGATCTCATACAGTAATTTTACTATGGTGATTTCTTTTTTTCACTGACAAAAATAGCATACATATCATGTAAATAGTATGAAGGAATCACCAATACACTGACGTAGTAGAAATATTTTAATAAGAAAAATGGACAGTATTGACTTTTAAAACGTTCTTAAGAGGTGCTTTTTGAAGATGATATATTCTCTGATGCTGGGATGACAGTTTCAAAGGCTGGAACCTATTTCCTGAAGGAGAATGGTATAAAATACCAAATTGTATCTTCGGGCCAATTCAGATCAAAAAGGTTATAACCCAAGGGGACTAGAAATCTTTCATCTGGAATGGTGGGGCATGTTAAAAAAATATCTAATCTTAGGTTGCAAAGAATTCCAGAATTAGAAAAGTCTCTTAAAGTTAGTCTTGGGGAAGAATAATTTCACATATGGGTATTAGATATTATTCTAAGCAGTTGACTAGAGACAAAAACTATATGACAAGATTCTCAGTATGGCTCATGGATGAAATTTCCTTAATGGTTCACTAAAAAAGACATTGAAGATGTGCTTTTCTGGGTCTCCATGATGGAAGCCAAGAGTCTCCCATCCAACCCTTGATATGCCCATGTCAGAAACCCTGTATCTGCTCACATTAAATGTCTCAACCCAGGTGGGGGATGGTGCTCACATTCAGGTTTAAGACCAAACAACATCAGCACCCTCTGAGACAGCATATCACAGGGTGGCTTTCCCTTCCTAAAATCCCTCCCGCCCCGAATCTTCTTTCCTCTCGTTAAATACTCCTGAATCATCTACTGATGGAGTTAAGATTTAGACTATACTAACCTGAATCAGGTTAAAAAAAAAAAAAAAGCAGCATTGAGGTGAAATTAGTTCAAAATCTGCTACTTCTCAGCTGGGTGAAGTAGGCATGTCACATCTCACTTGGATTCAGCTTCCTTTCTGAAGTAATCAGGGGTTATAGGAGCTTTCCTCCTCACTCACAAGAGAGCAAGGGAGGCAGGGTGTGTAAAAGAGCCTTGCAAAATCTTATGTTGTTCTTTGTGAGGATGCACCTTGGTTCTTGGTAGCTGATAGTGCAGTTGGAATTCTTTTCTCTGTATTCATAGTACTGACATACATTCCTCACCCCTTCCACTCCCCCAGCAAGACGTGGTGCTTACCTGATGAGCTCTACTGTTTCCGAATACATTGTATAGGGAGATTTGGATTCCATTGGGCCTTGTTCCATTGCATTTCCACACTCAATAAATGACAAAGCTGCTTCAGCATAATTCAAGGCCTTTCCAAACTTTTCCACCTGATCAACAGAGTTAATACAGTGTCTTCCTTAAGTATAGTTTTTAAAATGGCATTGTCACATAGTCAATATGCTTTATTTGAGAAACCTGACTTCTGAGTTCCAAAATCCTGTGAATGGAGCCGAGAGAAGAAAGAAATAGGATGCTTCCTTCTCTAGTTACTTTTGCAAATTGCTACTGGTTTAGGGTAAGTGGGTGAACGGTTATATACAGAATTGTACCAGATCCATACAACAGCTGCCAATCAGAATTGCTCAGAACTGCATGGTTGTTCTAATTTCTGTTTCCTTCTTTCTAACCCCTAATTGCTTGGCAACCTCACTCCTTGTCCCTCTATGCTATGCCAAATAAAAAATTATTTGGGATGATTACCTCAAGTTGTCTAAATTTATTTAGTTTCTCTCCACATCAGTGAGGATAACCAAGAATCAGCTTCATATTATCAGGTTCTCATAAATCTGAACTTACACATCAAGTTCCTGGTTCCATATACATGTATTGTGTATATTCCATATACATGTATCACTTTCGGTGATAATTACATATTCTAAGTTTGGATTGCATACTCTTCCAAGCTTTCACATATTTATTCATCAATCAGAACAGAACTACACAAATTACTAATCTAAGTCTTGCCTCTGAAACCAATTCTCATTAGTAACGGATACCTTAGAAAACAGCAATGTAGAGCAACACTCCCTCTTTGGCAAATCAAGTTTTCAAATAGCTTATAATCCTAATAGGCTATAGAGAAATATTTCTTGGCAATGCTTTCAAATTAAGGAAGTCATTTCATTCAACAAGTGTTTTCTACAGCACTCGATTCTGTGCAGTGTGTACTTGATACACAAAAGCTTCTTTCAGGAACACAGAATACATCTGGAGAGAGAAAACATGCACCCACAAGACAGTTCAAAGTACAAGGCAGTCTGTGATTAACTAACAAAATGCAAAGCAGAGAGTACAATGCAAAGAGATGATAGGAAGGGAGCAAGTCATGGGGCTGCAGAAAGTCTGGGGAGGCTCAGGGAAGAGACCTGAAAATGGCCATAGGAAGGAATAGTATGATTTGGCTGGATTTGTGGAGGAAGTGGAGGTGTGAGTATGTGTGAGTGAGTGAGTGTGTGTGTGTGTGTGTGTGTGTGCGTGTGAGGCTCTGCTGCTGAAAAGGCCCGGTGGCTGGCATGAGTGAGGTGTGCTCAGAGGCTGGGATGGCACCAGTGTGGCTTGGAGCAGAATGTTGAAAGGAAAGGTCAGGTGGGATAACACGACATGGAACGAACACTGCTGGTAAACACTGCATGATTCAGGCAGAAAATTTCATTCCGCTTTAAAATTCTGTGCTTTTCTCCAATGGCGATCATGTATCAGCTTCTTCAGGTGACCAGAACTCTCCACTAGACCGTGGGGTTGTGAGGACAAGAACTGTACCTCCCACTTCTCTTGTCTACTTTCTGATAACTCTGCCTATTTTCCTTGCACATCAGTGTACCTAGACAGTGATCTTCCGACAAATAAATGTTTGGCAACATCAGCGACACTGGGGAGGGGTACATTTATGATGTAAGCACCTTCAGCACTGGAATAATACCTTGAAGGTCATCTGAAATGTCTTATTCATCTCCAGCACCCTAATCTGTTGGGAATGCTGGAGGGGAACAGAACTGGAATTACTGGGTAGGAAGGAGTCTCTTTGGATGAGACCTAAGATGGACCAACCATGTGATCTCTTTCAGAAAAACCCAGAGGTTTTCTATTTCTTGCCTGGAAGGTTCACACTTTCCAAAACAGGAGATTATCCAAGTAAGAAAAGTTATTTTTTTGGAAGACATCAAATCATGGTGACTTTAGGGTCTTATGTGCAGTATAATGGTTTCTGTGTTGTACAGTTTCAGAGGAAGTATTAATTTTGGCAGATACACAGGCAGAACATGAGTCCTCTTGAAAAGGGATTTGATCCTGGGACCAAGCCAAGGGCTGGCCAGGCTAACAAGAGAGAAAAATGCAAACCCAGATTTTTTTTTCTTAAAGGAAAAAAAATACTACCACCCACTGACTCCATTGCCTCTAGTTACTATTCAAACCTTAGAACTAAATTGAAATATTCATTTATCTGGGACTTTCTCCCAGTCAGACATTATTGGTTGAAGTCATAATTTATTGGGCTATGAGCACTTGATTATATAAACATTTCTCCATTTAACAGACCCAGCCATCCTTGTAATAGATTTTATAATTACCCCAGCTATATTGCCCCAGTGATGAAGCTGCAGTACAAACATAATTTGGAAGAACATATCTGGAAAGAAAAGGGTCTTACCATTGCATCTGCTTTATGCTTCATCCGTTTAGCTTCCTGCATAAAATAATCTGCACTGCGTGGCCTACAGGAAAGAATATTAAATGTCATTATTGTGTAAGTGCAAGATCTTTGGAAAACATTCTTCTCTTTTTGCTCAAACTTGAATCACAATTTTAAAAGTCTGTTTAATATGGAATCAAGCATTTTTGCATTCCCAAATTACTTCCTGTATGTAAAATATCACAATTATTTTTCTCTTAAATTAACTATTCAAAACACATTCAATATGTGCAGACAGTCTACATTTACAGTGGTTTTAACATAGTTCCCCAGTGTCTAATTTGTGAATCAGATTTCTTATTGCATGGTTAAGAAAACAAGTAAAAAATCTTATTTTACATGATATTTGTATAAAACAATCCCTTTTTAATTCAAAGATCATAAATACACCTCATAATACTTGCACAGATATGTTTGGGTGAGTATATTTATGTATTCTTATGAAGGTAAGTTGTCATTTATGTGCATAAATGGCACCTACAGTTGTATGTATCTATATCTAATTATTTTAAGGCCTCACAGTGAAACACGAAAAGAGGTAATACTGTATGATTATATTCCAGTTATAATGAAGTTAATTGTAAAATGATGTCTACCTTGTAACAATGCAAACGTGGCATGTATTCTCTAGAGTTCTGATTAGCTAGCTGGTAAACATTAACAGCAGACATGTGCATTATTAAAGCAATAACCCTGGCCAGCACTAACTCTGCTGGGAGATGAAGGTAATTAATACAGAGACTGATCTGAGTGTGTGTAATGACCCCAAGTTACATGAAGCTACTTATCAGACAGTACCTTTAAATGCTTAGTCTGATAGATTTTTAAAAATCTACATACTCTAGGTGCCATCAGCATAAACTTTTTTATATTATGGGTCTTTATATAATCAATAAATTTGACTTGCTCATGAATATCCAATATAAGCCAGGACTCCCTGAATGAGAGTAAGACATAAGTAGTGATATTAATCATGGACTGACTCATCTATTGTTATATGCTTATTCTGAACCCTCTTCTTTGAGATTCTACTGGGTCTTTTTCCTTACCGCATTATTAGGTGGTTAAAGCATCCTTTTATCCAAAGAGGTCAAAATGCTTAGAAAAACCACGCATACCGTGACAATGACATTGCAATCCCAAAGTTTTACCTTCATTTTAATGGTTTTAATCAATCAAACCATTATCATAATGAATAATAATAATTATTATTATTGTTTTTTATAATAATTAGTCTCAAGTACAAATCACAGAGGCCAAAAAGGACTTTCGTTTGGTCTTTTATTCCCCTGTAAAATATTGTCATTCTGTGATAATGTGCTGGGAATATTTAACATTTCCAACAAAGAAATGAGGAACAGAGCTGCAGAATTCCCTTAATGTGTACAATTAAGTTCCCTGTCTTTGGCTCATCAGCCCTCTATCATTCTTCTTGCCACTCAGGCCTGAAACCTTCTATTCATCTTGGTGGGTCTTTCTGGCAGGTGGGGCCTGAAGTTTTCTTCATAGGAAGGCCATGCTTCTCCTACTGGCTCTACTTTCTCCAGTCCATCTCCTAGAAGTTCACACTTTTTCCATTTGAATGGGTTTTCACCTTTACATGGTGGTTTTCCCTTCTTTGTCCACACACTGACCTTTGAATGTACACTGAATACTGGTCTTGGATTCTAGTTCCGGTAATTTACATTATTTTGTTGTTGCTATCTTTGTTTTTTTAATGAACTTTATTTTTCAGAGCAATTTTAGGTTCACAGCAAAACTGAATGGAAAGTATAGAGAATTTAGAGCGTTGTCATATACCTCGTGCCCCTCTCCCATCAGCCTCCCTTACCTACCTTAACAGGTCTGACCAGAGTTGTGGGACATTTGTTACAATCAATGCACCTACACTGACCCGTCATTATCACCCAAAGTGCATAGTTTACATTAGGGTTCATTCTTGGTTTCGTATATCCTGTGGGTTTTAACAAATGTATAATGACATTTACCCACCATTATCATAGCATCATAGAGAATCGTTGCACTGCCCTAAAAATCCTCTGCATTATTGTTTGTCCTTTTGTGGAATGCCTCAGTGTAGAAGAGCAGACCCTACCTCTAGCTCAGACCCAGACCTGACACCTGAGCTTCAGATGAGTTCCCAGAGCCTATCCACTCAAGAGAGGAGTTCCGGGGTCTTTATCGATTTCTCTTCCCTCTTATCAGATGCTATGAGTGCATCCTAAACATCCTTCCTTTTCTCAGTGACCACATCTACTACCCAGGCCTAGGCTTTCATCACCTCTCTTGGCCTCTTGTTTCACTCCCCTCTGATCTATCCTGAGCTTTAACCTTTGACCAGTGTTTGTAAAACATGGCTTTCGTTAAATCACCATACTACTTCCAGACCTAAAGTCAATCTCCAGATCCTCTGGGATCAAGTCTCAGTTCAGGCCCCCACTGATCTTGGTAACCCCACAACTGTAGCCATGGCGAGGGGTGGTTTCCTTGCTGTGTTGCTCACATGCCATCTCTGTCTTAGGGCTTCTCTACTCATCCTTTTCCTCTCACTTAGAATATTCTGCTGAGTGCACATTCACTGAGTGCCTTCTATGAGCCAAATGTTACCTCTCCCTCAAATTCTTGTACCATAAGACCTTCTTGGTAACTCTGGTCCATGCTCATCTGGGTCTTTCCTAGATACCACTTCTTACTTACACTACATGTATAGGCATTTAATTACCTTTGGAGGGGTATGGCTACAGTTATTGCATGTGGGCAGCTCTGCAGCTGGTACATTTTCAGCAGGGGCTGTGCTGGGACATCTTTGATCTTCCCCACCCTATAGTCTTAGGCTTCTACATGGTAGAAGGTACATGAATCCTCTTTGAATAGAATTGAATTCATTTTGAGCTTAGAGGAGAGTGGTGGCTTCTGATGGGGTGCAGCATAGCAGCCAATGAGCCAGAGAACGTCTCCATGGCAACTTGAAATTCTCCACATCATTATCTGCTCCACACTCTAGTATATGAGTTTGGTCAATTTTTTCTTGCCTGGTTTTGTAGACCTTGTCACCAACAGATCATCATTTCAAATGCATTTCGTTTTCATGAAAGGATTCTCCTGGCAATAAGCTATGGCATCTTAGTTTTTACTAACCTTCAAAGTTGCCCTTAAGGATGGCGGGGCCTCCTGATTCCTAATATATGCTCCTTAATCAACATGTTTTGATCTGAAGCATATGAATGTATTTTTAAATCTGATATGGAGGCTGGGTCACAAACTCTCACAATAGTGTACGCGGGTAAGTAACACATCTAATTTTCTGACTGTATCACGCAGCTGACACTAAGCTGAGATGCTGAAAAAAATGTACCGTCCAGAGGCCATTTACAAACACATTAGTCACAATTCTCATCCTCGCATATAATGGAGGGCTCACTACACTGAGTCACTGAAGATTGCCTGATGATTGGCTCATTTTCTCCTTTCAGGTGATTTCTAGTGCCACGTTCCTAGATTAGAACATTATAAAGGCAGTGGGGCTAATGGGACACCACTGGAGACTGTCCAGCAGGGCGGTGGATGCATGCTATGATGAAGGCATCACTCTGACAGCAATGTCCCAATCAGGAGGAAAGTAAAATTGTCGCCATTGTGGCAGTTATAGACTACAACTTGGCCAAGGTACTACAATAAAATCTAATTATCTCAGTGTTCCAACAGATTTGTGATCTAATCTTTGGTGGGTTTTTTTTGTTTTTGTTTTTTTTTTTTTTTTACATGAAAAGCCTAGAGTTTTCGTTTTTCATTTAGTAACAGCATTCTTCATATTGTTCTTTCAAAGTGATGGTAGCTTACGATGACACATGAACCAACCTAATAAAAGTTCAATTAAACATCATACGTGTAACTAACTATGTATCTTGGGCTCTTCAGAAATGGGGCTTGCAAGTGATCTTTTTAAAAGCCAAGCCTTGGTCATGTGTATCTTTCTTGTAAGAGCTCTTTGCAACAAAAACAATCTGAACACTTGATCCAAATAGAATGTTTTTTTTTCTTTTCCTCACCCTCCTACTATCGCCCCTATAAACACGCAACCTCAGTTCTGAGGCAGCAACAGGATTTGAGCTACCCTGATATTTCTTCTGGCAGAGGAGTATTAAAGCAACCTTGCTTTTTGTTCTGTTCTGTGGCTGAGATGGAGTTGAATGGTCTCCCATGGAGAGGCTGGCAGCCTTCTTTCTGTAATTCCTGCCTCTGTGAAATGCACCCCCCACCCCCCTCAGCAGAGCCTCCTGTTTTGTGAAAACTGGCAGGGATGGGAGCTCAATGTGTTTGAACAAACAGGTTCCTTGGCACAGCAGAAATCTGGATAATTTCCTTAGGGAAGATGAAGTCCAAATGAGACAAATAGGCAACTGCATACCAAATGAATTCATCATCCGATATCCTGTCAGCTTGTCATCTGATAAGCCCCATGGGCGTTACTGTGTCCCCAGCTTTGAAGTACTTTCTTCACAAAGAAGGACATGTAAGAAGTTAAGTACAGGCATCCCCCTGCTTTCTGAAAGTTCACTTTTATGAAAGACCTAGATTAGAAATGTTTTTCACTAACCTGAAGAGGATTTTCACTTTTCTGAAAAAAGCCTTAACTGTACTAATGTAGGTCTTTCTTTAAGTGAAGTAATGCCAAGCGAACTCTCAGAAAACTGGGGATACTCTTTGCTTTACACCATTCTGACTTACAAATGGTTTCGTAGGAATGCTCTACTTTAGAGAGCAGGGGAGCCTGTAATTCTTTTTAATCTACTAAAGTGAACACTACTGATGAGGGCACTTGAGGGTCAGCGTCTCTGGTGTGCCAGTGTTGGCTTTATGAGTGCTTCTTGAAGGAAGCAGGTAGACTGAATTTAAGCAGCAAAGATTCAAATGCAGTTTTTGTTTCCATGAACTTGATGCTGGCTGGGACCCCAGAGTCTCTAGAACCTGGCTTCTCAGAAGCACAGGTGATCATGCATCGTGTCTTGTACACACCATAGGCTCTTGCACACGACTGAGTTCTCTCTCGGTCACACACAGAAAACAGTGTGCGTTTTCCAAGATGCACAGACTAAATGTGGCAGGTTTTCGTCATTCAATCAAAAGCAACTTTCTATTGAAATGGAAACTCATCAGCTTGATTGTTGTTCTTCTCTGGGTGTGACATTTAAAATAAAATAATTTTGGGGCGCCTGGGTGGCGCAGTCGGTTAAGCGTCCGACTTCAGCCAGGTCACGATCTCGCGGTCCGTGAGTTCGAGCCCCGCGTCGGGCTCTGGGCTGATGGCTCAGAGCCTGGAGCCTGTTTCCGATTCTGTGTCTCCCTCTCTCTCTGCCCTTCCCCCGTTCATGCTCTGTCTCTCTCTGTCCCAAAAAATAAATAAACGTTGAAAAAAAAAATAATAAAATAAAATAATTTTACAAAACCCTTAAAATGATCAGAGAATGAAGATTTTAGTCAGGGAGATCTGAAAGATCTTATCGCCTCTACGTCCCCATCCCAAGCCTAGTCTTTTTCTTTCTCTTTCACTCTTGGTTTCAGTTAAGAAAAAAATAAAAACTTGGCTGAGAGGGATCTCATAAAGGAGAAAATTCCATACAGAAGAACAGGAAGGCGTACTACTGGCTTACCGGGAAAGGTGGGGAAGGGGAGCCCCTCAGGAAAGGAGCAATGGCCACAGCAAGCCCCCCGTGGGAGTGCCTCGCCTCGTTGTACCATCACCTACTCAAGGATTTCAGTTGATGTCCTTTGACTAAATCATGCCACAAGAGATCTGACCTTTTACATACCAGACTCTTCCCATCCTCTATAAAATTAAATCCTTTTAGCTAGGAGATTGCTGAGCATAATTACATCACAAATGCCAAATCCTTTTCCCTTCCCTGCCAGTCACATTTCACACGCCATGGCCTTCAGCACGTGTGGCTGAGGGAGTCTCTTCTCAATGTTGGGAGAGTTAAGTAGCTGGGCTCCAGTTACTGGTGCCACGGGGACAGATGGAATGTTTGGTGGTTTTGCTGAATGTGATGATCGTGACTGACTCTTCCTTGTGAAATATGGGCAGGAGACAGTACATCCTTCTGGGAGCAGCAGGCAGTTCTGGCACTAGGGATTCTCTGGCTTCCCAACACAGCAATATGGCTGGTGGGAAAGGAGACTTGATTTCCCAGCCAAGCGTTTCACCACTTAGGTTTGCTCAGGACTTCTGTACCGAGGCCTTCATGACACAGTTGTTCTCTCTCGATTTTCCAGGGCCAAGAACTCCCCTGTCACTAATTATGACACAAAGTAATTTACAGCTCGTGGCTTCACACTAATAAGATCAGTTTCTGGGCTTTGAGTTGAATCTAGTGCTGTCACTCATTGACATAAATTCTTACAGATTTTTTTTTTTTTAAACAAAAGTTTGGCAATCATACCGGTGTCACCTTAAAACCGGGGCTGTCAAGTAGTGGATGTTGAGTGTGGCTAAATGTCAGGGAGGAGGTGCCATCACATTGCCACCAGTCTGAGCCTGCAAATTACGCAGAACCAGCTGACCTGGATCACATTTAAAAAATAAGTGTTATTTTGTTCAGTTCCATCTGCATCCTGAAGACACAAACTGGTGCCTAGTTAATTGGTAAGTAACATAGGAAAAGGGACTTAGGAACCCATGAATTTCAATTTACCTGCATGTAAATTCCTTATATTCATGGTGAAAAAAATGCAGGCATTACTCTCCTTAGCGCTGTTATTCTAATTCAGCTGTGTTCATTCAACACTTGTTATTAAGCGCCCACTGAATTCAGCTGTTGTCTGCACTGCATGTTTATTCAACCATTAACGAGTATTTATAATACAAAAGGATGAGTTTACTTTTTTTTTTTCTAAAAGCTACATGATGCAGCTTTAAAAAGTAAATGACAGTATGGCATCTGTTCCTTTTTGGATCACTATAACTGGATTTCCATCAACTCTAAATTGCTCCTGGGCTATTTCTCCAGGTCTTTCTTTTTTTTTCTACTGGTAGCCTCTCTGGTTGTTTCACTGCTCGTTGACACCTTCAGTGGGGAAAAGTCAAGGAAAGTGACAGGAGTCAGGTCCTCGTCTGTTAGCAACCCTGCTAGTGGGGAAGCTGGTGAAGAACAGAGAGGAGCAGGAGGCTGAAGTTTTGTGGTCCCAAGGCACCTTCCCAGGGAAGCCACCCATGTGCCTCCCACTCCCCTGAATTAATAACTGAGGATTCATGAATTGCATATCTTAGCTTCTGCCAATGTACCTGGCACTTAGTAAGTGCTCAGCACATACCAACTGGACCTGGGAGACATTTTATACAAGTTTAGGTGACTTCCTAGTGCAGCGATTTCTTAAGGGACAGTGATCTGTATTGTTTCAAGGAAAAGACAATGCCTAGTTTTGTTTTTCAAGCTTCAAGGGTCTTCCGGAGACTTTCTTAGTTCAGTGGTTGAGTGGCTGTTTGAGTTGCATGTTTATTTTACTGTTACGGATCTCAAATCAACTGGGACACATGGCAATTGGAACATGACATCTATCTCTCCGTATGACGGATACGTACAAGTGCCTTTTTATTCTATTATATCTATATCCATAAAAGAGAAACAGTTTTATTGTAGCTGTCAGCCAGAAAAATTATACATATTGCTAATGGGAGGAACGAATGATAACAGCTTCTTTGTTGACACAGATCGTGAAAAAATTATATTAGCAATAGTGCCGGCAGATTGAGAAACATTTCCTCTTGTAAACAGTCCAAGAAACTGCAGATCGAAGTACGGCCATTTAGTTGTTGCTATTTTTGACTTAGCTTTTTGGTCCATACATTGGATAATTCCTTATATTTAAATTTCCTATATGTATGTTTATTATGATTGTATTAATACACGTAATACCATGGTATGTGTGTTTAAATACCATGCCCCTTAACATCAGCTGTTGGAAATGTTGGATGTTTTAAGCACCTTAGTGTCTAATGCACATTGTGTTTGATCATGTTGTTAGATTATGACTTCTGAGTGCAAACTGCCACGTTCTCATCAGACACAATTTTAATCTCCCATTTGTACAAATGGTTAGAGTTCACGTGAACAAGTAAGACTACCAAACACTAATTATATATGCAGTTGACCAAGGGACTGTCCTCCCACTACATGCCCCTACCTCGGAGATTAATGGCCACCCTCTTCGATGACGGCAGTGGAGAAGACAAGGAGAAGGGGAGGTGGTTAGGGCCAGGAGAGCGTGCCTGGGGCCAAATGCTGCTGCAGCAGCCATGGGAAGGAGAGAAAAACACCTGTCCTCCTGGGCTACTCTTAAACTTGCATAAATCCAATTATCTTGGAATGTGTTCAGTAAGTGGAACAAACAAAAAATGTGGATTTGGCTTTTAACTCCCCAATTCTGGGCCCTTAATTAGCTCACTGAAGTCCAAGAATAATTTGAGGACTCTAACGGCACATTCTCATTTCGCAGAGAAGTCTGTAGGGTTGAATAAGTAGAACTTGTCTGTACTGTGGGTGAAGCCAGGGCTGGAGGAGAGGATGGATGGAAGATGAGGATGCAATAGTCATCACTTCTGCAAGGATGGTCCCCCTTGGGTGATCTCATCTAACTGGGTCTTGGGAGAACTTTCTTTCGGGAGAGAGGTATCATGACTGTTGTTTTTCCTAATAAAGAAGCTGGGACTCGAAGACATTTGGCACTCCTAACTTTTCCAGTTTTAGGTGGGGTGAGGGGTTTGTAGTTTGTCTCCTCAGCCAGACTGTAAGCAGTTAGAGGACAGGATGTCTCAGTGCTGCATGCTGTCCCCACCCCCAGGATTTGATGGAGTGCCTCACACAGACCTGCACTGGGTGCTTGTTGAACAGTTAACGTTGAAAACAGGATTCAAGCCAAACTCTTGAAACCATATCTTCTGTCTTCCAGGCTTGTCCTTGACACATATTTTTCCCTCCAAGAGCCTAAATAGTTTTCAGTATCACTTTATCACTTCTCCTTTGTCATTTTCAGCATCTGAAGAACATTCCAGGATGTTACTTTTTATTCATCTTCTCTTGTTTCTCCTCCTTTTATGAATTGATGCTGGGAGTGGAAGTAATACTTAGGTTTCAGCACTAGAGCTGGGGGAAGGATGACAGGATATTTTTTTCCTGTGTGAACTGTTTATGCTATTATAAAGAATGTAGCATTTTAGAGGAAACAAGCCAGGAGTGAACCACTATTATTCTTTGCCCGTTCTAATTTACAAAAACAAAAATGCTTCTCTTTCTGGTAGCATACAACTGCCAACAACCCAAAATGAAGTTACTTAGAGATGTAAGACCCATGACTGCCATTTGCCTTAGCTTCCTGACATCTTGGAGGCAACCCCAGGAGCTCTGGCTGTTCTAGCTGTTCAAAAATCTCCCCGGGACTCAGGGGTGCATTCAAAGGTAAGCTCCAGTTCTCTTTGAGAGGGCAACATTTCCCTGACCAAGTCATGAATATAACCCTTCTACCCGCAGAGTTTCTGTTTTAACTTTGCCCCTCACTACATCGACAGAGTCCACACTCACATATCATCGAAGATGAGTTTCTGCCTCTTGCAGTCCCTGTGGCCGTTGGAACCTGGAGACCATGGCTCTGTTTGTGGCCGTGACTTGTGGAGAACGTTTTCGGAATTGTTGTGAGCGGCTTTCTAAACAAAAAACAACACACCAGTCTTTTCAGAAACTGGCCACCTGGCTGAAAGAACAACCCACTGTTTTGTGTTCTCTGTTAGAACTGATGATCCCTTTGTTTAAATACAGAAAAAGAAATACATGCATTCCAGTTCTCATGCTGAGGGCTTTCATGTGTGTTGTCAAATGTCATTCTTTTTTTTTTTTTTTTTTTAATTTTTAACATTTATTTATTTTTGAGGGGAGGGGAGGGGCAGAGAGACAGAGAGACAGAATCTGAAGCAGGCTCCAGGCTCTGAACTGTCAGTGCAGAGCCGGACGCAGGGCCTGAATTCAAGAACTGTAAGATCATGACCTGAGCCAAAGTCGGATGCTTAACTGACTGAGCCACCCAGGCATCCTTCAAATGTCATTCTTATAACAGTATCAAAAGGGAAGTTCTTGGGGAGCCTGGATGGTTCAGTTGGTTGAACTTCTGACTCTTGATTTCAGCTCGGTCTTGATCTCAGGGTTGTGAGTTCAAACCCGGGGTTGGGTTCTGTGCTAGGCATGAAGCTTACAAAAGGGAAGTTCTTAGTGGCCCACTCTCACAGATCCAGAAACTGTGGCTGGCTGAAGTTAAGTAACTTGCTCAAGCTCAAATAACTACTATGGGTGAGGTCTAGGGCTTAGGACTCAAGCCCCTTCTTTCCCCAGTTGGCCAGACCAGTGGTTCTCTAAGGTGACTCTGCATCAGAATCATCAGGGGGTTCCATCAACACACAGACAGCTACTCCTCTGACCCTGAGTCTAATTTAGATGTGTGGAGTGGGGCCTGAGAACATCTCACTTCTAGCAAGTTCCAGGTGATGCTAATCCAAGAACCAAGGTTTCAGAACTGCTGAGCTATACCCTTGCAAAAGAGAAGTCATTCAGGTCACAAAATGGACTGATTCTCATTAGCTGTCTGTGAAGAGCACGAAAAGCCAAAGGGAATAACTAGAAATTATTTAAAATGTATTTTTAAAAGGAACACTATAGATTTGTGGAAAAATTAAAAAAAATCATATTCCCTAGGGATTCCAATATTTATAGAACACCTATTGTGTGCTAGACCCACGGATAATAAAGCAACTGTCTTTGGTTATGAAATTCAAGTGGATTCTTCTGGAACAAACTACAGATACCCACAACACGAATGGATGAATGGAAGTAATGAAAATGTGTTGAGTGTGTACAAATGCTTCTTTAAATATGGACTGATTTTATGTGTAGAGCAAGCCTCTTTGTTGTCAGAGGACCTAGGACTCTGCATTTCCCTGTGGCACTCGTGACTGTAATTATAGATGTGTATAATCTCCACAGCTAGACTGTGAACTTCACACAGGCACGGACTGAATCTGTTAGATCACCACTGGATCTCCGTTGCTTGACACAGTGCCTGGCACACAGTAAGTACTTGCTCAATAAACGTCTGTTTGGTAAAAGTCTGTAATTATTTTACAATTCTCTAGACATGGTTGCTTTTATGTTAGGATCTAGAGGTGCAGATAAGTTTGTGTTTTAATTTGAAATGGTTTATTTTTATTCCAGGTTTTTCTAGTAGGGTCTTCTCAGATTCTTTCAGCCTAGAATTGAAGATAATTGCTCCCAAATAAGGGTGTGTAAGTGGGTTAATTTCCTGATGTTACAAGATTTTGGCTCTTGACAGACCTACTACCAACTTTTTTACCTCTTTAATTCATGAGATAGAACATTAAATACTGCCTCCCCCATCTTTTTTCGAACAGCCCTATTCTCATGTCTCATCTCTCTCCCTGCCTCACAAAGCCCCACTGGTTTTCATAGCATGGTGACCTGAGAGAATTCGGGGAAGAGTTTGGAGTTAAATAATGTGCCCCAGAGGATGCATGATCCAGGGCTACCAGCTGTTAAGTGGAGTAGCAGGAAAGAGGAACTAACATGTAGTGTTAGTTGCATAGGTATCTGTATGTGTCTGGTTCTTCAGATAGTACTGGCTCATTTAAATCTTTCTGTCACCATTTCGCAAATTAAACTGGCTCAGAGAGATGATGCAACTGGCCCAAATCACATTTTGACTAAGATACGAAGTTAGACAGACTTGGACCCAAGTCCCCACCGTTCCCCAGGGGAGTGCAGGCAGCTGGAATCACCCTTGAGAAGGTCACTGGAAAAGGGGTGGGGGTAGGGGTCCCATACTGCAGCCACTTTACCAGTTACCAAGGGTGGAGTGGGAGTCCCACAGTTTTGGCCTGGGGTTTCAGTCCCAGATTTCACTCTGTCCTGGGGTAAGGAATCTTTCCAAATAATAAGGTTGGTTGGTTTCAAACTCCCAATTTACATTGTCCTGGGGTAGTATTACTATGGGGCCGTTTCTTTTTAGAGTGGGAAATGAAATCCTGCAAAGAGGTTTCTTAAGCAAAAGAGGCTTCAAATGCCTCCTCTGGTTTCTTCTTCTGTAGTTCTCTGTGGGAAGGGGTAAAGGGGTGTGCTCATTCACCAGGCCTTCCCAGAGCAGCATTTAGGAATTCTTGAGGGACCTCAAGCATGTGTTTAGACTGTGCTGGGCTAAAGACAGATGAGTATAGGGGTGTGCTCAATTTCATTTTTATTTTTATTGGGAGAGGAAGAGAATGAACATACTGTGAGGTCTCCGGCATGAGACTGCAGCTGGTTCTCAGCCTTATGCTTTTTGTTGGAGGAGGCGGAAGTGAACAAACCATTGCCATTTGATCTGCTGGAAGAAGTTAAGTCCTCGCTGGAGTATTTGTGTTTAGATGCATCAGACAGGGGCGAGATGGGTGACCGGAGCATTTTTTCATTTTTATTTATTGGTATTGCCAAGCTGAAAAAGGAAATCACAGTAATGGAATGTCACACAGTCAGCACAGGGAAAGGTAAATGTTTTATATATGACCCAAACCTCTCATTTAAAACCTGCTGGTAGGAAGGCGTTTATTGGGAATTATTATACCAGGAAACAATTTTATGGCATTAGGACCATAACGGACAATAAGTGAATTTTACTCATTGTTTCTTTACTTGTCTTATCAGGATGAATAATAATTCTGGTGCTAAATGACTAAGAATAATAAGATTTTCATTTTCTGAGTATTTCATCCAAGGATCTCAAAATACACAACAAACAACTTACTGTTTTCCTGACAAGCCTAAGCAGCAAGTAATGGGAAAGGCAATCAAATGATGTACAAGCGGTCTACTTCTAAAAGGACTTTTGCTAACACCTGAGCTTGTACTAATTATTATATGGAGAATAACAGAATCACAAAATAATCTGCAAAGCATATGAGGCCAACTTTCAATTGTTAGGCTTCTGGGATAAGCAGGCATTGATTCAAATAAACACAGAATAGAAAATTGTTATTAAAAATTACATTCTCTGATTCCTAGCTCCTTATTTTATCTTCAGAACTAACTGTTTATGCCAGAGGAAGACAAATACATATAATTTCACTTACATGTAGAATCTAAAAAAACAAAACAAATGAACAAACAAAAAACTGAAACAGACTCATAAATACAGAGAACAAACTGGTGGTTGTTGGACAGGAGGGAGGTGTGGGTAAAATAGGTGAAGGGGATTAGGAGGTACAGACTTTCAGCTATAAAATAAATGAGTTGCGGGGATAAAAAGTCAGTAACACTGTTAATAGCTTTGTATGGTGACAGATGGTGACCACACTTATCATGATGAGCATTTCATAATGTTGAATCACTATGTTATATAGCTAAAACTAACATAATACTGTATGTCAACTATAATTCAATTAAAACAAACAAAAAAAAAAGAATGAAACTATTGTCTATGTCTGAATATAACTGCCCCCCCACCCCCCCAAATTAACCATCAGAAAAGGGAGTCACTTGTGTTTGAATCTTTGCAATGTATGTTATATTGATAGGGCTCTCTCCATTACTTTGCCCTGAAAAAAAAAAACCAAAAAACAAAAAACAAAAAACTGAGGAAAGATACAATAACCTGAAATAAACTCAAACATTGTTAATTTGGGATGCTCACAGAAGTCACTTGACAAAGCCAGTTTAAAAAAAAAAAAAGGTAAATCCATTTAACAAAGACTTAGTCACTATTCCTGCAGTCATTACTTCTTAATTGCATGTGTTGGCTATCACTGCAAACAAGCCATTAAAGTCACTTCAAAAAGCAATTTCCTTAGTTGGTGGTCACAGTGTAGAAATTACAAACACAGGCCTCTAGAACAGATAATAAAGCCAAGGTTCTTAAAGTAACGAGGTTCTTAGTGTTATGCAAGTAGATCTGTGTAGGGGTAGAATTTCTGGTGATAGCTTTCTGGTACAAAAAATACCATGCATCTAACAATGCAGAAGTGAGAAGATGTGTTCTGGAAAACTCCCTCGGGCAAGTCAAAAGTGGCTCAGTTGATGATGACAAAGACACTGATGCTGAAGATAGATGTGACCAGTCTATACATAATTGTGTCTTGACATGTGAGTGAAGAAAGTCATGTTTATAAATTTCTATTATTTTTCATATTATGTGATTTTAAATGCTCATAGAAAATTAAATTATTACATTAAGTGTTGTCACGGACATAGGATTATTTCTTCATCATTATAAGTTTACATATTCAAGCTGACAAAAAAGCTTTCTTTGGATATCCTCTTTGGGATAGGTGATCACCTTACTCCAGAGGTACATTGACCACCTTTTCTAGAAAGAACTCAAAGCACTTTTATATGCAAGTGTCATTATGTATCATAAATAAAACTATCAGAGCCAGCAGGCTCTGCCAGGCAAAGGCTCTAGAGCAAGAGTTCCTGGGGTTTGTGAACTTGGATGGAAAAAGTTACATCTTCATTTTCATTAACTTCTCACTGAAACTGAACATTTCCAGAGTAGTGGTTTAGCAGGAGTATTATTAGCAATGCCTGTGATTGTGTCATCAGGAGAAATCACAGACATTTTTGTGTCATGTTCCAGTTGTTGCAGACAACTTGAAATATTGTTTATATTCATCGCTACTTAGAAATCATGGCAGTTACTAGATCTGCTAGAAAGATTTTCAGTGCATTAAGAAAGAAGCATGTATAGAACCATATCGCACATTTAAGACATTTTGGAACCACACGTCCCCCATTTGCATTTTCTCAGTATTTTGGGATACCACCCGCTAGGCACAGAGCACTGTGGACTAGGCCAGCTCGCATCTGCACCCTCCCTCTTGCTCAGACCTTCAAGAGTCCTCGCCTTCCTTCCCAAGGTGACTCTGACACTGCAGTGGGCCGGTGCTCGCGTGCCCTCGCTCTCCAATTTCCTCTCCGAGTTTTAGTACTGCTCTACATCTTCTCCTAACCTTTCAGTTTACATTTTTATGTGTTGTGCTGAAACATTAATCTCCCCTTAAAAATTCCATGTACACAGTCAGGGAGAGTGAGGAGTGTCTTAGCAGAGGAAAAGTGGTTTCTGAGCTGTGGTATTTCTAAATGGAAAGAGCTTCTATGACTGATGATAAGCTACTCACTTCTAATAAATATCAGGGACCTTGCCTTGCTAGAAAGCCATTTGTCATGGAGGGGATTGGTGCAAAGTGGGTCCATCTGGAACCCCTTTAGAGGAGTGACTGGGTGCCGTTTAACCTTGGAGACACAGATCCTGTCTAATGCCACAGTTTTAGTCTATATCCAAGAGACTCCACCCAAGTTTATATTTCTTTGTCCCTCTGTATAATAAGCTTACTGTTCTTACAGGTTTAGTGGCTATTAAAATCATGGTTTGAAAATTTAGTTACTGAGTTTTCAGAGGGAAAGTGTGTCTTTGAGAGTACAGAACTGAGTAGTGTTAACTAGTAACCAGTCTTTTGTTACAGAGAAGTACTGACTCTGTACCTGGGGCTGTGACATGAGCACACATTCAGGCATAATTATTAGCCTTAGTTTAAATCAGGAGAATCAAGTCTAAAGACCCAGACCAGAGCAGTCATTGAACAATCGGACTCTCCTCCAATATGATACATGACTTTCAGACCCAGAGATCCTTCCGGCTCACTGTAACTCCAGTGGAACATGCATACCTGTTGATGTTCATGCTGCAGTGGTTCGCGGATAAAGTATTATTGGCAGAGGCAGTCAGTCGTGAAGAGCTCTCTTTCTCTCCCTGGGCCTTCTTGACCTCCCTGTAGTCATCTTCGTTGTCACACTGCATGGGAATAAGCAAAAACCAATTAGCTTTGGATTTCAAGGGATCATAATAGATCCCATCACAACCTTCCACACAGCGAGGGCTCCCGGGAGGCCAGCTTACTCGGCTTCTCTGGAAGAGTATCCCAAGCAGCAGTATGGTTGCAACGTTCTTGCCTCTGTTCTAGGTTCCCAGTCAGCTCCTCCACCAACAAGGATGAAATCTGTCAGTTTTACTGTTGACAGTTTATTGCGAGGAAGAGCGTGACACCATGGTCAACATTAGGGAGGGAACAATGTGAATGATGAAAATTGGTCTACCATCAACACATCTGAATCAGCTCTCCAAAAAAGACCTGTTCTTTTTTTTATTTTTATTTTTTAAATATTTTTTTTAATGTTTATTTATTTTTGAGAGAGAGAGAGAGCATGAAGCAGGGCAGGGGCAGAGAGAGAGGGAGACACAGAATCCAAAGCAGGCTCCAGGCTCTGAGCTGTCAACACAGAGCCCGACGCGGGGCTCGAACCCACCAACTGTGAGATCATGACCTGAGCCGAAGTCGAATGCTTAACTGACTGAGTCACCCAGGTGCCTCAAAAAAGACCTGTTCTGAATTGACACTGCACCTTCAGTGTCTCTCATTTTGGCATTTCTTGGTATCTGAATAAAGTATGACAACCGTGTCCTGGGCTTAATGCCATAATGGCTTTTATGAATTTCAAGCAAAGGTTGTTACCTCTTGGTGTCTTAATTCTAGTGAACAATTACTATCGATGACATCTTACAATCCTTAATGTACCCTTTTAGAAAATAGTATTTTGATTGAATTCTTGTTTCCACAATCGTGTTTATATGTGTATTAGGGTGCAATGGCAAATGCACTCAACAAAGCTCCACTGCTGGTGAGAAAGTAGAAACACAGTTAACAGTATATTTAGGGCTCTCAGCAGTGTTTTCCAGGAGACAAGCACTGGCTTCCAAGATAGAAAGACTTTGACCTCTTTCTAGCTGGGATTGTCACACAGCCTCTGTCACAGGATCCCAGATGCTCACACTGAAACTGTACCCAGGGAAGGCCCAAACCAAAGCTCTGAATCTCCATTTCTGCTCCAGGGTTCCAGCAGGGCTGGACTCTGCACCTTTGGTAGCTGGGTCTGTAGGGTCCCAGTACTGGGGTCTTAATACCCCAAATGCTTAGGGAAGATTGCTATGAAAATGTTCTTTCACTTCTCTGTATCTGTATTTAATGACGATTCATTAGATTTTATGAGGAGAGATGGGTGTCAGGCTTAGTGTAAATGAAATTTCATAAGTTAAGAATTTTTAAAAAGGCCATGAGTAATAAAATTACTTAAATATAGAATATTATAGAATTTGTATGTCTTTCTGCATATCTCTATGTATGCTTATACAGCTATATGTATTTTCAATATATGTTTATCAATTTCTAGATGTGTACATTTCTTTTTTTTTTTTAACGTTTATTTATTTTTGAGACAGAGAGAGACAAAGCATGAACGGGGGAGGGTCAGAGAGAGGGAGACACAGAATCTGAAACAGGCTCCAGGCTCTGAGCTGTCAGCACAGAGCCCAATGCGGGGCTCGAACTCACGGACCGCGAGATCGTGACCCGAGCCGAAGTCAGCCACTTAACTGACTGAGCCACCCAGGCGCCCCATCTAGATGTGTACATTTCTTATATAACTATGTTTCTCTCTCTCTCTCTCTTTCCATCAGTCTATCCATTTACCCATCAATCCAACATGTAATGGGAGGGTGGGATATCTAGAGGGAAACAGGGGGGAAAAGGGGTAGGGAAGTAGTGAGCTAACTCATATTATATGAATTATATGGCCTGAATTATCTGATGATTATATCACTGAATTATATGGTCTGAACCTTTACCACCTCTGCAAAGATATCACTACTTCACAAACGAAGAAAGTAGAAGTACCGAGAAGGTAAGGTCACCTGATTATTTTTACCCAGAAGGCTGGTGCCGACTACATCAAAAAGACAACAAAAGCAAAAATAAACAAGTAGGACTATATCAAACTGTGATAAAGCTTCTGCACAGCATAGAACACCATCAATAAAACAAAAAGGCAACCTACAGAATGGGAGAAGATATTTGTAAATATATATCTGATAAGGAGTTAGTATCTAAAACATATAAAGAATTTATACAACCTGATTGCTAAAACGCAACCCAATTAAACAATGGGCAGGGAATCTGAACAGACATTTTTCCAAAGAAGCCATACAGATGGCCAACAAAGAAATGAAAAGATCCTCAATATCACTAATGATCAGGCAAATGCAAATCAAAACCACAGTAAGATCACTTCATACCTGTCAGAACCGCTAAAATAAAAAACTCAAGTGTTGGCAAGGATGTGGAGAAAAGGGAATCCTCCTGTACTGTAGGTGGGAATGCAAATTGGTACAGCCACTATGGAAAACAGTATGGAGTTTCCTCAAAAAATTAAAACTAGAACTACCATATGATCCAGTAATTCCACCTTGCGTATTTATCTGAAGAAAAGGAAAAATACTAACTCAGAAAGATATTATTCAACCCCATGTTCACTGCAGTATTATTCACAACAGCCAAGACATGAAAACAACATAAATGTCTATCAATTGATGAATGGATAAAGAAGATGTGGGGTGTGTGTGGGTGTGTGTGTATCTATATCTATATGTTAACTATATGTACAATGGAATATTATTTAGTCATAAAAAATGAAATCTTGCCATTTGTAACAATGTGGATGGAACTTGAGGGCATTTTACTAAGTGAGATAAGTCAGACAGAAAAAAAGATAAATACATATGATCTCACTTAAATGTAGAATCTAAAAACAAAACCCCCCAAACTAAAAACAGCCTGAGTTTATATATAGAGAATAGATAGGTGGTTGCCTGAGGTGGAGGGTAAGAGGTGGGAAAATGGGAGAAGGAGGTCAAAATGTACAAATTTCCAGTTATAAAATGAATAAGTCAGGGAGATATAATCTACAGCACAGTCACTATAGTTAACAAGAACATTCTCATGAAAACAAATTGTAGCTATGCATAGTGATGGATATTAACTGGACTTCTTGGGATAATCATTTTGCAATATATAGAAAAACTGCATTGTTGCATTATACACCTGAAACTAATATAATGTTATGTCAATTATACCTCCAAAAATAAAACTGAAAAAAAAAAAGCAAGAAAAGAGTAATGTGATAAAGTATCAAAGTAGAAAACATTTTCCCTGGGTGTCAAAGTCTCTCTCTTGACCTATCATGGTGGTGTTTGTTTATGATTTCATTTTGTGTTCCTTGAGGCATGGGGATCTGAGGGGGTGCAGGCCGACTGAAGTGTCTGGGGCCGGTCCTACAACTGTATGCATGTGCATGGCCCAACAGTAGAGGTTTCCCCCTGCCTGCCAGTTATATAGGGATGGGGATGTCCAGTCAGGCATTTCCCCTTTCCACAGTCCAACGCCAAACCCAAGGTGAACCTGCAACCACTAGGAGATTGTAGTTCCCCCCTGAGACCATTCAGGCCCTGGATTAGAGTTGGGTGAGATGCCTATCTTGACCCCGACTATCACTGCACCTGTGCCTTGGCCTCTGGGGACTTGGGGGTGCAGCACAGGTCCTGGAAGGAGATGGGGACTGGACATGCTTCACCATGTTGCCAGAAGTATTTCAGAATGGGAGTGATGATGAAAACTTTCCCTGTATGCAGTTTTGCTAACTTTGGAATGCAAAGGGGCCAAAGGGCTGGGCAGAACCTGTCCTGGGGAAATAGGCAGGAGGTGGGGACCACATGTGAGTCACAGCTCCATGGGCCCCCAGTCATGCTCTACTGTTCCATTGCACTTCACTTAACAACACAAATTCAGAGATAAAATGAATTTCAAGATGGCAACTGCAAGAATTAAATGTATAGAGCCCTTCCGGGCAGGGGCCCTGTGGGGAAACTACTACACAAACCTCAGACTAATTTTTTATTCGAAGACCCTGGAGCCAGACAGCCTGGGTTCATTCCTAGCTCTTCCCCTTATCACCTATGTGAACCTAGGGCAAGATGCTTTAGGCTTTCTGAGCTTCAGTTTCCTCATCTATAAAATGGGCATGACAAAAATATTTGGCTTATAAAGTTGCAAGGACTAAATAATTTAATATGTACAAAGTGCTTAGAATAGCATCTCTTGTGGGGACATATGTACATTAGCTATTGTTAGTGATTTTGTCCTAAATTTGGAACCATCCATGATATTGCAATCTTTGGTTTGTTACCCATGTTGTTTTTCGCTGTGGCTCAAGTTACTTTTGAAGGTAACAGTAACAGGAGGAGATAAAACTCCTCAAAATTGGTTCTAATTTAATTTATGATTACGTTATTCCTGCTCTCAAAAGTCTGCAAACACTGCTGAATATCTGGGTCTGCTTCCAGATGTGTATCCAGCTCTCCCTGCACTCGAGCCACCTTTCTTACTCCATGCCTTCCTTGTTCGTCCTGTTTCCCTTTTTTGGTGCCACATCATCCTCTCTGATTACTCAGTGTCCCTCCTCTTCAGGGACCTGTTCCCAGGCCGTTTCCCCCTCAGAGTTCTCCTTGGTCAAGGCTACTGGGAGCAGTCGCTGCTGGTTCTGAAACTAATGTTCCTCTCACTGGGCACATCCACCCACAGCCTGGTGTCTGGCACTTCTGTTTCATGTTTCATCCCGGTCACAGCGTTAAATTCTATGAGGCTATTTGGCTTCGTAGTCCATGATTGATCAATGCCACTCTATCACTTCCAGCAAAGGGTGGGATTCACCATGTGTTCAGCTCTTCTACTGGCCCAGCATCGACCTTGCCTCTGCACATGCTTGATAAAGATTTTCTGTATGCCCACTTCACCATGCAGTGGGACAGGGCTTAATTATAATGATAAAATGGGGATACTAATGGTGCTTCCCTCATCAAGTGGTTCTAAGGATGTAACTGAGTTAATCTGGGTCAAGTACGTAAGTATGTGGCATATACAAAGTACTATAGGAATGTTTGTTGAGTAGGACACACATAAAATTGCTGCCAGTACATTGCAGGCCAGCAGCCCATGTGGGCTTTAACACCTCCCCACAACTCACAACACAAGGGAAAGCCCTCCCTGCCTGCCATGCCCTCAGCCCCAGGCCTACCTTGCGTTTCCTCTTGGATTTTGGCAAAGCCTTTTCGGCAGGAGTGTCAGATGGATGGCTGGGCTGTGCACTCTCAGTGTCCTTGGCTGCAGGAGCATTCAAGACCCCCGGCTCCTGGGGCAGGTGTTCTGGGATCCTGGACAGGAGGGTCAGGTCAATTTTGACCCAGAGAGACCTGACCTCATCACTGTCCTTCAAGGGGGAGAGAAGTTCATTCCGGCCGAAAGGGACCAGTGTGTAGAACTGCTCCTCCAGCTCCTTGGCAATGTCACTGGTGGTCCTGGCGTTGATGGAGCCTACGGGGGCCCGGGGCCCCCCACCGCTGCTGATGCTGTTGGCAGCCTCCTTTAGTCTCTGCTCACTCCCAGAGGCAGCGGCTGCGGCGGCCACGGCCTGCGCTTTGGACAGAGGGTATTCCTCCTGCTCCGATTCCAGGTCTGAGTCCGAGGAGGAGGACGAAGATGACGACTCTGTCTCTATGAACTCCTTGGATTTGGGGACGATGCGGCTCAGCCCCCGCGTGCGGCGCTTCTCGCAGGTCACGGAGGAGCGCAGCTCCTTGCGGTGGCTCGTTCTGCTGTTGCCGCAGGGCCTGGTTTTGGTGGGCTCCGGGGGATCACCACGCTTGCCCCCAGCGCGTCGGCGGCTGCTGGCTCCTCGGGCCGGTGGCAGTTGGCACCGTCGCCGGCGGAGGTCCTCTCCGTGCGCCTGGTGGGCTTCTTGCCCGCAGACCTCCGCGCAGGCGCGGGTGTGCTCTCAGCGGGTGTGCCGGGTACAGCGGGCGGCTGGGCAGCTGTGGTCACGGCCACGGCCACGGCCGCAGGTGGAGACTTCTGCTTCACTCCTTTGCTCCCCGGGGCCTTGTTCGCTGTCCTTGGCCTCTGCTCCTCCTTGCAGGTGCTCTTGAGGTCCTTCTCTCTCAGGCTGGTTTGGCAACCGTCGGGAAGTTTCCCACAGTCCTGCACTTCGTCTTTGGCCGGGGTGTAGTATTGATTGCTCTCTGGCCCATGGCTTTCATTTTGGATCAGGATAGGCGGCTTGTGGGGATTAACTTTGTTCAGCCATTTATCCAGCTGCCACTTGTTAGAGGACGCTGGTTCGGCCTAAAAGCAGAAAACCAGCAACAAACAGAACATCTTTTATTAGACTTACTTAAAACGGGCTTGGCTGTTTTTAATCTTCACTTACCCCCTAGGTGTGTGCGCAGAAAAACAACGGGCTGTGAGCAGAAGGAAAACGGAAGCAGTTGGTGTGTGTAGTGAAGCTGTACCAGCACACAGGATGGGGGGGTGGGGACCCTTTTCTGTCCCACTGAATATGTCAGCGCAGTAGTATGAAGAGTATTTGGAAAAAATAAGGAGAGAGCCCCGTGCTTAGTGAGAACCCATTTCCAGCACTTTTGAGTGTTACACAATGTGTATTTCTTATAATTATACACACATACCTAGACTTGAGATTTCAAGGAAAGTTAACTGGGGAATAGTTTGGGGGCCCTGAGTATTAAAGCACTCATTTTTTGTTAAGACTAAAAAATTTAGAGGAAATTAAAAGAGGGGGCTAGGGGTGCCTGGATTGCTCAGTCGGTTAAGCGTCCAACTTCAGCTCAGGTAATGATCTCACGGTTTGTGGATCTGAGCCCACATCAGGCTCTGTGCTGACAGCTCAGAGCCTGGAGCCTGCTTCAGATTTTGTGCCTCCCTCCTTTTCTGCCCCTCCCCCATTCATGCTCTATTTCTCTCACTCTCAAAAATAAATAAACATTTAAAAAAATTAAAAAAAAAAAGAGGGGGCTAAGTGGAACCTATAATCCCAAGCAATTAACATATGATTTACGTGGTGAAGGCAAGTAGGGCACAGTCATTTAACAGTAGAAGCTATAACTTTGGGGAGATGGCTTGTTTAGTGGTAGAGAGCTCCTGATTCAAAGGGAACTCTGTGTGCCCCATATGCTTTGGCAGCTGGACTTGGTTAGTCCATCTTCAGCTTGCTTCTGTCCCACTTTGCTGGAAGTGTTTCAGACACGGAAGTGATGGTGGAAACTTCTCCTGCACACAGTTTTGCTAACTTAGAGCAAATCACAGACATTATAGATTTTAAACTTTGCCACATGGATTGGTTCCAGGGAGTCAATGAATGCCCTGAAACAGAATGTGAAATGCTGTGTGGATACATTTTTCTGAGAGAGGTCTACAGTTTTCATTCAAGTCTCTAGGTATCTATGGCTCATGAAAATGTTATGGCTTATAAAAAGGGAATAAATGCTGTTGATGTCTTTTTATTATTATTATTATTATTATTTTAATATTTATTTAGTTTTTGAGACAGAGAGAGACAGAGCATGAACGGGGGAGGGTCAGAGAGAGAGGGAGACACAGAATCCGAAGCAGGCTCCAGGTTCTGAGCTGTCGGCACAGAGCCCGACGCGGGGCTCGAACTCACAGACCGTGAGATCATGACCTGAGCCAAAGTCGGATGCTCAACCGACTGAGCCACCCAGGTGCCCCAATGCTGTTGATTTCTAATAAAAGTCCAATATTCAGTATCTATGATTATTAATAGAAAATAGGTGTATTGGTAAGTGTAAAGCTTTAGCCAGAGTGTTTTCAATTTGTGAAAAGTGAAATGGGAAAATATTTTCACTATTTAAGGTGATGTATTTTTCCTTCCCTGTGGCCTCCCATGCTCTGAATTTGTGGCATCCATTGTTTCAGGAGACCAGTTTCTAGCCCAGACTAAAAGAAGACATTGCTTAATTTTGCATTTCAAATTTGATTGGCTAAAGTCCAGAGCAAGTCAGGCTTCCTTGCAGGCGAAAAACTTTTTTTTAAAAAAATTTTAACATAATAATTTCTAAAAGCTTGCTTTTATGAGTCAAAATTTGTCTTTCAACAGAGAGGTCCAGATTGAGAGCGGAATTTGGGGCATAAGCACATGCTGCAAGGATCTGAGGGGAGTGGGGCAGGCAGTCTTGTCCCCGGCTGGGGCTGGGGGAGTCTGGGACATAGCTTAGGACATGGAATGCCTTCGATGGGCCAAAGGAGCCTGGGGCCAAGATAAGAGGACACAGAGTGTGGGTACCAGGCACTGGAGCTGTGGCAGGGACCATACACATCCTGCTGGTTCCCCCAAAATAGATGAGACCAACTGCACTTTGGGGAACACTAGCACAAGGTTTCCAGAGACTGGGAAGGACAAGTGATATTTCAGTAGGGACCAGCATGAGAATCTGGGGCCCCTCTCCCAGGGCAGTGAGGATGGAGAGGCTTCGCCCTGGGACACAGGTGTGGGAGGTGAAACCCTCATGGCCTCAATGAGGAGTCTGGCCTTCGACTTGACTTTTTGCTTTGTTGGTTTTCATGTACCAAAAGGACCAGGGCTCTACAGCAAGATGCAAAAGAACAAAAAGTTAATCATTTTGCACCTCTGGGTTGTTCTGCATAAATTCTGACCTCACCTGATTTTGGCTTCTCCAGAGAAAGGGAACACAGGAACCCTAAGAGCACACCTCATACATACTGTGGGAGATGCATGCAAGACAGAAAGCAGGACAGCAGGACACAGAACAGCTTTGTGGCCAATGGGAAGCCCTCGCCTTCCCTGGGTTTAGCTGAGTGTGGCTGAAAGCTCATGTGGTGGCAAACAATTTATGGCTTCTGACAGTGTCTTCTCCTTGCCCCGTATTTCCCTCACTATGTGACCACTGGCAAGTCAGTGACTTGTGTGCCTCAGCTTCCCTAGTGTCATGGGACACGGTCAATACTAATGGATGCTGAAGGGGCCTCTGGCAGAAAGGGGACACATTTTGGGAGAAGGTAAAAACATTTATGGCTGAGCATGAACTCACACTGGTCCTGCCACCATGTTTAACACTACGTCTACCTCACCCTCACCCCCGCCATCCTGAGCCTTCCACAGCCCACGTGTCTTATGTCAGAGAACACAGACAACTGCCTATGGCCAAAAGCGCAGCTGCACATGGGGAGAGTTGCACTAAAATTTCCTGATGGGAGCATTAACAGTGAAGGGGAGAATTTCATAAATTTAGTATGGGCTCGTTGTCTGATGTGCTTTAGCGTCATTTTTTTCCTGCACTCCACAGCTGAAAACATCAGTCTAAAGTACCATTTTCAACACATCGCTAACTCACACCTCCTTTCTTAAGGATCTACAATGACCTCCTATTGCCTTTCAAAGGAAATCCAAATGCCTTGGGCTGGTTTTCAAGGGCATCTATTATCTCACAGTCATCTTTCATTGCTGAACAACTACAATGTGCCTCCCACTTTACAAATATCATCTAATCTAATCCATACAAGTAAGAAATATTATCACCCCTAATTTGTAGATGAGGCTCAGAGAGGTTAAGAGACATGTCCAAGGCTGCAGAGCTACCAGGCACTACCAAGACTAAACCCGTATTTGCTTAAGTTTAAAGATTCTCAATAGCATACTGTTTAAGCTTGTCAAATCACTATGTTGTGCACCCGAAACTAGTGTAACATTGTGTGTCACCTACTCAAATAAAAACTTTTAGTGTTTATTTATTAGACCTAATCTGCTGCTTTGCCTGATCTCCCATTACTCACTGGCGTAGCCTCATGAAAGGGGGACCTCATTCCTTTGAGAAATGTTGGTCTTCAACCTAAAATGACAGAATTAGATCTAATTTTTCGAGAACACCACTCCAAGAAATACCTGTTGGCCTTTATTATCCTCAACCACATAGTCGGGTTTTTGTTGTTGTTGTTGTTGTTTTTGTTTTGTCTTTTTTTTTAACTGCATAGTCTTGTGATGTTCATATTGATTTCACATGTATGCATCTTGGGTCTTCAACAAAGCCAAACACTTCTTTCAGAGGACCTGGACTCCGTTTTTTTTTGTATTGTTTGCAGTGTCTGTAACAGGTTAGGCAGGCCAATTGCTGTGCTTTGCTCCTAATAAGAACCACTTACAATGAGCTTTCACTCAAGTTATATCATTTATTCCTCAGAACAGGTTTACAGATTAGGCCGAACAGGAATACCTGCCATTTTCGGGATAAGGCAGTTGTGGCCAAGGAAGCTTCAATGGTGAAGAGCTAAGTGGCAGTGGAGGAGGAAAAACTCAGGGCTTAGGGACCTCATCCACTGGTCTGCTGGTGACTATGGTTAACTTCCTGCGGGCTGACTTCCTCAGGGTTTTTGCCTGGTGGTGCCTGTGTGCTTGCTGGCTGCTTTGTATTTTCAGTCATGACTCTCCTTCCTGATTAATCTTCCTTCTGATTCATGCACAAGCTCTCCACTGTGGATTTTAGTTCCTGCTTCATCTACATCCTTCATAGCACCCGCTGCCATGGACCCCACAGATGCCTAATTGAGGAAATGCCTGTTTAATCAATGAGTGACTTGTGTCACATTTCTGTTGATTTTTAGGAACAAGCTAAGGCAGCATTTTCCAAAATGTGCATTCGGTTCATATATTCCATGAAGAAAAGTTTCCAGGGTCAGATAAGTTTGGGAAATGCCACAATGGAAAACAGTTTACATGAGCAATATTTAAGGGCTGGGTGTTGCCTTAAAGAGATGGGTTAAACCGACTTTATCCTGACACTCCATAAAATCATGTGACTGGGGTTTCTTTTTCCCATGTGACACGTATTACTTGTGGAATACCGCTCTAGGGAGCTCATGTACTAGCTGAGGGGGAAGGCGCTTCCCCCTGGAAAGCTCACACATGAAAGGATGCATCATTCCAGGAAAGAAGATAAAACACAAGTGAAGGAAATTAGGCTGAGAACAACTAAGCAAATATCAGGCTACCGAAAGGGGATCTGTAGTATGGAAACACTGTTCACAGTGGTTCTTCCGTGCTAGCTGCAGATATGACATTACCTATGGTGATTCAAGTAAAATAAGTGCCTTTCTACAACCACAGCCATGAAGAACAGTTCAGATGAAATTTAGCTGGGCCCAGTGGGTTTCCCGTGCTGGCACGTAGAAGGGGAGCATGCAGGTGCCTTGGACCATCATGCATGCCTCCTTGTACTCCCACATCAGGATGGTACCAGCAGGTAAGTGATGGCCAGGAGCATTTTGTTCAAAGCAGCCGTATGAATTGTCTGTGCAGTGGAATGTGAGACGTGTGGATATACAGAGTCCAATTGTCTTGTGGGGTTCAGGAAAAGGAATCTCACCGCCCTCCTTAAAATGACGTCGGCCAGCCAAGTCACAGTAAAACAGAGATGCTGGGGAGGGTCAGCCATAGAATGCTACCTCCTATCTTTGTGATTTTCATTCTGCAGACTCATTTTATTTTTAAAGGGTGTGTGTCTGTATTCATCTCAGGGAAAATGTTAAATCTTACTTTTACTCCAACTGATACATTCCTTTCCAGCAGACAGCAGTAACAGGCATCGGGGCTAATACATAGCTTGTCACTTCTGCATTCCCTCTGCACAGAGAAGCAGGGAGTTGAAACTCCCTGGGCCCCAAAGTGGTACAGTTGGCTTTAGGCAACTTAAGCTTTTAGGCCTGCTGTAGTAGACTTGTGCTCCCTTCCTTGGTGAGGGGCCCTGGATAGCTGCTGGAAGCTTCCTCCATGAGAGCTTCCTTTCATCACCAAGAAGTTCAAGTCTTTGTAATTATCTCAGTGACATTTAAAAAGAATTTCCTCCAAGCACTTTATAACTGTACCTCTCTTAGATGAGGTTTAGCCTCATCCAGAAGCTCCAGGATTCACATTTCAGCATGAAAATAAGACCCAACATTCATGAATTTAACCTTCAAAGTCACAAAGAGACTGGAGGAAGGGTTGTTCACGGACATTAACACTTTTTATGCATCTCCACTGCCCTTTGCCATGTCCCTGGTACCCAGTTATTTCTTATAACTAAATATTCTGGAATTTCTCAACAAATTATAGCATTAGGATGGCTTCTCAACTCCTTATTTTGTTTCACTCCTGTACTTTTTTGTTTCAAGTTATTCCCATTAGAATGACAGTTCCCTGAAGACAGGGACCTCTCCTGTCAGATAATTGCTGTATTCCAGAGCTAAGCCCCTTGGCAGATGCTCAGTACATATTTGTGGAGTGAACAAAATGAGTGAGTGAATGAATGAAATTATGAAGAAGGAATAACAATTTAGATTCTGGGAAAGTCAGGGTTATATCAACCTGTGGCGTTTATAGGTTGATGTTGCTAAGGGCCTTCCTGTTATATTGGGAGACAGAGACATAAATAGAGAGCGATGGGGGAGGAGGTAAGCATCATGGAAAGGAGAGAAAAAGGCAGGAGAGATGGAGAGATGGTTTATTTTGGGACGAATGGAGAGATCTCAGTGAAGAGCAGAAAGGTACTATAGGAAATGAGCACTTAGGGGAAATTCTCAATGCTTCTGCAAAAAGCCTTAGCCTCCTGAGAGGAGGAGACTGGAAGGGGAAAAACCTGAGGGAATTTAGGAGCCAGTCTATGAACTCCAGATAAAAACACAGTTGCTTTTGGGTGTGATGATGTCGTGAGTCACAGGTACAAAGCTGGCAACGTAGATCGTGCAGGCCCTTAGCGGTGCTCCCCTTTCACTGCCAGGGTTTGCAAAAGTGACTTCGGTTTTATTTCAGAGCCTATTTAGAAATTTGGGCCCCAAAGTGGTACAGAGGGCTGTAGGCAAAAAAAACTTAAATCCTATGATCCATGGTAATGCCAAATGTTTATACACCCAAGGAGAAACTGTATTTTATTCTTTCTTTAGCAATCAAAGTCTACCCTTACAGTTCCAGGGACCTGAGAAGTTTGCTTTCAACCCTCTCTCGAGAATCTCCATGCACTGAATTACTCTTTAATTTCCCCCTTTCCCCTTTAAAGTAGGAATAGCGATGGTTTTTATTGGTACCTTATAATGCTTTTATATGAGGCACCTAAATTTTCCACATAGATACTCATCATAGCTATAAAAGGTTTCATTATTATTTGTAGGTTGATGCTAATTTTTCTTTTTATATTTTCACAAAGAAAATGCAGTTAAGAAGGTTTTATTAATATTTATAGTCCTTGTTCCTCTAATCCGTGACAAACCGCAAAAAGGTAGGATTCTAAGCATGTCTAATCCATAACACTCCTTTGCCCCTGATTTATGGGTGGTCACTCTTCCCAGGTGGTGAACTGCCCTGCCTAGTTATTGCCTCCTAGTTATTAGGGAGACCTGATCTAGAGGTTATTTCCAGGCAGTGATGTGTACAGCATACCGAAAGTTGAGATAGAGATTTTTGGACAATGAAAGACGAAGTGTCTGTACTTCAAAGGGAGCTCTGTAATTAGGAGAACTGTGAGGAGGGGACAGAGTGGGGAAGATGATGAACCGGAACAAACCCTGACAGGCTGCCAAGCTGTGGTAGCCTCCAGGCCAGTCCCGCTTTCTGAGGAAGAGGGGTGGGGTGGGGGAGGGCGGGAGGTGTGAGAACCAGACTCCAGGGGATTTATCGTGCTCACTGAGAGAGGCGCGGAGGGCGGGAGGGGCTCAGGCTCTTACCTCGGGGCTGGAGTAGTGGGGAGGCTTGCTGCCCTCACTCTCGCTGGAACTGCTCTCCGTCTCCGAGTCAGATCCCGAGCTGCTCTCTGAGTCACTGGAGGAGCTGCTGCTGCCGCTGCTGCTGCCGCTGCTGCTGCCCTTGCTGGAAGGCACAGAGGCTCTGCAGTTGGCCTGCTGGACCACGGCGCTGCCAGCCCACGAGGCCCCCGGGAAGGAGAGGGAAGGAAAACCAAGTGAGCAAACACGAAACACCACCGAGCAAGCTATCATTCGACCAAAGGAGAGAAGAAGCACACAGGCTGCACGTCTGTCAACCATCACCTGGAACATGAAGGGCCATCATCAGGTCAATGGCCTCCTAATGGTTAAAAAAATATATATATATGTGTATAAAAATATAATTGGGAATGAAAGCTGGTGCCCCGTGATAGCCTGGCATTAGTTATTTGGTGGCCATTTTAGAAAGGAGGGTGCTGTCATTTCAGAATGACTGTTTCTGGGAATGGCTTTGCAAATGCACCCTCTAGAATCCAATTGTCTACAAAAACGCAGGGAAATCCAAAATGCTTGAAATATTTTGTGAAGATTGAAAATGTCTGTTTGCTTTATTTTAGGAAGTGGGCTATGAGGAAGGGCACAGCATTCTTCTCCGTGCTTTCATGGCCTGCTGGAAGGTTCTGGAGACTGTGGGATCATCAAAGTTATAGTCCTGTTTCCTACCTCTTCCTGCCCATGGAGTTGACTGCTGGAGTCTTTGTAGGAGCTGGCTTACTTTATAAACAGTAACTTTCCTTTGAACTCTTTGTTAAAGAACTAAAGATCCATTCCTTACACATTTTTATACATTCCAGATTTTAAAATGTAACCCCAGTGCAGTGGCTTATAGCAATAGCATTTCAAATTTATGCTCAATATTCATATCCATTCTGAAATTTGCCAGAAGTCATTATATACTCAAAGACAACAGGAAAAATTGACACTTTCTAATGGTAATTAACCACAAAAATTCAAAGAGCACATATGCACCCAAGGAGTGCTCGAGCCAAAAAGAAAGTTTCAGTACTCACATCATATTCAACATCTTCAAAGTCCTTTATTAACTGTATTGCAACATGCCTGAATCTATTCTTTTGAGGTCAAATTCTGAACCCAGGAAATGCAGTGATCACTTTTGAATGTTGAGTCAGCAAATATCTGCTGGCCACTTCCAACTGTGACTATACTGCTTCATCAGGACTGGACATTAGTGAAGGCCAGGGGTGGGGGAACTTGTCAGCGTTTATGGCCTTAAGTGCAAAGCAGCCTGGACAAGGTGAAGGACCCTTTCACCCACCCCTTAAATCCTGGACTAGTGTTTTGCCCAAGGACAGATTCTCATAAATCCTCAGCATGGGGGCAGGAAGGGGGGTTAATATTCGCTGGAGCCTTGCTTCTTTAGAAGAATGACAAGCAACTATCTTGTAGGATACAGCGGAAAATAGAGGCATCGGTTTGAACTGCAGGGTTTGAGGAAAATGGAGCTGGAACATAACCTTCCCTAGTGGTTTTTATTTCTTTCACCAATGTCATGGTCTGTACCTACTGTCTGACAAAATTCTTCAACATCAGACAACATAGGCACATTTATGCCTCGCCTGAGCTGTAGTGGTTTCTTTACCAGACTATCGTTCGTGTCTGGTGCTGAGGGAGGAATCCTGGATCTTTAGAAAAAGGTGGGGAAGGGAAAGTTAACGATCAAAGGGCTGTAATATTTCTTTCTTTCTTTATGAACCAAAATCCATTTTTCCTGTACAGATGGCTACTATCAGTGGGGTCATAAAACAAACAAACAAAAAAGGCTATAGATCCTGACCAAACATGAACATCTGAGATCCATAATAGTTTGTCAGTAGGCCCCCAAAACACTGGGGGAAAAACTCCAAACAACTAAACAATACCACTTCCCCAAAATACAACCCCCAACTTTAAAACTCAAAACAAAAACAAAAACAAAAACCAAACCCCCAAAGCAACACATATTGGAAGAGATAGGTCTCCCTGCCATACTTTGGAATGGCATTTGCTGAAGATGGGGAAATTATGATGAATAAAGAGCATTTTGATTGATTTTATATGATGGTCAAAGGCTTTGATCACTGAGCAGTACATTCTACTTGCTTTAATTCAAATAACAAAAACATGTGATGCTGGTGCTGTGTGTACCTGGGCGTCGTGTGTGCGGCAGAAGCGGCAATGTGTGTGCAGTTCCCTGGGGCCTGCACCACAAAGTGATTGACTGTCTTTTGAAAAGCGGCACTTTAATTTCTGAGAAAATGGCCATTAAACAGTTACCATGCTGCCTTCCTTTTATGACTGCTGTCCTGGAGTAATGAGACATACTAGCCCAAGGAGAGAGAATCTCTGATCGGAAGAAGACTGGTAGAAAAGCCTTATGCTTTTATGTTTTCCTTCCTTAAATTAGGAAATTCACTTAAAATGACAGTTTTACTGGCATAACTATTATTTGTTTTGAAAACAGTTGAGACAGCCAGGACTTTTAGGTTTTCCTTCGTGCTTTGGTTGTGAGGCTGTGAGGCTTACCATGCTTCTGGGGTCAGAATCAAATATATTCATGTTTCAATGGTCTGGGTAGAGAATATGTCACCAGAAACAATCCATGTCAAGGATGGGAGCCTGGAAAGACTGTCATGGCTCCAGCTGAGGGATCAAGATAACTATTCTAACCTCCATGAAGGCTGCTCCAGTAACTAGTCTTAGTGCAGGTCCTCGAGGGACAGTTAGTCGATCTGGCCCTGGCATAACGAATGTTATAGCCATGAATGCAGGAAGCTGCTTTGTCTCTGTGGGCTGCTGCCGCAGGGAGGGGAGGGGGCACAACAGAGGAGGAAGCTGGGGACCGTCATCACTGCAGACTAATATTAATATAGAAGGCTGAGAGCAGTTAAACTAGGAGGGCTCTTGGGAGTCATGGAATTGAGAAGATGGAAAAAGACGTACCAGAAAGACCTTCTGGAAAGAAGACTTCAGGCTTAACATATTTGAAGTTGCAAACTGAGCATGTTAGTGTGCCAACTAGTTGTCACGTTTCCATACCAAAGATATTAAAAAAATATGAACTTAACTAAAAATTAACTTTTTCCTAAAATGATAACACAGATCGGTTGACATGATGACACAGCCCTGGACGATATTTAGGAGAGCTTTTGACCTCTATGTCATTTCAGGAAGACAGTGCCATTGAGTCTGCAGATGTGACAACATTACTGAGATAATGGAATAAAAGTCTTTGCATCATTAAACTTAGCACAGTGCCTGGGACATAATGGGGCATTTACATGTGATTACTGAATGAAAAAATCAATAGAGAAAATCTATCATTGGGTTAATGAGTTTAAAAAAGGGATTTAACCTTTCAAAAGGGTTATAATCTCTCTTTTCCAATAAAGAAAATTAAAAAAAAGTTGTTTTTTTTTTTTTTTTTTTTAATGTTTAATGCTTGAGAGAGAGACAGAGTGTGAACAGGGTAGGGGCAGAAAGAGGGGGAGACACAGAGTCTGAGGCAGGCTCCAGGCTCTGAGCTGTCAGCACAGAGCCTGATGTGGTGCTCAAACTCCTGAACCGCAAGATCATGACCTGAGCCAAAATCAGACGCTTAACCAACTAAGGCACCAAGGCGCCCCAATAAAGAAAATATTTAAAGGGATTTTAGCACCTCTTGTGATCCTCCAACTTTTTTTTTTTTTTACCATAGGATTTTTTTTTTTAATTTCAAGTTTGTATTTAAATTCTAGTTAGTTAACATATATGGCAAAATTGGTTTCAGGTGTAGAATTTAGTGATTCATCACTTAAATATAATACTCAGTGCTCATCACAACAAGTGGCTTCCTTAATACCCATCACCCATTTAGCCTGTCTCCTGCCCACTTCCCCTCCAGCAATCCTCAGTTTGTTTTCTATAGTTATGAGTCTCTTATGATTTGCTTCCCCCCTCTCTCTTTTTCTGTTCCCCTATGTTCATCTGTTTCTTAAATTTCACGTATGAGTGTAATCATGTGGTATTTGTCTTTCTCTGACTGATTTATTTCACTTAGCACAATACACTCTAGCTCTGACCACATCATTGCAAATGACAAGATTTCATTTTTTATTTTTTTTATTTTTTAACGTTTATTTATTTTTGAGACAGAGAGAGACAGAGAATGAACGGGGGAGGGTCAGAGAGAGAGGGAGACACAGAATCTGAAACAGACTCCAGGCTATGAGCCGTCAGCACAGAGCACGACGTGGGGCTCGAACTCACAGACCGCGAGATCATGACCTGAGCCCAAGTCGGACGCTCAATCGACTGAGCCACCCAGGCGCCCTGATTTCATTCTTTTTGATGGCTGACTAATATTCCATTATGTGTATATGTATATATATGTATGTATGTTGGTATATATATATATATGTCTGTGTGTGTGTATATACATATCTTCCTGAGATTATATATATATATATATATATATGTTCCTGATCCATTCATCTATCAATGGATATTTGTTTGATCTTCTGATTTTAACACTTTTTCCTTTCAGAGAATATTGCTTTAAATGTACTCTAAATTTTTTCTGCTATAATTTAAGCACAGTTCTCTCTTGGATGGTTTATTTACTTTTTATATTTTGATTTTATGCAATGTTTTGCTGGTTTGTGAACAGTCAAGACCAAAGACACCTTTGAGAGAGTCTCAGCTTGATTCTAAATGATCTGTTGCTGTGTTCCCTCCTTTCCCTGCAGTGACACATTCCTTTCCAAATCTGGCCTGGGTGAAGTCTGAAGGACAGTAAAAGAAAAGATCTGCAACTTAAATGACAAATCCCGGATCTCACAGTGAAGGGTGCTCATGCCTGCCAAGTGTATTGTGGGGCCTGGATACATACCCAAAGTTGTCACAAGCTTTCAACTCACATGTGAAATGCTCTCTGCCTGGTTGGCACTGTGTGGACAGCCATGATGCCTAGCAGGGTGCCTCACTTCCTGTGACCACTCCACTTGTACTGGCCAGATGATGGTATTTTAGAAGAGGTGACAGCCCTTTCTCACTCAACACTCTGTACTGATTCCCAAATGCTTGATTTCCAAAATGTGATCAGTGCCCTGGCAACAATATTCCTTTTCTGATAGCATCGTTATTCATATTAATTAGTCTAAAACTATAACTACATTATGAGAAGTGAAAATGGTAAAAGACGGCACAGGAGGTTCACCATTGCTGAAATTATCTTCCAAAATACAAAACTGATAGGACCTCTGGTTCTGTATAAAATGTTTTTGTTTGCTCTGCTATACCACCAGGAACAAGTCTTCTGGTAAACATGGCTTTTTGAAGCTCTTCATAGTCTGGCCTCAATCAGATCTTCTGCTTCACCTCAATGGGTCTATACATAAACCTCAGCCATAATAAATTTCTCATAATTTTGACCATCTCTAAGTGTTTTAGAATTACATATATCTATAATTATGTAACTAAATATATGTGTGTATGTGTATATATATAAATATATATAAATTCACATATTTATATATATTTAAATTTTTTTAAACTAAAAAATAATAGTTCACCCATTTCTCCCACCCTCCCTTCCCCTACCTCTGGCAACCACTGGAGTAGAACAGAATTATAATAAATAAAAAATAGAATTATATTTTGATTTACTTACAGTGTTTTTGAATTCGTTTCTTTGTACAGATTTTAAAATTTAGTTTTTCTAGGTGCTACATTATACATAACCTATCACAATCTACTGGTATTGTCATTTGACCAGTTTAAGTGAAGTGTAGAAACCTTATCTTCTTTGTTGTTTTAAATATTTCTTCTATATACATTGGAGAACCACACCAGACAATGTTTCAAATTTTGCTTCAGTTGTCAAATATAATTTAGAAACCCCAAGAAGAGAAAAAAAATTATAGTATTGACCCTATTTTTACTGTTTCCATTGTTCTTCTTTCCTTCTTGATACCATTTATTGTATTGAGGCTCCTTCTATTTCCTTTCGTTTTCAAGAACTTCCTTCAGCCATTCTTTTTGGGTAGGTCTGCTGGCTACAAATGCTTGTCAACTTCTTTCATCTCAAAATGTCTTCACTTGTCCTTCATTTCTGAAGGAAATTTTCAGTGAATATAGGATTTTAAGTTGACAGGTTTTTTTTTTTTTTTTTCTTTTGACCCTTAAGAAAATGATGTGCTAATTCCTTTTGGCCTCCATGGTTTCTGACTCTAGGGTCATTCAAATTGTTTTTATCACTTCACCCCAATAGGTAAGGTTTTTATTTCTCACTGCTTTCAAGAAATTTTTTTTTTGTTTGACTTGTTTTCAGAAGCTTGACTATGTTGTGTCTTGGCATTCATTTATTTGGGTTTATTCTGTTTGGGGTTTGCTTAGCTTCAGGAATCTGTTTGCAAAACTTGAAAAAATATCAGCCATTATTACTTTGAAAAAATTTTCAGCTCCACACTCTTTCTCTCCTTCTGGGCCTCTAATGATTCGAATGCTAAATCTTTTGTTATAGTTCCTCAGGTTCTTGAGGCTCTGCCCTTTTTCTTTAGTCTAGTTTCTCTGTTGTTCATACTGGCAATGTCTATCATTCTATCTTCAGGACCACAAACTCTTTTCTCTGTTATCTTCATTCCCTTTTGGGGCTCACTCACTGAATTTTAAAATTTCAGTTATTGAATTTTTCAGTTTTACAATTGCCAATTGATTTCTCTTTATATCTTTTATTTCTTTGCTGAGACTCTATGTTTTCATTTGTTTCAAGTGTGTTCCTAATTGCTTGTTGAAGCATTTTATAATGGTTCCTTTAAAATCCTTGTCAGACAGTTGTAATATTTAGATCATCCACTATTGGCATCTGTTGATTGTCTCTTCTCATCCAAGTTGAGATCTTCCAGTTTCTTGATATGATTAGTGATTTTCCATTGTATGCTGAACATTTTTGGTATTATAAGACTTAGCATTTCAGTAAAAGCGCTTGGTTTAGCAGGCATCCACTAACACAATACCAGCAAGGGGGCAGAGAGGTATCTCTTTACAGTTGGGCAGGGTGGGGGGAAGGAATTCGAGGCTCCTAACTTTGCCTTTTCCTGATGAGGGTGGAAACGTGGTCACTTCTTTCCCCCATGGTGTTTGACTGGAACACAGCAGCTATTGTTTTCTTCTTGCTAGGACACCTGCTTCCTGGTTCTCTTACTAGAGAGAGCTGGCTTTCTTGGGGATTTTATTTTTATTTTTTTAAATTTGTGCCTGTTGGCATTTGCAGGTTGCTGGTCTTTCCAGTATCTGCTCTGGGCTATATGAGGAAAAATGAAGACCTAGTGAACTAACCACCATGCCTTTCTTGGGCTGTAAGTCCCTAGCTGATCTGCTTTCTCTCTATCTTACAGACTTATGTTTGTTTTATAATATCTAAAGATCTTAGCTGTATTTAGCAGAAGGAATTGGGAAAAGTACATCAGTATTTTGTTCCAGAATGGGAATGGCCTATATGATATTTACCACGTGGAAAGGAACTCTCTCTCTCAATACTTCCAACCTCTGTTCTGGTTAATTGTATCAAAAGCTGATGAATGAAACAAACATGCGGGTGTCTGCTGCAGTCCCTGTTCATTATTTAACAACCATTTATAGTGGAAATTAAGCTCAGATTTTAATAGTTTATGTACCAAAGCTAGAAAGGTCCATCACAAAGAATGCATATACCATTGTGAGAAAAATGACTCAAACGGTTGTAAAAATGTTAAGGTTGAAAAGGTGAGTACTTAAAAGTTATGTTCAGAGTAAATGGTATGAGAGTAAGGCATGATATTGGTGTGACATTTGTTAAGAATCCACTTTGTGAAGAGAGTGGACCAAGATGGCAGTGTAGGAAGACTCTGAACTCACCTCCTCCCATGGACTTGCTCATTCTATACCTACAGATAGAGCAATTCTTCCTGAAGAAGAACTGAGGGCCTAGTGAAATCCTCACAGGAAACAGTAGAAGGACCACACAGAGAAGAGTAGGTGAGACAGAAACACAGTAATGATGGAATGCAATTCCTAGCACGGTGACCTACAGTAGGGAGGGTTACCCTAAGGGGCCCACAGGGCAGATTCACCCACCTGGGGCAGCAAAACAATAGTGGTTTAACAGTGGCAACTAGACCAAAGTGAAGGAAATCCACTTACTAACTGGAGAGCATCTGTCAATGGGTAGAAACTCTGGAAATCTCTCCAGGGTTGGGGGTGATGGCAAGTGCCACATTTTATGTTCCTCTTCCATCTTGATAGCGTGGGTGAGCAGGATGGATGTACTCTAGTCAAATTGCTAGAGCTGCCCATTGTGTCCCAGGTCCCTGGCCTATACTAGCTTTAGCAGTACCCCCATGTCCTGGGACCCCCATGTCCCAGCGTGACATGCCCTGGGAGCCCCTGGTTCATGCCTGTTACAGCTCCAGCCATCGTGCTTAGGTGGCCCTATGCAGCATGCCCTGGGACCCCGCCAGCCCATGCTTGCTCCAGTTTGAGCTATCCTGCCAAGGTAGCCTTGGCATGATAAGTCCAGAGAAGTCCTGGTTCACACTTGCTCTCCTCCAGCCATCCCAGAAGGGCAGCCAAGGCATGGTGCACCCTTGTACACCACTGCTCATGCCTGCTCTGTCCTGCCAGGGAAGCTCTGGTGCAGCATGCCCCAGGATGCCCTGGCCTCCATTAGCTCCCAGTGTGGGACTTCTTGGCCTGTGCTCACTCCAACTGCAGCCATCCCATCAGGACAGTTTTGATGCAGAATGCTCTGGGAACCCCTGGCCTGCACCTGCTCCAGTTCCAGTGGCCTGCCAAAGCCACCAGACACATGCAGTCTACACAGGGTATACTCCTATACAAGGCCACTCCTTCATACCTGGGAGAGGTAGCTACTCTGCCTAATTAATAGAAACGAACAGAAGGTAAGACAAAATAAAGAGACAGAGAAACATGTTTCAAAGGAAAGAACAACATAAAACCATAAAAGGACCCTGGTGAAACAGAGATAAGTAATTTACCTGGTAAAGAGTTCAAAGTAATGGTCATATAAACACTCATCAAACTTGGGAGAAGAACGAAGGAACACAGTGAGAATTTCAACAAAGAGTTAGAAAATATAAGAAAGAAAGAACCAATAAGAGTTGTAGAATACAATAACTGAAGTGAAAAATACACTAGAGGGAATCAACAGCAGATTAGATGACACAGAAAAATGAATTAGTGACCTGGAAGACTGAATAGTGGAAATCACCCCATCAGAACTCTGATTTTCAGCAGAAACTTTGCTGTTCAGAAGGGAATGGCAGGATATATTTAAAGTTCTGAAAAGGGGAAAAAAACAAAAACACTACCTGTCAAGATTATCACTCAGAATTGAGGATAGAGTTTCCCAGATAAGCAAAAACTAAAGGAGTTCATCACCACTAAACTCGCCTCACAAGAAATGTTAAAGGGTCTTCTTTAAGTAGACAAGAAAAGGCTGCAAGTAGAAAAAAGAAAATATATGAAAGAAAAAAACTCACTGGTTAAAAAAAAAAAAACCCTCACTGGTAAAGACAAATATATAGTAAAGGCAGTGGATCAGCCACTTAGAAAGCTAGTATGAAGATTGAAAGACAAAAATAGTAAATCAACTATAACTACAATAAATAGTTAAGGGATACAAAAAATAAAAAGATGTAAAATATGATGTCAAAAACATAAAATGTAGTGTAGGGATTTTAGGATGCATTCAAATTTAAGTAATTATCAGTTTAAAATACATTGCTACAGAGGTACCTGGGTGGCTCAGTCAGTTGAGCATCTGACTGGCTCAGGTCATGATCTCACAGTTTGTGAGTTCGAGCTCCACACTGGGCTCTGTGCTGACAGCTCAGAGCCTGGAGCCTGCTTCTGATCCTGTGTCTCCCTCTCACTCTGTTCCTCCCCACTTGCACTCTATCTCTCTCTCAAGAATAAACAAACATTAAAAAAAATTAAAATACACTGCTATATATATAGGACAATATGGTTAAGATATATGAACTTCATGGAAACCACAAACCAAAATCCTACAATAGATACACAAAAAAATAAAGATTAAGGAACACAAACATAAAGCTAAAGAAAGTTATCAAATCACAGAGGAAGAAAGCAAAAGAACAGAATGAGAACTACAAAAAAATCCATGAAAAAATGAAAAAAAAAAAAAAGAAAATGAATACATACCTATCATTAATTGCTTTAAATGTAAATGGACTAGATGCTCCAATCAAAATACACAGAGTGGCTCAAAGGGTAAAAAAACCAAGACCCATTTATATGCTGTCTACAAGCAACTCACTTCATATCTAAAAAAACACACAGACAGAAAATGAAGGAATGGAGAAAGATATTCCATGCAAATAAAAATAAAAAGAAAGCTGAAGTAGCAATACTCATATCAGACTAAATAGACTTCAAAACAAAGACTGTAACAGAAGAAGGGCATTACATAATGATAAAGATGGCAATCCAAGAAGAGGATATAACATTCATAAATATATATTTATTTGGGTGCATCCAACATAGGAGCATCTAAATATATAAAGAAAATATTAACGGAAATAAAGAACAAATTCACAGTAATACAATAATATTAGGGGACTTTAAAACCCCAGTTATATGAATGCATAGATCATACAGCAGAAAATTAATGAGGAAACATTGGCCTTAACACATTAGGCCAGATGAACTCACATACAGAATATTTTATCTGCAAACGTTCATCTCCAGTGCATATGGAATATTATCCAGGATAGATCACATGCTAAGTCACAGAATAAACCTCAATAAATTCTAGAAGACTGAAATCGTATCAAGCATCTTTTGTGAGCAGAACTGTATGAATTAGAAATCAATTACAAGAAGAAAATGAAAAAACACAAACATTTGGAGACTAAACAATACGCTACTAAACAACCAATGGATCAATGAAGAAATCAAAGAGGAATTAAAAAAACACCTTGAGATAAATGAAATGGAATCACAAATTCCCCAAATCTATGGGATGAAGCAAAAGCAGTCCTAAGGACAACACAGGCCAACCTCAAGAAACAAGAAAAATCTCAAGTAAACAATCCAACCTATACTTAAAGGAAGTAGAAAAAGAAAAACAAATAAAGCCTAAAGTTAGTAGAAGGAAGGATATAATAAAGATCAGAGTGGAAGTAAATAAAATTGAGACTTAAAAAAATTGAAAGATCAATGAAACTAAAAGCTGGTTCTTTGAAAAGATAAAGAAAATCAATAAACCTCTAGCCAGACTCATCAAGAAAAAAAAGAGAATTGGCCCAAATAAATAAAACCAGAGATTAAAGAGGGGAAGTTGCAGCTGACACTACAGAAATACAAAAGATCATGAGGGTGCTATGAACAAGTGTAAGCCAACAAATTGAAAAACCTACAAGAGGTAGATAGACAACTGGAAATATACAACCTTCTAAGATTGAATCATGAAGAATTGAAAATCTGAATAGACCAATTACAAGTAACAAAACTGAATTAGTAATTTAAAAATTCCCAAAAACCAAAAGTCAAGGGCCTGATGCCTTCACAGGTGAATTCTACCAATGACTTAAAGAAGAGTTAGTACTGCTCCTCAAATTACTCAAAAAAGCAGAAGAAGGAATGCATCCAATCTCATTTTATGAGGCCAGCATTACCCTGATACCAAAACCAAAGACACCACAAAAAGAAAATTACAGCCAATACCCATAATGAAGACAGTTGCAAAAACCTTCAACAAAATATTAGCAAACAGAATTCAACAATACATTAAGAGAATCACACCATGGTCAAGTTTAGGGACGCAAAGGTGGTTTAGCATCTGTAAATTAATCAACACAGTACACTACATTAACAAAATGAAGGATAAAAATCCTATGATCACTTCAGTAGTACAGATAAAGCATTTGACAAAATTCAACATCTACTTATGATAAAAATTCTCAACAAAGTGCGCATGGAACATACCTCAACACAATAAAGACCATATATGGCAGACCCATAGCTAATATCACACTCAATGGTCAAAAGCTGAAAGCTTTTCCTCTATGATCAGGAAGAAAACAGGGATGCCCACTCTCGCTACCTTTATTCAACTTAGTACTGGAAATCCTAGCCACAATAATTAGGCAAGAAAGAAATAAAGGGCTCCCAAATCAGAAAGGAAGAAATAAAACTGTCACTATGTGCAGATATTTATAGAAAACCCTAAAGATTCCACCAAAAAACGATTAGAACTAAGAAATGAATTCAGTGAAGTTGCAGAATACAAAACGAACATACTGAAATTGGTTGTGTTTCTGTATGTTAATAACAAGGCGCCAGAGAGAAAAATTAAGGAAATAATCCTATTTATAATGGTATCAAAAAGAATAAAATATCTAGGAATAAATTTAACTAAGCAGGTGGAAGACAGGTACTCTGTATAAGACACTGATGAAAGAAACTGAAGATGAGACAAATAGACGGAAAGATAGACTGTACTCACAGATGGAAGAATTACTATTGTTAAAATGGTTATACTACCCCAAGCAATCTACAGACTCAGTGCAATCCCCACCAAAATACCAATAGCAATTTTTACAGAACTAGAACAAAGAATTTGAAAATTTGTATGGAACCACAAAAGACCCTAAATAGCCAAAGCAATCTTTTTTTAAAATTTTTTAAATGTTTATTTATTTTTGAGAATGAGAGACAGAGTATGAGTGTGGATGGGGCAGGCAGAGAGGGAGACACAGACTCCAAAGCAGGCTCCAGGCTCTGAGCTGTCAGCACAGAGCCTGACATGGGGCTCAAACTCATGGAATGTGAGATCATGACCTGAGCCAAAGTCAGATGCTTAACCAACTAAGCCACCCAGGTGCCCTGCCAAAGCAATCTTGAGAAAGAAGAACAAAGCTGGAAGTATCATGCTCTCTGATTTCAAATTATACTACAAAGCTATAGTAACCAAAACAGTATGGTACTGGCATGAAAACAGACTCATAGATTAATGGACTGGAATAGAGAGTCCAGAAATAAACCTGCACATGTATGGTCAATTAATCTATAACAAAGGAGGCAAGAATATACAATGGGGAAAAGGCAGTTTCCTCAATAGTGTTGGGGGAACTGGACAGCTACATGGAAAAGAATGAAACTGGAGTACTTTCTCACTCCATATATAAAAAATAAACTTAAAATGGATTAAAGACTTGAATATAACACCTGAAACCATAAAACTCCTAGAAGAAAATGCAGACAGTAAACTCTTTGACGTTGGTCTTTGCAGTATTTGTTTTGTTTGGTTTTTTTTTTTTTTTTTTTTTTTGGACCAATATCTTCAGGCAAGAGCAACAAAAGCTAAAATAAACAAATGAGATTACATCAAACTAAAAAGCTTTTGTACAGTGAAGGAAACCATCAACAAAATTAAAAGGCAACCCACTGAATAGGAGGAGATATTTGCAAATCATGCATTCGATAAGGGGTTAGTTTCCAAAATATATAAAGAATGTACACAACTGAATATAAAAAACAAAGTAGCTGATAAAAAATGCACAGAGAATTTGAATAAACACTTTTCCAAGGAAGATATCTGGATGGCAATAGGTGTATGAAAAGCTGCTCAACATCACTCCTTATCAGGGAAATGCAAATCAAAACCACAATGAGAGATCACCTTGCACCTGTCACAATGGCCAGTATCAAAAGGACAAGAAATAAGTGTTCTTAAGGATGTAGAGAAAAGAGAACTCTCATACACTGTTGGTGGGAATGTAAACTGATGAAGCTGCTACGGAAAACAGTATGGAGGTTCCTAAAAAAAAGAACTATCATATGATCCAGGAATACCACTTCTAGGTGTTATGTGAAGAAAACCAAGACACAAATTTGAAGATTTATATGCACCTCTATGTTCATTGCAGCATTATTTACAATAGCCAAGATATGGAAGCAACCTGTGTCTATCAATAGATGAATGTATAAAAAAGATGTCACACACACACACACACACACACACACACACACACACACACTGGAATATTACTCAGCCATAAAAAAGAATGAAATCTTGCCATTTTGACAACATGGACAGACCCAGAGGGTATAATGCTAAGTGAAACAAGTCAGACAGAGAAAGATCTCCTATGATTTCACTTACATATGGAATCTAACAAAACAAAACAAAACAAATGAACAAACAAAAGAAAACAGAAACAGACTCAGACACAGAAAACAAACTGTTGATTAACAGCAGAGGGGGGCAGTCATTGGTGGGCAAAATAGATGAAGAGGATTAGGAGGTACAAACTTCCAGTTATAAAATAAATAGATCACAGGGATGTAATGTCCAGCATAGGGAATATAGCCAATAATACTATAGTAACTTTGTGTGGTGACAGATGGTAACTAGACTTAACATGGACATAATTTGGTAATGTATAAAACTATCGCATTATTATGTACACCTGAAACTAATAGGGTATTGTATATCAGTTATACCTAAAAAAAATAATGCTATATTTGATTCAGGAAAAAAAAAAGAACCTACTTTGCTCCACATCAGAGTAATAGCGTGTGTGTGTGTGTGTGTGTGTGTGTGTGTGTGTGTGTGTGTCTGAAGAGGAGGCAGTTGACAGACATTCCATATTGCACAGAGCCTGGAATAGAGGAGTCAGCTGCTCCAGGCTTCTTCAAGGAAAAATTATAACAATCAGAAACAGTATAGAGTCATAAAAAGTAGATGAAATCAGCTATGAAAACTGTAAAGTAGGTTATAATACTACTTTTTGACAATGCAAAAACTGCACATTTTTCATTAATCTAGAAAATCAAAGAAAAGCTCTATAAATAAGTCAGAATGGATTACCCGATTACCCAGTATCCAAGTGGAGGGAAATATCCACGTCCCAACATAAAACAGTGACTCAGGGCAATTGGAAAATACTTCCCTCAAGTATTTTTTTTGTTACTCTACACCATTGTTGCCTCCTTATAGGGTAGATACTATTCTGCCTCTTTGTAGGTGAGGACAATAAGATTCCTAATAAGAGACAGAGCTGAGATTCTGTTTCTAGAAATTTGTTCTATGAAAATAATCAGGGATGTTTAAAAACACTTATCTAAAGAATATATGCTCTTACATTATTTGCAATAGGAATGATTTTGTAAACACCCCAAATGCCCAACAATCGGAGATTGTTAAATAAATAATGATACACATTTTTTAGTGTTATGCAGTCCTCATTAATATATTAGCAGAATACTTACTTTATGAAAATTTCTCACGGGATATTTTTGAGGAAATGGGCTTTCCAAGTATGCTAGTCATCTGAGGGCAGAGAGACTCATCAGGAACACCTAAGTGTTGACTCTGCTTTTTTTCCTGGGGGAGAGGATGGGGTTTTGCCGACTCTGAGTTTTACTTAAGGTTATCAGATGCTCCCAATGTCTACAAACAGGCTCTTCAATGGGATTATTCAGCATTCAGATTGTGTAAATCTTCCTGACTAACTAGTTATGTGAGGTTCAAGCTTAAAGGGACCAAGGTATGAGGACCCTATTAGAAGCTCTAGGGGTACCTGGGGATCTGTGCTGGTGCGCAGGTACCTATTCCAGCTCTGTGGGGCTCCGGTGCCTCAGCTGTGCTTTTATATCCTTTGGCAAATAAAATGAGACCTAATCTAACCTCAGAGGGCATCTGTGTGTGGTCTTTCCCAGACAGTCTATTTATGCTACAAAGCAGCATGATCATAAATACATTATATAGATACACACATACATTATACATATACGTACACAAATACATTACATACATTATGCACACACACATACAAACACACACACACACACACACACACACACACACACACGGAAAAAAACACTGGAAGGATATATATTTAAATGTTAACTGTGGATAGTTTTGGATGGTGGAATTATGAGGTTTAAATTTAAAAAAAAATAAGTTTCATGCCTAGCATGGACCCCATTGTGGGCTTGAAGTCACAACCTTGAGATCAAGACCCAGATGCTTAACTGACTGAGACACCCAGGTGCCCTGAGGCTTAAATATTTTTTGAACTTTTCTGTATTTCTCAATATTTCACCAATAGAACACATGCTGGCCTTTTCATGTCTATTTGATTGTGAAAGATGATTCTCTTAATATATCATCAAAATTAGCTTGCTAATATTTTATTTAGAATTCTGAGAGAATCTATATTTATAGGTGAACCTGACATATACTTACATTCAACTATTTTATATTTGGGGGCAATTTTTGGCAGGTTTTGCATTATGGGGAGGTTAGCTTGAAAGAATAAATTGGATGGTGTTTTAAAAATGTTTCAATAGTATGAGAATTATCTGTTCCTACAAAGTTTAGAACTTGCCAGCACTAAATTATCTAGTCACAGAGCTTTCAGAATGACAATTCTTTGGTATCTTTTATAATTTAGTTCTTGCTTCTGTCTATTCTAATGTTGCTGCTGTTAATTTACATTTTTTTCCAAAAAATTCTATTTAACTTTTCTTTTCTTTCTTTCTTTTTTTTAAATGTTTGTTTGTTTTGAGAGAGAGCAAGCAGGGGAGGGGAAGAGAGAGAGGGAGAAAGAAAATCCCAAACAGGACCCATGCTGTCAGGTTGGAGCCTGATGTGGGGCTTGAACTCACAAACCACAAGATCACGATCTGAGCTGAAATCAAGAGTTGGATACTTAACGGACTGAGCCATCCAGATGCCCCAGTTTGTGTTTTCAAGTTTATTTATTTCGCAAAATTTTAGAATATTCTCTTAAACACCATGGTGTCTAATACAGAACTTCACCTAAATTTTGCTTTCTCTTCCCTTTTTCTTCATTATATTTGTCAAAAGTTTGTCTATCTTATTTTCAAAGAAACAGCTCGATCTGTATAATAATTGTAGCATTTTCTGGCTTTGCTTCCTTCTATATTTTTCAGGTCTACTTTATCATACTTTTACACACTTCTTGAATTGAGGGCTTGTTTCAGGTATTTTAATTCTTTCTCAATAATGGAAGCACTTGAGGTTATCACTCTGCCTCTGAGTATATCTATGGTTGCAGGTGATGATTCTCATTACATTGTGTTTTTATTTTCTTCACTTTTTTTTTTTGAAAAAGTTTTAATGTTTTATTTATTTATTTATTTATTTATTTATTTATTTGAGAGAGAAAGAGAGACATAATGCGAGCTGGGGAGGAGCAGAGAGATGGGGAGACATAGAATCTGAAGCAGGCTCCAGGCTCTGAGCTGTCAGCACAGAGCCCGATGCGGGGCTCAAACCCATGAACCGTGAGATCATGAACCAAGACAAAGTTGGACACTCAACCAACTGAGCCACCCAGGTGCCCCTTTATTTTCTTCACTTTCTAAATGGATTGTTATAGTAAAGTTCCCCTTTGATCAAATAGCTATTTAGAAGACTGCTTTCCCATAAAAAATGACATTTAAGAAAGATAAACATTACATTTGGGTCCAAAAAAATAAAAATGGCAGATGTAGCTTAGTATATGTCAATAATTTGAGTAGGATGGCTTCAGTCTGAGTGGGGAATCTTAGGGTTCAACTAAGACAATCTGGTGAAGGTGAGAAGGAAGGGGCAGGCAGCACAGCTCATTTACTGTGAACTAGGATGGGATGGTAATAGGGAATGGCCTGGGGAAGGGATTATGGCCATAAAGAAGACTTATACAGAACTATGTCTATCCCAAAGGTCTCTGAAACCTTCTGTTGGCCTTAGGGAAGGATAAAAGTTAACAGAACTTGCCACATTTAGCAAGAGAGAAATCCAGTAATATAGGAGGCCAATACACTTGGACATAAATTGTACCTCATATTTGACTGCTGATGCTATTGTAGCATATGGAATTCTTCTGTTACAAACCAAAGAATCCAGAGATCTTCCTGATCAGCCAACTGGACCATTTACATAGTCCTAAAGGGAATGAGGAACTAATGTCCAAATTCCAATTTTTTGAAAAGCTTTGGGCCACAGGGCTTGATCATCAGTTTCAGACACCAAAGAGCACAGATGTCACCTCATGGGGCCTGCGTCATTTCCTGGATTTCCATATTTTATGACATCAAATGTTATAGATGACAATAAGCCATTAATTCTTAAACCAGCTGTCTGATGCTCTGCTTCCCCTAGATGTGTGCTTTGGCTTGAAGAATCTGCCTGAATAGCACTAAAACATTCCTAAGTTTAGGATTCTTGAGTTTACAGGATTACTATGTGACTAATAATATTTACTAAGGAATATAAATTCTTTTGTTATGACATTGGTCCTGCTTTTAGATTTATCATATTTTCTTTTTAGAATGGATGAAGAATGTTCTAGATGCACTAAGACCAAAAACAAACAAACAAACAAACAAACAAACAAAAAAACCCTATGGCTTGGAACTCTGGGTTGTATTTGGGACAAGGTTTTAATTCCAGTTGAATAAAGATCCACATGTGGCCCAAACAAGCAAAAAGGCATTTCACACACAAAAAAGAAAAAATACAATAATGTACACATATACATTGGTTGCTAAATATTCCTGGGTTTGTTGATAGTTTTTGTCTGTTTCTAAAATAATATTTATTTATTTATTTGTAAATAAAGGCCCTTCAGAGAACATTTTCCAGCTGGCTATCTTCTCTGGACTGATGGCTTTGAATGGAGTGGAACCCTCTTGTCTCTCTCCAGATGCAAGTGTTCTTGGTGGGGGTGGAGTGTGTCTGTGTAAATATCACTAGGAAGCAGAAAAACATGTGCACATTTTGCCTGTGTAACAGACAAGCATTTAAGCTGGGAGTCCTGATGGGTGAGGGCTCTAGAGGATGCTGTCTGGTCCCCATGTGGAATGCTTCTCAGAAATCCCTGCACTGCTTTGGCCAGGCCACCTCTGTACTGCACCAATATGCAAGACCAGTTCACAGGTGCATTTTCATCCTGTAGTTAACACTGTTTGAGAGACCGTGCCAGGAAGCAGTTGCCTTCTGGCGACACAAACTTGCTTCTTTTATAGTCAGGTGTGTGGTACCACTAGAGACACTGAGTTGGAAAGCCCTTGCTGGCCCAGAGAATACCTCAAAGCAGGGAATTCAACATACTTCTCTTGACAATTGGGATGGGAGCTGTAATGTGGCAGTGGCTCTCGAGGGCCTGTACCAAAGGGCCAGAGAGCTGGAAAGACCCATTAACACAACTACTCCCCTGGCAGAAAGAGCTGAATCACGCGTTAGAAGAAGGCCATCTGGGTGGGAGTATGGGGAGACAAGGTGGGAATGGAAGGGCACTGGCCTCTGAGAGGCTGAGCTAGCTGGCTGATGGGCACAGAGGGTGCTGCCAGGTGCGGGTGTTTGTGCTCCAGCTGCTAAGAGTGAGCCAGACATCCAGATGAATGACCTCAGCAGTATCTCATGTGATCTGCTCACAAGACAAATGCAGCTCTTGTGACTTCCTCAGTGTGTTGTTTTTCCCTGACCTGCGGCTGCTGGATGTGGGCAGGGAACCTCCCCACGCGACTGTTTTTCAGCCACCTGATCTACAACAGAATGTGGAGAGATTCTTGGCTGTCATAATTTAACGCTACCCTTGAGCTTCTTTCTCACCCTATCCTCGGGCAGGTTGTGTAGGGACTGCTTCTAGACGTAAAATCGTGTTGTGGGGACATGCAAGGCCTACTGCACCCCACCGAGTTCCAAGCTTCAATATGAGTCCTGGAAGAGAGAAGTTCTACTGTGAAGGGCACCTCTGGTACCTTCAAGCACTTCAGAGTCTTTTAAAGCAATAGCACATGACAGATCCTGCCACCCTTGGACTTGCTCATGCAGTTCTTAAATTTTCTTGTATGTATTTTCAGTTCAAGGAGGCCTTTACACAGTGCAGTCCTGCACCTCAAGGGAACTCTATAATCCATGTGGCAGTAAAAATTTACCCGAGCTCCCTGATTACTTAAGAAAAAAAAAAAAACGCTAAAACCAGCTTCCCTGAGATATAATTTATATGCCACACAGTTAACCCATTTAAAGTGTATAATTCAATGTGTTTTAGTATATTCACAAGGTTGTGCAACCATCACCACAATCTAATTTTCCTATATTTTTGTCCCCTTTAAAGAAATCCTGTACCCACTAGCAGTTGTCAGCAATTGTCATCTTCCTCATCCATTGTTCCCTTTGTTCCAGCCCTCAGCAACCACTGATCTGCTCTCTCTTGCTACAGATTTGCCTATTCGGGACATTTCATATAAATGGAAGCAACCAGTGTGTGGTCTTCGGTGACCGGCTTTTGCCGTTTGGCATAACATTTTCACAGATCATCCATGTTGTAGCATGTATTGGCACAATATTGTGGTTGAACAATATTCCATTGTATGGATATACCACATTTTGTTTACCCATCCATTGGTTGATGAACACAGGGTTGTTTCCACTTATTATTATGAATAAAGTTATGAACATTCCTGTGCAAGTTTTGTGTGGACACACATTTTCATTTCTCTTGAGTTTATACCTAGGAGTGGGATCACTAGGTCCTATGGTAACTCTATGTTTAATCTTTTGAGGGACTGCCAGACTGTTTTCCAAAGCAATCACACCATTTTGCATTCCCACCAGGAGTGTATGAGGACTCCAATCTCTCCACCTGCTTGCCAACACTTCTTATCATCCATCTTTTTGATTCTAGCCATAGTGGTAGGTGTAAAGTGGGAGCTTGTTGTGGCTTTGGTTTGCATCTCCCTGATGATTAATACTATTGACCATCTTTTCATGTGTTTATTGGCCATGTGCATATCTTCTTTTGAGAATGTCTACTCCAATCCTTTGCCTTAAAAAAAAATTTCATTGCTGAGTTGTAATAGTTCTTTATATATTCTGGATAAAAGTCCCTTATCAGATATGCAAATTGCAAATATTTTCTCACTGTCTTGATGGTACTGCTGTAGCAAAATAATTTTTAAGAGTTTTCAAAGCATTTTCAAGTCCCTTCTGTAAGCCTCACAGTAAGCCTATAAAATAGGAAAGTCAGGTATTATTATGTCCACTTTATAGAAGGGAAAACAGAGAGGCTAAATTGCCTACTCAAGATCACTTAACAGAGGCTGCAACCCAGGTCTTGGGATTCTAATGCTAACCTGTGTTCTCTGAGGAGCCAAACTTTCCCAGAAAGTGGGTTAAATTATCACCCTTTTTGGTCTCAGTGAGTCACATTTAGATAATTTTGCCACATGAGGCAGGATGGTTTTAGAATCAGGCCTGATGGACATTTTACCTCCTCTGCTTGCTGGCTGTGTGACCTCGGGGAAGTTACTGAACTTTTCTGACCTTCAGCTGCCTCATTGGCATTAAAGGGGGTAATAACAGTGCCCATCTCAGAGTGTTGCTAGGTGGACCAAATGAGAAAATGCATGTAATGTTCTTTTTTTAAAAATTTTTTTCTTTTTTTTTTTTTTTCGACATTTTATTTATTTTTGGGACAGAGAGAGACAGAGCATGAACGGGGGAGGGGCAGAGAGAGAGAGGGAGACACAGAACCAGAAACAGGCTCCAGGCTCTGAGCCATCAGCCCAGAGCCTGACGCGGGGCTCGAACTCACGGTCCGCGAGATCGTGACCTGGCTGAAGTCGGACGCTTAACTGACTGCGCCACCCAGGCGCCCCAAATTTTTTTCTTTTTAACATTTATTTTATTTTTGGGACAGAGAGAGACAGCATGAATGGGGGAGGGGCAGAGAGAGAGGAAGACACAGAATCGGAAGCAGGCTCCAGGCTCTGAGCCATCAGCACAGAGCCTGACGCGGGGCTCGAACTCACGGACCGCGAGATCGTGACCTGAGCTGAAATCGGACGCCTAACCGACTGAGCCATCCAGGCGCCCCTGCATGTAATGTTCTTAATTAGCACATTGCATAGCACAGAGTAAGTGCTCAATAAATACAGTTTAACATTATTCTTTAATTTTTGATAACTAAAACTTCTTTCAATGTGGTAGCCTAAACAAGTAGGAATTTTTCCAGTTTACCTGCATTCTTAACTTGCATTGCCCATCTGGTCATTTCATAGGATTATAAAATATTTGATCAGGAAGGAGCCTGGGAGATCAGCTAATCTGACTCTCCAGAAAAGGGGTGTAGCATGGTGTCACCAAGATCTTGTGGCAAATGAGCTTCCCAACACTACTTCTCTTCTCCAATTTTCCATAAACCTGGTTGTTTTAGTGCAGAGTTCTAGGCAGCTATGATCTTGAACAAGGTCAAAGCTTGAAAAGCTCCCACAGCTGGGGGCTGGAGGGGCCCAGCGAGACGGCAGAACCCCAGTCTTAGTCTGGGATAATGTTTGGCTCCTGAAAACTGTCCTTCTAACCCAATCTCTATCTGAATAAACCAATTCTCTCCTGTGTTTAAAGCAAATAAAGCAAGCTTCTGAATGTCAGCAGCATGTGGTGTTTAATTTGCATCTCACCAAGGAATGCAAGACTTAAGGATGATGAGCAAAAGGGATTTTTATGGAAACCAAATTACAACATTGGAGACACAGACTTGTGGCCGTATCAGCTCAAGCTGTGATCTTGTTAGCTGTCGTTAACTGAGCCGGGTTTGTTCCTTGGATAAGGACTCTCAGGGCAAATGTGTAAAATATTATTCAGGTGTTTCTGCGGGAAGTGCTCTTCATAAGGGCCTTTTCAAAAGCTATGTAATACAGCGTAGCTGATAGACTGTGCCTGGCAACAGGGAACAGGGACCATAACTAAAGTAAAAAACCAAAAAAAAAAAAAACAAAAAACAAAAAACAAAACAAAACCACACACAAAAAAAACACAGTAAGGACATGCATGTCTCCTAGTAAGAAGCCCCAAAGGGGCATTTCCAGGACTGGCTAATTCAGAGGCCTGGTGGTCTCCTCAAGGACACAGGTTCTCTCTATCTTTTCTCATTGCCACCCTTGGCTCGCCTGCAGGCTGACTGTCCTCACTGTCCTAAGGCGGCTGCTAGTCATCACAAGCAGACAACAAAGCTTGGAGAAAGGAATATTCCTCTCTGGGTTCTCTTGTTAAGTAGACCACTCCTCGCCGGCTTCAACTGCATCACATGCCCATGACTAAACCAGTTCCACGGCATGGGTAATAAGTCCATTAAGACCATTAAGATTGGCTTAGAGCAATCAATAGTCACCCCTTAGGACTGAAGCCTGAAGAACATGCCATTCAGTGTGGGGTGAACCCACAGGTGGTCTTGTAAGAAAGTGGAGAGTGGCTGCGGGACAGGCAATCGATGGTGTCTTCCTCATACAGGAAGCCCGCTCCATTAACGGAACATCTGCAACAAATGGAAACAAATCTCACTAGCCAGATGCAAGGTGAGCTTGATAGGTCATGCCAGCTAAAACTCAAGGAGAAAGCTTTGCAGCCTTGACACCTGCACACTGGGGTTCTAGTCACACCTGTGCGTCTCTGCCACTTTGTTAACAGACAGGCTGGATGAGACAATGTCTGAGGTCACTCTGATCTCCAATATCCTTTGGTAAATCTATAGTTAATTACAAAGGAGACCCTGATGACCCTGACTTTAGTTACTTATCCCTAGAAATGCCTAATATCAGAATTTCTAACTAGAAGTGATGGTAATTTGTATGTTAATTCTTTCTTTTTCCCCCATTCAGGATGATGAGCAGCTGGGAGGCCAGGAAAACCACCAGAGGACGTCGGAGCCAGAAGTTGTAGATGAATCGCTACTGGTAGTTAGTCCTGAGTTGACTATAACATGCTGTCTTGTGTTTTCTTCCTGCATGTGCATGTAGGGTTATATGGAACAGTTGAGCATGTGCCAAATTCCTAGCTTTGCTACCGGTAAGAAGTCGAGGCAATCGCAAACATTCCCCTGACAACTATGTACCGAGCCTCTGATATGCCAGGTGCTGTGCTGGGGGCTGGAGATTTCTTATCTTGCTGTGTGTAAGTGACTTCAAGGATGAGCCAAAGGCATTATCTGCCTGAAGCCAGTTACATCCAGAGCACTTTCCATTTTAGTTTTAGGTCAATGAGGATTTTTCTGCCATTAAGAATGTGTTAAGTGCTTCTTGCCTCACACTGTTGCTGTGTACACACTACCTGCCTGGCACTTTTCTGAGTGTGGTGGGGGCCACAAGCACCATGTTAATCCACATCCTCAAAGTTGGAGGGCCCAGTATAATGTTTAAAGAAGACAGTATTTTTCAAGGGCTAAATTCTGTGATAAAATTCTACTCTTAAGAGTTTCAAGACCAGGAGAATAACTCCAGAGAAACCCCAGGAGGGCTGGAGTTTGCAGGTAGGTGTCTCTGGAGGTGGGGGTGCCCGAGCAGGGCCTTAAGTGTAAGGTAGGATTTACTAGGAGAATAGAGAAGGGGACAAGCTCTAGGCAAAGGGGTGGGTTATGGGTCGGAATCCAGAATCTAGCAGGAAACAGAGATTCACAGAGGGCAGTTGTGCAGGGTGAAGTCAAAATGGCTCAGATCGGGGGCAGAACCATTTATCTCCTTCCATTTTACAGAGTCCCGCACCAAGTAGCTCTTCTATAGATACACAAGTGGTGATGAAAAGAGTTCAATAAACAGATTAGGATTGATTTGATTTCCTGTACTGCGTGGAGCAGAAACTCTGTAAGCAAATATATGTGATTTAAAGTAGAAAGACTATTCCGAGTGGGAGGCTTGTGGGAGAAATGCTGGATTGGGGGGTCTCCAGCCCCTCTTTGGTGCAGCCGCTACTGGAGTGGAGGGCAAGTGAGTCAGAGACGGAGCTCTCCTTCACCCACTGAGGCCCCTCGAACAAACTCTGTGGAGGCTGTGCCCCCAGGAGACGCTCATGATTGCAAGCGACACCCACATGCAGAAGCTGAGAATGAGCTGAACCTGAGAGGGAAATTATAAGGATGACATTTTATTCGAGGAAAGGAACTTTGGAGCCAGGTCTTTGTTTCTTTAAGGTTTGCTAAAAATAGAGAGGTTGTTTTACGGGCAGGCTGAGCAAAGAGGGAGAAAGGAAGGGCAGGGTTAAGAAAAAGAAGGGGGCATGAAATAAACTGAAATGTGGTCAATATAATTTTATTTGCTTTATTATTCCTGTGAATGGCGCCAATAAGTCTGAGTTCTGTGACTCCCCAGCTCCACCGTCACAGAAAATGTGAGCAATCCTGCTCCCAGAAATGAGTTTCTCACGAAAAGGAGAAGCGTCGCCAAGCATCATACAGCAGGTCAATAAAACTCCCAGGCGAGGCCCGGCCTGAATTGATGGAGTTCTCCCAGCGGGGTCTGAATGGTCCCCGTCATCGGCCTGCACGGCTGCAGCCTGTTCCTCCACTGAACACAAACCATGGAGTCGGGGAACACAGTCAGGCCCCAGCCGAATTCTGGGTAAAAGGCAGGAGCACTGAAATGGGTGCCAGAGACAGTCCTTGCCCACAGGGAGCTCCCGGTGGAAGCTGCGGCTTGTCTCTTTGATCAGGACTCTGCTTCCGAGGTAGTCTCATTGCGAAGGAAAAATGAGACAGTTTGCAGGAGGAAGAGAGGACAGAAGGAAGGTGTGTGGGCAGGTGTCAGAGCACAGCTGGCCGGGTGTGCCTCACTTAATTCCAAGGAGCAAAATGCATTTGGGACCTCAGAGTGTTCCGTGAGAGAAAATGCTCCATTAGGATCTTAAAACCTGAAAATATAGGCCTTTTCTGGTGCTAAAAAAGGGCAGTGGCCCAACTTCCCTAAGCTCTGGAGCCAGGTCCTGTCACACGGTTTGTGGGGCCCACTGCATAATGAGTATGTGAGCCCCTTGTTCAAAAAGCAGGAAAAAAGGTGTCATTACAAGTACTGAAATATAAATCTCCCTCCTTTCTTCTATGGTCTCTCAGTCAGGGCATTTTTAATTTGCTATTTCATGTTGTGTTTTCTGGGCACCAGGGTACTTGTGGGGTGAGTATAGACCCTCACAGGCATCTGGGGAACTTTGTCTTGTGGAGCTCTGGCTGGAGGGTAGTGAAGTTGAGCCAGGCGTCTCCTGTTTCCACAGCCTCCTGCCCCAACCACCACGGGCAAGGGGAGACCCCCTCGAGGATTGTGATCCCTGACCGTACACACTAGGCACCCGGATCAGGGTAGAGAGAGGCTTGCTCTGGAAGAACTGCCCATTGAACGGGCCCAGAGCTGCCAGTATGGGGAGGAAAAGGCCACCATGGTGCCTAGGCATGTGTGCCCTCCCTCCACCCCCAGTGCACCCACGTCTCCCCTGGGGTGCAGGATGGCAGCAGGTGCTGCATAGGGTGAGAACTGAGTGGGGCCAGGGCGCTGGGCGGGGGAGCAGGTGGCTCCCTGGGAGGCACATGAGCCAAGACTCTAAGCTTCAACTGCAGCTCCACTGTTTCGCTGTACTTTGCTTATGAAACACAAATTCAAAGATCAAACTGTGAAGGATTTCAGGAAGGCAACCGCGCAGCATTAAACTAAGTGTGGACCATCTGATCACAGGGCGCTTTGAGAGTGCGCGGTTCACTGGCCCAGGGAGCTGGTCCCACCTGGAGCCTCAGGCCTCTTCTACCTCCATCCTTCTCTAAAACAAAATGCCCAATGTGCAAGCTGTCATCCAGACTCCTGGGACTGTGGTCTTCTGAGAGGGCCCTGGTCCTATCTATGATTCACCCTGCTACCTCTCTGCTTGCATTCCCTGACTGGCTCACTAATGGGAAAGTGGAAGAAGATTTCGCAGACTGTCTCCAGGTAACCAAGGTGGTGACAGTTTCGGAAGCTCAGAGGAGTTTCTGTGGAGACAGCCTTTTATAGAAGCTGGAGTCCCATGTAATTAAAATAATTTTGAATTAAAATTGCCCCTTCAGTAATTGCTTTTATATTGTAATATTTACTACCATTGCCATTGTGTAACTTAAGTCATTAATTACATTTGGAAAAACGTTAGGCAATGAATAATTAATATGATGTGATAACCAAGGGAGTCATAGTGGTTAAAAAACAGAGCTTGAAAGCAAGCATCACCCACATGCAGTCCTGTTAATGAGAGCCTCACAGCCTGACGGCCACATGCTCTGAGGTGATGCGCTCAGCCCGTAAGCTGCTGTTCTCAGAGGTCAACAGAAAACTCTCTCTGGCCTCACTGCAGATGTGGAAACAGATCAGGAATTCTCTTCAGTAGCAGCAAGAAAGTCTCCACTTTATCAAAACAGACAGTCCTTGGCACAAATAACTCAGCAAAATACAAATTAGAAACGGCACCAAAAAGTCAGCACAGTGCTGGTGCAGCAGCCCATGTCTCATAGAAAGTGGAGGTCTGATGTCTTCCATCAGAACACATATGGTGGGGGTTGGAGGGCAGGAGTTCAGCCAGATGCCTCTGACCTGCAAACGGTCCCCCTCCCACCTGGATTTCCAAACAAGCCCAAGCCCAACACTTGCAGCAAGTATGACACTCACTCCACACACACAAAATACACACTTGTTTGGAAAATCAAGAGGAACCATGGTGGAAGGGAGAAGCTTATGCTACTGGAAAGAGAAAATTAGTTTTCAAGGAAGCTCTCTTGAAGAATGAGATAGAATTTTCATTTAAATCACATCCATGGTTTGTATACAAATGGCCTCCCAAGATCTTGACATTTTCTTATGTAATTTCCAACAAAGATCAAATACTTTCATAGGACACTTTTTTTCATAATGGTCTTTTGACCAAAATATGGTTGTCATATTTTGTCAGACCAAAATATGGTTTATGTAGAGGGTACCCAGTGAAATGTGAATTTCAGATGACCAATGAATAATAGGCAATATGGGGGACATACTTATACTACTAACGAATTATTCATTGTTCCTGTATTTTTATTTGCTAAACCTGGAAACCTTAGGTTTGTGATCTTTCTTATGCATCCAACATGAGAATGTATGGTACCAAGCACTAAGGAGGTGCTCTTGGACCATCTGTAGATGACTTACTTAAGAAATTTGCATGACACCTGGCAAACAGCACCACCATTAAGTAGTGTGCAGGGATTTCCTGCTTGAAAATTTGCAAAGTGTCTTCTGGGTTATTTGACAGGATCCTAGATGCAATGACATGTGAGAGGATTAACTGCAATTAATCACAGATCTGAAGTCTGGGGACCTGGGAATTCACATTTGAGATTGCCAAAGCTATTTTTTAAGAGCAGTGTAGGTGCACCTGGGTGGCTCAGTCGGTTAAGCATCCCGACTCTTGGTTTTGGCTCAGGTCATGATCTCATGGTCCGTGAGATCAAGCTCTGTGTCAGGCTCTGAACTGACAGCACGGAGCCTGCCTGGGATTCTCTTTTGCTCCTCCCCACCTCTCTCTGCCCCTCCCCTGCTCACGTGCTCCCTCTCTTAAAATAAATAAACATTAAAAAAAAAGAGCATTGTAATACAACAGACATTGTGATGGAGGAACTGTTAGAGGATAAAATAAAGGGGTAATCAAAATATCATGAATCTGTTTCAAAGTCACAAAATTCGGGGTTAAAATATTGCCTTTAAAGCTTCTGAATAAGTTGAAAAGATGAAAAGTGAGCCTTATGTAAGCATTTTCTTAGTGTAACCAAACTTGTTTATATCTCCACGACTGCAACACTACCAGCCAGTTGAGAATCCTAAAGTGGCCATGTGAAGAGATTAGAGTTTCTAGAAAAAGAAATATACCAGATTGCCTTCCAGGGCAGGTATAGAGAATGCCAACACTGAAGGATCTTTAGTGCATCCAGACTGGCCGAACTCCACCCATCCTAAGCTGTGTGTTGTTGTTTTTGGACAACAGAATATTGGAAGAATATTTTATTCAGCAGAGCAGGCTTGGCCATAATGTTGGGAGTCAATAGGACAGGCCGTCCTTGGGGTGTTTCACTGAAAGACGGTGGCATCTGCAAACCCAGAGTTCATGTTTGTTGTTGTTGCCAGTTTTATTCTCATAGCACATAAAAGGTAGAAATTTCCTCTGGGAGCAAGTCTTTTCCTTTAGACTCTGTTATTTAGACCTTCCTACTGCACTAGATGCAGCTAACCCTTTTTGGAACAGGTAGTAGGATGGAGAGATAGATGAGGTTGACTACAGGTACCAAGTTTCACTCTAGACTCCTCCTTGGGGGCTGCTCATGGGGGCAAATGACCCAATCCCTGAGGAATGTGAGCATCAGGGAGGCAAGAGCTCATGAAGACTTGCATTTCCTTTAGCTCTGCTTCTACCAGGGTTTTAGCATTAAGATTTGCAACAGATAATCTTCGACAGAAAGTTCAGAGATAAAAATAACACTGGAAACGTGATGGGGATGCATTGCACGAAGCTTGAAAAGGGAGGAAGGTTAAGACAGCAATGTTAAATACTAACTAAAGTCATGGCAATTGTGTTAGAAAACAGAAAATAAATAGTCTACAATAGCTACTGAACACATATCATAGAATAAAGGGAAGACTTTATGACACCATCTTCACACTGCCCTCAGGAAGTTTATTAGCTGATGAAGGAAAACAGGCCAGTGGAGGAAGGATCACCATCCTGGGGAGAATCGACGGGGACACTTTCACACAGCTGTTATACAGCTAAGGGGCTGTATCTAGGAGAAAAGACTGTCTTGGGCTCACCTCATGGAAGAGTCAACCTTTGAGAGGACATGGGGTTCTCAGTGCAGAGGGGCGGAGAAGGCCTATCAGAAGGAGGCAGCTACTAGCTAAGTCTGTTAGACCCAAGTGCTGTGGGCTGTTGTGAAGGCACAGTGAGGGTTCTAGCTCCTGGGAGTGAACTGCACATGGGATGCTCTCCCTTGGCCTGCCTAAGCCGTGGGACAAGCACTCTCGAAATTGCAAGAAGCCTTTCTTTTGCAGAGAACCCCAGCTCCAAGACAATGAAAGCAGTAAGCTGGACTCCCCTGCACTGGTGGCCCAGTGCTTCTGAGAACTGCTACCTATCAAAGCACCCAACCCAAACAAATGTCCTTCAAACTTCGCCCTGTCTGCCTGCTGACAGGTTGACTCCTCCATAAGAAGAGCTTTCTATTTTATAGTCAGAAATAAAAGGCTTACACTGAAAATGTTTCCTTGAGTAACACTGACTGACAAGAATTCAAAATTAGTTATAATCAGGGTGGCCATATAATTTATGTTCTGAACCAGGACACTTTAATTTAAAAAAATTGTGTGAAAATACACATAACATAAATCTTAATCATTTTTAAGCATACTGTTTGGTAGCATTAAGTACATCACATTGTTCTGATACCATTACCACCATTCATCTCCAAAACTCTTTTCATCTTACAAAACTGAAACTCTATACTATTTTCTAAAGTTTATTTATTTATTTATTTTGAGAGAGAGAGAGAGAGAGTGAGCAGAGAGAGAGCGAGAGAGAAAAAATTCCAAGCAGGCTCCGCAGCGCAGAGCCCAATGTGGGGCTCAAACGCATGAACGCTGAGATCATGACCTGAGTCAAAATCAAGAGTCAGATGCTTAACCGACTGAGCCACCCAGGCATGCCTGAAACTCTATCCCCTTTAAATGCTAATTTTCCATTCCTCCCTCCTCTCAGCCTCTGGCAACCATCCTACTTTCTGTCTGAATTTGATTACTCTAGATAACCCACATGAGTGGAATTACACAGTATTTATCTTTTTGGAGCTGGCTTATGTCACTTAGCATAAATGTCCTCAAAATATATTATACAGCACGTCAGAATCTCCTTCCTTTTTAATTCTGAATATACCCCAGTGTAGGTATATTTTGTTTATCCTTTCATCCATCTATGAGTTGCTTCCATTTCTTGGCTATTGTGAACAGTGATGCCATGAATATGGGTGTGCAAATATCTCTTTGAGACTGTGCTTTGGATTCTTTGAGATAATATCCCAAAATGGAATTACTGAATCACATGGTAATTCTATTTTTAATTTTCTTAAGCACTGTATTTTTTTCTATAGTGGCTATACCATTATAGAATTCTCACCAACAGTGCATGAGGGTTCCATTCCCCAAATCTTTGCCAACACTTATTATTTTTTGTTATTTTATTATTTATTTATTTATTTTTGATAGTAGCCATCTTAGTGGGTGTGATGTGATATCTTATTGTGGTTTAAACCAGGACACTTTTAAGAGTGAAGGAGGCACCAGCTGTAATTATAATGGGGCCCAGGCAATCACTGGGATGTATAATCACCGCAGCTATAATCAGCCTGGGGAGTCACACAGGGAACATTGCTTCTATGGCTTCAGATCTATTGGCACAGAAGCCAGAATGCAAGTCTTTGTTGAAGAATGGCACAACAGTCTTCTGAGGGGACTCAGTTCCTGCCTGTCTGTAATCTACTCAGCTACCTATCTGCTTGCATTCCCCCAGTTTTTCACTAATGTAAAGGTGGAATAAAATTTTGCAGACTATCTCCAGGTAGCCAAGGTGGTGGTGACAGTTTTGGAAGCTCAAGAAGGCTCTGTGGAGCCAGGATTTTAAATAAGTCGGGGGTCTCATGTAAATAAAATAATTTTGAATTAAAATTGTCACTTCAGTAATTGCTTTTATATAATATTTACTACTATTGCTGTTGTATAACTTATTTCATTAATTACTGTTGGAGAAAAGTTGCCAGCCACCCTTAGGTTGCGGGTAAAGGGTTAAGTGTAATGGACAGAATGTGGTGTTTTACTTTACCCTTCATTACTCATCAAGGGTAGAAGCTATTCAAGTTCTTTCCTCCCTCCTTCCCTCTCTCCCTTCCTTCCTTCCTTCCTTCCTTCCTTCCTTCCTTCCTTCCTTCCTTCCTTGTATCTGTTGCACTAAAAAACCTACACTATTTGTAATAAGTTTTTTGTTTTCCATAGCTCTTTTGCAAAAAAATAATCCCATAAGGCCTGATGAATGTTTCAAGGTAAATAGAGCAAGCATCACCATCTTCACTTAACAGACGAGAAAAAAGACTCAAAGAAATAAAGTCCGTTAGCAAGTATTAAGGCCATGCATCAGGCACTACACGAGGTACCCAGATTTGACAGGCATAAGACGGAGCTTGTCTTCCATGGGGAGGCAGGAAATTAAGCAGTTCATTACAACAGTGGTGAGTGTCACCAAGAGACAAGTGGAGGGTGCTATAGGAAGACAGTAAAGGGAGGAAGGCCTAATGGGGTACAGGATGTTAAAGCTGTGACCTGGTATGGGCAGGAGCAAGCCAGGCAACTTGGAGGGGAGGAGGGGAGAGGGGAAACTGTTCCAGGCAGAAGAAACAGAGTGTGTGCAGGTGTGGGAGAAGTAAAATTTCTGTATTTGGAGTTACAGGGTGAGCCTGTGACAGAGCCAGGGCTTGACGGGGACAGGAGGGGTCATGTTGGTTGAACCCTTACTGTTCCGGACCTTCTGATATTCAGAGAGTCTGTGTGGTATCCACCACCCCAGAGCTTCACCTCACCTGAGGAAAACTGAGGATAACTGATGACTAGTGCCCAGAGGAACAACATACGGGTCGGGTTCTGATGGGATACAGAACTGCTGTAGAGCTGTGGGCAAAATATTTGGCCTTCATTTAGAAATGTTAATGAATAACTAACATTTCTTCAGCCAGATGGAAGGAAAAAAAATCTTGAAGAAATGTAAGTCTTAGGAAATAATATTGGCTTGACTCTCCTTTCCTCACCATATAAATCTAGGCACCACTACAGCACTTTTCAGGGGTTTTTGGGTCATCTGTTTTAAGGGCAGAACACAGAAGGAGGGCTGAAATCCTCAGAACTACTTTCTTGGAGAGAGCAGGAGCAGATGAGGTATGTTCTACCAAGTCAGACCCCAGTGGAAACCTTCAGGGATGCAGCAGGTTCATTCCTGTTTTATGCTCAAATGTGGCACGGACTGCTCCTCTGATTAAATGTGACTATGTTTTGATGCACTGACAAAGGCAAGGGCAAGAGCAGCCCTTGGTCTGGCGTGCAGCGCTCGAGCCTGTGCTGTGAACGTAAGCTTGTGGCAGGTGGGATTTTGTCCTTTTTAAGAACGTGCAACGGGGGTGGGGCAAGGGTGAGGCCCTTGGGGCAATCAGGGCACTGTGCCTTGGTCACTAGCTCAGTGTGCCAGGCCGTTACCTGCACATGGCCACATTGCCACCTGAAAACCTGGACTCTTGCCAGCTGTAGCCCTTCCTCAACCTTGGGCAAGTGACTCCATCATTCATTCTAGGTGTCAGTTTCCCCACATGTAAAATGGGGACAATGGTGCCTACCCAGAGTGCTGCCATGGAGATGAAATGGGACAATGACATTAAGCCCTAGCACAGGGACCGCTGCAGCAGGCATGTCACTCCAAGAGGAAGGAAGGTAACATGATGGCCTGATGACCATATGCCTTTGTCAAGGAGGGGTGGGTTATCACTCAGCTTTGTGTTCATCTTCCAGCAATAGCAAAGGCCCACACCTACTGTCATTTTAGAATTACACTAAATAGTGGGGCATCTCTGTGGCTCAGTCGGATAAGCATTCCACTATAGCTCAGGTCATGATCTCCCAGCTCCTGAGTTTGAACCCTGCGTCAGCCTCTGTGCTGACAGCTTCAGAGCCTGGAGCCTGCTTTAGATTCTGTGTCTCCCTCTTTTTCTCCACCTCCCCCACTCGTGTTCTTTCTGTCTCTCAAAAAATAAATAAACATTAAAAAATTAAAAAAAATTACATTAAATAGCTTAGTGGCTGGGGCAATGAATCAAAGAAAATATGGACCTCGTTCACATATTTCCTCAGCAAACTAATAAATGTCTTTAATTCTCTGTGCTTGGGTAGCATTCATGCCTTCAGACACATCATTTTCCTTCTTCCCTCCCAGCACCAGGATCTGCTAGCTGAATAGGGGTTACTGTCTCCAGTGTTAGATGAGGAATCATGGCCTAAAGTGGCCTTCTGACTCATTGGCTGTGAACAGGGTAAATGGGGCCACAGGGAAGCCCCTGGGGAGCTGCTGGGCCTACATACTCTTGGGCTGTGCTAGCTTCATGGAAGTCCTGTCCAATTAGCTGGATCAGGACCAGTAAGCAGGCAGAACTGGTCTGTGAAATGGAAAAGGGGCCATGGACTTTTCCTTCATAACCCTGATTTGATTTCAATATTTTGACCTAACTGACCTACAATTAAATAATGAGCACTGACAACTGAATACTGACTCTCAGGATGCGAGGAGCAATGGGTAGAGGGCAGCATGAAGACTCAGTTCCAAGGCCATGGAGAATTAGAGAGAGAGGAGGCACGGCTGGGGTTATGGCTCAGAATTCAGCAGCTCTGATGGCTGTGAGAGTAACAGGGTGCAGATGGCCAGGCTGTGATGCTAGCTGTCAAGGGCAGAGGTGGGTGCTGCACTCTTGGGGACATCGGGAGGATATGGTGTGGCAGCGGGCCTGCCGGTCACTTGCCCGGGAGCCAGAACAGGGAAAGGAATTGGATGAAATCGGGAAAGGTCAGGCTGCTCCAGTTGATGGGGAGCACATTAACCTTTCAACAGCAGCAGGGGAGCTCATCAGGCTCCAAAACACAGTCATTAAAGGCCAGCCAGGCAGCTCAGCCAATGCTGGCCCATGGCTGCGTCCGGGAGGGCAGTCAGAGGAGTGGGTCATGGGGAGGCCGACTGGGGAGTGGAGGAGAGGAGAGGAGGGGCAGGCCTGGTGCCCAGAGTGAGCAGCTGGAGGGGCAGCTCTTTCCAGCTGGCTCTTCAAGTCCAGAGTGAAATGGCTGGGGTGGGACTGCCTGGGAGGGAATGTACTGGGGGATGGGGATGGGTGGGAGGTGTTGGCCTGAAAGGCTCTTAAAGCAGAGAAGGAAGCCTCCAGGCCTTTAGCTAATTTTCTCCACTAAAAGGAGATTTAACAAAACAAAAAACAATGGTGGTATCATAATGTAAATAAACTTCCATTAAAAGCGGCTAAGTAGTTTGGTTTTAAACAAAACAAAACAACGCCCCGCCCCCCTCCCCAATCTATCTATTGGCTTTAGAACTATCCACCCACCACAAATGTTTCTCCAGCTGGCCCTCCACTTATTAAGGGCACAGACATGAGTGATAGATCTAAAGACAGTGGCATCAGAGTGCTAAGAAATATACATGTGTATGAAAATGTACTTCATCTTTTTGTATCTTTTTGTCCCCCTGTAAGATATGTTACTTGTTACTCTTGGGTTTCTTTTATGTTCAGCTCAGTGTCGCAGATCTGAGTCAGTGAGAATGGTGAACACACAGGCAAAATGTAAAAAGGTGGGGGGTGACTATAGATCGTATCTTCCTGTGTAATCAGTTTAAACATTTTAAAAGAACTGACTGACTGCTAATTAATAAAGCATCAATATATTCAGGGTAGGACAGCAAGTGCTTAATCAAAACTAGTCATTCAAGAAGGTACGGGTGTAATTTTATTTCAGAAATATATATTTTTAAAAAGTAGACAGAAAGCAAAAACAAACTACTGAGACTATACAAAAATAAAAAGGTTTTGCACAGCAAACCATCATCAAAACTAAAAGGCAACCTACTGAATGGGAGAAGATATTTGCAAATGACATATCTGACAAAGGGTTAATATCCAAAATATATAGGGAATGTATACAACTCAATAGCAAAAAACCCCAAATAATTTGATTAAAAAATAGGCAGAAGACCTGAATAGACATTTTTTTTTCCCAAAGAAGACACACAAAGGGCCAACCGACACATGAAAAGATGCTCAATATCACTAACCATCAGGGGAATGCAAGTCAAAACCACAATGAGATATCACCCTACACCTGTCAGAATGGCTAGAATCAAAAAGACAAGAAATTATAAGTGTTGGCAAGGATGTGGAGAAAGAACAACCCTGTGCACTGTTGGTGAAAATGTAAATTGGTGCAGCCCCTGTGGAAAACAGCATGGAAGGTTCTAAAAAAATTAAAAATAGAGATAATATATGACCCAATAGTTTCAATACTGGGTATTTGCCTGAAGAACACAAAGACTAATTAGAAAAGCTATATGCACCCCTATGTTTACTGCAGCATCATTTAAAATAGCTAAGATATGGAAGCAATGTAAGTGTTCATCAACGGATGGATAAAGAAGATGTGCTATGTGTACACACTGAAATACTACTCAGCCATAAAAAAGAATGAGATCTTGCCATTTGTAACAACATGGATGGACCTGGAAGCTATTATGGTAGGCGAAATAAGACAGAAAAAAGATGAATATCATATGATTTCATTTACAGGTGGGATCTAAAAAATAAAACAAATGAATAAACAAAAAGCAGAATCAGACTTACAAATACAGAGAACAGACTGGCGGTTACCAGAGAGTTAGGGAGATGGGCAAAATGGGTGAAGGGGAGTGCGAGGTCCAGGCTTCCAGGTATGGAATGAATAAGTCATAGAGATGAAAAGTACGACTTTGGGAATATAGTCAATGGTACCGTAATAGCGTTGTAGGGTGACAGACGGTAGCTACCCTCGTGGTGAGTATAGCATAACGAATAGACTTGTCGAGTAAGTCACTATGTTGGACGTCTGAAACTAATGTAACATTGCACATCAGCTGTACTTCAGTTAAAAAAGGAAAAGAGTAGACAAGAGTGACAAATATTGAAAACTATGCTAATTATGCAAGAGTTTTATTTCTTTTAATGCCAAGTTTGAGATGTCTTATATACTGGATATATAAATAACTTTTCTGGATGTATCAAAAATTAAATTAACAAGCATACATTATACCATTGACCTTCGCCTAGAAGTGAAAGCGATATCATGGTTCAAAGGAGTAGGACATAGTGACAAAGACTTTAGTAAAAATAATTGAGAGTTCTGTCATTTAAATATTTCACCTTCAGTAGTTTTATCAATTTAGTCTGAGAAAATGGGTCCAGAAGAGGGGAACACAGTGTGGATGGTAATGGGTCAAAGTTGGTAATTTAAAGTATGGTAGTAATAAGTTACAACATGCCTTCTAAGGGGTGTCTGGTTCCTTCTGACCCCTTCTCCAGGGCTTGTTAACTCAGGTGGTGTGAACAATTAGCTCTGCTCTTCCGTAATCACAGATCCTTTCCTGGCTGTAGGAGCAGAGGGTCAGACCGTAGGGTCTCCTCACCCCAGGGGACCAGGCTCACCTTTGAGAGGCCTTCTCCACTAGCAGAGAAGGAAGAAAGGAAGGAAGGAAGGAAGGAAGGAAGGAAGGAGGGAAGGAAGGAAGGAAAGAATCTCCAGGCAAGAACTCCAGCACCTCAATCCTGGGACAGAGAGAACTATGCCCCACTGGAGACATGTGAGAAAGGGGACCATCTGAAGAGCTTGGAATATTAGTGTGTACATTCATTTTTTTCTTTTTTTACTTTTTTAATTGTGGTAAAATACACATATCACATAAAATTTATCATTTGAACCATTTTCAAGAGTACAATTCAGTGGCATTAACTACATTCACATCATTGTGTGGCTGAGAGCACTATCAGTCATTTTTAAAGAGGATGTACCCTCCTAAGAATGCCGCATGCGTTGCTACAGGCTCACAGCAATTATGGGCAGTGATAAAACGGGTTAAAACACACTTTGGCCCAGAGGCCCCTCCTGTGGCATCTTCTTTGCCCAGACATCCAGCAGCGGGTCCATACTAACCCTCAGGTGTCCCAAAACCCACTAGACCATTTGAAAGGGCAATTAGTGGCTTCATACAATTCATTGTTTATTTACTCAAAAGACTATAACAGTTTCTTCCAGGCTGCTCTGTTCTATTGTGTAAAATACAAGTTTGGGACCTTTTAAAATGTGTGTTATTTACCTGATAGAACTCAATGGCTTCTCTGGAGCCATTCAGTTTTATTGTGGAAATTAGTACTAGGGGGGCTTTTTAAAAGCTGAATGTTAGACCTGACAGCCTGCATTTGCTCACATTGTTAACGCAGTCAATTGAGCTAACAGCCACCAAAGGGCAGTAGGGGACACTTACATGGCCTCCCCAGAAGAAGCAGTAAGGCCAAGGGGGCCCACTTTTGTGAATACCATTGGGTCCTGTTAGAGAGGAGAGTGCTGGCTCAGGGACTTGGCATTTTTTTCTCCCTCCACACGGTTCCCCTAAACAGAGCTTATCAGGGATCCATCCCCATGGTATCTAAGAATCACTGTTTGCTTTTGAAATAAAGATTACTTACTTTGAAATATTACATGAGACCAATTCTTTGGAGATATGCTGAAAAAGGTGTCAGGAAATGGCCCAGATAGCCTTTTCTACAGGAATCAAGTAGGAAGATGATGTGGAAGAAACTTGGCTGGAGCCTCTTTGAAGGCGTGTGTGAGCCTCATCTAGGACCGATGGACCCACAAGTTGGCTTTTAGGGGAGAACAGGCTAGGTTAGGATAGATTACAAAATAGCGATGGTATAAGCCACAGTCAGGCATAGTTCTTGGGATTTCTTGGTACCTATTTTCCTACAATGTCAATGTAAGAACATGACCCACACTATTAGCTATTCAGGGTTTCATATATTAAGTCCATAATGTAATATTTTCCTCCCCTGGTTTTTAAGTATCTTGGTAGGACTTAAATCAGAGAGTATCTCATGGTATCTTGATGAATGACTCTTCTCAGTGATGCAGTAATTACTACCATATGAATAGAATAATAGATATTTTTTCTATTTATCACCTCATTTAATCTGGACATAAACCTAACAAGGAGGGCATTACTATCATCTTGTTTATGCAACTGAGAAAGTTTAGACGCAAATGGGTAAACACTTAGCCCAAAGAAAATTCTAGTCCAAGTTCAAGGATTCAAAATCCCATCCTTGCTTCATGATGAGGGGAGGTTAGGGAGAGCTGGGCCAGAGGTTTGGTATTTTTCCCCTTTTTATCATGAGAGCAGAGATAAGAGGCATAATTTGAATTCCTGGTCTTTATTGTTTGAAAGGCACTGAGTAAGTCTCACTGAACAGTCATTTTGTATAAAGTACTACCTAGTATTTAAGATGGGGATCCTGTTCTCCAGTCGGTTATTGAGACCAGACATAAATACATAAGGTGAGCAGAGGATGGAAGCAGGACTGTGTCCACAATTATATGAGGTGCTGATGGAATAGGTGTGTGAGAGCCAGGTAAGGGGGTTATTCAGGGTTTCCATAGAAGATGAAGCTTGAGCTCACATTTGAAGGAAGCACTGTGTAGCAAAAGGCGAGCCTCACCCCTCTGCATCAGTGGCTGTCTAGAGTTGGCTTTCACACGCCCTTCCCTTTAGAAGCCTACACCCCAGCAGAATGAAGGGCCTGCAGCTCCCTGTTCACCCCCACAGGCTTGCTTGCTCAGACCAAAGCCATTCTTTCTACAGAGAAGGCCGGTCCTTCCCTTTCCGCTCCTGGGTCATCTGAAGCTACCATCCTTTACATATACTTCAAATCCCTCCTCCCTGCTCCCCTCCTCTGTGCTCTGAGAGTACTTCAGTGCTTTAACTGCAACCCTCCAGTAAAGTTATTTCTTTATAAGTTGATGGGGGGCGAGGGTGATTACTGAAGCAGCTAAGAGCATCATCCACCAGAGTCAGACAGACCACTCTGGGGCTTTATGTCCATAAGACTTTGGGTAAGTTATGTGTCTCTGGTCACCCAGATTCACTAGGATTTTAGGGAGAGTATTTGGGAAATGAAATGAAATAAAACTTCATTGAAAATATCATCTCTTTAGGACCCTTATGTTGAATCCTTCCTTCCTAGCTGAGAGGCTTGTTGTGAGGAGTAAATGAAGTGATGCGTATGAAATGCTGAGTGCAGCACCTCCACATGACTGCTGTGCTAATAAGACCTATGGTCAGGTATGCACATGCTGACATTTAATATACATAGTAGTTACACATATGCCTAAGTTTCTTCTATCACATTGTAAACTCCCGGAGAGTGGGATGCACAGGTAATAAATTTCGGTATCTTCCATATAGACCAGCACAATGCCTTACCCATTATAGGGGCTCAGTAGTGTAAATATCCTACAAAAGAATGCAGGAAAAAAAGGAGCCTGCATCATTGGTGGAGAGAATATGAGAGAGCATTGTAAGTTGTGGCAGCAGTATGAATCACAGAAATGAGGAGCGAGGAGGGGAGACAGGGAAGGGCCAGAGGTCATCTGGCCTAACCCCCTCTCCATGCAGGAAACCTCTCCATGGCATCATAGAGTTCTCCATTGGTTACTGAGTCCTAATTTAATTCCACTCTAATTGCACTGGATGATTTTAATCTTTTGAAGTGTTTTTCAAGTTTTAATTTTAATTTCAGTTAGTGAACAGTGTAACATTAGTTTCAGGTGTGCAATACAGTGATTCAACAAGTCCATACATCACCCTGTGCTCATCACAAGTGCCCTCCTTAATCCCCATCACCTGTTTCACCCATCCCTCCACCCCTCCCCCTTCTGGTAACCATCAATTTGTTCTCTATAATTAAGAGTCTGTTTCTTGCTTTGTCTCCCTCTCTCTTTTTCCCTTTGCTTATTTTGTTTCTTAAACTCCACATATGAGTGAAATCATATGGTTTTTGTCCTTCTCATATTGATGTATTTCACTTAGTATAATACTCTCTGGCTCCATCCATGTTGTAGCAAATGACAAGATTTCATTCTTTTCTTTTTATGGCTGAATAATATTTCATTACATGTAAGTCTCACATCTTTACCCATTCATCAGTTTCTTGGCTACTTTTGGACTGATTTTTAAAAAACGATTCCATTTTTTCCCCTTCTTTACCTGTGTGGCAGTTAATAGTGTTTCTCAATTCTATAGCATCTTATAGGCACAGACATCCGCTCTAAGCCCTTAGTGGTGAGCCCCTGACCACCAACCTCTATCTCCTGGATGGTCTGCTGCAGTGGCACACAGCAAGTTTCAGAAAAGTATTTTCTGTTTTCTTTTTTCTTTTCTTTTTCTTTTTTAAAATTGACATCCAAATTAGTTAGCACATAGTGAATCAATGATTTCAGGAGTAGATTCCTTAATGCCCCTTACCCATTTAGAAAAGTATTTTCTATTTTCAGCCCAAAGTTGCCATCATTTAACCACAAAACATTGGTCCTAGTTTATTCATTTATTTGCTCATTGTTTTCTTTCATTCATCAAGTGACTTACTGTGTCTCCTAATTGCTAGGAATTATGCTAGGTGCTAGGGATAAAAAGATAATCAAGCCAGAAATGTTAGGATTATTATAACTATTAGCAGAAACAAAGTGTTAGTACAGACTGAGTAAACTAGTTGTTAGAATGTAAAACGTGGCACAAGCCACCAGTCTCTGACCCCTTCCAAGCTTGCTTTGTTGCTGTGTGATGGAGGACGAGAAAATCACACTCACTGGGAGTCATAGGACCTGGAGTTTAGTCCCAGCTCTGCTACTTGCTACCTTGTGACCCTGGATGAGTCCCATCACCTATCTCAGGCTCAGTTTTCTTACCTGTAAAATGGGTCCTTCCTATCTCACGGGGTTGTTGTGAGAGCCACAAAATGAGACAGTCAATGTGATAGTGCTTCTAAACTCTAAAGCTCTTTTAAAAAGTTTTTAATTACACGGTACACCAAAGAGACTTCATTATAACTAAGGAGTCCTTTGCATTGGAGAGACTGCTGTGGGTCTCAAGGGCAGGGCTGATAGATACTGTCTAGCATGCCACATTAGCATCTTTAAAGTTGGAAATTTAAAGCTTTCTTAAAAAGTTCTGCATCGCCCCCTTTTTGGACCCTTTCAGAAGAGACCAACTGTTAGTAGTGCATGGCAACTTGACTCTCCTCTCAGGACATCAGGGACATTATGTAAAATGTTACCCAGAAAGTTGTGCTTCTGTGCTGGTGGCCATCCCCAACATGTTCCCTTTGCTTAGCTGAAGTTGGTCCACTTGGCAAGGTGTCAGGAAGATGAAGCTGAATGCACGCCACGCCTCCCCCATCCCCCCCCCCCCACCCCACAGTCTGATGCCCACCCGGTGCTCCTCACCTTGCGTTGGGGCCATTTCCAGTCCTGTCTTTGGATGAACACCAGCCCCACGTGGAAGTAAAACCCCTTCATTTTGGTCTAATTCTCATTTACTTAATTCCATTACATTCTCCCTAATGGGAAGTAGAGATTTTAGGGGTGTGATTCATGTGAATGAGCTGTATGAGGCCTTTCTTTTTGCATAGCCAGCAACCCCCTGGATGGTAAAGCCCTGAGCATAGGGGCATGGCCATTTCTCCTCACCACTGCACCCCTGCCTGCCCCAGCTCTGCGCCTGGCTGAACACGCGGGATGCGCTCAATAAATGCTTGTGGCGTAAGTGAATCAATCAATGGCAGTTGTTTGGATTTCAATATAAATGGATCTTGGACCTGAGATATTGCCAGATGGGCAGACAGGTTACAGTCTGGTGATGCATCTCCACGGCTATAAAAATGTAGCCATTTCTGGAGTCGCACGCTGACATTTCAGAAGATGATTATATGCACAATTTAACCACACGGCCACTTGTGCCCTCCAAGTGCCATCGCTTCAACAACTGTTTTCATGTTGGCTTTCTTGCTGCTCATTCCTTTTTTTTTTTTTTTTTAGTCAAGCACAGTTTTTTTTCCCCAGCTTCTCTTATTTCCAGCTGAATGTGATTTATTCATATGAAATTATGCTCCATTTTTATAAAACCCAAGTTACTGCAAATGATGCTTGAGGTTTCACAGAAAATATTAATTCCTGATCTGCTGCTATAAAGCATCCCTGCTCGTTCTGCAGCAGCCCTGTCGCTCTGAGACAGATGGAAGCAGTCCAAGGGTATGATTAACTTCTTAGCCCTGGCAATTTCCTAGTGCTCCTCTTGCCCTAGATTTCAAGATTGACCTCCAGCTTCTCTGCAAATGCACAGTTGCTCAGCTTGATAAATCACACGAATCCCGTTTTTGATCACAGTTATCTACTATTTACTACTTATGAAGGGAAGTTAATCATATTCCAAGGCACTTCATATGCGGCACACATACCCTTCCTTCTCTGAACAGCACTTTGCATATTTTCCACATTACTGGCGATGTGGCAGCTTTCACAGTGCGGCGAGTCAACACCAAAGACACACCTTTATAAATGAGCCTCGTGCCCATTTATCCTGATTCTCCTCTGCCTCTCTCTACCCTATCCAGTACAATAATCCATAAGGAGAAAAAAAACAGTTGGGAGGCACATCACAAGGAGTGAACAAGTAAGAAGGAGAGTGTCTCTTTACAGATTGAAGTTTTCTTGAAAGTGGCTTGTTTTACCTTGTTGAGGATTTTGCCACCTCTTCCTGCCTTGGTCTCTTGCTTTTTTCACGATTTGGGGCATCGGTAAGCCCCTGGTAGGCCAGATGACTTTCAAAGGCATAAAACGGATGAAAAGTTCCACAGTCAGCAGTAGGAAAGAACAAAAAGACGTGCCATTCTACCCTCACACAACCCTTCCTGTCACTGCAGGGTGGCACAAGTTAGCTGGGCTGAGGCCCAAATGTGCCTTGCCAGTGTGAGCCAGTCTTGATGCTCTGGCTATTTGGGATGAACTATAAATTAAACCCATTGTTCAAGCAAGACCAAACAAGGCCACCTCTCTGGAGGTGACCGCAGAAGATTTTTAAATTTAGAGAATGGAAATACTATAGTTTTAATTTATTGAGGTTGTGTACTGATTACTTAGGACTCACTGAACTTGAAAGCACAGTCTTAAGTGTCAAATATTGGATTTCTGCTAGAATGCCTATTTAAACCAGGAAACTGGAGACATGAAAAGATAGACAAGATTGGCCTTCAGAAGACATCTGGATACTGTCATCTCAGACACCCCACAGGGACAAAGTTTCTGCTTGCCATTAGAAAGGAAAGGGAAATGCCAACCCTTTCCCTTATAACTAGTCTCATCAGGTCAGGTCTCAAAAGGCCTGGATGCAGGTTTTCTCCTGGGGAAGCAGAGAACAGCCGTTGGCTTCCTTCATTATACACTCACATCCCCCAATGACCCCACGTCAAGTAAACCCCTAGGTCATCATCAAGTGTATATCTTGAAACAAAATGGCTCTACTCCTGGATCAGACGTCCTGTGTTCACCAGGTACTCAAGGTGGTTGTAAGGCTAAATGGAAGAGAAAGGGGCCACATATGAACTAACTATCGGGACATGAGACAAGAAGTCTGTGGTGGCACAGCCCAAGCCAACATGGGCTTTTTTATCCAACTGCAGAATTACAGAACACAGGAAGCACCTTGTGGGGTCTCACAAGTGTTGTCATTTTCTAGGACAAAAATGAAAGTGCTTGTTCATCGTTATGGAGTTTTATTTATTTATTTTTTAAAGTTTATTTATTTATTTTGAGAGAGAGAGAACAGGGGAGGGGCAGAGACAGAGGGACAGAGAATCCCAAGCAGCTTCTGTGCTATTAGTGCAGAGCCTAACATGGGGCTTGATATTATCATCCTGAGATCATGACCTGAACCAAAATCAAGAGTTGGATGCTTGGGGCACCTGGGTGACTCAGTCAGTTCAGTGTCCAACTTTGGATCAGGTCATGATCTTGCGTTCCTGGGTTCAAGCCCTGCGTTGGGCTCTGTGCTGATACCTCAGAGCCTGGAGCCTGCTTCTGATTCTGTCTCTCTCTCTCTCTCTCTGCCCCTCCTATGGTCATGCTCTGTCTCTCAAAAAATAAAACAAAACATTAAAAAAAAAAGAGTCAGATGCTTAACTGAGCCACCCAGGTACCCCCATCGCTATGGAATTTTATATCAAGAAGTGACAACAGGCTGGAAAAAAATTGTTTAGTAAAACAGATGAGTTTTTGTAAATAGATTAATACCAGGCTCTAAGTAGTTAGGGATATTGGGGTTAGATCTCCACCTTGAGAAGGTCATGACTTGGGGGGAATCTTTACTCAATTCTATTCCTACCCTGAGGTGGATCCTCTGACAGACAGAATATTAGGCAAGACACGCAGGAGTATGTCCCAGAATCATATTCATTATTTTCCAGAAAATACTGGTTTATTCAACAGAATAAGTAATGTGCTAGAAAATGACATATTACCTGGTAAGTTAACATTCCCTAATTTAAGAAAATAGAAAATATAAATCCAATTAACTCAGTAGGTATTTTAAGTTCTTATTTTAAAAAGGATTTAAAATTGTATCTCTAAATGATTACACATACCTTTCACATCTATTACTCGTGTGGCCCCAAATTAGTGGAAAACAGAATAGAGAAAGCACAGAGAAGGTAGCTTTACACGACTGCATTGTTAGAATGGCAAAGTCAACTCATTACTTTAAAATGAGCCGAATTCCCCCAATTTTGAACAGAAAAAAACGTTAGATTTAAGGGGGTAATGCTCTATTATATTTAAAGATGGAAAATTCAAAAGAAGAGAAATTATAATGGGAACCTGTTTCTCTGTTTCCAGGGAATGGGCTTTTTTTTTTTTTTTTCCTCACAGTATTCTGATCTTATTGGTTACAGAATCAACAGAGGCTAAGATGCTACCTTACCGGTTGACTAACTATTGGGTTTGATGAGGGGTTTTAGAATATCAGAAGAAAGTCAAGGGGGAATAGTGTTGCTATCATTAAAATCCATGTACATTTTCTATCCAAGACAGAGTCACGTATCTTTTGGGAAGCAGTCTTAGAATGTATCAATTCTAGTTTCTGATGACTTGTCTTTGTATCTGCAGACATTTTGTCTATTTATTTTCCTAAAATAGGAAATAGACACTTTGTCTATTTATTTTCCTAAAATAGGTTTTGATTCATTCTACCAAAGTTCATAGTGATGTTTTGTGCCTATATATGTAGCTTTATTGAAATACAGTTTATATACCATAATGTTCATGCATTTAAAAAAACACAGTTTGATGGTTTTCAGTATAGTTACAGGGTTGTGAAACCATCACCATAATCTAATTTTATAACATTGTCAGTACCCCCCCAAAAAAATCTAACCATGGCAATAACATTATCTTGTAATCTGAGGGCTTTTGCTTGCTTATCAGTGCATTTTGTTGAAGGAAGCTCTTACTTAATAAGTCAAAGGGGAAAAAAAGAAGTATGTAGAGGAAAGGAATTAATGTGTCAGATTTTAAATGTTTTGATCCAGAGTCTCGTACCAATAGACTCCGAAGCAGTACAGTTTATCAGCTTTTGTGAAAATCCCAGGAGCAATTGTAGACAATCCTGTGGCAGCCACTCTTACAGCACACAGGCTTGTGTGGTTGTCATGGGGAAGGCTTTTCAAATGAAATAAAAATACTCACGCTCAGCCTGCCACCATAGAGGAAATGCTTTTCACCCATGTGCACAGATAATTTGCCTCAGTGACAGGTTTTACCTTGGAGAAGCAGTGAACTGAGCTAGTTGACACAGTCAATTATTATTCATTCCACACACACACACACACAAAGAAAAAAAAAAGAAAAAGAAAGAAAGAAAAAAAGAACTGAGAAGGAAGGGGAAGGTGGTGACAGTTAGCTAGCTAATGCTAAGGTGCCCACCAGCTAGCCAGGGTAACATCTTCTGCAGCTGGCTCTAACACCGTAAGAGCCTGACTTGTGGAGAGAAACTGGGGCTTCATCTTCGCCTCCCAACAGTTCTTGAAGAGACACACATACACACACCGCAACCTCAGTAAATGAAAGCTTAAAAACCAATCAAAACAAAAAGGGCATGGTCCATCCCTGAAAGTAACTTTATATATCCCTGTTCAGCTATCTTTATAAAGCCTTTCTGGCAGAGCACGATGTGAAATACAGCTTAAGTGTGTTTACTGATTAGGTTTATATATCTCATGCAATAACACAAGTCCAAAAACACAAGCCAAAGTGAGGAGGGAAAAGTCAGGCTCTCAGGACCATGAACTGGGTTATGTGCACAAAGTATTTCATGAGAGGATTTCATCAAAAGACAGACAGCTCTTGTGAAATGATATGGAAAAAGTCTGAAGAAAACATCTCAAAACGAATGAAGTACTTATTGCTGAAAAATGAGCTTAGATCGCAACCAATTCCAAAGTTCAGAATTTACTGCACCATTCAGGTCTTTCCCTCTAAGTTTCTTGTCTCCTGTTTCATTGCACAACAAGGGATTCTTCATACTTTCTATGAAATACAACAAGGCGATTTTTGCAGTAATAAACTCCACACATGCATGACAAATCCAAGCATGCAAAATGTTTAACATCCCAGTTCACAGACACTTTAGGGACAAAATCCGATTATGAATTATATGCCACAATAAATAGGGCTCAATGTTTCATAAAGCAATTTATAGTTCATAAAAATGACAAAATGTACCTGTCAGACAGAGCGTGGATTGCAGTTCTCTGGGCTGCCTGCTGGAAGGAAGGGCAGAGATGTTTATTTAATATTCTGACTTTAAATTATGTACTCAATCAACACTTTTAAAAAACCTGTGTCACACACGTTTTTGCCATGTGGCCAACTATTAAACTACTAGCAACATAGTAGAGACCCATCATGTTATGAAATGGACGCTCCTCAGAGTTAACTGAAGCCCACAGCGCACACCTGCCACCAGGGGGCGCGAACGGGGAGGCACGGAGTTCTAGGTGAGGTTAGACTAGTCTCTAGAGACCCGGAGAGGCTCAGACCTATTTCATTTTTACACTCTGAAATCACCTTTACCATTGCTTTACTCTACTTTCCTCTAAGAAAAAAATCTGTTTTGTTTCCTGTAGCTTCTTCCTCAATGAAAGTGTAGTTAAAATAATTTTTTTATTTATTTTTGAGAGAGAGAGAGAGAGAGAGAGAGAGAGCACACTCACGCACATGAGTGGGAGAGGTGCAGAGAGAAAGGAGGACAGGATCCAAGGCGGGCTCTGCACTGACAGCAGACAGCCCAACGTGGGGCTCAAACCCACGAACCGTGAGATCAACACCTGAGCTGAGTTTGGAACACTTAACCAACTGTGCCACCCAGGTGCCCCGAAAGTATAATTTTTTACTCAGTTTTTAGATTTATTGAAAAAGTCAGTACAATTGGAAATTGGAACACTGGTTGGAAGAGTCAGAGTATTAGGAGATTACTGATTTGTTTTAGGCATAGTAATGATATTGTGGTGATTTTTAAAAGTGTCTTTTAGAGATCCATTTTGAAATATGGATACAATTATATATTGTTGGGATTTGTTTTAAAACAGTACAGTTGGAAGGAAGGGAGAATGGATGGGCATTTATAAATGAGACATGATGGCCTTGGGTTGGTAACTGTGGAAGCTAGGTGATGAGCACACTGGGGGATTAGTATATTATTCTGTACATCTTTGTATGTTTTTGAAACTTTCCGTAATACAAAAACAGAGAAAAAGGCTGCCATTTCTCCATCAGATTCTCTCATGTTTGTAATCACTTTCTTTTCGTCTGGCTATTCTAAATTTTTGTACATTGGCTTTCTATCACTTAATACTCTGAGGCTTCAGAAGGCCAAGGTCATACTCTGTTCTCTGTCTCAGAAGTTATAATTGGGAGGGGATCAAGAGTGACCAAGGCTCACTCAGGGTGTACTAGAAAATAAAGAGTGCATACAGTTCATTTTCACCATGTATGCTACATATGTCAAGTTTATTAATTACCAGGGACACCAAAACGTTTCCCATGTTATTCCTCTTTCCATTTAGACAACAGACTAAATAGAATCTTCAGATTAGAAAAAAAATCTGACACATTAGTATCATCATCCCTATTACAGAAATGAAATACACCCTTGGTAGTAGCTGCATGTCCCTGGATCAGTCAGTCCGACACTTACTGAATTCCTACTGTGTAGAAACTATTATACTGGCCTCCAGGAGGGACAAAAACAAAAGCAGAATAAGTAGTCATCGTCTTAGGGAAGCTCAATCCCTAGGTAGGAAGTCACTCAGGGGTCCAGGGATGACTTGAGGACACTTAGGAAATAAAATGCAAATGAAAAGGTTAAGGTAGGACAGCATCAGGAAGATGCCCATCTGAGGGACAGCTAATGGCTGGTGGATCAGCAGCTCCTCAAACAGTGCCTGGAACTGTTAGCAAGTGCTCAGTAAATATCTGCTGAGTAGATGTTAAATGAATGACTCAATCAGGGAATCCTTTTCACTGAAATTTAAGCAGAACTTTATTTATTTATTAAAAAAAATTGTTTTACATTTATTTATTTTTGACAGAGCACTAGTGGGGGAGGGGCAGAGAGAGAGAGAGAGAGAGAGAGAGAGAGAGAGAGGAGAGAGAGAGAATCCAAAGCAGGCTCCAGGCTCTGAGTTGTCAGCACAGAGCCTGATGCGGGGCTTGAACTCACAAACTGTGAGATCATGACCTGAGCTGAAGTCGGACGCTCAACCGACTAAACCACCCAGGTGCTCCAGAACTTTATTTTTTTAGTTTATTTACTTTGAGAGAGAGAGAGAGAAAGAGAAAGATGGAGAGAGAGAGAGTGAGCAAGAGAGAGCAAGCAGGGGAGGGACAGAGAGAGAGGGAGATAGAGAATCCAAGCAGGCTCGCTCTGTCAGCATGGAAGTCTGAAGTGGGGCTCGATCCCATGAACTGTGAGATCACGGCTGAGCCAAAATCAAGAGTCAGACGCTTAACTGACTGAGCCACCCAGGTGCCCTTGAGCAGAACTTTAAAGACAAGGAGGGATGTGGGCAGGGAGAAGATGTGTTGGTCATACTGGAGTAGGAGGTAGAGCAAAGGCCTGTCCAAGCCTCTAGCAGTGGTTC